>NW_026290969.1:0-621548 GCF_023373465.1 Oncorhynchus keta
GTCCCCAGGGCTCTGTTCTAGGCCCTCTCTTATTCTCGCTATACACCAAGTCACTTGGCTCTGTCATAACCTCACATGGTCTCTCCTATCATTGCTATGCAGACGACACACAATTAATCTTCTCCTTTCCCCCTTCTGATGACCAGGTGGCGAATCGCATCTCTGCATGTCTGGCAGACATATCAGTGTGGATGACGGATCACCACCTCAAGCTGAACCTCAGCAAGACGGAGCTCCTCTTCCTCCCGGGGAAGGACTGCCCGTTCCATGATCTCGCCATCACGGTTGACAACTCCCATTGTGTCCTCCTCCCAGAGCGCTAAGAACCTTGGCGTGATCCTGGACAACACCCTGACGTTCTCAACTAACATCAAGGCGGTGTCCCGTTCCTGTAGGTTCATGCTCTACAACATCCGCAGAGTACGACCCTGCCTCACACAGGAAGCGGCGCAGGTCCTAATCCAGGCACTTGTCATCTCCCGTCTTGATTACTGCAACTCGCTGTTGGCTGGGCTCCTGCCTGTGCCATTAAACCCCTACAACTCATCCAGAGCGCCGGTAAGTAAGGGTAGGTAATCCTTCTCCCCCCCAACAAGATTTAGATGCAAGTGGCTGTTCCACTGGTTGTCATAAGGTGTATGCACCAATTTGTAAGTCGCTCTGGATAAGAGCGTCTGCTAAATGACTTAAATGTAAATGTAAATGTAAGTACTAACAGTAAAAATAAATGATATATAAATGCATTTACCAACAGGTGGACTCCAATAAAGTTGTCGAAACATCTCGAGGATGATCAATGGAAACATGATGCACCTGAGCTCAATTACAAATCTCATAGTAAAGGGTCTGAATAGTTATGTAAATTTGGTATTTCTGTTTTTAATTTGTAATACATTTGCAAACATTTCTAAAAACCACTTTTTTCGCTTTGTCATTATGGGGTATTGTGTGCAGATTGAGGGGGATTTTTTTTTAAATCCTGTTTCTAGAATAAAGCTGTAACAAAATGTGGAGAAAGTCAAGGGGTCTGAGTACTTTCCGAATGCGCTGTACATCTCTATAGTAGAATTGTTTATTGATATTTGACAGGTCATTGTAAATAAGAATTTGTTCTTAATTGTTTTACCTGTATAAATAAAGGTGAAATAAAAATAAATGTAAACTCAAACGTTTTATGATAGTGATTCAGGATTAACATTAAAACAGGCTGAAATACCCCACCAACATTAGACCACTATACAGAAAGCCCTAAAATTGTGTCATCAGCGAGAGTGCAGAGCAAGCTTCAAACAGGATGCACACCCCACGGAGCACACGGTAAGATCGGTGACATATTTTTTTGCTGTTTTGATGTTAAGGTTATAAAATTGTCATAAATAATGCATTGTGACGTAAATGTGCATACTATGTACTGGTGCATAAAAATAAAGTTTCCCATATTAGGTTTCAATTTTGTAATTGTCTTTTTTAAAAAATTTTTATCTTGCTTTACCAACCAGAGCTAGCTGAAGTAAGACAGCATGGAGTAGCTAAAGTGGGGCTGTCTTTTTTTCATTTAACCTTAAAGGCAAGTCAATTAAGAACAATTTCTTATTTACAATGACTGGCTACCCTGGCCAAACCCTAACGACGCTGGGCCAATGGTGGGCCACCCTTTGGGAATCAAATCACGGCCGTTGTGATGCAGTCCAGGATCGAACCAGGGTCTGTAGTGACGCCTCTAGCACTGAGATGCAGTGCTTTGGACCGCTGCGCAACAAAACTGACGCTTTTGCAACTTTGGGGCAAGGCAGACTGGGTTGGCTTAGATTTTTGACAGCATGTAAACTATTTTGTCTCCAATGTTTATTGAAAACATACATTTGCACAATGAGAACTTGTCTCTTAAATACATCAGTAAAGTTGTTGGTTAGCTGGCTAGTGAATTTGAGCCATATTTGCAGTTACATGCAATAAGTCAAAATGACATGGTATCGAAAACAAGATGAAATGAGTCACGATTCCCTACATGGCATTTTCTTTGTCATTGTTGCTAGCTATCTGGCCATCCAGAATCACAACAACTCTGACTCCTGCCCCATTGCCGCGTACACTTAGTTTTCGTGAAGTTGTCAGCTAACCCATCTATAGTAGGGTGATTTCAGGAAAAGTGGGACACTGCATTTCCGTCTTCTGTAACCGCTATCTAACATTAACACATATTGCTGAAATCCTCAAGATGATAATATAATAAAGTGTGAATTGAATTGTCATTGGTGTACAATTTGGACTATAATAATTGAGAATCACACTACATATCGTATCTTGAGGTACCTGGCACATCTGTTCCAGTTAACCAAACGCTAACTGAAAATATGTAGACTTTACAGTGAAATGGTTGCTTACAAGCCCTTAACCAACAATGCAGTTTTAAGAGAAATACCAAAAAAAATGAAATAAAAGTTTTAAAAAAATTAAAGAGCAGCAGTAAATAGCGAGGGGGTACAAGTACAGAGTCAATGTGCTGGGGCACCGGTTAGTCGAGGTAATATGTACAGTCGTAGCCCAAAGTTTTGACAATGAGACAAGTATTAATTTACACAAAGTTTGATGCTTCAGTGTCTAGATATTTTTGTCAGATGTTACTATGGAATACTGAAGTATAGCATAAGTGTCAACGGCTTTTATTGACAATTACATGAAGTTGATGCAAAGAGTCTATTTGTAGTGTTGACCCTTCTTTTTCTAGACCTCTGCAATCCACCCTGGCATGCAGTCCAGAAATCAATTAATTTCATAATCAATGCTTGGAGTTTGTCAGAATTTGTGGGTGTTCTTTGTCCACCCGCCTCTTGAGGATTGACTACAAGTTCTCAATGGGATTAGGGTCTGGAGAGTTTCCTGGCCATGGACCCAAAATATCGATGTTTTGTTCCCCGAGTCACTTAGTTATCAATTTTTCCATCATGCTGGAAAAGGCATTGTTCGACACCAAACTGTTCCTGGATGGTTGGGAGAAGTTGCTCTCGGAGGATGTGTTGGTACCATTCTTTATTCATGGCTGTGTTCTTAGGCAAAGTTGTGAGTGAGCCCACTCCCTCGGCTGAGAAACAACCCCACACATGAATGGTCTCAGGATACTTACTGTTGGCATGACACAGGACTGATGGTAGCGATCACCTTGTCTTCACCCGGAAAAGCTTGTTTCTGGGTGCTCCAAACAATGAGAAAGGGGTTTCATCAGAGAAAAAAACTTTACCCCAGTCCTCAGCTGTCCAATCCCTGTACCTTTTGCAGAATATCAGTCTTTCCCTGATGTTTTTCCTGGAGAGAAGTGGCTTCTTTGCTCCCCTTCTTGACACCAGGCCATCCTCCAAAAGTCTTCACTTCACTGTGCGTGCAGATGCACTCACACCTGCCTGCTGCCATTCCTGAGCAAGCTCTGTACTGCTGGTGCCCTGATCCCGCAGCTCAATCAACTTCAGGAGACGGTTCTGGCGCTTGCTAGACTTTCTTTGGCGCCCTGAAGCCTTCTTCACAACAATTGAACCCCTCTCCTTGAAGTTCTTGATGATCTGATAAATGCTTGATTTAGGTGCAATCTTACTGGCAACAATATCCTTGCCTGTAAAGCCCTTTTTGTGCAAAGCAATGATGACGGCACGTGTTTCCTTGCAGGTAACCATGGTTGACAGAGGAAGAACAATGATTCTAAGCACCACCCTCCATTTCAAGCTTCCAGTCTGTTATTTGAACTCAATCAGCATGACAGAGTGATCTCCAGCCTTGTCCTCATCAACACTCACACCTGTGTTAACGAGAGAATCACTGACATGATGTCAGCTGGTCCTTTTGTGGCAGGGCTGAAATGCAGTGGAATTTTTTGGGGGGATTCAGTTCATTTGCATGGCACTTTGCAATTAATTGCAATTCATCTGATCACAACATTCTGGAGTATATGCAAATTGCATCATACAAACTGAGGCAGCAGACTTTGTGAAAATTAATATTTGTGTCATTCTCAAAACTTTTGGCGTTATCAAAGTGACTGTTCATAGATAATAACAGAGAGTAGCAGCAGCATAAAAGAGGGGGGAGCAATGCATATAGTTTGGTTAGCCATTTGATTAGATGTTCAGAAGTCTTATGGCTTGAGGGTAGAAGCTGTTTCGAAGCCTAGACTTGGCACTCCGGTACCGTTTTCTGTGCAGTAGCAGAGAGAACAGTCTGGCTGGAGTCTTTGACAATTTTTAGGGCCTTCCTCTGACACGGGCTGGTATAGAGGGTCCTGGATGGCAGGAAGCTTGACCCCAGTGATGTACTGGGCCGTACGCATTACCCTCTGTAGTACCGGTTGGAGGTCGAGCAGTTGCCATACCAGGCAGTGATGCAACCCGTCAGGATGCTTTCGATGGTCCAGCTGCAGAACCTTTTGAGGATCTGAGGCCCCACGCAAAATCTTTTCAGTCTCCTGAGGTGGAATAGGTTTTGTCGTGCCCTCTTCACGACTGTCTTGGTGTGTTTGGACCATTCTAGTTTGTAGGTGATGTGGACGCAAAGGAACTTTAGTCTCTCAACCTGCTCCACCACAGCCCCGTCGATGAGGATGGGGGCATGCTCGGTCCTCATTTTCCTGTTGTCCACAATCATCTCCTATGTCTTGATCATATTGAGGGAGAGTTGTTGTCCTTGCACCACACGGTCAGATCTCTGACCTCCCTATAGGCTGTCTCGTCGTTGTCGGTGATCAGGCCTACCACTGTTGTGTCATCTGCAAACTTAATGATTGTGTTCGAGGCGAGCCTGGCCGTGCAGTCATGAGTCAACAGGGAGTACAGGAGGGGACTGAGCACGCACCCATGAGTGGCCCCCGTGTTGAGGATCAGCGAGGCGGATGTGTTGTTACCTACCCTTACCACCTGGGGGTGACCCGTCAGGAAGTCCAGGGTCCAGTTGCAGAGGGAGGTGCTTAGTCCCAGGGTCCTTAGCTTAGTGATGAGCTTTTGAGGGCACTATGGTGTTGAACGCTGAGCTGTAGTCAATGAATAGCATTCTCACATAGGTGTTCCTTTTGTCCAGGTGTGAAAAGGCAGTGTGGAGTGCAATAGAGATTGCATCATCTTTGGATCTGTTGGGGCGGAATGCAAATTAGAGTGGGTCTATGGTTGATGTGAGCCATTACCAGCCTTTCTAAGCACTTCTTGGCTACAGACGTCAGTGCTAAATCAAATCAAATCAAATTTATTTATATAGCCCTTCGTACATCAGCTGATATCTCAAAGTGCTGTACAGAAACCCAGCCTAAAACCCCAAACAGTAGGCAATGCAGGTGTAGAAGCACGGTGGCTAGGAAAAACTCCCTAGAAAGGCCAAAACCTAGGAAGAAACCTAGAGAGGAACCAGGCTATGTGGGGTGGCCAGTCCTCTTCTGGCTGTGCCGGGAGGAGATTATAACAGAACATGGCCAAGATGTTCAAATGTTCATAAATGAGCAGCATGGTCGAATAATAATAAGGCAGAACAGTTGAAACTGGAGCAGCAGCACAGTCAGGTGGACTGGGGACAGCAAGGAGTCATCATGTCAGGTAGTCCTGGGGCACGGTCCTAGGGCTCAGGTCCTCCGAGAGAGAGAAAGAAAGAGAGAATTAGAGAGAGCATATGTGAGGTGGCCAGTCCTCTTCTGGCTGTGCCGGGTGGAGATTATTACAGAACATGGCCAAGATGTTCAAATATTCATAAATGACCAGCATGGTCGAATAATAGTAAGGCAGAACAGTTGAAACTGGAGCAGCAGCATGGCCAGGTGGACTGGGGACAGCAAGGAGTCATCATGTCAGGTAGTCCTGGGGCATGGTCCTAGGGCTCAGGTCCTCAGAGAGAGAGAAAGAAAGAAGGAGAGAATTAGAGAACGCACACTTAGATTCACACAGGACACCGAATAGGACAGGAGAAGTACTCCAGATATAACAAACTGACCCTAGCCCCCCGACACAAACTACTGCAGCATAAATACTGGAGGCTGAGACAGGAGGGGTCAGGAGACACCTGGGCCCCACCCGAGGACACCCCCGGACAGGGCCAAACAGGAAGGATATAACCCCACCCACTTTGCCAAAGCACAGCCCCCACACCACTAGAGGGATATCTTCAACCACCAACTTACCATCCTGAGACAAGGCTGAGTATAGCCCACAAAGATCTCCGCCACGGCACAACCCAAGGGGGGGGGGCAACCCAGACAGGATGACCACAACAGTGAATCAACCCACTCAGGTGACGCACCCCCTCCAGGGATGTCATGAGAGAGCCCCAGTAAGCCAGTGACTCAGCCCCTGTAATAGGGTTAGAGGCAGTGAATCCCATTGGAAAGAGGGGAACCGGCCAGGCAGAGACAGCAAGGGCGGTTCGTTGCTCCAGAGCCTTTCCGTTCACCTTCCCACTCCTGGGCCAGACTACACTCAATCATATGACCCACTGAAGAGATGAGTCTTCAGTAAAGACTTAAATGTTGAGACCGAGTTTGCGTCTCTGACATGGGTAGGCAGACCGTTCCATAAAAATTGAGGTATGTACGGCAGGACCAAATCAGAGAGATAGGTAGGAGCAAGCCCATGTAATGCTTTGTAGGTTAGCAGTAAAACCTTGAAATCAGCCCTCGCTTTGACAGGAAGCCAGTGTAGAGAGGCTAGCACTGGAGTAATATGATACATTTTTTTGGTTCTAGTCAGGATTCTAGCAGCCGTATTTAGCACTAACTGAAGTTTATTTAGTGCTTTATCCGGGTAGCCGGAAAGTAGAGCATTGCAGTAGTCTAACCTAGAAGTGACAAAAGCATGGATCAATTTTTCTACTGCATCTTGCCTATGCCGTTCTGTACCATCACTCATTCATATATTTTTATGTACATATTCTTCATCCCTTTACACTTGTGTGTGTATAAGGTAGTAGTTTTGGAATTGTTAGGTTAGATTACTCGTTGGTTATTACTGCAGTATCGGAACTAGAAGCACAAGCATTTCGCTACACTCACATTATCTATTAACCATGTGTATGTGACAATTAAATTTGATTTGAAGGAATAAATTCCTTGTAAATGGTCAAATCTCTGCCTTTTGTCATCCTTACTCGCACCTACAGTCCCATACCTCTTTCGCTTCACTGGGAGTTGCGTTGTAGCAGGGTACTGCGTTCCCTCTTCATAGAGGTGTGCGTAACAACCTTGTTACGACTTCTGCCGAAGTCGATGCCTCTCCATTTTCGGCGGTCGACGTCGCTGGTCTTCTGGCCATCGCCGTGCCATTTTTCATTTTCAATTTTTTGTCTTTTCCCACACCTGGTTGTCATTATGTGTTGTGTATTTAACCCTCTAACCCTCCCTCTAATACTTTGTGGTATTGTTTATTGTAAGTGCTTGTGAACATTGTTTGACTGGTGTGCGTCGGGTTATTGTGCCCATACTTTGTTTTTCTAAAGCTGTTGGTTATACTATTGAACTGCTCCGGCTTTTATCAAGTTCTGCTCTCCAGCGTCTGACTTCCCTGCCACCAGATACGCACCCCTAACACTAGTGTCGTTCATGAGCTGTCACTAGAAGGATATGTATTGTGACTTAAGATATTTGGAAGTTTCTTTCTCATACAGTTGAAGTCGGAAGTTTACATACACCTTCGCCAGATACATTTCAACTCAGTTTTTCAGAATTCCTGACATTTTAATCCTAGTAAAATGTTCCTGTCTTAGGTTCAACCACTTTGTTTTAAGAATGTGAAATGTCACAATAATAGTGGCGAGAATAATATATTTCAGCTTTTATTTCTTTAATCACATTCCTAGTGGGTCAGAAGTTTAAAAACATTTAATTCGTTTTTGGTAGCATTGCCTTAAAATTGTTTAACTTGGGTCAAACGTTTCTTGTAGCCTTCCACACTCTTCCCACAATAAGTTGGGTGAATTTTGGCCCATTCCTCCTGACAGAGCTGGTGTAACTGAGGCAGGTTTGTAGGCCTCCTTGCTCGCACACGCCTTTTCAGTTCTGCCCACAAATGTTCTATAGGATTGAGATCAGGGCTTTCACTCCAATACCTTGACTTTGTTGTCCTTAACCCATTTTGCCACAACTTTGGAAGTATGCTTGGAGCCCCATTTGTGACGATGCTTTAACTTCCTAACTGATGTCTTGAGATATTTCTTCAATATATGCACAATTTTGTTATTCCTAGTGATGTCATCTATTTTGTGAAGTGCACCAGTCCTTTCTGCAGCAAAGCAACCCCACAACATGATGCTGCTACCCCCGTGCTTCACGGTTGGGATGGTGTTCTTCGGCTTGCAAGCCCCCTTTTTCCTCCTTGCTGAGTGGCCTTTCAGGTTATGTCGATATAGGACTCGTTTTACTGTGGATATAGATACGTTTGTACCCATTTCCTCCAGCACCTTTACAAGGTCCTTTGCTTTTCTGGGATTGATTTGCACTTTTTGCACCAAAGTACGTTCAAAGTAGATGTCCTAACTGACTTCCAAAACTGTAGTTTGTTCACAAGAAATTTTGTGGAGTGGTTGAAAAATGAGTTTTTTAATGATGTAAACTTCCGACTGTAGCTGTTTAGGCATACTGTTGTAATTTAGGTTACATTTTTACATGGTGATTAGTTATTACTTACGGCACTATATAGAGGTTGGATCACCACATCACAAAAGTTGTGCTTCCATCGATGGAGTGGAAGCCATTCTTATAATTCTGAACAGTCAGATAGCTAGCAACAATGACAAGAAGCAATGACGTGAGGAATCGTAGTTGGCTCATTTGGGCTGGTTTTATCTTGTTATTGATACCATGTCTTGTTTTGACTGATTTCATGGCAATGCTAATATGGCAAAGATTCGCTAACCAACAACTGTAATTATGTATTTGAAAGACAATAAGTGCTTAGAGTTACATTTGCACAATGTTTTAAATGCACACTAGGAGATTAAATGGTTTACATGTTAACAATCTAAGGCAACCCTGTCTGTTTTGCCCCATAGTTGTGCACATGTCAGCTTTGTTGCTAAACAACCAACCTGTCTATAAAATGTGTATATAAACCCTGGATTGCTGTTGCTATGTATCGGCCAATTGGAGTCACCGGCTGCCATATTGGTGCTCTTCAGAAGGAGCAGTCCTCCATAGGAATGAATGGAATTCTACAGTATTTAAATAAAATATTTAAAGGACAAAATTAAGTGTATTTTTGTATTTGTGGAATTTGTCACACAAAAAAAAAAATTCACATATAATTTGAAAGTATGCAATGTCTCTGTAAGAGAATATACTCAAAAGCGGAAGTGGACATTATTAAATGCATTTCTAAATACACTATATTTTTTACAGTGAAGGGAGTACCAAAATGGCTGCACAATGGCTCCAAAACAGTTCTCCCTGTCAGTCGTCCAGGGTTTAGATCGGTCATTGAGACTATATAAACTGTTTCACTGCATAATTTTTTGCACATACCTCTCTGAGGTGTTGATGTTGACTCTTCATCTGATGAACCTTGGCAGAGAACAGAGGAGGCCAAGTCTTACCCAATTAGAATTCAGGACCTTCCGTCTTCTGGGATAAAGCAAAAAACGGGCTATTGGGGTCTATTGTAAAAAAAAAACATTGACTCTTTGTTATCAAATCAATCATTTGTATTCGTATTTATTATGGAAACCCATTAGCTGCTGCCAAAGCAGCAGCTAATCTTCCTGGGGTCCAGCCAAATTAAGGCAGTTTACACCATTTTTAAACATTACAATACATTCACATATTTCACAACACGCCCCTACTCAACCACCACAAATCTACATTTCAAAATGTATGTATGTATAGTGCATATGTTATCGTATGTGTCTGTGCCAATGTTTGTGTTGCTTCACAGTCCCCACTGTTCCATAAGGTGTTTTTTATCTGTTTTTTATATCTAATTTTACCTGCTCGCGTCAGTTACTTGATGTGGATTAGAGTTCCATGTAGTCATGGCTCTATGTAGTACTGTGTGCCTCCCATAGTCTGTTCTGGACTTGGGGACTGTGAAGAGACCTTGTGGCATGTCTTGTCAGGTATGCATTGGTTCCAAGCTGTGTGCCAGTAGTTTAGACAGCTCAGTGCATTCAACACCTCTCATAAATAAAAATAGTGATGAAGTCAATCTCTCATCCACTTCCAGCCAGGAGAGATTGAAATGCATATTATTAATATTTGCTCTCTGTGTACATCCAAGGGCCAGCCGTGTTGCCCTGTTCTGAGCCAATTGCAATTTTCTTAAGTCCTTTTTTTGTGGCACCTGACCACACGACTGAACAGTAGTCAAGGTGCGACAAAACTTCGGCCTGTAGGGCCTGCCTTGTTGATAGTGTTGTTTAGAAGGCAGAGCATCGTTTTATTATAGATAGACTTTTCCCATCTTAGCTACTACTGCAGCAACATGTTTTGACCATGACAGTTTACAATATGGTGTTACTCCAAGCAGTTTATTACAAGATTTAGTTGAGGTTTAGGGTTTACTGAGTGTTTTGTTCAAAATAAAATGCTTTTAGTTTTAGAAATATTTAGGGCTAACTTATTCCTTGCCACCCACTCTGAAACTAACTGCAGATCTTTGTTGAGTGTTGTAGTCATTTCAGTCGCTGTAATAGCTGACGTGTTAAGTAATCCACATACATAGAAACTCGGGCTTTACTCAAAGTCAGTGTCATGTCGTTAGTAGAAATTGGGGGGGAAAGCAAGTGGCCTAAACAGCTACCCTGGGGAATTCCTGATTCTAACTGCATTGTATATTATATTTGATAGGCTTCCATTAAAGAACACCCTCTGTGTTCTGTTAGACAGGTAACACTTCATCCACATTATAGCAGGGGGTGTAAAGCAATAACGCATACATTTTTCCAGCATTAGACTATGATCAATAATGTAAGAAGCTGCACTGAAGTCTAACAAGACAGCCCCAACAATAATTTTAGCATCAATTTCCCTCAGCCAATCATCAGTCATTTGTGTAAGTGCTGTGCTTGTTGAGTGTCCTTCCTTATAAGCATGCTGGAATTCTGTTAGCAACAATAGCAACAACCTGTAATTTTCATCATCAATTTCTGGTAACACTTGACACCCAGCGTCATAACACATTATGACACGGTCATAACCATGTCATATATCTTAACGGATGAGAACTTGTCACAACCTGTCATAATATGGTCATAACACTGTCATGACACATATTTAAACCTGTTGTGACATCTATTGTGTTATTTTATGGCTGGTTATGACACCTACATCGTAATTAAAGTGTTAACCAGTTTTCTTTTTTCTGGCTCTTTTACAATTCCTCCTTGGTCTAAACAAGGTATTTATGTTTTGAGTGATATTTTCAACCTGCAAGGGCTATGTTATTTTCAAGTGTCATATTCTCTCCCTCTTTTTTTCTGGTTCTTTTATCTCAGGTCCTGTACAGCGTTGGAAACCAACAGGATGGGCCTCCCAACTGGCGCAGTGGTTTAAGGCTGTGCCACTAGAGATTCTGGGTTCGAGTCCAAGCTCTGTCGCTGCCGGCCGTGACCGGGAGACCTATGGGGCGGCGTACAATTGGCCCATCAACGATGAGACAAGACTCTTAACTACCAATTGGATACCACGAAATTGGGAGGAAAAGGGGTAAAAGAGAGAACCAACAGGTTACCATGGGACACCAAACTCGTCTACCACTCTTATTTTCAAATAATTTTCCTGTTCAGGGAATGATGGATTGGTATCTCCATTATATGATAGGTTAGTGACTCACAATATTAATGGTCTACCTGTTATGGATAGGGCGTTGGGCCACGCCGCGAGAACAGTTTCAATGCGCCTTAGCATAGATTCTAAAAGTGTCTAGAACTCCATCATTTGGTGTTTACTTCCATGGTGTTGGAAAAGTCTGTCTCAAGTGCGCACTCCAGAATCTCCCAGCACTCCACCGACCAAAAATTATCTCCACCCCATGGCAAAATGTGCAGAATTACAGGAAGTGTGCTGTTAACTGCAACAAGAAAGTTATGTAAAGCAAACATTTTTTTAACCTTTTGTTAATAAAAATACATTTTCTGCTAACAGATACGTATTAAATTATAGTTTTTATAGTTAATGTGTAATGGCTAATTGTATAGCTAATAGAGCTATGTATTTGTAGATCGATTGAGGTGAATGAAGCTACAGCAACCAATGTGTCCACTGGGGTCATTTTTGCCTGCAGTATATGAGCTTCAACTTTCTTTCTTAAACTTTCCCACCAAAATTGCAGTGGACTTGAGGCAAACATTTCTGAATGGTTCAAAAGACTGATATTTAATGTATGAACAAATACTTGTTTATTTCCGCACTCTTCGTTTTACTGAGATAGGATGAAAAATTGTGACAAGCCAAATATGACAACGTGGTATTTGTCTAATAAAAGTTACATTAATCAGTGGCTGCATCGCAGTGTAGTTTGAATAATTTAACGTTTTATTCTAATACATTTACGGAAAATGGCTTGTTATACCAATTTAAATTATAGGCTAACAGCTTTAAATGTGTGCAAATTGTAGGTATACTTTATGTACATTTATCAGCCATTATTACTTAAAATGTTGATGAATGCAATTGATACAATATCCATATGTGCTATTGGAAATATAAAACAACAGAGGAGAAACGGTGTAAAGAGTATTGTGCATATAGTTATGTCGTTTAAGATAACTCCTTTGGCCTACCTAAGAGCACACCAAGACGACCTAAGAGACTCATTCAATTGTAACTTACAACACAACCACATTTCTCATATTACATGGATCTGCTCTATATATCGTAACATACTGGTACACATTTTTCATATTACGTGGATCTGCTCTATACTGTATATCTTAACATACTGGTACACATTTCTCATATTACGTGGATCTGCTCTATATATCGTAACATACTGGTACACATTTCTCATATTACGTGGATCTGCTCTATATATCGTAACATACTGGTACACATTTCTCATATTACATGCCACTGCTGAGCTATTATCTATTGACCTGTTATTACATTTAGTTAGCCCTTGCCACAAGGAAACCACTCACTGTAGTATTTTGGTCCTCTATATCCCACTGGTTCAGTGGTACGGTCCAATGGGCAGGGCCCTAAGGCAGACAACGCTGTTGGGATGCTTGGCCAGCATTAGAGGGTTGCTGTCCAGTCTCACCTCCTCCATGTTGGCTCTGATGTACTGGGTATTGTTGCCTTGGAAGACAGATGTTGGCATGTAATTACTTTTTTGTTTTGTTTTATATAATTATGCATTTGCCTGAACATGCATGTATACTCTAAAATGTGTTTGGTGAAAGATACATATTTGTCAAAATGGTATTGCTGTGGGAGGTATAGTTGTAAACAGACATTTAGGTGCACAATGTGGAGACTCTCTGGAAGTGGTGTCGTCTCCAGCTCGTATTGCCACGGTAGAGGTATGCCATTTTAGTGAGTTTCAGAGAAAATATGTTTGTTGTATGTTTACATGCTGCAGGGTATTTGAAGTAAGATTAATGTTTGCCATGGAAATTGTTGTTCAAATTATATTGACATTCAAGGCAACCATTACTCAGACTATACATTTTTACTGTATGTAAGAAGAACGTTTGCTCCAGGATCTTGGACAGACGTCCTGACTTACCTTAAAAGCAATTGATTTTACACCCTTGGTTGTAAGTTGGTTGTAATTGTCATTGAAGGACACGAGTTTGGCAGGTAACATGGGTATTTTGGCCAGCTCTGAGATATTGAGCTCTTCAAGGAGTGCAAGCTTTGAGAAAGCTCCATCTTCTATCTCAGAGATTTTGTTCCCAGTCAGATCGATTCTTCTCAAGGTTGCTGTAAAATGTTAAAGACCGTCAACTTTAGAGATGGTCACTGAAAAAGGAAGTGAGAAGTGAATGACATATTAAATTTGGTCAAAGAAATGTCCACAGTGTTACAAAGCTACTCTAATAGATAAGGGGATAGTGTTCCACTAACCGATATTTGCATAGTCTTTGATGGTGGTTTTGGTCATTTGGTTGTAGCGTGTGGAGATGGGCAGTTTCCTTGGGCAGGGATGGAACTGCAGTCATCTCAGGGGAGACCTCACAGTACACCGACCCAGTTAGACATACACACAGCAGGCACGTGGGCAACTCTGAAACAAATAGCCATGTCCCTTAAATGCATTCTCCTTAAAAAAGGACTTCCAAGTTTTCCTATCAATCAGCCAAGTAATCCCTCCCTATATTCATCTCTCTTCATTCTTATAGAAACCTAACGTATGATTGTACCATGGTAGTCATCAGGACACAAGATGTAACATTCCTGCTGTAATGTTTTTTTTTTTACTGCATTCACAAATAGAATGAAAAAGGAATGGCTTATCAAATCAAATTTAGTTATATACAGTGGGGAGAACAAGTATTTGATACACTGCCGATTTTGCAGGTTTTCCTACTTAGAAAGCATGTACAGGTCTGTCATTTTTATCATAGGTACACTTGAACTGTGAGAGACAGAATCTAACACAAAAATCCAGAAAATCACATTGTATGATTTTTAAGTAATTAATTTGCATTTTATTACACAACATAAGTATTTGATACATCAGAAAAGCAGAACTTAATATTTAGTACAGAAACCTTTGTTTGCAATTACAGAGATCATACGTTTCCTGTAGTTCTTGACCAGGTTTGCACACACTGCAGCAGGGATTTTGGCCCACTCCTCTATACAGACCTTCTCCAGATTCTTCAGGTTTTTCGGAGCTATCGCTGGGCAATACGGACTTTCAGCTCCCTCCAAAGATTTTCTCTTGGGTTCTTTTGGGGCTTCACCATGTTTCATTGAAATGTACAGCTGTGTGTCATCCGCATAGCAGTGAAAGTTAACATTATGTTTTCGAATGACATCCCCAAGAGGTGAAATATATAGTGAAAATAATAGTGGTCCTAAAACGGAACCTTGAGGAACACCGAAATGTACAGTTGATTTGTCAGAGGACAAACCATTCACAAAGGCAAACTGATATCTTTCCGACAGATAAGATCTAAACCAGGCCAGAACTTGTCTGTGTAGACCAATTTGAGTTTCCAATCTCTCCAAAAGAATGTGGTGATCGATGGTATCAAAAGCAGCACTAAGGTCTAGGAGCACGAGGACAGATGCAGAGCCTCGGTCTGACGCCATTAAAAGTAATTTACCACCTTCACAAGTGCAGTCTCAGTGCTATGATGGGGTCTAAAACCAGACTGAAACATTTTGTATAGATTGTTTATCTTCAGGAAGGCAGTGAGGAAGTACAGTTCCCGCTCAGCCCAGTCAAAACTGTTCGCTGCTCTGGCCCCCCAATGGTGGAACAAACTCCCTCACGACGCCAGGACAGCAGAGTCAATCACCACCTTCCGGAGACACCTGAAACCGCACCTCTTTAAGGAATACCTAGGATAGGATAAAGTAATCCTTCTCACCCCCCTCCCCTTAAAAGATTTAGATGCACTATTGTAAAGTGGCTGTTCCACTGGATGTCATAAGGTGAATGCACCAATTTGTAAGTCGCTCTGGATAAGAGCGTCTGCTAAATGACTTAAATGTAAATGTAAATGAGTTGCTGAGCAACAGCTTTTTCTAAATATTTTGAGAGAAATGGAAGATTCGATATAGGCCGATAGTTTTTTATATTTTCTGGGTCAAGTTTTGGCTTTTTCAAGAGAGGCTTTATTACTGCCACTTTTAGTGTGTTTGGTCGACATCCGGTGGATAGAGAGCCGTTTATTATGTTCAACATAGGAGGGCCAAGCACAGGAAGCAGCTCTTTCAGTAGTTTAATTGGAATAGGGTCCAGTATGCAGCTTGAAGGTTTTAGAGGCCATGATTATTTTCATCATTGTGTCAAGAGATATAGTACTAAAACACTTAAGTGTCTCTCTTGATCCTAGGTCCTGGCAGAGCTTTGCAGACTCAGGACAACTGAGCTCCGTAACTTTTAATGATCATGATCTTTTCTTCAAAGAAGTTCATGAATGTATTACTGCTAAAATGAAAGCCATCCTCTCTTGGGGAATGATGCTTTTTAGTTAGCTTTGCGACAGTATCAAAAATAAATTTCGATACTGCACGGTACTGTCTTTCCAAGCTAGTCGGTTCCAATTTTCTGGAAGATTGCTTCAGAGCTCGGATATTTTCTGTATTCCAGGGAGCTGGTTTCTCATGACAAATGTCATAAGTCATATGTCAGACATAGCATATGTCAGACCTAGCATATGGTATTAATAAATAAGTGGTTGTGAATAGCTTGAATTTGAGTAAATAAACTCACCACCCTCTTCTTTAGGAGCTGCTGCTGGGCTTGTATCTGAGTCTCCAGTAGTGTCATAGTCTGGGACGGTCACAACCTCTTTCTGTGGAATTGTTTAGAAAAAATATCTCCAGATAACCTCACAAGAAAGACATAAACTGGGTAATTTAATTCACACCAATGAAGTTTTACAAACAGTTTGATCATCTGCTGAGCAAGTGTTTTTTGTATTCTCAGACTCCCAAGGTATAGTCTTCACAAACTAAATGTACTCTATGTCGAGTCATCATTTATGCAGGTATAGGGTTTGGCACCTTGTACATGGGACTTTCATATGCAAAGCGTAAGCTTCAAAATTGTAGAACAAATTCTGCTAAGAAAGTTTAGAGGTATGGGATCCTGCCCCTAAAAAACATGTTCATAAACCCTAAACAAAATCAAATAATCAAACAATTGGTACAAACATTTAAAAAAGGTATTCACTTAAAAAATTACCTTAGGTTTCCTTGCTTCCATGTTTCCATTTCTTGCTGCAAAAGAGAGCATCCATGGCACCAGAATGATGGTGAAAAAGAAAGTCCTCAGGTTCATCATTGTGTCTTAATAGTTAGGGATAGACGGGATGCAAATGTCTCAACTGGCCAATTGCCAGGGATAATGCAGTGCGCCAGATTCAAATAAAATACTATAAAATTCTAACTTTCATTAAATCACACATGTAAGATATTCAATTAAAGTTACACTCGATGTGAATCCAGCCAACATGTCAGATTTTTTAGATGCTTTTTGGCGAAAGCATAAGAAGCTATTATCTGACAGCCTGCACCATCTGCAACAGCAGTAAACAAAGGAGTTAGCATATTTCAACCCTGCAGGCGTTACACAAAACGCTGAAATAAAATATAAAACATGCATTACCTTTGACAAGCTTCTTTTGTTGGCACTCCAATATGTCCCATAAACATCACAATTGTTCCTTTTGTTCGATTAATTCCCATCCATATACAGTGTTGCAAAAAAAGTATTTAGTCAGCCACCAATTGTGCAAGTTCTCCCACTTAAAAAGATGAGAGAGGCCTGTAATTTTCATCATAGGTACACTTAAACTGTGACAGACAAAATGAGAGAAAAAAATCACATTTGTCACGTTCTGACCTTTATTTCCTTTGTTTTGTCATTATTTTGTATGGTCAGGGTGTGAGTTGGGGTGGGCAGTCTATGTTTGTTTTTCTATGATTTGGGGATTTCTATGTTTCGGCCTAGTATGGTTCTCAATCAGAGGCAGGTGTCATTAGTTGTCTCTGATTGAGAATCATACTTAGGTAGCCTGGGTTTCACTGTGTGTTTGTGGGTGATTGTTTCTGTGTCTGTGTTTTTCACCACACGGTACTGTTTTGGGTTTTGTTCATTCCACGTTTATTGTTTTTGTATTCAGTTGTTCATTTGTACTATTTCTTATTAAAAGAACCATGGACACTTACCACGCCGCATATTGGTCCTCCGATCCTTTTCGCCTCTTCTCATCGGAAGAAGAGGAGGAAATCCTTTACAACATTGTAGGATTTTTTATGAATTTATTTGCAAATTATGGTGTCTGATAATCTATCACCAGGAGTGATTAAAACATGCTAATAATGGTCCTTTGAGTATATAAAAAAAGTTGTGTATACTTCCACTAGTATGCCATCCAGCCCTGGAGTTTTCCCATCCTTAAAGGCCCCAATTGCATCAAGCAGTTCCTCCTCTGTAATTTGGCCTTCACATGAGTCTTTCTGTACATACAGAATCCAGAAAATCACATTGTAGGATTTTTAATGAATTTATTTGCAAATTATGGTGGAAAATAAGTATTTGGTCAATAACAAAAGTTTCTCTCAATACTTTGTTATATACCGTTTGTTGGCAATGACAGAGGTCAAATGTTTTCTGTAAGTCTTCACAAGGTTTTCACACACTGTTGCTGGTATTTTGGCCCATTCCTCCATGCAGATCTCTAGAGCAGTGATGTTTTGGGGCTGTTTCTGGGCAACACGGACTTTCAACTCCCTCCAAATATTTTCTATGGGGTTGAGATCTGGCCACTCCAGGACCTTGAAATGCTTCTTACAAAGCCACTCCTTCGTTGCCCGGGCGGTGTGTTTGGGATTGTCATGCTGAAAGACCCAGCCACGTTTCATCTTCAATGCCCTTGCTGATGGAAGGAGGTTTTCACTCAAAATCTCACGATACATGGCCCCATCCATTCTTTCCTTTACACGGATCAGTCGTCCTGGTCCCTTTGCAGAAAAACAGCCCCAAAGCATGATGTTTCCACCCCCATGCTTCACAGTAGGTATGGGGTTCTTTGGATGCAACTCAGCATTCTTTGTCCTCCAAACACGACAAAAAGTTATATTTAGGTTTCATCTGACCATATGACATTCTCTCAATCTTCTTCTGGAGCATCCAAATGCTCTCTAGCAAACTTCAGACGGGCCTGGACATGTACTGGCTTAAGCAGGGGGACACGTCTGGCACTGCAGGATTTGATTCCCTGGCGGCGTAGTGTGTTACTGATGGTAGGCTTTGTTACTTGGGTCCCAGCTCTCTGCAGGTCATTCACTAGATCCCCCCATGTGGTTCTGGGATTTTTGCTCACAGTTCTTGTGATCATTTTGACCCCACGGGGTGAGATCTTGCGTGGAGCCCAAGATCGAGGGAGATTATCAGTGGTCTTGTATGTCTTCCATTTCCTAATAATTGCTCCCACAGTTGATTTCTTCAAACCAAGCTGCTTACCTATTGCAGATTTAGTCTTCCGAGCCTGGTGCAGGTCTACAATTTTGTTTCTGGTGTCCTTTGACAGCTCTTTGGTCTTGGCCATAGTGGAGTTTGGAGTGTGACGGTTTGAGGTTGTGGACAGGTGTCTTTTATACTGATAACAAGTTCAAACAGGTGCCATTAATACAGGTAACGAGTGGAGGACAGAGGAGCCTCTTAAAGTAGAAGTTACAGGTCTGTGAGAGCCAGAAATCTTGCTTGTTTGTAGGTGACCAAATACTTATTTTCCACCATAATTTGCAAATAAATTCATTAAAAATCCTACAATGTGATTTTCTGGATTTTTTCCCTCATTTTGTCTGTCATAGTTGAAGTGTACCTATGATGATAATTACAGGCCTCTCATCTTATTAAGTGGGATAACTTGCACAATTGGTGGCTGACTAAATACTTTTTTGCTCCACTGTATTTCTAAAATCCAGAAAATCCAGAAAAAAAACTACAAAATATTTCAAAAGTTGCCTATAAACTTTGCCAAAATTCTTCAAACTACTTTTGTAATATAAATGTAGGTATTTTTAAACGTTAATAATCGATCAAATTGCACACTGGGCAATCTGTGTTCAATACAGGAATGAAAACAAACAAGCGTCACTTTTCACGTCTTGCCCAACTCACAAAAGTGTACCCAGTTCCTAGTTGGCCTACTTCCTCATTGCACAAAGGAATAACCTCAACAAAATTCCAAAGACTGGTGACATCCAGTGGAAGATGTAGGAACTGAAAACAGGCTCCTAATAAATATCCCTTGGCAATAACAATAAAGGGAACAGAGAGAGGAAGAAAAAAATATCTGAACAGTTAGTCCTTGGGGTTTTGCCTGCTACATACGTTCTGTTATACTCACAGACATGATTCAAAACGTTTTAGAAACGTCAGAGTGTTTTCTATCAAAGTCTAGGAATAATATGCATATCTTATATTCTTGGCATGAGTAGCAGGAAGTTGAAATTGGGCACGCTATTTATCCAAAAGTGAAAATTCTGCCCCCTAGCCCCAAGAGGTTTTAACAGCTGGGAGGGGAGCAGAGCAGTACTGAGGAGAGCGGGCTAGGGTTCTGAGTACAGGGCTGAGATCTGAGTGAGAAGAAGGATCCTTTTCCATCCACTTTTACAGAGAAGCTGCCAGTGTAGTACTGAGCAAGAATAAGAATCAACCTTAACCCGATTCTTGCTGTCAAAGTCTCATCTCTTCCGTTTTGACAGCTTTGTTGTACACAGTTGTGAAAGCTGACAGTAGGCCAGGGATGCATGTCATTTCAACTAAACCATACTGGTTCATAACATTTGAAAACAAAAATATTTAACTGCAATGATTTTATTGTAAAATACCTTTGAAATTATAAAATGTCATGGAGTAGAACATTTTAGAATGTGATGAAAAGATGAACATGTGTAAAATGCATATCACACCCACTTGTTTGCCTTTTTGTATGCTGTAGCATGCCCAACCTGTTGGCATAGACACCTGCATCCCCATGAAATCAACCATTATGTTGGAATGGTTCACTTTGAACGAAAAATGAGACCTTTGTCCATATTGGATGGACTGACAAACCCGCTGTGCTATGTATGTCGGAAAAAAGTTAATGGAAAAAGGCTGGCTTTTAAAAATAATAACTGTTTATCTGGAAAATACTGAATGGTGTGGACAGAGTGGAGAGAAATGGAACCTAAAAGTAAAGAGCAATGGGATATGATTACTGGAATTTTGGACAAAACCCTTTTGCATGAAGTGATTAAACATCTAATGCCAAAGCAAGCAATGAAAAGGGAATGTAATTCTTCTTACTAACACCTCCCTTTCTGACTTAAAAAACCCAATCAAAAAGGTTTCCCCTGGTCTCTTGTGGTTTCATTTGCACATGTTTTGTGTAGAAGTGTTTGTTACAAGTCAGCATCTACTGTCTGCCCCTCCTATAATGTTTTCAGACTCTGCAGGTGTCCACATCCAGAGATGCTCATACTTTGTCAATGTGATGAAAACAGTTTACTTGAGAGCTTGTCCAACTAAGAGAGAAGCCAATATTAAGACAAATGCATACCTAAAAGTATATGTAAGGCTTGTATATTAAACTGTTGTACTCAAACTAGGCTGTACACATAACGATTCAACTATCTCCATTAGCTTTAACACAAATTAAAAACATTCCTCATCCTGAGTACCTTGACAGTTTTCCTCCATTTTCCTTGAAAATATATACAGTCAAGGTTCTCCTCTGGCATGGTTTATGTGGCATGGTTTATATCCTTATTTGTTCCAATCCATTATTCCAATTGGCATGGTGTAAGTGAGATATCTAAAATAATTTGAATGCAATAACAGGATGGTGTAATTTCATTAATTTATAATATCCATCATACTGTCAGCATACTTTTGCAAAACTCACTTGTACATAATCGAAGGTGAAGAGATGAGGTCTTTGGTAAATGTTTTATACAACAGATGTGTGGTCCTAGAAGTGAGTTCCCAGAGACAATTTTCACTCACCGGACAGTTTATTAGGTACACGGGTCGAGTACCGGGTTTATTAGGTACACGGGTCGAGTACCGGGTCGGATCCTCCTTTGCCTCCAGAACAGCCTGAATCCTTCGGGGCATTCTACAAGGTGTCGGAAACATTTCACAGGGATGTTGGTCCATGCTGACACGATGGCATCACACAGTGCTTGCAGATTGGATGACAGTACATTCATGCTGCGAGTAGCCCGTTCCATCTCATCCTGAAGATGCTCTATTGGGTTGAGGTCTGGGGACTGCGCAGGCCACTCAAGTAAACTGAACTCGCTGTCATGTTCCAGGGAATGTTTTTCCACTCCTCAATTTTCCAGTATTGGTGATCGCGTGCCCACTGGATTGGCTACTTGTTTTTAGCTGATAGGAGTGGAAACCGGTGTGTTCATCTGCTGCAATAGCCCATCTGTGACATTGTGTGTGCATTGTATATGCTGTTCTGCACACTACAGTTGCACTGTGGCATTATTTGTCTGTTTGTGGCCCGCCTGTTAACTTGCACGATTCTTGCCATTCTCCTTCGTCCTCTCTCGTCAACGAGCTGTTTTCACCCACAGTTGAAACATCCACTGACTGTATGTTTTTTGTTTGTCGCACCATTCTCGGTAAAGTTGTGCGTGAAAAGCCCAGGAAGGTGGTCGTTTCTGAGATATTGGATCCTGTGCACCACAATCAAAGTCAATTAGGTCACTTGTTTTGCCCATTCTAACGTTCAATCAAACAGTAACTGGGGGGTGCTAGAGAGCGTGCTTTGGAGTAGACGTCCTTTGCTAGAGTTCCGCTCCATTTTGAAACAAATTAGTATTTATCTTAACCTCTCACGACCTATATCTTTAAACAAATATGACAAAGGGAAAAGGCACCAGGGAGTGCTAAACAAGATCATTTGAATGAGATAGACAACGAACCAATTTCAACGTCGCCAACCCACGAGGAGTTAGCTGAAGAGGCTAGCTTCCAAGAGATCCCCACAGAGCCTACGCAAAGTGACATACTGGCTGCCATAAACTCACTAAGCAAGAAGGTGGACACAAGTTGGCTGATATCTCAAAGAGTATTGGGACTTTGGCCGAAACTGTGAAGGCAACTCAGAGAAGGGTGCATGAGGTTGAGCAGACGACAGTCGATCACGAGGCCAGGCTACAGGACATAGATAAACAGTGCGCAACGTTCAAAAATTACAACAAAACCCTGAAAGCCCGACTGGAAATGCTTGAGTCGCATTCAAGACGCCAGAACATCTGAATATGTGGCATCCAGGAGGACACTGAGAAAGGGAAACCCACTGAATTTGTCTCGGAGCTGATACTGGCCCTGCTGGGGAGTGAACACTTCAAAACGGCCATCCTGATCGGCCGCGCACACAGATCTCAGGCAACGAAGCCGGCCAAGGGCGGGCCACCAAGGCCATTCATTGTACGGCTGCACTATCCCCAGACCAGGGATCTCATCTTCAAGCTGGCTAGTCAAAAGTTCCCCCTTAACTTCAACGGAGCCAGGGTGTCTTTCTACCCAGATCTTACCTTGGAGGTGAGGAACCAACGGAAAGAGTATGATGAGGTACGCAACAAATGCAGGGCGGCCAACATCCGATATGGATTCCTCTTCCCAGCCCGGTTTAAGGTGACAGTCGAAGGATCAACACGTACGTTTGACAACCCAAAAGAGGCCGATCTGTTCTTGACAAGCAAGCTCCCTGGCTGAGGATACAGAACGGCTGTGTCAGCCGGCTAAATGACCAAATACAGGCCAGGAATGTGTTTGGATTTCCGGACTATGTCTTTTCGATTAGAAGATCAGAATTTGGGACTTATGATTGGTGAGATGTTGTGGCTAATATAGCATTGTTTGGCACATCATGTTTTAGCGCCAATCACCCCCTAACGTGAGAGTTAAGTGTTAAGTGTTATTTAATCTTAACGTATATGCGGAGTATCTATAGACGAGTTAGTTCAAGCTGTATGTCTAGACACCCTAAGGTTTGTGTGTTAGCCAAGGAGTGCTTCGTTTGGGGAAGTCACTCAGTAAAGGGACGGGAGGGGGGATGGGGTAAGTGTTTTATGTTCACGTTTATTATTAGTACAGGTGGCATGACAAGCTCCTGCACGGCGGGACGTTTTTCTTCTGAGTTTTGTATGGCAGCAACAATTTGCTCTAAAATAAGAAATGCCACATAGTGACAGAGCACAGAGTAGACAAGGTGGAATAAAGATAGTCAGCTGGAACTGTAATGGCTTAGGGCATGTAGTGAAACGAGCTAAGGTTTTTTCTCATCTTAAATCACTGGGTGCTGACATAGTGTTTCTTCAAGAAACTCATATTAAACGCTCCGCTCAGGCCAAGCTACGAGTCGGCTGGATCGGTCAGATATACCAGTCTAACTTTGATGCAAAAGCGAGAGGGGTAGCAATCCTGATAAGGAAAAACATTCCGTTTGTTTACTCATCCTCGATTTCAGATCCTAATGGTCGGTATATTATTGTGGCTAGTACACTGAATTCGAAACCAGTAACGTTGGTCAATTTATATGGACCCAACTTCGATGATCCATTATTTATTTAAGGACATACCAAATATCTTGGATACAAGTGTTATTGTTGGAGGGGACTTTAACCTTAACATTGTCGATATTTGGAGACTTGACGCACCCAACAGACAGGGATTACTCTTTCTTTTCATCAGTTCATAAATCATATTCCAGAATTGACTATTTTTTGTTGGACTCCAAACTAATTTCAGCTGCTGAGTCGGTTACCTATCACCCTATTCTAATTACGGACCACTCTCCTATGTCCATGGTGCTGAAACTCGACAATATGTCGACAGGTCGGCGACCGTGGCGCTGAGACGCATACCTGCTGAAAGATGAGGCTTTTTGTCAGTATTTGAAGGAGCAGATTGCCTTTTTCCTCGGGACTAACAACATGGGGGATGTTGACGACTCCACCCTTTGGGAATCTCTAAAGGCTGTGATTAGAGGTTACATTATTTCTTATACATCAGAGAGGAAGAAACGCGCCAATACTAGGCTAAGAGAAATCGAAAGAGAGTTAGGGGAACAGGAGAATGTTTTTAGGACAAATTCCTCGTATACAGTCCTTGAGAAGATCACAAAGTTAAAATATGAATACAATACCATCCTTTCGAAACGGGTGGGCACTTTACTTGCTAGAACGCAACAAAGTTATTTTGAACTGGGTGACAAACCACGTAAATTATTAGCAAGACAGCTAGGGCATGTACAGGCATCTAGAGCTATTCACAAAATAAAAGACAAGAAGGGTAAAATAGTAACAGATCCGCAGGATATTAATAAATACTTTGCACAGTTTTACTCAGAGCTATACCAATCAAAATGCGATGCTACTGATCCACAAACTATGGAACGCTTTCTCGCTGAATGTGAACTTCCTAAACTAGACAGGGGGGCAGCTTCTGCACTCGATGCAGGGATAACTTTGGAGGAAATTAACACAGCGATAGCACAATTTCCAAACAGCAAGGCCCCTGGGCCCGATGGACATGTAATAGAATTCTATAAGAAGTACTGCGCCAGTCTAGCTCCACTTATGTTTCGAATGTTTAAACAATCCAAAGTAAACGCCAAACACTTTATGAGGCTACAATAGCACTGATCTTGAAAAAAGATAGAGATTCCATGGAGATGTCGTCTTATCGCCCCGTGTCGTTACTCCCCATAGAAAACAAGGTGTTGATAAAGATATTGGCAAACCGATTGAAAACATATATTTCTGACATCATACACCCTGACCAGACAGGTTTTATCCCGGGCCGACATATACACTACAATTTGAGACGTCTTTTCAACGTAATGTATCACAATCATAAGGTTGAGGCAGTGGTAATAGCTCTTGATGCAGAGAAGGCGTTTGACCGGATTGAGTGGAAATATATGATGTCGGTTCTAGAGCACTTCAGGTTCGGAAAGGAATTTATTAATTGGATAAGAATTATTTATGCAAACCCAATGGCGTCCGTGGTAACCAATCAAGAAATGTCGCAGTCATTCTGCTTGTTCAAGGGGTGCCGACAGGGGTGCCCTATTTCGCCTGCTCTCTTCGCTATATCCATGGAACCCCTTGCTACTCGCATTCGGGCATGTACCGACGATATAGCTTCTGTTAAAATAAAGGACACACAGCACACAATTTCCCTATATGCAGACGATGTTCTTTTGTTTTTGTCCAAGCCTAAAACTTCTATTCCACCCTTACTTAACTTGATGAACACATTTGGCTCCTTCTCTGGCTACAAGATAAACTGGCAAAAAAGTGAGTTGATGCCAATATCACGGCCTGTGGATATGCAATTTCTGCAATCTACCCCGTTTAGAACAGTGATGGACAAGTTCACAAGCCTTGGCATTGTAGTGACAAGAGACCTTGATCAGCTATTGAAAGCGAATTGGGACATGAAAATATATCAGTGTCATATATGTATATGTAAACATTCATATACATAGCTCATATATTATACAGCGCTAAGCTAATCCGCCTGACTCATCTTACGTACCCCTGCTAAAACAGGAACTAGCTCACACAGCCAGCAATAAAACTACCCCCCTAACACTATCCCCTCAGCTTTGTTGTCTCCCGACCCCAGGAAACAAAGACATTCCATCGCATGAACACATACACCCAGCCATAAAAACTGCCCCTCTACCTCACGAACCCCTGACACAAACATCTTCTAGTATAAACACACTTTCCCCCTTCTACTGGTCGGGTGCCCAGAACAGAAGAGTGCTGTGCACCAATGGGGGCTTCTACTCTGGCTAGAGCGGGTCCGCCTCCAACCCTACGGGACCATTCAGAAGGCGTCACGACAAGACTCTACCTACTTTATTCTATGTATAAAAATGAATGTAACCTTTGTATAAGCTCTCTTTTTCACCTGACTCATTACCGAGTTATATGAACTAGATCTGTGCACGTAAAACTGCGGCACATGATATCTATTGACTCATTAAAACTGCCTTTTGTTACAACTGAAATCCACTCTGTCCAGCGCCCGTGATTTGGTCTCGACTCTCCAATATATAAACACTAACATCAGCTTAAACAAAATATAGATTTTTGGAAAACTCTGCCTATCTCCTTGGTTGGTCGTATCAACGCTATTAAAATGGTTGTCCTACCCAGGTTTCTTTACCTCTTCCAATGTCTACCCAATTTCATACCACAAAGCTATTTTAAGACACTGGATTCAATAGTAACTCCATTTTTATGGGATAACAAGGCAGCCAGAATTTCAACAAAGCATTTATGCAAGTACAAAATAGAGGGGGGCTTTGGCCTTCCTCACTTTAAACTGTATTATTGGGCTGCTAATCTGAACATTGTGTCTTTCTGGAGGGAAAGCTTACCTGCGATGAGACAGAAGGATATGCCTGCATGGCTTTTGATTGAGCAGGCCTCCTGTCAACATTCCTCACTCCCTGCACTTGTTAATAGCCCATACTATGTGAAAAAATCCAATTATGACTCTAACCCAGTCATTTGTCATACGCTTAGGATCTGGAAACAGATTAGGTATTTTCTTAACATACCCATTGTATACATTGACAGCCCGATTTGCCTGAATCATGCTTTCCACCCCGCATTGGATGATGTGGTGTTTTCACAGTGGAGGGAGAAAGGGCTCACAACAATTGGTAATCTATACATAGATGGTCAGTTAGCTTCATGTCAACAATTGCAGGGAAAGTTCAACATGCCAACAACACATTTTTTCAGATACCTCCAAATCAGGAATTTCGTAAGGACACATATCCCACAGTATGGCATGAAGCCAAATAGTCCTACATTAGATAGCTTGATCCTTGTCAAACCCCATTCAAAAGGGTCGGTCTCTAGACTGTATGATGTGCTACAGGCCCACATAGAGGTATCCACAGACACCATTAAAAGGGCTTGGGAACAAGAACTTGGGTCAGAAATCTCAGATGAGGACTGGGTAGAAGCTCTCAGGAATATAAACCACAGTTCAGTGAATGCCAGACACAACCTTGTACAGTTTAAGGTGATACACAGGTTACATTACTCAAAAGTAAAACTGCATAAAATATTCCCGGACACCTCACCACTGTGTGAGAGGTGCAAGCAGGATAAGGGGACGTTGACCCACTTATTCTGGACATGTCCTAAATTACATGTTTACTGGGCTCTCATCTTTGATTATTTATCTAGAGCCTTTGATAGAGTTCTAGCCCCAGACCCATTGACCGCTCTTTTTGGTACAGTTGATGGGAATAACCACGAAGGGAAAGCTGTCTCTCTTTGTACTCTATTAGCCAAAAGGCTCATATTGCAATTTTGGAAACTGGAGACTGTACCCACCTTTGAAATGTGGTTACAGGATTTAGGGAATGTAATACATATGGAAAAGATTCGATACAATACCTCCAATAGAAGTCCAATGTTTTACAAAATATGGCAGCCGATACTGGATAAATGGTCTAGTCCCGCTTCATAACTGGGTTGACGATCTGCTGCTACTCTGTGCTGTACTCCACTCAATATCTATTTTTGGCTTAACTACACTGCTTGTAATGACTATATGCTGTCTTCTTATACATTTACCACCTAATAGGATTTTGTTTTATTTTGTGTATGTGTGAGTTAAGTTTTGTTTTGTCCTCTAAATTGGCCATCCCATTCAACAGTACAATGAATGTCATTGTTAGTATTGCTGTCTTTTTTATTTGATTTTTTATTGTAAAATAATAAACATATTATAAAAAATAAAATAAAAAACAGTAACTGAATGCCTCAATGCCTGCTTTATGTAGCAAGCCACAGCCACAGTGACTCACTCTCTGTAGGAGCGATCCATTTTCGTGAATGGTGTGGTGTACCGAAAACACTGTCCGGTGAGTGTATATAATGTTAATATCTGACATATAATAGATACAAACATGCTCCCAAAAAATGTATTGTTTTTGTGTAAGGTGTGACTGACATTTTCCATGTATTCCCCATTTATTTGCTACTCAGAATCTTGGCCTCCGTGTGTTTGAGGATATCGTTTGATTACTGCAACAGAGATGTTTTTCCAGTGAAGGCTGCTTTAGATATTTAAAAAATCTGTAGGTTTCAGGGGAGTCTTTGTAGGACCTGCTACACAGGACTAGTTGTGCCTAGACACTGAAACAGTGCTGCTTGTATGAATGTGTCTGTCTTACTGAAAAAGGTAAGTATGTGGAAATGGTTCATTGCTGTAACAAAAGTTAATAAGCACTAAACAGGAGAAAATAGATGTTTCCAATAAGAACATGCATTTTCATTTTCTGTGTCAATGTTTCCTGTTTTCATGCCTCCTGAACACAACCATGATCCTGCCCACCCACCACAAGACCATTGTTGATCGAGAAACCATCACAAAACAATTGCGTATGAGAAATTTATTGCAAATACACAAGAACATGACCATTGTAAAATAAATCTGTATAACTTTTGTTTCAGGACAGTGGATCGTTTTACAGATCCTTTACAGATGAAATTCACAATTAACAATTTGGGTGTAAGGCAATAATACTAACATCATAAATGTCAGAATTAATTACATCAAAAAGTTAGGCAGAAATGATACACAAGTGCTCAGATAAAGCTCTGAACATAAAGAAATATTAGCCTGAGACTGTCATCACGTTGAACGACTTGGAGGGGCTTGACCTCTCAAATCTAATTTCTTCCTTGCAGCTGATCATGTCTGTTGTGTTAGCATAAGTTGGCACCGGTGGAGTTGACTCGTATAGGACACAGATGGAGCCATCCTCTCCTATCCGAAAGGACACCTCAAATGGATCGACCCACATTGTCAGTTCACTGGGCAGCGAGGGGAGAAGAGTTGTTCTCCAGCGAGTCCAATGGTGCAAGCTGCCTTGCCAATCAATTGGGTCCATTTTGTGGTTGATCCAGAGACATCAAATCAAAATGTTGGTCGCCTACACATGGTTGGCAGACGTTAATGCGAGTGTAGCGAAATATTTGTGCTTCTAATTCTGACTATGCAGGTTAATATCTAACAAGTAATCTAACAAATTCACAACAACTACCTTATACACACAGATGCAAAGGGGTGAATGAGGATATGTACATATAAATACAGTGTATCACAAAAGTGAGTACACCCCTCACATTTTTGTAAATATTTGAGTATATCTTTTCATGTGATACCACTGAAGAAATTACACTTTGCTACAACATTTTTTTTACATTTTAAGTCATTTAGCAGACGCTCTTATCCAGAGCGACTTACAAATTGGTGCATTCACCTTATGACATCCAGTGGAACAGCCACTTTACAATAGTGCATCTAAATCTACAATGTAAAGTAGTGAGTGTACAGCTTGTATAACAGTGTAAATTTGCTGTCCCCTCAAAATAACTCAACACACAGCCATTAATGTCTAAACCGCTGGCAACAAAAGTGAGTACACCCCTAAGTGAAAATGTCCAAATTGATCCTTGACTGGTCTCTCAAAGCACTTCACACGATGACAGAAATGAGTGCAATGGGGCGGTAGTCATTTAGTTCAGTTACCTTAGCTTTCTTGGGAACAGGAACAATGGTGGCCATCTTGAAGCATGTGGGGACAACAGAGTGAGATAGGGATTGGTTGAATATGTCTGTAAACACACCAGCCAGCTGGTCTGCGCATGCTCTGAGGACACAGTTAGGGATGCCTTCTGGGCCAGCAGCCTTGCAAGGGTTGACCTGTTACTCCTACCCCCTACTTTTTCGAACATTCTGTTAAAAATCGCGCAACATTTCAGTGCCCTGCTACTCATGCCAGGAATATAGTATATGCATAAGATTAGTATGTGTGGATAGAAAACACTCAGACGTTTATAAAACTGGTTAAATCACGGCTGTGACTATAACAGAACGTGCGTTTCATCGAAAAGTGCAGGAAAATCTGATCACTGAAAATGGGAAAATATATCCATGCGCCACTTCAACCCATTGTTAAACGTGATCCACATTAAATGGGGCCGAGGTTGCAATACCTACAGCTTCCACACGATGTCAACAGTCTTGTCATTTGCCTACGATTTGTTTCTTGGTCAAACAGACACAAGGCAGCGCAGTTCTTCCGGTCGCCGACCGGATATTTTGGTTGAGATTTACCCGGACATTATTTCCAGACGTACAGCTATAGAATATACATCGCCTCGTGATCAATTTGATCGCTTATTAACGTTTACTAATACCTAAAGTTGCATTATAAAAGTATTTGTGTTTTGTGAAAGTTTATCGTTGACTTTTTTAATTTAAAAAAATGACGTTACATTATAAAACTCTATTTTTTTCGTTGATCACACAGTCTTCATAGATCGATATCTAGGCTATATATGGACCGATTTAATAATAAAAAAAGACCCAATAGTGATGTTTATGGGACATCTAGGAGTGCCAACAAAGAAGATGGTCAAAGGTAATGAATGTTTTATATTTTATTTGTGCGTTTTGTGTAGCGCCGACTATGCTAATTATTTTGTTTACGTCCCCTGCGGGTCTTTTGGGGTGTTACATGCTATCAGATAATAGCTTCTCATGCTTTCGCCAAAAAGCATTTAAAAAATCTGACTTGTTGCCTGGATTCACAACGAGTGTAGCTTTAATTCAGTACCCTGCATGTGTATTTTAATGAACGTTTGAGTTTTAACGAGTGCTATTAGCATTTAGCGTAGCGCATTTGCATTTCCAGATGTCTAGATGGGATGCCTGCGTGTCAGGTAGGAGCAAGAGGTTAACACGTTTACATGTTTTACTCACGTTGGCCACGGAGAAGGAGAGGCCACAGGCTTTGGTAGAGGGCCATGTCAGCGGCTCTGTATTATCCTCAAAGCGAGCAAAGAAGTTGTTTCATTTGTCTGGGAGCAAGACGTCGATGTCTGCGACGGGGCTGGTTTTATATTTGTAATCCGTGATTTACTGTAGATCCTGCCACATACAATTCAACGCCGTGTTTGAGGTGTTGAATGGTGACTCTGCTTTGTCTCTATACTGACGCTTTGCTTGTTTGATTGCCTTGTGGAGGGAATAGCTGCACTGTTTGTATTCAGTCATGTTTCTGATCACCTTTGCCATGATTAAAAGCAGTTGTTCGCGCTTTCAGTTTTATGGGAATGCTGCCATTAGTCCACGGTTTCTGGTTAGGGAATGTTTTAATAGTCACAGCGGGTACGACATCTCCGATGCACATGAGTCGTTAATCATAAGGCAAACACCCCCGCCCTTCTTCTTACCAGAGAGATGTTTGTTTCCATGAAACACAGAATGTTACAATCTATGATTCCTCTCTGGAAGGTAACTTGTGCCCTAATTTCATCCACCTTGTGATCTTGGACATTGGCGAGTAATGTACTAGGAAGCGGTGGATGGTGTGCTTGCCTTCTGAGTCTGACCAGTAGGCCACTCGGTCTGCCTCTCCTGCGGCGACCATGTTGTTTTGGATAAGATCGCATGTCCAGGGTGGAGGTCCGAACAAAGGATCCGCTTCGGGAAAGACATATTCTTGGTCGTAATGATGATAAGTTGACATCGCTTTTTATCCATAGTTCTTCCCGGCTGTATGTAATAACACTTGAGATTTTCTGGGCTGGCAATGTAAGAAATAGTAAATAAAAAAACAAATAACTGCATAGCTATCTAAGGACCTGAAGCGAGGCAACCATCTTTGTCAGTGCCATCTGTAGCCCATTGGGCTCCCAAGTGACGCAGTGGTCTAAGGCACTGGCATCTCAATGCAAGTGGCGTCAATCCCTGTCAGTTCCATATGGCGGCGCACAATTGCCCCAGCATCATCCGGGTTTGTCCGGGGTAGGCCGACATTGTAAATAAGAATTTGTTTTTAACTGACTTTCCTGGGTAAATAAAATACAAATAAATACAAATCCTGAGCCTTTGCATGGAGCCTGGGGGAACCAGTGGAGTTGGTAGTGCTCTGTAACAGAGGGTAATGGGCGAAAAACAGACTGCTTAACAGTAACTAAGTAGCTAGTAGTCTACTTGGCTGTTTGATGTCAACAACACAAATATATTTCACCCAAGCTTGCTAGCTACATACCTCCTAAAGCTTCCTCCAAGGAATCGGTGAACTCTTTCAGTTGGTCATCTGACAAGAATCCAGTTGTTTTCAGCAATCTGGCAACAAAGCTGGCTGCTGTTGAGACTTCGGTTTTCATTTTCGAAACAAGATGCTATCTCATCAGCCAGACGTTAAATAACAAAGAGACCAAGTTGGCTTTATATCCCAAATATAAAGCAAAATGTTGACTTATTCCCTGTTGAAACAAAGGCTAACCAACAAGGCCCAGCAAATGTAAACTAAAGCTACTGTAGCTAGCTAACGGTAGTTGTAAAACGGAAGCCGCAATAACTCACGGAATTCACTCAGATAATGAATATAACGTTAGGATTTACAATTTGGACCTAAAAAATACTAACATCCGAGAGTTTGATTGCATCTAGTGAAAATATATAATTAACTTTAGATATAGAAAAATTGTAATGAATTTCCTCCTCTTCTTCCGAAGAGGAGAGGCGAAACGGATCAGAGGACCAATATGCGGCGTGGTAAGTGTCCATGGTTCTTTTTAATACGTTAAGGTACACATGAACAACTGACTACATAAAACAAGAAATGTGAAAACTCAAAACAGTCCTATCTGGTGCAAACACAGAGACAGGAACAATCACCCACCAACACACAGTGAAACCCAGGCTACCTAAGTATGATTCTCAATCAGAGACAACTAATGACACCTGCCTCTGATTGAGAACCATACTAGGCCGAAACATAGAAATACCCAAAACCTAGAAAAACAAACATAGACTGCCCACCCAACTCACGCCCTGACCTTACTAACTAAATACAAAACACAGGAAATAACGGTCAGAACGTGACAGTACCCCCCCCCCCCAAAGGTGCGGACTCCGGCCGCAAAACCTTGACCTATAGGGGAGGGTCTGGGTGGGCGTCTGTCCGCGGTGGCGGCTCTGGCGCAGGACGCGGACCCCACTTCCCCATTGTCTTAGTCTGCCTTATTGTCCGCCTCCGTGGCTTTCTCACCATGGCAACCCCTCTCAATGACCCCGCTGGACAGAGGGGCAACTCGGGACAGAGGGGCAGAAGCTCTGGACAGAGGGGCAGAAGCTCTAGACAGAGGGGCAGAAGCTCTGGACAGAGGGGCAGAAGCTCTGGACAGAGGGGCAGAAACTCTGGGCCGAGGGGCAGCTCGGGACAGAGGGGCAGGGGTTCTGGCGCCTCTGGGCTGAGGGACTCTGGCGCCTCAGACTCCGGCCGCAGTGCCGGACATGCGGGAGACTCCGGCAGCGGCGCCGGACAGGCGGGAGACTCCGGCAGCGGCGCCGGATAGGCAGGACCACCTGCAGGGAGGAGACAGAGAGACAGCCTGGTGCGTGGGGCTGCCACAGGAACCACCAGGCTGGGGAGACCTTCAGGAGGCTTGGTGTTAGGAGGAGCCTGAAGAACCGGGCTGTGGGGGAGCACTGGAGCTCTGGTGCGCAACCTTGGCACCACTTCCCCAGGCTGGACAACTACTCTAGCCCGGACCCTCCAGAGTGCAGGCACAGGTTGAACCGGGCTGTGGGTAAGCACGGGAGATCTAGTGCTTACTACACGCACCTCTCCCTTAGGCTCCACTCCTACATTTGCCCGGCACGAGCGGAGCGCAGGCAGAGGACGCACTGCACCCTCCCAGCGCCCCGGAGACACAGCACGCAGAGCCGGCGCAGGATAACCTGGACCAAAACTGCGTACCGGCGACCAGACCCTCTGAGCAGGCACCATACGCCCTGGCTCAATGCCCACACTCGAATGGCACTTTCGGGGGGCTGCCCTATCGTGCACCGGGCTATGGGCACGCACTGGCGACACCGTGCGCTTAACCGCATAACACGGTGCCTGACCAGTAATGCGCTGCTTATCATAAGCACGAGGCGGGAGCTCAGGTCTGCTACCTGGCTTAGTACCACACCTCGTGTGCCCCCCCCCAAAAAAAATTTTGGGCTGCCCCTCGTACCTGTCGCGCTGCCGTGCTGCCTCCTCATATCGCCGCCGCTCTGCTTTCGCTGCCTCCAGCTCTGCTTTGGGGCGGCGATATTCCCCAGCCTGTGCCCAGGGGCCCTCTCCGTTCAGTATCTCCTCCCATGTCCAGGAGTCCTGTGATGCTGGCCTCTGTTGTTGATGCTGCTGCTGCTGCTGTCGTCGCTGTCCTTTACCACGCCGCTCGGTCCTTGGTGGGTGGGTGATTCTGTAATGAATTTCCTCCTCGTCTTCCGAAGAGGAGAGGCGAAACGGATCAGAGGACCAATGTGCGGTGTGGTAAGTGTCCATGGTTCTTTTTAATACGTTAAGGTACACAAGAACAACAGACTACATAAAACAAGAAATGTGAAAACTCAAAACAGACCTATCTGGTGCAAACACAGAGACAGGAACAATCACCCACCAACACACAGTGAAACCCAGGCTACCTAAGTATGATTCTCAATCAGAGACAACTAATGACACCTGCCTCTGATTGAGAACCATACTAGGCCGAAACATAGAAATACCCAAAACCTAGAAAAACAAACATAGACTGCCCACCCAACTCACGCCCTGACCATACTAACTAAATACAAAACACAGGAAATAACGGTCAGAACGTGACAAAAATAATCACCTAATGGTGTGTAAATTACGTCACAAAGCTTCTTTCTCTATGGGGATGCAGCTCCTCAATCGAAGAACTCAATCCCAGCGTCACCTGTGTGTTCCAAAAATTTACCACATTTTATAGCGGGCCAAAAATCTCTCTTTCTGGCTACATTGTAGTATTTCTAAGATAAAGCAACCCCATAAACATATTATGCTTCACTCTTTTCACACTACTGAAGCGACCTAGCCAAGCTGTACTGTGCTGGCCTGATCACACATACTTAGTGAGAGACATCAGCTAACAATAAATAGTCTTTCCTCTGTTTTAGTGCCTCTGATTACGCATCCACCACAGTTGGAATGGACAATTTGAAAATAATTTAAATAATATAATAATATGACCTGCCGACTAACAGACTTGTGGACTTGGTTCAAACTCAACACTCACATTGACATTGCACAGTGCCATAACCTGGAATAGGTCTCTGCAAGGAGGGAGTCAGAGGTGGATGGGCTTAAAGCATTTATAGTATGTGTGTATATATATATACATACATACCGCCCCAACAGATCCACAGATGACTCAATCTCTGTTGCACTCCACACTGCCCTCACCCACATGGACAAAAGGAATAGAGTTAAAGTGGGAAGTTTACATACACCTTAGCCAAATACATTTAAACTCAGTTTTTCACAATTCCTGACATTTAATCCTAGTAACAATTCCCTGTCTTAGGTCAGTTAGGATCACCACTTTATTTTAAGAATGTGAAATGCCAGAATAATAGTGGACAGAATGATTTCAGCTTTTATTTCTTTCATCACATTCCCAGTGGGTCAGAAGTTTACATACACTCAATTAGTATTTGGTAGCATTGCCTTTAAATTGTTTAACTTGGGTCAAACGTTCCGGGTAGCCTTCCACAAGCTTCCCACAATAAGTTGGGTGAATTTTGGCCCATTCCTCCTGACAGAGCTGGTGTAACTGAGTCAGGTTTGTAGGCCTCCTTCTTTCACACGCTTTTTCAGTTCTGCCCAAATTTTCTATAGGATTGAGGTCAGGGCTTTGTGATGGCCACTCTAATACCTGACTTTGTTGTCCTTAAGCCATTTTGCCACAACTTTGGAAGTATGCTTGGGGCCACTGTTCATTTGGAAGACCCATTTGCGACCAAGCTTTGACTTCCTGACTGATGTCTTGAGATGTTTCTTCAATATATGCACAACATTTGTCTACCTCATGATGCCATCTATTTTGTGACATGCACCAGTCCCTCCTGCAGCGAAGTACCCCCACAACAAGATGCTGCCACCCCCATGCTTCATGGTTGGGATGGTGTTCTTCGGCTTGCAAGCCTCCCCCTTTTTCCTCCAAACATAATGATGGTCATTATGGCCAAAGTTTTATTTTTGTTTCAGACCAGAGGATGTTTCTCCAAAAAGTACGATCTTTGTCCCCATGTGCAGTTGGAAACCATAGTCTGGCTTTTTTATGGCAGTTTTAGAGCAGTGGCTTCTTCCTTGCTGAGCGACCTTTCAGGTTATGTCGATATAGGACTCGTTTTTACTGTGGATATAGATACATTTGTACCTGTTTCCTCCAGCATCTTCCCAAGGTCCTTTGCGATTGTTCTGGGATTGATTTGCACTTTTCGCACCATAGTATGTTCATCTCTAGGAGACAGAACGCATCTCTTTCCTGAGCAGTATGACGACTGCATGGTCCCATGGTGTTATTACATGCGTACTATTGTTTGTACAGATGAACGTGGTACCTTCGGGTGTTTGGAAATTGCTCCCAAAGATTAACCAGACTTGTGGAAGTCTACAATTTGTTTTCTGAGGTCTTGGCTGATTTCTTTAGATTTTCCCATGATGTCAAGTTCAAGGCACTGAAGGTAGGCCTTGAACTACATCAACAGGTACACCTCCAATTGACTCAAATGATGTCAATTAGCCTATCAGAAGCCGTGACGTCATTTTCTGGAATTTTCCAAGCTGAAGGCACAGTCAACTTCATGTATGTAAACTTCTGACCCACTGGAATTGTGATACTGCGAGTTAAAAGTGAAATAATCTGTCTGTAAACAATTGTTGGAAGAATTACTTGTGTCATGAACAAAATAGATGTCCTAACTGACATGCCAAAACTATAGTTTGTTAACAAGAAATTTATGGAGTGGTTGAAAAAAACGATTTTCAATGACTCCAACCTAAGTGTATGTAAACTGTATTAAATTGAGATTTTGTGTCACTGATGTACACACAATACCCCATAATGTCAACATAACATTTTGTTTTAGAAAATTGTAGAAATTAATGTACACTTAAAAGCTGAAATGTTTTGAGTCAATAAGTTTTTGCCACCTTCTCCTCCCTCCTGAATCCCCCCTCCCTCTCTGCAGATGACTTCGTCAACCATTTTGAAAAGAAGGTCGACGACATCCGATCCTCATTTGCTAAGTCAAACGACACCGCTGGTTCTGCTCACACTGCCCTACCCTGTGCTCTGACCTCTTTCTCCCCTCTCTCTCCAGATGAAATCTCGCGTCTTGTGACGGCCGGCCGCCCAACAACCTGCCCGCTCGACCCTATCCACTCCTCTCTTCTCCAGACCATTTCCGGAGACCTTCTCCCTTACCTCACCTCGCTCATCAACTCATCCCTGACCGCTGGCTACGTCCCTTCCGTCTTCAAGAGAGCAAGAGTTGCACCCCTTCTGAAAAAACCTACACTCGATCCCTCCGATGTCAACAACTACAGACCAGTATCCCTTCTTTCTTTTCTCTCCAAAACTCTTGAACGTGCCGTCCTTGGCCAGCTCTCCCGCTATCTCTCTCAGAATGACCTTCTTGATCCAAATCAGTCAGGTTTCAAGACTAGTCATTCAACTGAGACTGCTCTTCTCTGTATCACGGAGGCGCTCCGCACCGCTAAAGCTAACTCTCTCTCCTCTGCTCTCATCCTTCTAGACCTATCGGCTGCCTTCGATACTGTGAACCATCAGATCCTCCTCTCCACCCTCTCCGAGTTGGGCATCTCCGGCGCGGCCCACGCTTGGATTGCGTCCTACCTGACAGGTCGCTCCTACCAGGTGGCGTGGCGAGAATCTGTCTCCTCACCACGCACTCTCACCACTGGTGTCCCCCAGGGCTCTGTTCTAGGCCCTCTCCTATTCTCGCTATACACCAAGTCACTTGGCTCTGTCATAACCTCACATGGTCTCTCCTATCATTGCTATGCAGACGACACACAATTAATCTTCTCCTTTCCCCCTTCTGATGACCAGGTGGCGAATCGCATCTCTGCATGTCTGGCAGACATATCAGTGTGGATGACGGATCACCACCTCAAGCTGAACCTCGGCAAGACGGAGCTGCTCTTCCTCCCGGGGAAGGACTGCCCGTTCCATGATCTCGCCATCACGGTTGACAACTCCATTGTGTCCTCCTCCCAGAGCGCTAAGAACCTTGGCGTGATCCTGGACAACACCCTGTCGTTCTCAACTAACATCAAGGCGGTGGCCCGTTCCTGTAGGTTCATGCTCTACAACATCCGCAGAGTACGACCCTGCCTCACACAGGAAGCGGCGCAGGTCCTAATCCAGGCACTTGTCATCTCCCGTCTGGATTACTGCAACTCGCTGTTGGCTGGGCTCCCTGCCTGTGCCATTAAACACCTACAACTCATCCAGAACGCCGCAGCCCGTCTGGTGTTCAACCTTCCAAAGTTCTCTCACGTCACCCCGCTCCTCCGCTCTCTCCACTGGCTTCCAGTTGAAGCTCGCATCCGCTACAAGACCATGGTGCTTGCCTACGGAGCTGTGAGGGGAACTGCACCTCAGTACCTCCAGGCTCTGATCAGGCCCTACACCCAAACAAGGGCACTGCATTCATCCACCTCTGGCCTGCTCGCCTCCCTACCACTGAGGAAGTACAGTTCCCGCTCAGCCCAGTCAAAACTGTTCGCTGCTCTGGCTCCCCAATGGTGGAACACACTCCCTCACGACGCCAGGACAGCGGAGTCAATCACCACCTTCCGGAGACACCTGAAACCCCACCTCTTTAAGGAATACCTAGGATAGGATAAAGTAATCCTTCTCACCCCCCCCCCCTTAAAAGATTTAGATGCACTATTGTAAAGTGGCTGTTCCACTGGATGTCATAAGGTGAATGCACCAATTTGTAAGTCGCTCTGGATAAGAGCATCTGCTAAATGACTTAAATGTAAATGTAAATGTAAGTATTCAACCCCTTTGTTCTGGCAAGGCTAAATAACTTCAGGAGTAAAACTGGGCGACAAGTGGATAAGAGGCAATCCGTAATTTTGATTAAGACATTAATGAGCGAGCGACAACGGACATAGTAAATATAAGTATTTGTTCAACACTTTTGAAATGTACAGCAATAGAATTTTCAGAATTCAGAACATGGTTCGTTCTTACAGTGTAGAATTCAGAACATGGTTCGTTCTTACAGTGTACTCCATGTACACCAAGTCAGAACCGTAGGAAAAATAAAGGGGGCATATAAACAGACAATGAAAGCTCTTACAATATTCAATGATTACATTTCTCTAAAACAGGTTATAGACTACATTGTCACGATCGTCGTAAAGAGGAGACCAAGGAGCAGCGTGATATGAATACATGTTCTATATTTAATGAAGAAAGAACACTAAAACAAACTTACAAAACAACAAACGTGATGCTATATATATACAGTGCAGACATAGGCAACTAGACATAGACAATAACCCACGAAATACACAAAGAAGATGGCTGCCTAAATATGGTTCCCAATTAGAGACAACGATGAACAGCTGCCTCTAATTGAGAACCAATCCAGGCAACCACAGACATGCATAAACACCTAGATGGTAAACAACCCCATAAACCTACAAAAAACCCTAGACAGTACAAAAACACATACATCACCCATGTCACACCCTGACCTAACCAAAATATATAAAGAAAACAAACAATACTCAGGTCGTGACAGTACCTCCCCACAAAGGTGCGGACTCCGGCCGCAAAACCTAATCAGAAGGGGAGGGTCCGGGTGGGCCTTTTTCACGGCAGCGGCTCGGGTGTGGGACGTGGACCCCGCTCTACCTCAGTCTTGGCCCACTTAGGTGACGCCTCTGGAGCGGGGACCCTCGCATCGGGCCCCGGACTGAAGATCATCGTAGAGGGCGCCACTGGACGGAAAGGCGCCTCTGGACTGAGGAGCGACTCTGGCAGCACCGGACAGGAGGGAAATTCCAGCATCGCCGGCGTGACAGGCGGCTCTGGCAGCTCCTGGTTGGCTGACGGCTCTGGCAGCTCCTGGCTCGCTGACGGCTCTGGCAGCTCCTGGCTGGTTGACGGTTCTGGCAGCTCCTGGCTGGCTGATGGCTCTGGCAGCTCCTGGCTGGCTGACGGCTCTGGCAGCTCCAGGCTGGCTGATGGCTCTGGCAGCTTCTGGCTGGCTGACGGCTCTGGCAGGTCCTGGCTGGCTGACGGCTCTGGCAGGTCTTGGCTGACTGGCGGCTCTGGCGGCTCCTGGCTAACAGGCGGCTCCTGGCTGACAGGCGGCTCAGGCGAATCCTGGCTGACTGGCGGCTCTGGCAGCTCCTGGCTGACTGGCGGCTCCTGGCTGGCTGACGGCTCTGGCAGGTCTTGGCTGACTGGCGGCTCTGGCGGCTCCTGGCTAACAGGCGGCTCTGGCGGCTCCTGGCTGACAGGCGGCTCCTGGCTGACTGGCGTCTCCTGGCTGACTGGCGGCTCCTGGCTGACTGGCGGCTCTGGCAGCTCCTGGCTGGCTGACGGCTCTGGCAGCTCCTGGCTGACTGATGGCTCAGGACAGACTGGCGGCTCTGACGGCTCAAGACAAACTGGCGGCTCTAGCGGCTCAGGACAGACGGGAGACTCTGGAGGGAGACTCTGACGGATCCGGACTGGAGGGAGACTCTGGCGGATCCGGACTGGAGGGAGACTCTGGCGGATCCGGACTGGAGGGAGACTCTGGCGGATCCGGAGTGGAGGGAGACTCTGGCGGATCTAGACTGGAGGGAGAATCTGGCGGATCCGGACTGGAGGGAGACTGGCGGATCTGGACTGGTAGGTTCCGGACTGCGACCCGTAGTGGTAGGTACCGGACTGCAACCCATCGTGGCAGGTTCCGGGCTGCGACCCGTCGTGGTAGGTTCCGGACTGCGACCCATCGTAGGAGGTTCCGGACTGCGACCCGTCGTAGGAGGTTCCGGTCTGTAGACTGTTGCCGGACGCTCTGGACTGGGTACTGTTGCCGGACGCTCTGGACTGGGTACTGTAGCCAATGCTCTGGACTGGGTACTGTAGCCAATGCTCTGGACTGGGTACTGTAAGCCGGACGCTCTGGACTGGGTACTGTAGGCGGACGCTCTGAACTGCGTACTGTAGCCGGACGCTCTAGACTGGGTACTGTAGCCGGACACTCTGGACTGGGTACTGTCGCCGGACACTTTGGACTGGCGAGGCGCACTGTAGGCCTGGTGCGTGGTGCCGGCACTGGTGGTACTGGGCCGAGGACATGCACCTCAGGGCGAGTGCGGGGAGGAGGAAGAGGGCGTACTGGACTGCCGAGGCGCACTATAGGCCTGGTGCGTGGTGCCGGTACTGGTGGTACCTGGCTGAGGACACGCACCTCAGGATGAGTGCGAGAAGCAGGAACAGGACACACCGGGTTGTGAAGGTGTACTGGAGACCTGGTGTGTATTGCCGGCATCAAATCTTCCGGAACTTTAACACAAATTTCAGGCTGAGTACGAGAAACTGACACAGGTGGCATCGGACAGCTCACACGCTCCTCAGGGCAAATGCTGTGCATACTACACCAAACCAACAGCTCTCTCTGTTCACTCTCCTCCAATTTCGTCAACAACTCCTCGAATGTCTCATAATCTCCCCTCCGTTCACTCTCCTCCAATCTGTCCAATAACTCCTCGACAATCTCAGACTCAACTTCGCCGACTGCTCCAAGTGTCCCCCCCCATACATTTTTGGGGCTGCCTCTCGGGCTTCCTGCCGTGCTGCCTCCTCATACCGGAGCCTCTCTGCTTTCGCCGCCTTGGGGCGGTGATATTCCCCTGGTTGTGCCCAGGGTCCTCCGCCGTCCAGAATTTCATCCCAAGTCCATGAATCCTGCGATCGCTGCTGCTGCCTTTTACCACGCTGCTTGGTCCTTTTATGGTGGGTTATTCTGTCACGACTGTCGTAAAGAGGAGACCAAGGCGCAGCTTGATATGAATACATGTTCTATATTTAATGAAGAACATGGTTCGTTCTTACAGTGTACTCCATGTACACCAAGTCAGAACCGTAGGAAAAATAAAGGGAGCATATAAACATACAATGAAAGCTCTTACAATATTCAATGATTACATTTCTCTAAAACAGGTTAGACTACATTGTCACGATTGTCGTAAAGAGGAGACCAAGTCGCAGCGTGATATGAATACATGTTCTATATTTAATGAAGAAAGAACACTAAAACAAACTTACAAAACAACAAACAAACGTGATGCTATATATAAACAGTGCAGACACAGGCAACTAGACATAGACAATAACCCACAAAATACCCAAAGAAGATGGCTGCCTAAATATGGTTCCCAATTAGAGACAACGATGAACAGCTGCCTCTATTTGAGAACCAATCCAGGCAACCACAGACATACATAAACACCTAGATGGTAAACAACCCCATAAACCTACAAAAAACCCTAGACTGTACAAAAACACATACATCACCCAAGTGTAGACCTTACCGTGAAATGCTTACTTACAAGCCCTTAACCAACAGTGCAGATCAAAAAGACTTAAGAAAACATTTACCAAATAGACTAAAGTACAAAGTAACACAATAAGAACCACACCACACTACCAGTTCTCTGACCTCCTCCCTATAGGCCGTTTCATCATTGTCGTTGATCAGGCCTACCACTGTCGTGTCATCAGCAAACTTAACGATGGTGTGGCCACGCAGTTGTGATTGAACAGGGAGTATAAGAGGGGACTAAGTGCACACCCCTGAGGGGCCCCAGTGTTAAGGATCAGCATGGCAGACATGTTGTTGCCTACTCTTACCTCCTTGAGGCGGTCCGTCAGGAAGTCCTGGATCCAGTTGCAGAGAGAAGTGTTTAGTCCCAAAGTCCTCAGCTTAGTGATGAGCTTCGTGGGCACTATGGTGTTGAACGCTGAGTTGTAGTCAATGAACAGCATTCTCACGTAGATGTTCCTTTTGTCCAGGTGGGAAAGGGCAGTGTGGAGAGATTGCGTCATCTGTGGATCTGTCGGGGTGGTATGCGAATTGGAGTGGGTCTAGGGTGTCTGGGAGGATGCTGTTGATGTGAGCCATGACCAGCCTTTCAAAGCACTTCATGGCTACCAGCGTGAGTTCTATGGGGGGGTTAATCATTTAGGCAGGTTACTTTCGCTTCCTTGGGCACAGGGACTATGGTGGTCTGCTTGAAACATGTAGGTATTACAGGCTCGGTCAGGGAGAGGTTGAAAATATCAGTGAAGACACTTGACATTTGGTCCGTGCATGCTTTGAGTACACGTCCTGGTAATCCGTCTGGCCCTGCGGCTTTGTGAATGTTGACATGTTTAAAGGTTTTATTCACATCGGCTACCATGAGCGTTATCACACAGTCATCCAGAACAGCTGGTACTCTCGTTCATGCTTCAGTGTTGCTTGTCTCGAAGCGAGCATAAAAGGCATTTAGCTCGTCTGGTAGGCTCGAGTCACTGAGCAGCTCGCGTCTGGGTTTCCCTTTGTAGTCCGTAATAGTTTTCAAGCCCTGCCACATCCGACGAGCGTCAGAGCTGGTGTAGTAGGATTCAATCTTAATCCTGTATTGACGCTTTGCTTGTTTGATGATTTGTCTGACGGCATAGCGGGACTTCTTATAAGCGTCCGGATTAGTCTCCCGCTACTTGAAAGCGGCAGCTCTAGCCTTTAGCTCGATGCGGATGTTGCCTGTAATCCATAGCTTCTGGTTGGAATATGTACGCACGGTCACTGTGGGGATGACGTCGTCGATGCACTTATTGATGAAGTCGATGACTGAGGTGGTGTACTCCTCAATGCCATTGGATGAATCCCGGAACATATTTCAGACTGTGCTAGCAATACAGTCCTCCTGTAATGTAGCATCCGCATCATCTGACCACTTCCATATTAAGCGAGTCACTGGTACTTCCTGCTTTAGTTTTTGCTTGAAGGCAGAAATCAGGAATATAGAATTGTGGTCAGATTTGCCAAATGGAGGGCAAAGGAGAGCTTTGTATGCATCTCTGTGTGTGAAGTAAATGTGGTCTAGGATTTTCCTCTGGTTGCACATTTGACATGCTGGTAAAAAGTTGGTAAAACTGATTTAAGTTTGCCTGCATTAAAGTTCCTGGCCACTAGGAGCACTGCTTCTGGATGAGCATTTTTTGGGGCCTTATAAAGTTGGTTGAGAGCGGTCTTAGTGCCAGCTTCATTCTGTGGTGGTAAATGGACGGCTACGAATAATATAGATAGTGTGGTCTACAGCTTATCTTTAAGGCACTCTACCTCAGGCGAGCAATACCTCAAGACTTCTTTAATATTAGACATTGCGCATCAGCTGTTATTGACAAATAGACACAACGCCACCCCTCATCTTACCAGACGTAGCTTCTCTGTTCTGCCGGTGCATGGAAAATCCCGCCAGCTCTATATTATCCATATCGTCGTTCAGCCATGTCTCGGTGAAACATAAGATATTACAGTTTTTAATGTCCTGTTGGTATGATAATCTTAATCGTAGGTCATCAATTTTATTCCAATGATAGCACGTTAGCAAGAAGAACGGTTGGCAGTGGGAGTTTATTTGCTCGCCTACGGATTCTCCGAATGCAGCCCGATCTGCGGTGTTCTGAGTTTATTAAACTCAGAACACTAAACAAAAATATCAAAGAGAACGACACGAAACGAAACAGTCCTGTACGGTGAATACACAAAACAGAAAACAATCACCCACAAAACACAGGTGGGAAAAGGCTACCTAAGTATGATTCTCAATCAGAGACAACTAACGACACTTGCCTCTGATTGAGAACCCTACCAGGCCAAACACAAAACACAACATAGAAAAACGAACATAGACAACCCACCCAACGCAAGACCTGACCATACTAAAACAAAGACATAACAAAAAAACTAAGGTCAGAACGTAACATTCTTCATGTCCACGGTGAGTAATCGCTGTTCTGATGTCCAGAAGTTATTTCGGTCATAAGAGACGCTAGCAGGAACATTATGTACAAAATAAGTAACACAAAACGCCAAAAAACTAACAAAATAGCACAATTGGTTGGTAAAACGTCAGCCATGTTCTTCGGCTCCATCTTTCCAACTTGTTGTGTAATCTTTATGTCCAATGGCCGATGAGCACCGATACGTTTTGTCTATAATTTCTCGACATTACTTATCTTCATATGACAAGGATTTGCCAGTAGATTGTCGACTTGATTCATGATGATGACTGCTAGCTAAGACTTGAAAGTAATATGTTGACATGATCAGTCTAATCAAAGCTACTGTACATATGTGATTTGACGTCATTTTATCTGTGGCCAATGACCTTGAGCCTTCTTGAAGGGCACTTGTAATTTAACTCTATGGCAAGACCCAAATGGTTTAAATATTGGATGTCTACCTTTACTAAGGATTTAAACTTGGCGATGACGTAGTGTCCCCATGAGTGACAGAACACTGCGCAATGCTCCTATTTTCTGCTGGCTCGCCCCACCACCATAGGAAGCACTGAACTAGCCTGAAAAACCTGCATTTTGGAGCTACCTTAGTCAAAAAAAAAAAATAGACCATGTTTGTATGCGGCTTTATAAACTCAATTATATATTTTTTCTCTATTGTTTGCAAACTGATATGTGTCACTTATTAATGCCAAAATAACATGCAAAACAGGCAAGCCCCCCCAAAAAAATGCATATACATATCTTTTTTGATTTAGATTTTTTGCTAATAATGTGGGGCTCTCACAGGACAATAAATATCAGGACAATAAACTAAAACAAGGCCAAATTAACACTTCTTATCAAGAAGACAGTGCACGTTCCTGAGTGGCCTAGTTACAGTTTTGATTTACACAAAACCAAAAATATAAACGCAACATGCATCAATTTCACCGATTTTACTGAGTTACAGTTCATATAAGGAAATCAGTCAATTGAAATTAATTAATTCATCTATGAATTTCACAAGACTGGGAATACAGATATGCATCTGTTGGTCACAGATACCTTAAATAAAAGGTAGGGAGCTGCATCAGAAAACCAGCCAGTATCGAGTGTGACCACCATTTGCCTCATGCAGTGCTACACATAGAGTTGCTACACATAGAGTACACTCCTTCGCATAGAGTTGATCAGGCTGTTGATTATGTCCTGTGGAATGTTGTCCCACTACTCTTCAATGGCTGTGCGACATTGCTGGGTCGTTGGGTCGTCGGCCAGCCTGTCCTCCGGGTTTCATCCTCAATCCAACGGCCAGTCGGAGCATGCCAATCAAGACCTCGAGATGACTCTTTGGTGCCTCATCTCGGCCAACTCCACCACCTGGAGCCAGCAACTCGTGTGGGTGGAGTACGCCCAGAACACACTTCCCTGCTCGGCCACTGGGCTCTCGCCCTTCGAGTGCTCCGTGGGTTATCAGCCCCTGCTCTTCTAGAAGCAAGAGGAAGAGGTTGACATAACCTTGGGCCAGATGTTTGTCCGCTGCTGTTGGCGTACCTGGCAGAGAGCTCCAGGTAATCTTCGACAGGCGGACCGCCACCGGACACCGGACACCGGCTCCCCGCTATGATCTTGGGCAGAGAGTATGGCTGTCCACTCGGGATCTTCCCCTCCAGGTAGAGTCCCGCAAACTTTTCCCCCCATTTTATCGGCCCTTTCCCCATATTCAAGATCCTTAGCCCCTCTGCTGTTCATCTTCTGTTGCCGCCCACCGTCTGTATACATCCCATGTTTCTTGTATCAAGGATTAAACCTTTGTCTCACAGCCCTTTGTCTCCTCTTTCTGTTTGTCTGTTGCAGCTCATCTTGTCTCGACAAGCACAGTTCTCCAGCGTGCCAGTGGCCATCGAAGTTAAGCATTTGCCCACTGAAGCCGGTTATGATGCCAAACTGCAGTCAGGTCAAGACCCTGATGAGGATAACGAGCACAGAGACTAGTTTCCCTGATACGGCTTCTGAAAGTTTGTGCAGAAATTCTTCGGTTGTGCAAACCCACAGTTTCATGAGCTGTCCAGGTGACTGGTCTCAGATGATAGGTGAAGAAGCCGGATGTGGAGGTCCTGAGCCGGCATGGTTACACGTTATCTGCAATTGTGAGGCCGGTTAGACATACTGCCAAATTCTCTACAACGACATAAGATAGAGAACTTAACATTCAGTCATCTAGCAACAGCTCTGGTGGACATTCCTGGAATCAGCATGCTAATTGCTCCTTCAAAACTTGAGACATCTGTGGCAATGTGTTGTGTGACAAAACTGCACATTTTAGAGTGGCCTTTCATTGTCCCCAGCACAAGTTTCACCTGTGTAATGATCATGCTGTTTGATATGCCACACCCGTCAGGTGGATAGATTGTCTTGGCAAAGCGAAATGCTCACTAACAGGGATGTAAACAAATTTGATAGAAATAAGCTTTTTGTGCTCATGGAACATTTATGGGATATTTTATTTCAGCTCATGAAACGTAGGACCAACACTTTATAAACTCAGCAAAAAAAGAAACTTCCCTTTTACAGGACCCTGTCTTTCAAAGATAATTAATACAAATCCAAATAACTTCCCAGATCTTCATTGTAAAGGCTTTAAACACTGTTTCCCATGCTTGTTCAACGGTCGTTAAGACACTCGCAGCTTACAGATGGTAGGTCACAGTTATGAAAACTTAGGACAATAAAGAGGCCTTTCTACTGACTCTGAAAAACACCAAAAGAAAGATGCCCAGGGTCCCTGCTCATCTGCGTGAATGTGCCTTAGGCATGCTGCAAGGAGGCGTGAGGACTGCAGATGTGGCAAGGGCAATAAATGACAATGTCCGTACTGTGAGATGCCTAAGACAGCGCTACAGGGAGACAGGACGGACAGGTGATCGTCCTCGCAGTGGCAGACCACGTTTAGAAACACCTGCACGGGATCGATACATACGAGCATCACACCTGTGGGACAGGTACAGGATGGCAACAACAACTGCCCGAGTTACACCAGGAATGCACAATCCCTCCATCAGTGCTCAGACTTTCCGCAATAGGCTGAGAGAGGTTGGACTGAGGGCTTATAGGCCTGTTGTAAGGCAGGTCCTCACCAGACATCACTGGCAACAACGTTGCCTATGGGCACAACCCCACCATCGCTGGACCAGACAGGACTGGCAAAAAGTGCTTTTCACTGAAAAATCACAGTTTTGTCTCACCAGGAGTGATGGTTGCATTTATCGTCGAAGGAATGAGCGTTACACCGAGGCCTGTACTTTGGAGCGGGATCAATTTGGAGGTGGTGGGTCCGTCATGTGTCACAGCATCATCGGACTGAGCTTGTTGTCATTGCAGGCAATCTCAACGCTGTGCGTTACAGGGAAGACATCCTCCTCCCTTATGTGGTACCCTTTCTGCAGGCTAATCCTGACATGACCCTCCAGCATGACAATGCCACCAGCCATACTGCTCGTTCTGTGCATGATATCCTGCAAGACAGGAATGTCAGTGTTCTGCCATGGCCAGCGAAGAGCCCGGATCTCAATCCCATTGAGCACGTCTGGAACCTGTTGAATCGGAGGGTGAGGGCTCGGGCCATTCCCACCAGAAATGTCCGGGAACTTGCAGGTGCCTTGGTGGAAGAGTGGGGTAACATCTCACAGCAAGAACTGGCAAACCTGGTGCAATTTTTCCAACTACTAATGTGCAAATATTGTACAATCTAGGTGTGCAAAGCTCTTATAGGCTTACCCAAAAATACTCACAGCTGTAATCACTGGCAAAGGTCATTCTAACATACTCAGGGGTGTAAATGCATACGTAAATTCATATTTCTATATTTCATTTTCAAGAAATGTGCTAAAATGTCTAAAACATGTTTTCACTTTGTCATTATGGGGTATTGTGTGTAAATGGGTAAGAGAGAAAACATATTTAATCAATTTTGAATTTCAGGCTGTAACACAACAAAATGTGGAATAAGTAATGAATACTTTCTGAAGGCACTGTAAGTTGAAAACACTATAAAAGCTGTGTGTGTGTGAGTATCCCTTGCTAAAAGACAAAAATAGCTGTTAATGGATAAGTGATTCAAAATGTAGGACCTTGATGGGCCTGGCAACTGTAACAAGCCGTAATGTGTAATGAAACCATTTTCATGATCATCAGGCAACGTCCTGACAACTGGAACACAGAATTGTTCTTGCAACTTTCCAATGACACGTGTCTGTAACAATATCTTACAACCGTGTTTGGTGGGAAGTTTGGTGGGATGTTGATGGAATGTTCTCCTAACACTCAAAAAACTGAATACAGGAATGTTCTTGCAACGTTGTCATGAAACGTGTCTACAACATTAATATCTAATATTGTGAGAACATGGAAACCATGTCCTGTGTATGTTTGGTGGGACGTTGATGAAATATTCTCATAACCCTCAGAAAACTGGACACGTGAATGTTCTTTCAACATCCCATGAAACGTGTTTAGAACATTAATATTGTACTGTATATTCAGAGAACATGGCAATCATATTCTGTTTATGTTTGGTGGAACATTGATGGAATATTCTCCTAAACCTTCAGAAACCTGGAAACAAATGTTCTTGCAATGAAAACGTGTCAAGAACATTAAAGTACTGTTTGACATTAAGGTAATGTTCTACTAACTTTCACACCTCAACATGCTAAAAAGGTTCTGAGAAGGTTTTTGCTAACATTGATAGAATCTTCCCCTAACTAACTGAAAACTGGACTATCAAACATTAGGGACATTTGGCTCCCGAGCGGTCTAAGGCACTGCATCTCAGTGCAAGAGGCGTCACTACAGTACTTGGTTCGAATCCAGGCTGCATCACATCCGGACGTGATTGGGAGTCCCATAGGGCGGCGCACAATTGGCCCAGTGTCGTCCAGGTTGGGCCAGTGTAGGTCGTCAGAGTTGCAAAGAAAAAGCCATATCTCAGACTGGCCAATAAAAAGGAAAGATTAAGATGGGCAAAAGAACACAGACACTGGACAGAGGAACTCTGCCTAGAAAGCCAGCATCTCTGAGTCGCCTCTTTACTGTTGACATTGAGACTGGTGTTTTGTGGGTACTATTTAATTAAGCTGCCAGTTGAGGACTTGTGAGGTGTCTGTTTCTCAAACTAGACACTCTAATGTACTTGTCCTCATGCTCAGTTGTGCACCGGGGCCTCCCACTCTTCTTTCTATTCTGGTTATGGCCAGTTTGCACTGTTCTGTGAAGGGAGTAGTACACAGCGTTGTACGAGATCTTCAGTTTCTTGGGAATTTCTCGCAAAAAATAGCCTTCATAGTTCAGATACTCAACTAGTCTAAAGAAGACCAGTTTTATTGCTTCTTTAATCAGGACAATAGTTTTCAGCTGTGCTAACATGATTGCAAAAGGGTTTTCTATTGATCAATTAGCCTTTTAAAACGATCAACTTGGATTAGCTAACACAACGTTCCATTGGAACACAGGAGTGATGGTTGCTGATAATCGGCCTCTACCCCTCTGTAGATATTCCATTAAAAATCAGCCGTTTCCAGCTGCAATAGTAATTTACAATATTTAACAGTGTCCATAATGTATTTCTGATCAATTCTGTTATTTCAATGGACCAAAAAAATTATTTTCTTTCAGAAACATGGACATTTTTAAGTGACCCCAAACTTTTGAACGGTAGTGTAAATATTTGGACAAGGAATGTCGGAGCAGCATAGACTAAAATACAGTAGAATATAATAGAGTATATACATATGAGATGAGTAATGCAAAATATGTAAACATTATTAAAGTGACTTGTGTTCTATTATTAAAGTGCCTGGTGATTTCAAGTCTATGTATATAGGGAAGAAGCCTCTAAGGCGCTGGTGATGGCTATTTAACAGTCTGATGGCCTTGAGATAGAAGCTGTTTTCCAGTTTCTCTGTCCCAGTTTGATGCATCTGGATTTTTGTTCACCTTTTCCACAGGCAAGTGACATGTCATTTGCCAGTCTGTCCAGAGGAAAGAAGGTGGCCCTGTCATCATTGGGTGTGTTGACCGCAGGAGGGGCCAGTATTGCTCTGATGCTTCACCAGTCTGTGAAATATTCAGATCGGGTGCTTCGTCCACCATCTTATTCATGGACTTGATGGACTTGTGTTAACTAAAGAAAGAAAAAGTCTTGAATGAGTCCAAACCTTTGACTAATACACAGTTGTTACACACACACACACACACACACACACACACGCTCATTAAACACAGAAACACCCATGAACAATATAAACTCACAGTTGTTACACATGGACTCTTGATCATGCCAGGTTACTTCACCTCCTTTATGTTATTATCACATGTGAGATGATGTTAAAAATATGTTGGATTTGTTTTGTTTTACAGTATTTGATGTGGATATCAGGTATAAAAGCAGGTGTGTTCTGCCTGTCAGTATGGAATGCATGGCCTTCTGAAATCTTGTAGGAGTCTCCCACATAGAGACTGAACTCAAGGTGCTTGCTGAAGAGGTGAGAGCAACTGACTTGTTACTAAAGCATACATTCCAACATTGAGTAATTCAGCTTTTTTAACTACTAATGACAAATACAAAATGGACCTTTTTGTAATATATAAAACAAACTCACACAAAACCCTGACAACAACAAAGAAAATGGCAATAGATGCGTTAAAGAGGTGAATGGAATGCAGACAGTGGGGATAGAAAAGGGACACCGGATTGGAGCACATTCAACAAATCTGAAGAAAGATGTGTTTTATGAGTGTGGGCACTGTTTATAATCTGCCTCCGGCTGTCCTTGCAGACATGGAGGAGAAGACTACATGTTCTCCTTATTGACAGGGTACTGTGAGCCCCTTACTGGGGTCACAGTGAGAGAAGGGCTCTCCTACAAGCCTTATTTTCCTGGCCAAGCCATTAGCATGGCTCCTCCTATCTACAATGAGGTTCTAGAGTTTTAGGATGGGGAGTTACCTACATTGTGTGTAGATTAGACTCTTCTCCTTGTCAAACTAGGATATCACACACCGGTACAAAAGATGTGCACGTGTTCAACTCTTTTTCCTAACGACATCTCTCCACAGGCATCCCAGCCACTATGAGCCAGGTGATGGGCAGCGGACCCTAAGCACGATCAGAGGAAGCAAATGGGATTGAAGGTGTGTGGATCTGAATTATACTCCTCAAGCTGCCTACTCTTTTGGGCATCAGAGTAATAAAACTTTTTATCTCATGTCGTTGATACTTCTGATGGATGCCAATGACGGTACTTTTTCTATTTCTCTTCTCTACAGCTATTCATGGAGTCTCTAATCTTGGTACCATTGGTCTTTTACATGAAGAGACCAAAATAAGACAACTTCATCAAATGCTTTTGATCCCTTTGGTGGCAATGCTGCACTTTTGATTGACTACGGTATACTCCTCACTTCAGAATTATTCACTTTATTCCTGTTTCTTTAATCTACCCCCCATTTCATCTGCTGATATTTAGCTAAGTATTTCACCCACTGATATTTAGTTTAGTATTTGTCTTTTTTTTTACTGTGATCAATAATTTCAAGCAATTTTCCATCACTGATAATGACTCCTTTTAGGTCAGGATTCATGATCGACAGCACTACATCAACGTGGGACAGGTGTTAGGAAAACTGGTCCATTAATTTTTGATTGACTACGGTATACTCCTCACTTCAGAATTATTCACTTTATTCCTGTTTCTTTAATCTACCCCCCATTTCATCTGCTGATATTTAGCTAAGTATTTCACCCACTGATATTTAGTTTAGTATTTGTCTTTTTTTTTACTGTGATCAATAATTTCAAGCAATTTTCCATCACTGATAATGACTCATTTTAGGTCAGGATTCATGATCGACAGCACTACATCAACGTGGGACAGGTGTTAGGAAAACTGGTCCATTAATTCAATTCAATTCAATTGACTTTATTGACATGGCAAGTTTATTATTATTATTACTTACATTGTCAAAGTATACATATCGAAAAATAAAATAAAAATGTATCTATATATATAAATAAATGGTGGGACCAGACCAACAGCAATAATAATAGTCGTAGTGGACATGGGATTACCATTAACAACTTCAACAACAATATTAATGAGAACAACAATACATTAAAGCAGTGGTAGTAGACCAGTGTCAACATGACTGAGAAGACACATGACATGGTATGAAAGAAAAAAAAAACAAGATGGGAAATATTATCGACATTACTTTGCACTTTTCACTGGCTGTCCCTCAGGTTTTGGCAGGGGGACACATATTTGGCTGCCAAAACTGCACATTTTGGCTTTTCACCCTATAAATATTTGATTTTTTCTTAATCTTTTATAGTTTCAAATTCTTTGTATTGAATTATCATTTTGGGAAATAAATATTCTCTTAGGTCTGAGTATTTGTCACAGTGTAATAGGAAATGCAGCTCTGTCTCTACCTCTCCCCTGGAGCAGAGTGAGCACAGCCTGTCCTCTCTGGGCAGCCAGGTTTGTCTGTGACGACCGGTCTCTATAGCCAGGCTGTACTCACTGAGTCTGTACCTAAGTCAATGTTTTCCTCAGTTTTCTATCAGTCACAGTGGTCAGATAGTCTGCCATTATCTCACATAAACATTCTGTAGAACTGTTGTGTGTAAATACTGGAGTCGTTCCACCAATTCGATCCCTTTTGAGAAGTGTAAGTTGGCAACAATTTTTTTTGTTGAATTCACCTAATTATAACATTGTCATAAAGAGAACATGTTAAAAAAAAAAGTTTTCCCCTTTTAAAGTTAAATAAATAAATAAAGTGCCTATTAAGTGTCAAATAAAGTAACAGGGTTGACAATTTCATCTTAAATCAGCCATAAATCCCCTTGTGACAGGAAGCTTGTGTGCAACAGGGAGTGGCAATTAAATGCAAGCTTCAACAAAAAATGAAATTATTAAAACAGTTCTAGCCTATCTATGGGTAACAGGGTTGACATGTTATGCTTGACCTGCTCAGTGATGTCTCTCTCTCGGAGGACCTGAGCCCTAGGACCGTGCCCCAGGACTACCTGACATGATGACTCCTTGCTGTCCCCAGTCCACCTGACCGTGCTGCTGCTCCAGTTTCAACTGTTCTGCCTTATTATTATTCGACCATGCTGCTCATTTATGAACATTTGAACATCTTGGCCATGTTCTGTTATAATCTCCACCCGGCACAGCCAGAAGAGGACTGGCCACCCCACAGAGCCTGATTCCTCTCTACGTTTCTTCCTGGGTTTTAGCCTTTCTAGGGAGTTTTTCCTAGCCACCTGCTTCTACACCTGCATTGCTTGCTGTTTGGGGTTTTAGGCTGGGTTTCTGTACAGCACTTTGAGATATCAGCTGATGTACGAAGGGCTATATAAATACATTTGATTTGATTTGTTCTTCCACAAAACACCAGAAAATGGCCAAATATAGTAGAACCAGCTCCCATGATTTTACTATGAATAAAAATCTAATTGTATTGGTCACATACACATATTTAGCAAATGTTATTGCAGGTGTAGCAAAAAGCTTACAAGCATTTCACTATTAGATGTCCAATGTTTCTTTAAAAAAATAATTTAAAAAGGAACCATTTCACCATATTAAAGCAAGCATTCAGTTCACGTAACAGGGTTGACCTTAAAATAAAGTACAAAACCAATACTGACTGAGGTACTGAGGGCTAAATAACGATGGGGAGCAGGTGTGCGTTATGAGGGTGCCAAGACCGGTGGTTAATACACCGCTGACGTCATGCATTGGAGAGGGAGTAGGTGTGACACTTGGAGACATTTTGGGGTTAAGAGGTGACACAGAGTTGATGGAGCGACATATCAAAATGCTGTATTTTGGCCCTTCAGCAAGTCTTTATTCATATTAAAAAATAGATTTATTGAATTCTCCATGTTGTCTAAATTAAAGAGCACTTCATATAATATAACAAGCTTTTAAAATGCAATATTGGTGCACGATTTCTACTTGAAATATCAAAGAGATGGAAAAGGAACCCATTTCGTGGAACGACCCACTTACTGTGTAATAAATCCAATACGTTTTCAATGACTAGATGTGTGTTTTTTGGAGGTAAGGAAGGGGTAGGGTGATTCATTACTTTCTTCATAATGTATATGAATGGAAGTTGGGCATTATGGACCCCTGATACATGCAATGACTTGGGGCATGTGAACGCATGCACAAAAAAACAACAACTGATGAACAGCACTGCATTAATGCAATGTACATATGTATGGGTCAACTGTATTGTTTGAAAGGAAGTCATTGTATGATACCGAACACTACTCTCTCTGCTCATCTTCATTCCAAAGCATGTCTATTTAGCTTTGAGTCATGTTGGCTCATTCTGGCTCAACATACTCACTGTAAAATGTCCTGATCGTCAACTGCACGTTGCATTGAGTAGAGAAAAAGTATTCCAGTAGATAGGATTTTGAAAGCAAAGCCCATCTATAGTGAAAGTACACACCTGAACTTTGCATATCTTAAAACACTGCCCAAGTTCATTTGTTTTTCACGCTATCTTCAACAATATTTCAACGCTGTGATGAGATTTGTCCTCCAACTATATTAGTAATGGGGAAATATAATTTCTTCATATGTTCAGGTGCATCCAACATGCATTGCAATCAGTGCTAATTTGAAGATACTGTATGTGTATAGCTGTTCCTCTTACTAGCCAAAACACACTGCATTGTCCTGGTTTAAATAAGGGGTTGAGGTAGCTGAATATAAATGATTAAACCCAATCGATATCATTCATGTCTGTTATATCGTGAAGTATTTTGTTGACATGAAGCTAACGTTAGCTAGCTAAAGGAAACAGAAGTGTCAATGTAGCGGAAGTGGTACTGCCCTGAACGATTCGAGGAGAGAGACGGAGGACGGAGGCTGCATTGTCCAGAGAAAAAGCAGGAATTAGAGCCGTAAAAATTGTGAGTTTGCATACTCGGGGATCCGATAAAAGTTCATTTTTGTCTTATGTTTTTATTTACTGTGTTCAATATTACACAGTATATCCGTTTCGGTGTAATTATATTCGTTAGCCATCATGCTAGCTCGCCAACTTTAATTATACAACGCTCCTCGGTGAAGTGTGCTGAACAAGGACTTGTTTTCTAGGTGGCTAGTAAGCTAACTGAGCTCCTGCCAAACTAGCTAGCTAGGCCATGTACGCGAATTGAAAATGGTTAGCTAACTTATCAGCTATAACTGATAAAGCGGGTAACATGAACTAAATCGTAGTGGAAAATAACCATTGACCTATTCCTACTGAAATGGACATGCGAAAAGTCGATAACCGCAGACATCGTATTTTGCAGCTAGCTAGCTAGCTACTCCTAGCCATTTGACCGATCTCCACTATTCTGAGGTGGTGTGCTGCAGCTAGCTGTCGGCTAGCGTCTAACAGGCAGAACACAGGCCTTTGCGGCTGACCCGCAACGTTAGCCGGATAATTGTTTCGATTCAATAACAACACATATGTCTAAGCTAGCTAGTCAACTACTTTAAATTATATCGTTTGACAAGGATAGTAACCAACGTTACCTTTTGCGAGTTAAAGTTAGTTACATCAAGCCTCTTACCGCAACGTTAACTAGCTAGCAAATGCCCCGCCATTCAACCATCGTTGCTTTAATATCGCATTAAAATTGGCTAACGTTAGCTAGTAATAACCAACACGTTAACGCTAGATGGCAAAATAATATACAGAACATATGCCCCACTAAAGAGGTTAGGTAGTTAATATATACATACACCAATCGACATTAACCTTCCTATATATGTATTTATTGAAATGAGCTATATTTATTGATTTCAAACGGGGTAGCTAGCTAGGGGCGGATGAAGACACATCGAAAGGTTATTAATGTCGATTGATTGTTCAATACATAACTCAACGATATGTAAAGGTAGCTTGCTAAATTGATGAAATTATTGACCCATTAATATACATCCCTGGTTAGCAATTTTATGCATGTAGTCTTACAAGTTATGTAGTGAGTGGTGCCGCCCTACGGCCCCACTACGCATTACTGCCACTACTATCTAGTACAAGCTTGCGTGCAAGAACACATTCAGGACATGAACACACCACCATGCCTAGTTGTATGGAACTCTTATAATGGCGGCCATGCACCAGTAAAACATTAAGGCTAAGTGTAGTTCTACATAGCTACCTGTTTTAGCTAACATTCAATTGCAATCATTCAAATTCATAGAAAATTGCATAATCATGGCGCAAATCACTGAAATCACTTATTTATCTATATTTCAAATGGCCTTAGTCCTGGTAATATGAAAGTAGGCAATATCAGATTCCCCTAGACATTAATTCATAAGAATGGCCTAATCTATCTAAAAATCAAAAGAAGGAACATGAACATTAATCAGTTAGATTAACCTACTGCCCTGTGTCACCTCTCAGCAGTTTGAATAAATTCTGTAATTGACTAGTCATATGTAGGGTGCTATAGGTATATCTAATATCAATAGTCCTATCCTTCATCTGCACAGATATGAGAAAAAGGCCCACCAGACTATTTCGATACACTCCTAACATTCTGCACTCTTTTTTTTTCTTTTTCTCACAGACTGAAAAATGGACAAGAACGACCTGGTACAAAAGGCCAAGCTCGCTGAGCAGGCTGAGCGCTATGACGATATGGCTGGGGCCATGAAGTCTGTGACGGAGCAGGGTGGGGAGCTCTCCAATGAGGAGCGCAACCTGCTGTCAGTGGCCTACAAGAACGTTGTGGGGGCACGCCGCTCATCCTGGCGGGTCATCTCCAGCATTGAGCAAAAGACAGAGGGCAATGAGAAGAAGCAAGCCATGGCCAAGGAGTACCGGGAGAAGATTGAAACCGAGCTGCAGGACATCTGCAACGATGTGCTGGTAAGAACTGTTGTGGTCCACCCTCTGAAATATAACTTTTAAATTTCTCTCCAGGTAGGTATGCTGATTTCAATAATTTATGTCTTCTCTTTCAGGGACTTCTTGACAAGTACCTGATTGCCAATGCAACTGCAGCTGAGAGCAAGGTGTTCTACCTGAAAATGAAAGGCGATTATTATAGATACCTGTCTGAGGTAGCAGCTGGGGATGCAAAAAAGAGTAAGTAAACAAGACAGAGTTTATTTAGTTGTATGAAATACACCAAATCACACAATGACTGCTAATGGATCAGATGTCTGGATAGAGGAATATGTTAAAATATTCCCTAAAGATGTGATGAATTGTACTGCTACACACTAAGTGCTCAAATTCATCCTCTCCCTTCTTGTTGCCTTTAAAGCTACAGTGGATAATTCCCAGCAGGCATACCAGGATGCTTTCGACATCAGCAAGAAGGAGATGCAGCCAACACACCCCATCAGGCTCGGCCTGGCCCTCAACTTCTCTGTCTTTTACTATGAAATCCTCAACAACCCTGAGAAGGCCTGCACCTTGGCCAAGACGGTGAGAGAGCGACTTCAAGTGCCAAATCATGCCGCCTCAGCTTTCACCCCCAAGACAAGAAAAAAAGTGCTTCACTCAAAGAATGCAGAGCCATTGTGACATGTCTTATCTTGCCAGTTTCTGCATTTGTAAGAAGGCACTTTGGCTCAGTTTGCAAACATGAAATTGGATCTAAAATTGTGCCCATCCTGCAGTTATTTCAGCATACTGCTATTTTAACAAATGACTGGCGTGACAATAACTTAATGCATTTGTATAGCAAAGGGATAGCTGTGTACTGGAATAACTGGTGGCAATTTAGCATTCTATTCTTAGTGTAATTTCTTCTTTACAGGCATTTGATGAAGCCATCGCTGAACTCGACACCTTAAATGAGGATTCCTACAAAGACAGCACTTTGATCATGCAACTACTAAGGGACAACCTGACTGTAAGTCTTTTCTTTCTTCTTTTTTTTGTATAATTATTAAATGGCTTGACACCAATTCCTCTTATTGTAATTTCTTCAAGTCAACCCATTGATGCTTCCAGTTACATGCATATGTTTTGTTCATTTCTATGGCATGGTGTAGAAGATGCCAAATTCAGTTTGGGGAGTATAATGTAACAAACTTTTTTTTTTTTTTTTTTTTTTTTGCAGCTGTGGACATCGGAAAACCAGGGAGATGAGGGAGAGACCGGAGAAGGGGAAAACTAATGGAATTGCACTGTTAATCTACCTACACTCTTAAACACAAACGGCTTATAAACATCCACCTCCACTCCATCAACCCCTCCCCCCTCTGTATGACAAGCAGCCGGAATTGTTCCTGACCAACTAGTTTATCCCTCTCAGGTCACTGAGGCGACAGGGTAATGTTCAGTTGATAGCAGGTTGTCATTTTGTTTGTGAAAATAATGTGGTTGTATTGAGTAGCGAGTCCATGTTGCTGTTATTTAGTTGTTTTTTGTGTGTGTGTGTGCGCTAAATTGGGTGTGTGAATGACTGACTGTGTTGGGGGCGGGGGTTGTTAATTCTAATCGTCCTTAATTCCTTTGTTCCACCTAGCTGGTTGTGCATATTTTGTTACGGTCATTTTTTTTGTGATTTGTCATGGTATTGCAGATTTAACGTATGGTTATTAAACTGGCAGTTAATTTTCACCAATACTGTGATGCTAAGTGTTATATTTTCTTCCCCACATCACTATTGCTTTTAAAATTCAGTACAATCCTGTATTTAACTAACAGTGCAATTCTGCTGTGTGCTCATACAGAAAGGAGGCAGGCTGTATTGTGACACTGGCATCTGGGCGTTTTGCTCTATAATCACTTTCACAATTTCAAGGTTTGATTAAGGGACCCCTTACTTCGCCATGTTAGATTTCCCCATTATAAGACATTCCACCAGAATTGTATTAGGCTTTATGAAAGGCAGAACTATTTTTGAACAAAGTGGATTATTGTCCTAATGGTATAACTCACTGTTCAAGATCAAGCGCTGCTTGAACTCAATACAATGAAAATTGTATGTGCTTAAATGTTCCATGTATTTTGCAAGATTGACTTTCTTTAAAACCTAAAGTAACTGAACGTTTTTTTCGAAAATGTCTTATCACACTGTATCAACCCTGCTTGCAAAATATTCCTCTTAAAGCGGTTGTTTTCTCCAATGTTTCTGTGCCTGGTTTTCTATTAGACACTTCAAAATGGAAGACGGTTCATGTCGCTTGTTTGACTGCCAAGAAGTTGAAATTAAGCTTAGACGGTCTTCTATTCTCTCTTAGAATCTCAACATATTTGTTATGTTTGTTCTATGGTTTGTAAGGTATGTCATAATTTGCTCTCATGCCCCTAAACTCCACTGCTTTGAACATAAGCCTCGGAAGCCATTGCTGTACAATTTATTGTGAAGCAGCAGATTGGAGACCCAACCCATACCACAACCCAAGTAAGAAGCAGTGTCACAAATTCCCAATATCAACACAACCATTACATCACACATAGTAAGACACTCATCTACATATAGCGGCCAGTCTGCTTTCTTAGTCAATTCTCATCTTTATCTGAATAAATAAAATGTGGAACAGGCTATCTTGCTTTGTTTTTACTGACCAGTATTCTTTCTTGACAAAAATGTGCTCCTATAACCAGGTTTCTATCTAACCTTTTCATGTGATTAAAGTATATGTTGGAGAATTGGTTTTAATGACAGGCCTGATGGAAACAGCTGATTTGTCTGTAAACTTTCCAAATGTCGACAAAACAAAATATGCCAGACAAGGAGGGCTCATTTTGTGTCGGTAAAATTGATTGCACGAGATGTGGATGGAAATGCTTTCATGCATTAATATCGTCAAAAGCATTATATCGAAGTAAATTTGCAGTCTCACGATATGTTGTGTGGTACTCCCACTGACTCAGGAAAGACATGATGGTTGCTGCCTTTTGACAAATGCAAATTTCATGTAGTATAGGCTATCCTACTTGCACTGTATTACATAAGGATGCATGTATTACATAAGGATGCGGTAGATGATATAGAGTATAGTATATACGTATACATATGAGATGAATAATGTAGGGTATGTAAACATATTAGGTAGCATTGATTAAAGTGGCTAGTGATATATTTTACATCATTTCCCATCAATTCCCATTATTAAAGTGGCTGGAGTTGAGTCAGTGTGTTGGCAGCAGCCACTCAATGTTAGTGGTGGCTGTTTAACAGTCTGATGGCCTTGAGATAGAAGCTGTTTTTCAGACTCGGCCCCAGCTTTGATGCACCTGTACTGACCTCGCCTTCTGGATGATAGCGGGGCAAACAGGCAGTGGCTCGGGTGGTTGATGTCCTTTATGATCTTTATGGCCTTCCTGTAACATCGGGTGGTGTAGGTGTCCTGGAGGGCAGGAAGTTTGCCCCCGGTGATGCGTTGTGCAGACCTCACTACCCTCTGGAGAGCCTTACGGTTGTGGGCGGAGCAGTTGCCGTACCAGGCGGTGATACAGCCCGCCAGGATGCTCTCGATTGTGCATCTGTAGAAGTTTGTGAGTGCTTTTGGTGACAAGGCAAATTTCTTCAGCCTCCTGAGGTTGAAGAGGCGCTACTGCGCCTTCTTCACGATGCTGTCTGTGTGGGTGGACCAATTCAGTTTGTCTGTGATGTGTACGCCGAGGAACTTAAAAAACTTACTACCTTCTCCACTACTGTTCCATTGATGTGGATAGGAGGGTGTTCCCTCTGCTGTTTCCTGAAGTCCACAATCATCTCCTTAGTTTTGTTGACGTTGAGTGTGAGGTTATTTTCCTGACACCACACCCGAGGGCCCTCACCTCCTCCCTGTAGGCCGTCTCGTCGTTGTTGGTAATCAAGCCTACCACTGTTGTGTCGTCCGCAAACTTGATGATTGAGTTGGAGGCGTGCGTGGCCACGCAGTCGTGGGTGAACAGGGAGTACAGGAGAGGGCTCAGAACGCACCCTTGTGGGCCCCAGTGTTGAGGATCAGCGGGGTGGAGATGTTGTTGCCTACCCTCACCACCTGAGGGCGGCCCGTCAGGAAGTCCAGTACCCAGTTGACGAGCTTGGAGGGCACTATGGTGTTAAATGCCGAGCTGTAGTCAATGAACAGCATTCTCACATAGGTATTCCTCTTGTCCAGATGGGTTAGGGCAGTGTGCAGTGTGGTTGAGATTGCATCATCTGTGGACCTATTTGGGCGGTAAGCAAATTGGAGTGGGTCTAGGGTGTCAGGTAGGGTGGAGGTGATATGGTCCTTGACTAGTCTCTCAAAGCACTTCATGATGACGGAAGTGAGTGCTACGGGGCGGTAGTCGTTTAGCTCAGTTACCTTAGCTTTCCTGGGAACAGAAACCATGGTGGCCCTCTTGAAGCATGTGAGAACAACAGACTGGGATAGGGATTGATTGAATATGTCCGTAAACACACCAGCCAGCTGGTCTGCGCATGCTCTGAGGGCGCGGCTGGGGATGCCGTCTGGGCCTGCAGCCTTGCGAGGGTTGACACGTTTAAATGTTTTCTTCACGTCGGCTGCAGTGAAGGAGAGTCCACATGTTTTAGTTGCGGGCAGTGTCAGTGGCACTGTATTGTCCTCAAAGCGGGCAAAAAAGTTATTTAGTCTGCCTGGGAGCAAGACATCCTGGTCCGTGACAGTGCTGGTTTTCTTTTTGTAATCCGTGATTGACTGTAGACCCTGCCACAAACCTCTTGTGTCTGAGCCGTTGAATTGAGATTCTACTTTGTCTCTATACTGACGCTTAGCTTGTTTGATTGCCTTGCGGAGGGAATAGTTACACTGTTTGTATTCGGTCATGTTTCCAGTCACCTTGCCCTGATTAAAAGCAGTGGTTCGCGCTTTCAGTTTCACGCGAATGCTGCCATCAATCATTACATTTACATTACATTTAAGTCATTTAGCAGACGCTCTTATCCAGAGCGACTTACAAATTGGTGCATTCACCTTATGACATCCAGTGGAACAGCCACTTTACAATAGTGCATCTAAATCTTTTAAGGGGGGTGAGAAGGATTACTTTATCCTATCCTAGGTATTCCTTAAAGAGGTGGGGTTTCAGGTGTCTCCGGAAGGTGGTGATTGACTCCGCTGTCCTGGCGTCGTGAGGGAGTTTGTTCCACCATTGGGGGGCCAGAGCAGCGAACAGTTTTGACTAGGCTGAGCGGGAACTGTACTTCCTCAGTGGTAGGGAGGCGAGCAGGCCAGGTCAATCCACGGTTTCTGGTTTGGAATGTTTTAATCGTTGCTATGGGAACGACATCTTCAACGCACGTTCTAATGAACTCGCACACCGAATCAGCGTATCAGAGCATCTTGTTTTAGTTTCTGTCTGTAGGCAGGGATCAACTAAATGGAGTCGTGGTCAGCTTTTCCGAAAGGAGGGCGGAGCAGGGCCTTATACGCGTCGCGGAAGTTGGAATAGCAATGATCCAAGGTTTTTCCCACCCTGGTTGCGCAATCGATATGCTGATAAAATGTAGGGAGTCTTGTTTTCAGATTAGCCTTGTTAAAATCCCCAGCTACAATCAAATCAAATGTATTTATATAGCCATTCGTACATCAGCTGATATCTCAAAGTGCTGTACAGAAACCCAGCCTAAAACCCCAAACAGCAAGCAATGCAGGTGTAGAAGCACGGTGGCTAGGAAAAACTCCCTAGAAAGGCCAAAACCTAGGAAGAAACCTAGAGAGGAACCAGGCTATGTGGGGTGGCCAGTCCTCTTCTGGCTGTGCCGGGTGGAGATTATAACAGAACATGGCCAAGATGTTCAAATGTTCATAAATTACCAGCATGGTCGAATAATAATAAGGCAGAACAGTTGAAACTATAGCAGCAGCACAGTCAGGTGGACTGGGGACAGCAAGGAGTCATCATGTCAGGTAGTCCTGGGGCACGGTCCTAGGGCTCAGGTCCTCCGAGAGAGAGAAAGAAAGAGAGAAGGAGAGAATTAGAGAACACACACTTAGATTCACACAGGACACCGAATAGGACAGGAGGAGTACTCCAGATATAACAAACTGACCCTAGCCCCCCGACACATAAACTACTGCAGCATAAATACTGGAGGCTGAGACAGGAGGGGTCAGGAGACACTGTGGCCCCATCCGAGGACACCCCCGGACAGGGCCAAACAGGAAGGATATAACCCCACCCACTTTTCCAAAGCACAGCCCCCACACCACTAGAGGGATATCTTCAACCACCAACCTACCATCCTGAGACAAGGCTGAGTATAGGCGGGGGAGGGGGGGGCGCCAACCCAGACAGGATGACCACAACAGTGAATCAACCCACTCAGGTGACGCACCCCTTCCAGGGACGGCATGAGAGAGCCCCAGTAAGCCAGTGACTCAGCCCCTGTAATAGGGTTAGAGGCAGAGAATCCCAGTGGAAAGAGGGGAACCGGCCAGGCAGAGACAGCAAGGGCGGTTCCTTGCTCCAGAGCCTTTCCGTTCACCTTCCCACTCCTGGGCCAGACTACACTCAATCATATGACCTACTGAAGAGATGAGTCTTCAGTAAAAACTTAAAGGTTGAGACCGAGTTTGCGTCTCTGACATGGGTAGGCAGACCGTTCCATAAAAATGGAGCTCTATAGGGGAAAGCCCTGCCTCCAGCTGTTTGCTTTGACATTCTAGGGACAATTAGAAGGCCTGCGTCTTGTGACCGTAGCGTACGTGTAGGTATGTACGGCAGGACCAAATCATAGAGATAGGTAGGAGCAAGCCCATGTAATGCTTTGTAGGTTAGCAGTAAAACCTTGAAATCAGCCCTTGCTTTGACAGGAAGCCAGTGTAGAGAGGCTAGCACTGGAGTAATATGATCAAATTTTTTGGTTCTAGTCAGGATTCTAGCAGCCGTATTTAGCACTAACTGAAGTTTATTTAGTGCATTATCCGGGTAGCCGGAAAGTAGAGCATTTGCAGTAGTCTAACCTAGAAGTGACAAAAGCATGGATTAATTTTTCTGCATCATTTTTGGACAGAAAGTTTCTGATTTTTGCAATGTTACGTAGATGGAAAAAAGCTGTCCTCGAAATGGTCTTGATATGTTCTTCAAAAGAGAGATCAGGGTCCAGAGTAACGCAGAGGTCCTTCACAGTTTTATTTGAGACGACTGTACAACCATTAGGATTAATTGTCAGATTCAACAGAAGATCTCTTTGTTTCTTGGGACCTAGAACAAGCATCTCTGTTTTGTCCGAGTTTAATAGTAAAAAGTTTGCAGCCATCCACTTCCTTATGTCTGAAACACATGCTTCTAGCGAGGGCAATTTTGGGGCTTCACCATGTTTCATTGAAATGTACAGCTGTGTGTCATCCGCATAGCAGTGAAAGTTAACATTATGAATGCAGCCTCTGGATATATGGATTCCAGTTTGCAAAGAGTCAAATACATTTCGTTCAGAGCCATCGATGTGTCTGCTTGGGGGGGAATATATACGGCTGTGATTATAATCGAAGAGAATTCCCTTGGTAGATAATGCGGTCTACATTTGATTGTGAGGAATTCTAAATCAGGTGAACAGAAGGACTTGAGTTCCTGTATGTTGTTTTGGCCACACCACGTCCCGTTAACCATAAAGCATACGCCCCCGCCCCTCTTCTTACCAGAAAGATGTTTGTTTCTGTCGGCGCGATGCGTGGAGAAACCAGCTGGCTGCACCGTCTCTGATAGCATCTCTCCAGTGAGCCATGTTTCCGTGAAGCAAAGAATGTTACAGTCTCTGATGTCTCTCTGGAATGCTACCCTTGCTCGGATTTCATCAACCTTGTTGTCAAGAGACTGGACATTGGCGAGGAGAATGCTAGGGAGTGGTGGACGATGTGCCCGTCTCCGGAGTCTGACCAGAAGACCGCTTCGTTTTCCCCTTTTTCGAAGTCGTTTTTTGGGGTCGCCGGCTGGGATACATTCCGTTGTCCTGGGTGAAAGGCAGAACACAGGGTCCGCTTCGCGAAAGTCATATTCTTGGTCGTACTGATGGTGAGTTGACGCTGCTCTTATGTTCAGTAGTTCTTCTCGACTGTATGTAATGAAACCTAAGATGACCTGAGGTACCAATGTAAGAAATAACACGTAAAAAAAAAAAAAAAACTGCATCGTTTCCTAGGAACGCGAAGCGAGGCGGCCATCTCTGAGCATTTTGTATTATTCTGTATGTAAATTATAGATTCCCATTTCCCATTTCATATGATATGTTATGAATTCTAGCAAGCTGGCTAACGTTAGCTAGGCTAGGGGTTAGGGTTAAGTTTAGGAGTTACAGTAATAAGGGCAAGGGTTAGATAAAAGGTTAGAGTTAGATAATATAAGTAGTTGCAAAGTAGCTAAAAAGTAGTAAGTATACTGAAAACAAATATAAACTCAACATGCAACAATTTCAAATATTTTACTAAGTTACAGTTCATATAAGGAAATCAGTAAATTTAAATAAATACATTAGGCTCTAATCTATGGATTTCAAATGACTGGGAATACAGATACTGTATGAATCTGTTGGTCACAGATACCTTTAAAAAAATAGGTAGGGGCACGGATCAGAAAACCAGTCAGTCTGGTGTGACCACCAATTGCCCCATGCAGCACTACAAATCTCCTTTGCATAGAGTTGATGAGGCTGTTAATTGTGGCCTGTGGAATGTTGTCCCACTCTTCTTCAATGGCTGTGTAAAGTTGCTGGATATTGGTGGGAACTGGAACATGCTGTAGTTCACATCAATCCAGAGCATCCCAAACATGCTCAATTGGGTGACATGTTTGGTGAGTATGCAGGCAATGTAAGAATCGGGACATTTTCAGCTTCCAGGAATTGTGCATAGATCCTTGCGACATGGGGCTGGCCACGTATTATCATGCTGAAACATGAGGTGACATTTTCTGGCAATAGCTCTGGTGGACATTCCTGCAGTCAGCATGCCATTTGCATGCTCCTTTAAAACTTGAGACATCTGTGGCATTGTGTTGTGGGACAAAACCACATTTTAGAGTGGCCTTTTATTGTCTCCAGCACAAGGTGCACCTGTGTAATAATCATGCTGTTTAATCAGCTTCTTGATATGCCACACATGTCAACTGGATGGACTATCTTGGCAAAGGAGAAATGCTCACTAACAGGGATGTAAACAAAGATAAATAAGCTTTTTTGAAAATGTCTGGGATCTTTTATTTCAGCTGATGAAACATGGGACCAACACTTTACATGTTGATAAGTTGCTAATTAGCTAAAATTATGAGATTCAAACTCTCATTTATTACATTTTACATTTAAGTCATTTAGCAGACGCTCTTATCCAGAGCGACTTACAAATTGGTGCATTCACCTTATGACATCCAGTGGAACAGCCACTTTACAATAGTGCATCTAAATCTTTTAGGGGGGGGGGGGGGGGGGTGAGAAGGATTACTTATCCTATCCTAGGTATTCCTTAAAGAGGTGGGGTTTCAGGTGTCTCCGGAAGGTGGTGATTGACTCCGCTGTCCTGGCGTCGTGAGGGGGTTTGTTCCACCATTGGGGGGCCAGAGCAGCGAAACAGTTTTGACTGGGCTGAGCGGGAACTGTACTTCCTCAGTGGTAGGGAGGCGAGCAGGCCAGAGGTGGATGAACGCAGTGCCCTTGTTTGGGTGTAGGGCCTGATCAGAGCCTGGAGGTACTGAGGTGCAGTTCCCCTCACAGCTCCGTAGGCAAGCACCATGGTCTTGTAGCGGATGCGAGCTTCAACTGGAAGCCAGTGGAGAGAGCGGAGGAGCGGGGTGACGTGAGAGAACTTGGGAAGGTTGAACACCAGACGGGCTGCGGCGTTCTGGATGAGTTGTAGGGGTTTAATGGCACAGGCAGGGAGCCCAGCCAACAGCGAGTTGCAGTAATCCAGACGGGAGATGACAAGTGCCTGGATTAGGACCTGCGCCGCTTCCTGTGTGAGGCAGGGTCGTACTCTGCGGATGTTGTAGAGCATGAACCTACAGGAACGGGCCACCGCCTTGATGTTAGTTGAGAACGACAGGGTGTTGTCCAGGATCACGCCAAGGTTCTTAGCGCTCTGGGAGGAGGACACAATGGAGTTGTCAACCGTGATGGCGAGATCATGGAACGGGCAGTCCTTCCCCGGGAGGAAGAGCAGCTCCGTCTTGCCGAGGTTCAGCTTGAGGTGGTGATCCGTCATCCACACTGATATGTCTGCCAGACATGCAGAGATGCGATTCGCCACCTGGTCATCAGAAGGGGGAAAGGAGAAGATTAATTGTGTGTCGTCTGCATAGCAATGATAGGAGAGACCTATCTTTTATACACCCACCCATCCACCCTACTTTTCTTTTTTGCCTAAAGTAACCATATGTCTTATGTGAGACGAGGCTGCAGTGATGTATACACCTGTCACTCATTTGATTTAACAAATTGGACTTTTACTAAGTGTCCGGGACCCAGTTTTCTGTTTTTTCGAATCCCAGAGTGTAGCTTTTCAATGTACGGGACTACTTTTTCACACAGAAGATTTATTCGGGCCGCGTCGACATAGTTTATCATGGCCACGGCGTGTCAAGGTTGGTGTTTCACAAGGGAACGCCGTTTGGGTCTTTGAGTGTCAAAAAAAGATACACGTCAAAGAACACTATTTAAGGAGTCAGTAAGCTTTTACATTTGACACGTCAAGTCACAGTTCTATTATAGAATGGTGTGTGCTGGATTTGTGTTAGCAAAGCACCACTACTATCAGTAGCACTCAAAGCTGTACTAAAAAAGTCTGCGAACAACACAGGCAAACGGTGTGTTTACAATACCGAGTTGGTAATAAGGCATTATTTGTTAGACCAGATGGGAAAACGTATGTGTGAGCATTTGGAATAAGATTTTTTTAAATGAAATATTTTTGATACAGATGTTATTAGCAACTTCTAGAGTAGCTAGCTAGCTTTAGCTTGGTACCTAGCTAGCGTCAATGCAACCAGCCTGAAACTGCAGTCATTTTCAATATTCTAAGCAATGATGTAGGAATCGTAAGTATTAGCTAGGTAGCCACTTGTTGTTCGCCTATTGGAACTGAACTTAAGTTTATGAAAAATAACTAGCTAGCCATCTACTTATTCCTGTTGCCCATGGCTAAAACCATAAGCAGCCAGTTAGCATCGTTCGTGGACGGTGGGTGTTCGCAGACTTTTTTAGTGAAGCTTTGACAGTGCTACTGATAGTGGTGCTTTGCTAACACAACTCCAGCACACACAAGATTCTATAATAGAACTGTGTTACTTGTGTGAGGTTCTGTGTTATACACTATAGCCCGTTACCATATCATATGTGATGTAATATTATTTGCTGTTGGCTTGTGTGGGTATATGTGTTATGCAACACAGCTGACTTGAGACATTGTTAACAGTTTCAGGGCCATGGGCCTTTCTTGTGATGGAAAAATACAGAGTAACATAACGTAGTGTAGGGAAAAAACGGTCTTTTGTTAGATAACAGGAGTCAGGTGCCTGATAACTGTATCGAGCATGGGCGCATAGATATTCTACACAACAACGACTGACCGCTGAAGCGCCTAGGGGGTGGGACCAGCTAGGGCGCCAACAATCAACGATAGGCTGAGTGAGTTTAAACCACGCCCAGTTTCTACTCTGACAGGCCGGCTCGGACGCAGGAACTACTTCTGTCAGAGTATATTATCATTTTGTCAGAAACAAGTCAGTTCTCTGTTTGCCCTGCGAGGTGTGACAGAGAGCCCGTATATACGAAAATTGCATTTACCACTTATTGCTTAGCTAATAAGAAGTACATAGTATACAATCGGTGACTCATTGTCATATTTATCCTGATACGAGATTCGATTGGCGCAACCCTTAACACGTGTCAAATTTAAAAGCTTATTTGAAGTGTTCTATGACGTGTGTCTTTTTGACACGCAAAGACCCAAACAGCGTTTCCTACTGTAGTTTAATGACCAAAAAAACTACATTTATAGGCCAGCACTTTGTAAATTAAGTAATCTGACTGCGCTCTGTTTCCACCTTGGGCATTTGAATAAGGTCAGTGTTGGAGGATTTTTATCAATAATGACTAAATAGTGTATACATTTATGTGGAATTATAACTAACATTAACAGAATTCTATGCTGTCTGAAGAGTAAGATGTTTGTACATAGACTAAGAGGAAGTGTTAACAGACAACTTGTGACCACAGTGAAACTAACAACAGGAGAAATGTCTGGTCCCCATCCAGGGAGGGGAAAAACCGTAGGACTTGCAATAGATTATGTAACATGTGGTAACATAAGATAAACAATATGTGTGTGTTGGAATTGCATTGAAAAGTAGCTAAGTCATTGTCCAAGAGGAAGAGAGACATATTAAAAGTTATGACGCTATGTGTGATATAACACCTAATGAACATGTGATTAAGAGCAGAGCTCTCGGAAATAAATGCTACTGATCACTTTTAAGGCTGGTCTCTGTCCATTTTATGCAAATAAGGATCTTACAAATTCTTAGAAACGGACAGAGTGTTTTTAATTGAATTGGTTAATGAACATATAGGAATCATAATTCCTCGAACAGTCAGTCATTCTCCAATAATATAGATTTATAAATGCTATTTTCTTGAATTTATTTAGATTTCATCAGTGATGCTGGTATTGATGGCAATCACGAGTCTGCCATCTTGGCTAGTGACCGTACCTAGCTAGCTGACATTAGCCTAACGTTAGCTCACTAGCTATCTATGTAAGTTGCTAAATAGCTAGCAAGCCATGTAGCTAAGCAAACAAGTTGTATTTCAAACAAATGACCGAATCGTTTGAATGCTACCTGCTAGAAATCTGCAATCTGTTTCAACTACGAACGTTGCAGTTCATTTAACTCACTGCGTACCAAGCATCGATGATCATGTCACCAGAATAAGATCTTTGATTTTTATTGGAAAGGAGCATCAAGCAAATCCCCTTGCACTTTCAGCACCCTGGGAAGTTCATAATTTATTAGCCCTTATTTATCTGTAGCCTAATAAACAGCTCGCTTTCCTGAAGAGTTGTAGCGGGAGGACCACACACCATGCCATAGTGACTCCAAAGCCTTGATCCCATTGGCATTTAAAATTAGGGCCAAGTTTGAGATGGCTCAAATGGAATTCTGAAATTCGAGCTGGGTTGATGGAAAACCAGTGCAGCCCAGTTTCACAACTGGTGCCAAAGGTGACAGCTCCCTCTTTTTCCCCTGCCCCGCTACAAAGTTTCTCCCTGCAGGCGGTCACTGAGTCCAAGGTGCTAAAGGAGCTCCTTGAACTTGACCCCAAAAAACCATCTGGGTCAGATGGTTTAGACCCTTCTTTAAGGTTGCTGTCCCTATCATCGCTAAGCCTATCCCTAGCCTTTTTAACCTGTCTTCTCTCTGGGGAGATTCCCATTGCTTGGAAGGCAGCCACGGTTAGTCCTTTATTTATTAAAGGGGGAGGACAAGCTGATCCTATCTGTTATAGGCCTATTTCTATTTTTCCCTGTTTATCAAACATTTTCATCAAACATTTTGCCCTGTTTATCAAAAAGTTGTCAATAATCAACTGACTGGCTTTCTCTCTGGTATGCAATCTGGTTTCCGCTCAGGTTACGGATGTGTCACTGCAACCTTAAAGGTCCTCAATGATGTCACCATTGCCCTTGATTCTAAGCAATGGTTGTGCGGCTCTTTTTATTAACTTGGCCAAAGCTTTTGATACGGTAGACCATTCCATACTTGTAACTTCTAAGGAGTATTGGTGTCTCTGAAGGGTCTTTGGCCTGGTATGCTAACTACCTCTGAAAGAGTGCAGTGTATAAAGTCAGAACATCTGCTGTCTCAGCCACTGCCTGTGACCAAGGGTGTACCCCAAGGCTCAATCCTAGGCCCCACGCTCTTCTCAATTTACATCAACAACATAGCTCAGGCAGTAGGAAGCTCTCATCTATTTATATGCAGATGATTGGTCTACACGGACAAGTTCTGGCCTGGTTTAGATCTAATCTGTCGGAAAGATATCAGTTTGTCTCTGTGAATGGTTTGCCCTCTGACAAATCAACTGTATATTTCGGTGTTCCTCAAGGTTCCGTTTTAGGAACACTATTGTTTTCACTATATATTTTACTTCTTGGGGATGTCATTCGAAAACATAATGTTAACTTTCACTGCTATGCCAATGACACACAGCTGTACATTTCAATGAAACATGGTGAAGCCCCAAAATTGCCCTTGCTAGAAGCATGTGTTTCAGACACAAGGAAGTGGATGGCTGCAAACTTTCTACTTTTAAATTCGAACAAAACAGAGATGCTTGTTCTAGGTCCCAAGAAACAAAGATATCTTCCGTTGAATCTGACAATTAATCTTAATGGTTGTACAGTTGTCTCAAATAAAACTGTGAAGGACATCGGCGTTAGTCTGGACCCTGATCTCTCTTTTGAAGAACATATCAAGACCATTTCAAGGACAGCTTTTTTCCATCTACGTAACATTGCAAAAATCAGAAGCTTTCTGTCCAAAAATGATGCAGAAAAATTAATCCATGCTTTTGTCACTTCTAGGTTAGACTACTGCAATGCTCTACCTTCCGGCTACCCGGATAAAGCACTAAATAAACTTCAGTTAGTGCTAAATACGGCTGCTAGAATCCTGACTAGAACCAAAAAATTTGATCATATTACTCCAGTGCTAGCCTCCCTACACTGGCTTCCTGTCAAAGCAAGGGCTGATTTCAAGGTTTTACTGCTAACCTACAAAGCATTACATGGGCTTGCTCCTACCTATCTCTCTGATTTGGTCCTGCCGTACATACCTACACGTACGCTACGGTCACAAGACGCAGGCCTCCTAATTGTCCCTAGAATGTCTAAGCAAACAGCTGGAGGCAGGGCTTTTTCCTACAGAGCTCCATTTTTATGGAATGGTTTGCCTACCCATGTCAGAGACGCAAACTCGGTCTCAACCTTTAAGTCTTTACTGAAGACTCATCTCCTCAGTGGGTCATATGATTGAGTGTAGTCTGGCCCAGGAGTGGGAAGGTGAACGGAAAGGCTCTGGAGCAACGAACCGCCCTTGCTGTCTCTGGCCGGTTCCCCTCTTTCCACTGGGATTCTCTGCCTCTTCCCCTATTACAGGGGCTGAGTCACTGGCTTACTGGGGCTCTCTCATGCCGTCCTTGGATGTGTCACCTGAGTGGGTTGATTCACTGATGTGGTCACCCTGTCTGGGTTGGCGCCCCCCTGGGTTGTGCCATGGCGGAGATCTTTGTGGGTTATACTCAGCCTTGTTTCAGGATGGTAAGTTGGTGGTTGAAGATATCCCTCTAGTGTTGTGGGGGCTGTACTTTGGCAAAGTGGGTGGGGTTATATCCTTCCTGTTTGGCCCTGTCCGGGGGTGTCCTCGGATGGGGCCACAGTGTCTCCTGACCCCTCCTGTCTCAGCCTCCAGTATTTATGCTGCAGTAGTTTATGTGTCAGGGGGCTAGGGTCAGTTTGTTATATCTGGAGTACTTCTCCTGTCCTATTCGGTGTCCCGTGTGAATCTAAGTGTGCGTTCTCTAATTCTATCCTTCTCTCTTTCTTTCTCTCTCTCGGAGGACCTGAGCCCTAGGACCATGCCCCAGGACTACTTGACATGATGACTCCTTGCTGTACCCAGTCCACCTGGCCGTGCTGCTGCTCCTGTTTCAACTGTTCTGCCTTATTATTATTCGACCATGCTGGTCATTTATGAACATTTGAACATCTTGGCCATGTTCTGTTATAATCTCCACCCGGCATAGCCAGAAGAGGACTGGCCACCCCACAGCCTGGTTCCTCTCTAGGTTTCTTCCTAGGTTTTGGCCTTTCTAGGGAGTTTTTCCTAGCCACCGTGATTCTACACCTGCATTGCTTGCTGTTTGGGGTTTTAGGCTGGGTTTCTGTACAGCACTTTGAGATATCAGCTGATGTGCGAAGGGCTCTATAAATACATTTGATTTGATTTGATAGTGTTACACCCAGTTGGCCTCTCCCTGGATTTTGTGTTAAACTCTCTACAACAAAGCTTTCTTTAGTTTCCAACAAGCTTTCTCTGCCGTTAACCTTGTCCTGAACACCTCCAAAATGAACGTCATGTGGTTTGGTAAGAAGAATGCCCCTCTCCCCACAGATGTGTTTACTTCTTCTGAGGCTTTAGAGCTTGAGGTAGTCAGTCACCTCATACAAGTACTTGGGAGTATGGCTAGACGGTACACTGTTCTCTCAGCACATATCAAAGCTGCAGGCTAAAGTTAAATCTAGACTTGTTTTCCTCTATCTAAGACTCCTGAACAGGTAATCAAATGGCTACCCGGACTATTTGCACCCCCCCCCCCAAAAAAAAACTATTTTACGCTGCTGCTACTCTCCGTTTATCATATATGCATAGTCACTTTAACCATATCTACATGTACATACTAACTCAATCAGCCTGACTAACCGGTGTCTGTATGTAGCCTCTCTACTTTTATAGCCTGTCTTTTTACTGTTTTATTTATTTACTTACGTATTGTTCACCTAATAAATTTTTTGCACTATTGGTTAGAGCCTGTAAGTAATCATTTCACTGTATTGTCTACACCTGTTGTATTCGGCGCACGTGAAATAAACCTTGATTTGAAAAACCATCAAGCGCTATGATGAAACTGTCTCTCATGAGAAACGCTACAGGAAATGAAATCTGTCCCTTGGCCTGAGTCCAAATTTGAGATTTTTGGGTCCAACTGCCGTGTTTTTTGAGACGCAGAGTAGGTGAACGGATGACCTCCGCATGTGTGGTTCCCACAGTGAAGCATGGAGGAGGAGGTGTGATGGTGCTTTGCTGGTGACACTGTTTGATTTATTTAGAATTCCAGGCACACTTAACCAGCATGGCTACCACCGCATTCTGCAGTGATACGCCACCCTATCTGGTTTGTGCTTAGTGGGAAAATACCAAGAGTGTGCAAAGCTATCATCAAGGAAAAGGGTGGCTACTATGAGGTTTCTGTGTTATGCACTATAACCCGTTACCATATATGTGATTGAATATTATCTGTTGTTGGCTTGTGTGGATGTATGTATGTGTTATGCAACATAGCTGACTTGAAACATTAACAGTTTCAAGGCCATGGGCCTTTCTCATGATGGAAAAATACACAAGACAGGAACTGTTAAATGAATTGGGGGGGGAGCACATTCAGGTCGGGGTGTTGCGAGAACAAGCGGTCTTTTGAAAGATAACAGGAGCCAGGTGCGAGATAACGGTATCGAGCATGAGCACATGGATGTTATTCACAGCAACAGTTACATCTATCAACAGAAGCGCCAAGAGTCGGGGACCCGCCTGAGCGCCTGCAATAGACTGAGCAAGTTTAAACCACGCCCAGTCTCTACTCTGACAGGCCGGCTCGGAAGCAGGAACTACTACTGTCATCAGGGTATATTATAATATCTTTGTCAGGAACACGTCAGTTCTCTGTTTGCCCTGCGAGGTGGGACAGAGAGCCCGTATATACGAAAATTGCATTTACCACTTATTGCTTAGCTAATAAAAAATACATAGTATACAATCGGTGACTCATTGTCATATTTATCCTGATACCAGATTCGAATTTACGCAACTCTAACATGGTGACCCCGACGTGTTCTGGTAAAAGGACATCGCTGGACATTGGTGTGCAAGCCGATTGGCCAGTACTGTCATCGGACGGTGTGTCTCACAAATCCTGACCGGTCAACTAAAAAGGGTAAGCAGACACCTGTTGTGAAAAACTAAAGTTCTGCAATTGGAGTTATCCAAATGTAGTTTTGTGAGACACCTGTTTGATGTAAGTTACTAAATTTAAACTATTATGATGTGTGAGATTGGAAAAAATACATAGTATCCTGATACCAGATTCGAATTTACGCAACTCTAACACTACTTTGAAGAATCTAAAAAACATTTAGATTTGTTTAACACTTTTTTGGTTACTACATGATTCCATAGTTTTGATGTCTTCACTATTATTCTATAATGTAGAAAATGGTAAAAAAAAAAAACCCTTGAATGAGTAGGTGTGTCCAAACTTTTGACTGGTACCGTATATATGATTTGTATTTGTTTTGTATAAGATTCAAACAGGTGAGGAGACTGGGGAGGGGGGACTCTTATGACATTGCCAGCTGTAAGATTTGAGTTCGACTTCCAAAAAGACAAGGAATTTAGCTTTCAAATGTCACTTTCCCACCAAACTCACTGGAAACAACCACTGAGTTAAATAGGTTAATGAAGTAGTGTTTGGTGATTTGTGAGGTTCAGACATTGTTGTGTAACATTACTCAAATGTTTATGGAGGGCAGGTGCTAGCATAGACCTCACACAACCAGTTCAGACATAACAGAGTTGCCACACTAGGCTTGATAGGCCATTCTGATCCTCAGCTCGTCAATTCCGTTATGTGCCACAGGTGACACCTCCCCTTCCACCCCCACCCAAGAGACAGACCATGTGTCTCAAGTTCCAGGTCAGATAAACGAACTAGCCTAAATCTGTAAGAGGCTTAGTAACGTCATATAAGATAGCAGTCAATGAAATAGTGCAAAACAGTCTCCAACTCAACGTCAGTTTGAATTATGTTGTCTGCCATTTTCAGTCTCTATCTTCTTCACTCTCTCCATGTTTACAGGATGGACAGCACTGGTTAATCATACCCATTGTCCTCCCAGTACATAGGGGACCTGCACCTTGATGTCACAGAGGCCATACTCTACCAGAAGTTCTCTACTGCTGGACCCATCATGTCCATCTTCGTTTGTCATGATGTCATCACTATCAGGTCCCTAGGATAAGCCTACATCAACTTCCAGCAGCCCACTGATGGTAATATTATTTTTCTATTCAGAATTTTACTACGTATCAATCATGGACAAATAGACATAAGCTGATGGTAACTGACACCATATGAGAGCTTTGTCTGTCTCTAACTAGAGCCACTCCAAAGGTCAACTACATTGAAGTATACTTTGATATTTGCTTTGATCAGCTGGATGGCAAGATTAATCCTGCTAATTGATTAATATTCCAATGATTAAACCAATTAAATATATTAGTTTATTCGTGGACATTTGTGTGTTGAGCTGATGTTTGATGCAGTGGATGTCTTTACTTTTACTTTTTTTTTCTGCGGAATGTGCTCTGGATACAATGAACGATGAGGTCCTCAAGGGTCGACCTACCAGGGCTACGGAAGTCTGGAGCTGGAAACATTTTTATCAAGAAAATGGACGGGTCCATTGACAACATGAACATGTGTCATATACAGTGGGGCAAAAAAGTATTTAGTCAGCCACCAATTGTGCAAGTTCTCCCACTTAAAAAGATGAGAGGCCTGTAATGTTCATCATAGGTACACTTCAACTATGACAGACAAAATGAGGGGGGGGGAATCCAGAAAATCACAATTTAGGACTTTTAATTAATTTATTTGCAAATTATGGTGGAAAATAAGTATTTGGTCACCTACAAACAAGCAAGATTTCTGGCTCTCACAGACCTGTAACTTCTTCTTTAAGAGGCTCCTCTGTCCTCCACTCGTTACCTGTATTAATGGCACCTGTTTGAACTTGTTATTAGTCACACTCCAAACTCCACTATGGCCAAGGCCAAGACCAAAGAGCTGCCAAAGGGCACCAGAAAAAAAATTGTAGACCTGCACCAGGCTGGGAAGACTGAATCTGCAATAGGTAAGCAGCTTGGTTTGAAGAAATCAACTGTGGGAGCAATTATTAGGAAATGGAAGACATACAAGACCAATGATAATCTCCCTCGATCTTGGGCTCCACGCAAGATCTCAAAATGATCACAAGAACGGTGAGCAAAAATCCCAGAACCACACGGGGGGGGACCTAGTGAATGACCTGCAGAGAGCTGGGACCAATGTAACAAAGTCTACCATCAGTAACACACTACGCCGCCAGGGACTCAAATCCTGCAGTGCCAGACGTGTCCCCCTGCTTAAGCCAGTACATGTCCAGGCCCGTATGAAGTTTGCTAGAGAGCATTTGGATGATCCAGAAGAAGATTGGGAGAATGTCATATGGTCAGATGAAACCAAAATATAACTTTTTGGTAAAAACTCAACTTGTTGTGTTTGGAGGACAAAGAATGCTGAGTTGCATCCAAATAACACCATACCTACTGTGAAGCATGGGGGTGGAAACATCATGCTTTGGGGCTGTTTTTCTGCAAAGGGACCAGGACGACTGATCCGTGTAAAGGAAAGAATGAATGGGGCCATGTATAGTGAGATTTTGAGTGAAAACCTCCTTCCATTAGCAAGGGCATTGAAGATGAAACGTGGCTGGGTCTTTCAGCATGACAATGATCCCAAACACACCACCCGGGCAACGAAGGAGTGGCTTCGTAAGAAGCATTTCAAGGTCCTGGAGTGGCCTAGCCAGTCTCAACCCCATAGAAAATCTTTGGAGGGAGTTGAAAGTCCGTGTTTCCCAGCAACATCCCCCAAACATCACTGCTCTAGAGGAGATCTGCATGGAGGAATGGGCCAAAATACCAGAAACAGTGTGTGAAAACCTTGTGAAGATGTTTGACCTCTGTCATTGCCAAAGGGTATATAACAAAGTATTGAGAAACCTTTGTTATTGACCAAATACTTATTTTCCACCATAATTTGCAAATAAATTCATTAAAAAGCCTACAATGTGATTTTCTGGATTTTTTTCTCATTTTGTCTGTCATAGTTGAAGTATACCTATGATAAAAAGATGAGAGGCCTGTAATTTTCAAGTGGGAAAACTTGCACAATTGGTGGCTGACTAAATACTTTTATCACATTTACAAAAGTATTCAGACCCTTTACTCAGTACTTTGTTGAAGCACCTTTGGCAGCGATTACAGTATTGATTGTTCTTAGGTATGACACTACAAGCTTGGCACACCTGTATTTGGGGAGTTTCTCCCATTCTTCTCTGCAGATCCTCTCAAGCTCTGTCAGGTTGGATGGGGAGCGTTACTGCACAGCTATTTTCAGGTCTCTCCAGAGATGTTCGATCGTGTTCAAGTCCTGGTTCTGGCTGGGTCACTCTAGGACATTCAGAGACATGTCCCGAAGTCACTCCTGTGTTGCCTATGCTTAGGGTCGTTGTCCTGTTGGAAGGTGAAGCTTATTTGGTACCATTCCCCAGAGCTGTGCCTCGACACAATCCCGTTTCTGAGCTCTACGGACAATTCCTTCGACCTCATGGCATGATTTTTGCTCTGACATGTACTGTCAACTCTGGGACCTTACATACACAGGTGTGTGCCTTTCCAAATCACATCCAATCAATTGAATTTACCGCAGGTGGACTCCAATCAAGTTGTAGATACATCTCAAGGATGATCAATGGAAACAGGATGCACCTGAACTCAATTTCGAATCTCATTGCAATGGGTCTGAATACTTATGTAAATAAGGTATCTGTTTTTATTTTTAATACATTTGCAAAAATGTCAACCTGTTTTCGCTTTGACATTATTGGATATTGTGTGTAGTTTGCTGATGATTTTGTTTTATTTAATCCATTTTAGAATAAGGCTGTAACGTAACAAAATGTAGAAAACATCAAGGGGTCTGAACACTTTTCGAAGGCACTGTATAAGCTTCTTTCTGTTCTTGGTATCCCAGGCAGGACCCTCAGTGTGCGGTTGATGATGTAAGAAAGGGGCCGGTCTCTTGGATTTGTAAACTATGGAAACCAATACTACCCTGAAGTTGCTCCCTTATGTGTCATCTCTTCATCAACCAGCATGATGTCATTATAATGTGAAAATTGGGAACATGACATTTAAAATTGGGCTTTCTGAGTCGACTTTGACTGCTTTTAGGCAGTTGAGGAGATGAATGTGAAAGAACTTATTCCTGGTCGAGTTTTGTACGCGAGCCATGCTCAGAAGAGGATTGCGCGACAGGGGGAGCTGAAACGGAAGTTTAAGCTGATGAAACAGGAACGCATCCACCACTATCAGGTACTATGGGGAAATGCACACACCTGTGTCATGAAGAAAAATGTCTTTAACCTAAATTAATTGGAAGAAGTGTTTTGTGTTGATTCAGTCGGTCAATTTGTACATCAAGAACTTGCGAAACTCAGGAAGGAGTTTGCCCCTTACATCACCATCACAGGTGCCAAAGTAGTAATACCCATACTTTATCATAAGTAGCCATCCAATGATGTATCACTAAGGTGAACGAGATGAACAGCCCCATCATGGCCACCAAGCCGCTGTATGTGGCTCTAGCCCAGTGCGAGGAGGGGAGTAACAAGTACATGAAGAGGCTGGGCACCGTCGGGACCATGCCCAGCCCAGTTATCGACTCCTACCAGCAGGCAGGCTACTACATGTCTGCTGTGCCTCAGGTTCGTAGTACAGTTGGAGGGAGGAGGTAATCACTAGATAGCTCACAGGCTTGCTAATTTTGTCTGTTACCTTTAGTCTTTTATCTTAGGACTGGCCTGGAAGAGGCGACTCCAGGATGCTGGTCTTCGCAGCAGAGTTGCAAAGATAAAGCCATATCTGGCCAATAAAAAAAAAGATTAAGATGGGCAAAAGAACACAGTGGACAGAGGAACTCTGCCTAGAAGGCCAGCATCTTGGAGTCACCTCTTCACTGTTGACGTTGAGGCTGGTGTTTTGCGGGTACTATTTAATGAAGCTGCCAGTTGAGGACTTGTGAGGTGTCTGTTTCTCAAACTAGACACTCTAATGTACTTGTCCTCTTGCTCAGTTGTGCACCGGGGCCTCCCACTCCTCTTTCTAGTCTGGTTAGAGCCAGTTTGCACTGTTCTGTGAAGGGAGTAGTACACAGCGTTGTACGAGTTCTTCAGTTTCTTGGCAATTTCTCAGAACAAGAATAGACTGACGAGTTTCAGAAGAAAGGGCTTTGTTTCTAGCCATTTTGAGCCTGTAATCGAACCCACAAATTCTGATGCTCCAGATACTCAACTAGTCTAAAGGCCAGTTTTATTGCTGCTTTAATTAGCACAACAGTTTATCTGTGCTAACATAATTGCAAAAGTGTTTTCTAATGATCAATTAGTGCCATTGGAACACAGGAGTGATGGATGCTGATAATGGGCCTCTGTACGCCTATGTAGATATTCCATTCAAAATCATCTGTTTCCAGCTACAATAGTCATTTATAACATTAACAATGTCTACTCTGATCAATTTAATTTAGTTATTTTAAATGGAACACTTTGTGCTTTTCTTTCAAAAACCAGGACATTTCTAAGTGATCCCAAACTTTTGAACAGTTGTGCATATGTGAAAATCAAATCATGCTGTTTGCAGTGGGTTATGTTTATTCTACCAGTGTTAAAATGTAAGGAAGAGTCATCTTTTGTGATTTAAACCTGTGTATCACATCTCATTTGTTGTGGATCCGTGGAATGAAATCCCCTTCAATTTCTCTGTTATAGAGCAATGATTAGTTCAAAACAATAGAATATTGATGTGTGAAATTTTGGTAAGGATTGTGATGTGACTAATTCCTTGGAGAAGTAGTTCATGTTGATAATAGCCTAATACCCCAATGGGATCTTTCAAAGGTGAAAACAAACTAGAGGCAAGAGGGGATCATATTGAGATGGGAATAGTTTCTGAATGTTCCAATAATAACATCATGGAGACATTCAAATGAACCGATAGGTACAAATTGAAACACCTTGGCTCATGCTGCATTTAAAAGTAACACATTAATGGTCAGTAACACAATTTAATGAAATGTTCTGTATGTAAGCAATAAGCATTACCTGCTGTGCTTGATAAAGGGCAATACCAGATTACAGAGCAGATGGTTTATTACTTAGGTGTGCAGTATAGCGATAATTGCACACGTTTAAACTCACGACTACATTATTTCACCATTGGCCCTTTCAACTGCAGGTATCATGCAACAAGTGGAGCACTGCACCTGACAACATTCATGTAAGTGCAGTAGAAATGTCTAGTTGCAATGTTCTAAATGTTGCACTGGTTTACCCCACTGAATAAGCCCTGAGTGCTTTAGGTTTCAGTTAGGTTTCACCACCGGATTGGTTTTCATACAAAGAAGAGAACCCTTCATGTGCTTCTTAAACTTCTGATCTCGTAGACCGTAGATGAGAGGGCTGAGCAGCTGGGGTAACATGTTAGTTATGATGTTATTGCAGAACAGTATGATGGAGCGGAAGTTGGGGAAGAGGATGATGAGGGTAGTGTCCATGACAGGAGTGATGTAGGACAGCATACAGAGTAGCAGCTGCACCCCATGCAGTAGTATAGTAATCTGGGCTTTTCTGGCTGAAACTGGATCTGAGGTTGCAGCTTTGGCTGAAAGCATCACTCTAAAGTAAGTGTAGATCAATGTGATCCACACAAAGCACATGTAAAGGATATTGGCGGCATAGTTGCTGTTATAATTGTGAACTGAGTCAAAGACATTCTGATGATAGCACATCCTACCGGTAGAGAAAAATGACAAAGGCTTTAAGACAAAGGCGATAATGACATTTATGAACCCAGGGATGGCCCCCACAACCCAAATACAGGCGATGAGCGCATAGGTCCTACTCACTGTGCAGATCAGAGGGTGCTGTAAAGGATGACAGATGGCTACAAAGCGTTCAATAGACATGATTGCCAAGTTCAGAGGAGCATTCTTATGAGTGTTGCTTCCTATTAGAATCAGAATTATACACACGGACACATTTAGGAAAGGGCAGACATATGACATGACAAGCAAGAGCACAATGAAAGACATCTTGATGCTGTCATTGATGATCAGCTGCATGTACAGGATGTACCTGGAGTCGCTGTGGAAGGTCACATTGGTGAAGAAGGTGTACAACAAGGTCCCATTGATATAGTTAATAACAAGGCCAAACAGAACAAATGCAAGGTTCTTGAACAAAGCCTCCTCAAAGAAGTCTCTTCGCCCACTGGGGGAGGAGAAGTTGCTAGTCATCCCTGTGGCCTCTGGTGAAGAACCAGAGAACCGAACACCAACGATGAACCTGTTACCTATCTCTCACTGCTACCTCTAAGGTGTGTGAAGAGCAGACACTATAGTAGCGTTGTCTCCAAAACACAATAAAGGAAGATGCATTAAGTACAGATGTGCTATGAAATTAATCAAGAAAAAGATCATGATAAAGAACACATGGCTACTGTTAACCATTGTGGTTCCTTGAAAATGGATGAGAAATGTCTTACCCCTCTTTGAAGGGGGCTGAAGGGTTTCTTATAGTCACTGGTGTAGAAAACAAGTCACCCACTGGTGATAAAACATAAGATGCATACATAGGATGATGTACTCAAGGGTCCCAGCCTAAATGTCAAGAACCAAGGTACAGTAAAGGGACCAACATTTGGGTACGAGTTCATGTTTATTAGTGAAGTCTGCAGGCTCTCAACAGATCACTGCTGACTTGGGACCTGTAGAGTTCTACAGATAAACATCTTATCGTGGGGGCTTAGGGGACCCAGTGACATTTCACATTCTCCTCAGAGTCAATCCCAAGTGACTCCTTAAAATGGTTATTAGCAGAATGCATCACTGTCAAGCAATTCTCATAAGATGCTGTTGACAAAAGTTAGGAATGATTTGATGCTGGTTTCATAATTGGCATTCATGGGAGTTAGTAGTGCTGTCCTAAGGGATTGAATTGTGAGTTGAGAAAAGTCAAGACTATCTGAAGCACAAAACTTCTAAATCTATTGACCAGTTCTGTACTGCTAAATGTATTGATTTATCAAATCAGTACCATACCCATGGTGTAACTGTGTAGGAATACAATTTCTACAGATGCAGGTTTACTCTATATTTAAACAGTATAATTATAAAGCAGGAGATGGGGTTGCATAAACACCAACTTAGAGAATAAGACCAGCTGTTGTAAACCAGGTTATGACAAATACATAGGACTTTGGATTGCAGCTACAGAAATGTGTGACTACAGAAGAACTCAAGCTTAGCCTAATAGCTGTCAGACTGAACAAGAAAACATTGCGTGATGATAGGGTGGATTGGTACAGTAATTTGCTACTGTGTTCAATAAGATCCCAAAATATTGGCAAAAATGATGTACATTCTTGAAGCCAACAGGCATTGTGACATCTACCCCATGCATGGCAGAATCATTGCCGCACAGGCATCAATAATTGGGCTGCAGTTACCGAATCAGGAAAAAGGTTATGGTAGGTCGGAAAAGGTACGAACGCTGCAGTGATCATTTTACCTACAGAGAGAGAGAAAAAAAAACATTTCATCAATACTTGTCAAATACATATGAATTAGTCATGTATTAAATGTAGAAACCTGAGAGTTCAAAAGAACACAATCTAGCTACAGATTACAAATCAGCAGCAAAAATTCCCTAAACATGGTACTTTCATTTTGGTTAATTCCCACCATCCCTAGCCACAAACATAACTGATTTAAATGCAAGGTATAAATATAAAATAATGACATTACATTACATTTAAGTCATTTAGCTGACGCTCTTATCCAGAGCGACTTACAAAATGACCATACATAATCCATTGGTACAAGGATACACACCAGCAAACCACCGCCCATGTAGCGCATTCACTGCAGCCATTGCTGTTGGGATTGTCGGGCATTTCATGTACACGTTGCCCTAAAAAGGAAAGGAAGAAGGTAAGGGTAAACTATCAATCTGCAACAGACCATTTGATAGGTAAAAAAGTAGAAACATACATTTCTACATTAAGGATAAGTAATCCTTCTCACCCCCCCCCTCCCCCTAAAATATTTAGATGCACTATTGTAAAGTGGCTGTTCCACTGGATGTCATAAGGTGAATGCACCAATTTGTAAGTCGCTCTGGATAAGAGCGTCTGCTAAATGACTTAAATGTAAATGTAAAATTAAACCATAATAGAAAACAAAGAAATGGTAACTGCATTTATCATTTATTTGCAAAGTGCGCAATTTGCTAGACCACCTCAGACCTATCCACTTCTATAAAGTTGTCATAAAGTTGCCCTGTTGTAGGTTTATGACCGCCATAAATACATTTCTCCCTTCTCTCCACCCTACAGAATGGACTCTTGGAAAGCCCATTGTTAACATTAAAAAGGTTGGGGAAAGGTACAATATTTCTGTAATCCAACCAGTTGAAAGTGTCCGTTGGTACTTAAAGAATATGTCGTCAGATCAGTTGGTGTATTAGACATGATATCTGATGATAGGACGACAGATTGTATCTTGGAAAGGCTACACATTCTAGTTAACAGATGCACATGGAATTGTTGTGCAATTTAAAATGTTTAAATATAAAACGTAATTTTAAATTCTAAATGAGAGAATTGTTTTCATAAAGTAAACTATACTCACTCAGTGGCCACGCCCAAGTGAAAATTACATTGGTTGAGAACTATGAAACACACCCCCTTCTCTCCCCCAATACAAAAGCCAGTTGATGGAAGTCAACTTAGGTTCTCGATGACGTGAGGACTGGTGTCCATACGTTTAAAACGGTGCGAGCTGATTATGGCAAAATTAACTTTGAACTCATTCACTAAAGAAATGATAACTCGACTTCTACATTTACATTTAAGTCATTTAGCAGACGCTCTTATCCAGAGCGACTTACAAATTGGTGCATTCACCTTATGACATCCAGTGGAACAGCCACTTTACAATAGTGCATCTAAATCTTTTAAGGGGGGGGAGGCGAGCAGGCCAGAGGTGGATGAACGCAGTGCCCTTGTTTGGGTGTAGGGCCTGATCAGAGCCTGGAGGTACTGAGGTGCCGTTCCCCTCACAGCTCCGTAGGCAAGCACCATTCTAGGATGTATCAGCTGCAGCTGTAACCGTACGTGGCCTAGGAAGGGACAGAATCTCCTAATAAGAACGACAGGGTACAACATATCCGACCTACAACCAGAAATATTCTTCAAAGGACAAGGGCGATCTCTGCTGGGCAAACCAGTCTTCCATCTATCGAAGCACAGCTCAGTGTAAATATATATCTTGCATTTTCCTTATCCGAATGGGCAGTTATTAGAATTCATAAGATTCTGTATTTATGGCAGCATAGCTTCTCAAGGACCCAATCCTTTTGTTCCTCAGTCTTCCCTCCCTTTCATTCAAACCCAACCCCCTTTCTTTGTTTAAATCAGCTGTCATATCGGTTTAGTCCGCTAGGGACTTTCTTTTATGACATGATTTGTAATCGATGTATGCTCCATCCTGTGTATATGTAATTCTGTGTGATCATTTACAGTGGGGCAAAAAAAGTATTTAGTCAGCCACCAATTGTGCAAGTTCTCCCACTTAAAAAGATGAGGCCTGTAATTTTCATCATAGGTACACTTCAACTATGACAGACAAAATGAAAAAAAAAATCACATTGTAGGATTTTTAATTAATTTATTTGCAAATTATGGTGGAAAATAAGTATTTGGTCACCTACAAACAAGCAAGATTTCAAATTAAATAATTTACCTTTGATGAGCTTTGGATGTTTTCACTCACAAGACTCCCAGTTAGATAGCAAATGTTCCTTTTTTCCCCAAAAATATATATTTTTTTGGTGAAATAGCTCCGTTTGTTCTTCACGTTTGGCTGAGAAATCATCCGGAAAGGGTCACTACCACGGCGAAAATTTTTCAAAATTAACTCCATAATATCGACAGAAACATGGCAAACGTAGTTTATAATCCTCAAGGTGTTTTTCAAATATCTAATAATAATATATGAACCGGGACTGGTGGATTTTTAGTAGGAGAGAGAGAAAAAATGGCCGCATTTGTCCTTTACGCACTAAACACAGAGACTTAAGCTGACCGTTGACGTTCAGGCTCATTTTTCAAAATAAAAGCCTGAAACTATGTATTGTGACACTAGACACATTAGGGAAGCCATAGAAAAAGGAATCTGGTTGATATCTCATTCACTGCTCAATAGGGACACATAGGAACGCAGAGCTTTCTATATAAGAGTCCCTTCCTGATTGGATTTTTCTCAGTCTTTCACCTGCAATATCAGTTCTGTTATACTCACAGACAATATTTTTACAGTTTTGGAAACTTTAGAGTGTTTTCTATCCTAAACTGTCAAGCATATTCTAGCATCTTGTCCTGACAAAATAGTGCCCCCTAGATTCAAGAGGTTAACCTCTAGGGTAGGGGGCAGCATTCTGAATTTTGGATGAAAAGCATGCCCAAATTAAACGGCCTGCTACTCGGACCCAGAAAATATGATATGCATATAACTGGTAGATTTGGATAGAAAACACTAAAGTTTCCAAAACTGTTAAAATAGTGTCTGAGTATAACAAAACTGATTTAGCAGGCAAAAACCTGAGAAAAATCCATTCAGGAAGTCGTTTTTTTGTTGTAGTTTTCTATTCAATGCCATTACAGTATCCATTGACTTAGGACTCCATTTGCAGTTCCTATGCCTTCCAATAGATGTCAATGGTCTTTAGAAATCATTTCAGGCTTGTATTCTTATAAATGAGGGAGTAAGACCAGTCTGAACGAGTGGACCCTAACGTGACGCGAGTTTCAGGCGCATTTCTTGTTTACCTTTTATATTGATGACGTTATTGTCCGGTTGAAATATTATAGATCATTTAGGCTAAAAAATAACCTGAGAATTGAATATAAACATCGTTTGACATGTTTCTATGAACTTTATGGATACAATTTGGATTTTTTTGTTTGATTGACTGAGTTTGAGCCTGTGGATTACTGAAGAAAACACGCTAACAAAAACAGAGGTATTTGGATATAAAGAGACTTCAAACAAAAGGAACATTTGAGTAAATCACTAAATTCCAAGCATCTGCCTCTAACCCTAGGAAGCTCTTTGCCCCCCCCTCCTCCCTCTCTGCAGATGACTTCGTCAACCATTTTGAAAAGAAGGTCGACGACATCCGATCCTCGTTTGCTAAGTCAAACGGCACCGCTGGTTCTGCTCACACTGCCCTACCCTGTGCTCTGACCTCTTTCTCCCCTCTCTCTCCAGATGAAATCTCACGTCTTGTGACGGCCGGCTGCCCAACAACCTGCCCGCTTGACCCTATCCCCTCCTCTCTTCTCCAGACCATTTCCGGAGAACTTCTCCCTTACCTCACCTCGCTCATCAACTCATCCCTGACCGCTGGCTACGTCCCTTCCGTCTTCAAGAGAGCGAGAGTTGCACCCCTTCTGAAAAAACCTACACTCGATCCCTCCAATGTAAACAACTACAGACCAGTATCCCTTCTTTCTTTTCTCTCCAAAACTCTTGAACGTGCCGTCCTTGGCCAGCTCTCCCGCTATCTCTCTCTGAATGACCTTCTTGATCCAAATCAGTCAGGTTTCAAGACTAGTCATTCAACTGAGACTGCTCTTCTCTGTATCACGGAGGCGCTCCGCACTGCTAAAGCTAACTCTCTCTCCTCTGCTCTCATCCTTCTAGACCTATCGGCTGCCTTCGATACTGTGAACCATCAGATCCTCCTCTCCACCCTCTCAGAGTTGGGCATCTCCGGCGCGGCCCACGCTTGGATTGCGTCCTACCTGGCAGGTCGCTCCTACCAGGTGGCGTGGCGAGAATCTGTCTCCTCACCACGCGCTCTCACCACTGGTGTCCCCCAGGGCTCTGTTCTAGGCCCTCTCCTATTCTCGCTATACACCAAGTCACTTGGCTCTGTCATAACCTCACATGGTCTCTCCTATCATTGCTATGCAGACGACACACAATTAATCTTCTCCTTTCCCCCTTCTGATGACCAGGTGGCGAATCGCATCTCTGCATGTCTGGCAGACATATCAGTGTGGATGACGGATCACCACCTCAAGCTGAACCTCGGCAAGACGGAGCTGCTCTTCCTCCCGGGGAAGGACTGCCCGTTCCATGATCTCGCCATCACGGTTGACGACTCCATTGTGTCCTCCTCCCAGAGCGCTAAGAACCTTGGCGTGATCCTGGACAACACCCTGTCGTTCTCAACTAACATCAAGGCGGTGGCCCGTTCCTGTAGGTTCATGCTCTACAACATCCGCAGAGTACGACCCTGCCTCACACAGGAAGCGGCGCAGGTCCTAATCCAGGCACTTGTCATCTCCCGTCTGGATTACTGCAACTCGCTGTTGGCTGGGCTCCCTGCCTGTGCCATTAAACCCCTACAACTCATCCAGAACGCCGCAGCCCGTCTGGTGTTCAACCTTCCCAAGTTCTCTCACGTCACCCCGCTCCTCCGTTCTCTCACGTCACCCCGCTCCTCCGCTCTCTCCACTGGCTTCCAGTTGAAGCTCGCATCCGCTACAAGACCATGGTGCTTGCCTACGGAGCTGTGAGGGGAACGGCACCTCAGTACCTCCAGGCTCTGATCAGGCCCTACACCCAAACAAGGGCACTGCGTTCATCCACCTCTGGCCTGCTCGCCTCCCTACCACTGAGGAAGTACAGTTCCCGCTCAGCCCAGTCAAAACTGTTCGCTGCTCTGGCCCCCCAATGGTGGAACAAACCCCCTCACGACGCCAGGACAGCGTTGTCAATCACCACCTTCCGGAGACACCTGAAACCCCACCTCTTTAAGGAATACCTAGGATAGGATAAGTAATCCTTCTCACCCCCCTTTAAGATGTAGATGCACTATTGTAAAGTGACTGTTCTACTGGATGTCATAAGGTGAATGCACCAATTTGTAAGTCGCTCTGGATAAGAGCGTCTGCTAAATGACTTAAATGTAAATGTAAATGAATTTCTTCTATGAAGATCAAAGGTAAGGGATTAATTGTATCTCTATTTCTGAGTTTTGTAACACTTCTAACTGGGCTATGTTCTGGGCTAGGTATGCTTTCGCCGAAAAGCATTTTATAAATATGACACTGTGGTTGGTTTAACAAGAAGTTCATCTTTAAACCTATGTAAAATATGTTTTGTCTTCTGAATTTTTATAATGAGCTTTTCTGTAATTGAATTTGCCGCTCTGCAACCTCACTGGATGTTGGCCAGATGGGACGCTAGCATCCCACATACCCTAGAGAGGTTAACGAGCTAATTGTTGCATGGTTTAATTCAATCATGTAATCAATCAAACGTTAGGTAATCGATTTGATAAAGTAGCCTGTCATAATTTAATCAGTCAGAGACACAACAAAGTGCATTTCAAAAGTGGATTACCTGAGGGGAGTTCTTGTCAAGGTATATGTGGACAATTCCACCGTGTTTGTTGCACTCCTCAATGACGTCATCTTGAATCTCGACATCCCAGCCAGGTTCCTTTTCCCTGGAAAAGAGGCAGGTAATTTCAAGCCATTCATCACAAACTCATCTGACCTAACCCAGCTTCAGGAAATGATCAGTTACATTAACATTAAAGTAATTACTTTTGGGCTCCCAGAAACATGGCATATTAATTACTTTACAATCATTCAGTATTTTCCCATTTCTATCCTAATCTTATATTTGGGAATGCATTTATGAATTTAGTTCAGTGAATTAAATTAAAGATCTAAAACAATGCTTCCTTTCATCATGAAATGATAAGGTTAAAAGTAGTGTCTCACAACTGAGGGTTGAACATGTTGGACAGCTGTAGGCAGTGCGTAGCCAGTGGCTGCGTTGAGAGGGTCATGGCCTGGTTCATGCTTGGAGCCAGATTCAGTGAAAGGGTTGCAGGAGCTGTAAAAGGAGATGACAGTATCATTAACAGAGGTCCTTCTTACCAGAGCTGCTGTCAAGTGCAGATTAATTCCTGTCTGTTGAATTGAACATCAGTTCCTAGACCGACTGGAATTTCAATGGCATTAATTGACCCCAACCCTGCTTCCAACTGAGAACATCAGATTGACAATCCTTTCCATCCCCCCCAATGAATACATCTCAATGTACAGGACTAGTTTTTCCTGTGTCATTTCAATGCACATTTGGACAATGTAGTTACACACAAGAACACCAGGGAAGATGAAAACGCACAGCTTGAGAATTTTATCATTTGGCTTAAACAAAAATAAAATGTTTGAAATCATTGCTGTCATGCATACCCACCAATACAAGAAAAAAGGACCATTGGAGAGCTCTCTCCGGTTTGAAACATGAGAACTTGAAACAAAATTATTTATTTTAGATGAGCATTAAATAATGTGCAGATTTGAGAAGCTGTACACTTTCTTTCACATTCACCTTCAGGTGGTGGGTTCAGGCTGGCTTGTATGTCTAAAAGATTAGAAGAAGAGAAATTAAAGACTCACTTCAGTTAGAAAAGGTTGTGAGGATGGAACGATGCACAATGGATGAAGACCATTGACTTACTACACTGCAGTGCACATTAAGCCTATGTGCTAGAGGGGGACAGCCATAGCATTAGGCACACAATATTAGAGAAGCAATGGTTATCTGCATGCTAGTTCAATATCAGCATTCACATCTAACATGGTACTGTGATATTGTAGTGTGTTACATAAGTTTGAAGAGTCCCTTCACTTAGCAAGACAAACTGCTGGCTTTGGCAAGTCAAAACAACACACAGGTTGACTTGAATGATGTTAACACATTTCTGGGTTTCGTACACGTTTCCCATGATATTCAATGTGCTCTTTTCAAGCAGGGCCATAGTGAGTGAAAAAACAGCTTTCTCAGAGACCGACTCTCATCAGAGACTGGCAGGATGTTGAAGTGATTAACATACCTCATAATGAGTGTTGGTGGCAATGCCAGATTGGCCTTTAGTGTTTACATGTAGATCTATTGGATACATGTGAAAGAGATCATTAAAAGGAGAAATGATAGTGAGAAAAGATAAGTCTTACGGCAGTTCATTTGAGATTATCACATATTGGTGGTCATGGATGCAGATAATGTTAACACACTTAATCTCCAGATAATGTTAGCCCTCTTTGCACTGTTTTCTGACACGTCACAAACCAAATTAAGGGAGGAGCAAAAAGGTAACTGGAAATCATCCTGCCAAAGCAGGTGTGACCGCTTTCCTTTGCTACCTACCTTTAGAATGAGATTCATGATCAATAGCCAAAGCAAATTTAGTGGTGAATTTCACATTTGAATGAGGTATCAAAAAGCTCAAACTTCAACTGCCTCTCCTTTGAGGAGTCTGCAGTGTTCTTAGATGAGGCAAGTGAGTAGTTCATTCCACATGGATAATGAGCCTACCTGTACCAGCTGCCATGTTGAAGTGGATTGGAGTCGAGTGGATGGAACCACTCATCTGTAGAGCCTGCTGTGCAGCCAGGGGGATCTGAAGACCAGTACCTGAGGGAAACAAACTATTCATTAGCATCAAGTCTGTTCAAAGCTATTCAAAACACCTTGAGCACACACTGGAGCGATTATAGAAGTCAACTGGAGTAACACCTTGGTTGACCAAATCAGTTTTAGATTTCAGCACTAAGGAAGACATATCGATTAGTAAGCTCAACTTTCACTTACTGCTGACAAACCTAAATGGCAATTTTGAGCACCAAAAAGACCAAACTACATCCACTCAAAAACAGCAGCAGTTAATATCACACCCTCTGCCAGCCGGGCCATGAGCTGCAGGCGCCCGGTGGTGCCCAGGTCAATGCCTGTCCTCTCCAGCTCGTCGTTGTCCAGGAAGGAGCTGGCGGTGGAGGGTTCGGTGCGTTCCGTCACGTGACCAACCTTCATGGGCCGCCCGGCCAGCTCAAAGCCATTCAGCTGCTCCAGGGCCTTCTTGGCGCACTCTGCATCTGCAAACTACAATAATACAGCGTGAATCAGCTAACTTAAATGGCACACACCCTAATCTATTGCAAGTCTAAAATCAGGAACTTACCGAGATGAAACCATATCCTTTGGATCGTCCAGTTTCACTGTCATTCATCAGTTGTATGCTCTCAATCTGTTAAGGAAAACAGTTAAGATACAAGAGTGAGTGTAAAAGGAGGTTAAAATGTAATTGATAAGTAATGGTGTTTCCTCCTTACTCTTCCGAAAGGCTCGAAGACACCTCGCAGCATGTCCTCTGTGATGTTGAAGTGTAGCGAGCCCACATACAGCCGCATAGGGCCAGCATTACCCTTCTGAAGGTTGTTGGCCATTGCTGCAGCTCTGTTCTTCTCAGCCTGCACACATACAAAAAAATGGTGATTCTATGCCATCTGCCAAGTAAGCGGTGAAAGGTGACATCACATATAATAATTCCATCAATGCTAAATATTATAGTTAACCTCTGCGCACGGAACCCAAAAGTGGGCTGAAATTCCACAACATACGGTGATCGCTACATAAAGTCATATTAAACATTCATGAAAATACAAGTGTCTCACATGTATCGAAAGCCTAGAATCTTGCTAATCCAACTGCGTTGTCAGATTTAAAAAAGGATTTACTGCGAAAGAATATGATGCGATTATCTGAGCATAGAGCCCCATAAAAATAAATTTAACCAGCACAGGCGTAACATAATCACAAACTGCATTAAAATAAAGTTTATTTGTCTGTTTGCAATTCCAATGCTCATTGTTACACAATGAATTATCTTTTGTTTGATAAAATCGTTTTTTAATAGCCTAACACAAAACATTTTGTGAACTGCTTGTGTCGTGAATTCCGTCTCATTCCATTTTCGACGACACATTCCAGGTAAATAACCCACATAGAACGTGACTTTTCCAGTCATGCTTGGTTTCACTGCGATCAACTGGTTTGTTTGTAACACAATCAAACCTGATGGGCCATTTCGCGGGACGTATTGACTGAAAGAAACCGATTTGAAGACAAGTCATGACATTGTGCACCAATGATTTTCCCGCTGTTTTGTTGATTGACTGTCTTTTAACCCAATGACCACTGATCGTCTTGAAATCTAGCTGGGTAGATAGCGTATTGCCGTTTAGCTCAGCTCATTGGCTATGTTTATGTGTTGCAAGACCAACCCATGTAGTAAGCTCCAGCGTAAAGAGAGTCATGTGCTATTGCATTTTCATACCGGAAGGAGAAACACATTACGCATTGCATTGTTTGGTGAACGCGCAGATTCAGCTGTTTATACATCAATCATTATGGCGACTAAGTCAGGGAAAGCTAAATCTAAATATACAGATGTACACACAATTTTAGAATAAATTGATTGGGAAGGTGAGACAGATTGTTGTTGGACGATTCATTTAGCGATTGAAGGAATATTTTTTTAATGGGATCGGACATAGTTTTGGACTGGTAAGTTCTTATCATGCTAATGCCCTTGTTTGAAATTAATAATATAAAATATTATTTGTGATTTTTTTCAAATTTTAGAAGCAATATACAAACATGTAATGTCATGAAATGTGAGATGCGTGTGTCTGCCGCCCCACCCCAACCCACATGAAATAGCCTATTTGAGGCTGTTGTGGTCCTGCCCTCTCCTCATCAATGGCCAAAGTGAAATGGAGACAGTAGATACAGCTGGTCTGGCATAATATAGAGACAGTAGATCTAGCAGGATATATATATATATATATATATATATATATATATATATGTTTATTATACCTGTTGATATGTGAAACTATTCTAACTGAACATTTTCTTTCACAGTGACACTGACTCTGAATGGGACCTGCATTGCTTCCTGTTTGGGATTTTAGGCTGGGGCTATATAAATTGATTTGTTAGGACTGAGGGTCTTCCAAATATTGAAAGTGTGTAAATAGTTACCCATGTTATTTTGTAAATGTATATATATATTTTTTAATCAATCAATAATAATTATGTTTTATTTATGTTTCTCAATTCTTGGGGGGTGTTAGAATACCATTTTGGTATTTTGTATATAGTTATTTGTTTCAAAATGTATACCTTCACCGTCACTTGGGTACATTTGGGCTACTTGTGTGGGACACCTGGGTGACTTCATGATAAATGTAGCACACTCATTTTGGAAGTTATCATTCTGAAACTTTGCACAAGTACTGTTGCCCTCATATTTTTCACTGAAATTGTCCCCATAATCCTATCTGAATGTTTGTTTGATCTTGTTCATTTTAAAGATACAAAAATAAAAAACGTATGGTTTTCTTCATTGTTTTATCTAAACCAGATCTATTGTGTTATATTCTCCTACATTCAATTTACATGTACACAAACTTCAGAGTGTTTTCTTTCAAATGGTACCAAGAATATGCATATCCTTGGTTCTGTGCCTGAGCTACAGGCTGTTAGATTTGGGTATGTCTTCAGGCGGAAATTGCACAAAGTAGGGGGGCTGTAAGAGGTTAAATCCACTACCTGAGGGGCCTGTACGATGATGGGCACTCCTAGAAGTCTCTGACCAGTTAAGCCAATAGCCAGCGGGACTGAATTCACATCCAGAAACTCAATGTAGGCAATGCCCTTTGACCTCCTGGAGTTTCTGTCAGAGATCATCCTCACGTCTCTCACCTACAGGGGACACAATAGTAATAGTGTGTCAAGAGTGAGCACCTTCCTAATGACCATTAGCTAACTTCTGTCAAAATAAAGTCTGAATTATTTCGTATGGCAAAGATAATGCAATCTACTTTTAAGTTTGTGAACTGTAAACTGCGAATACTGACTTTCCCCACGGCTGAGAAGAAGTCCTCTAGGTCTCGTGGTTTGATTCTGGCTGCCAGCTGCATACAAAAAACAGTGTGGGCATCCCTCTCCTCTGGGGTCAGGTTGTCAATTGGTTTCCTTGAAAAAAAAGCACAAACAGAGTTTAACACGTATCATTTATGATGGTGAGCAAAAAAACAAAAAAACTGAAAACATGATAGAGCTTATAAATCAAAGTTTATTGGTCACATACACAGATTTGCAAAAGTTATCCTAGGTGCAGCAAAATACTTATGTCCAGCTCCAACAATGCAGCAATAAAACACACAAGTAGAAATAACAACAAGCAGTATCTGAACTATCAATGTCCACAATATAAATATGTATATACAGTATATGAATAGAAAAGGTGATTACAGCAGCAGTTATATAGGATAAGCCATGACTAGAATACTATACATATACACACACACACACACATAGTCGTGGCCAAAAGCTGAGAATTACACACATTTTCACAACATCTGCTGCCTCAGTTTGTTGGCAATTTGCATATACTCCAGAATGTTATGAAGAGTGATTAGATGAATTGCAATTAACTGCAAAGTCCCTCTTTGCATTGCAAATGAACTGAATCCCCCAAAAACATTTCCACTGCACTTCAGCCCTACCACAAAAGGACCAGCTGACATCATGTCAGTGATTCTCTCGTTAACACAGGTGTGAGTGTTGACGAGGACAAGGCTGGAGATCACTCTGTCATGCCGATTGAGTTCGAATAACAGACTGGAAGCTTCAAAAGGAGGGCGGTGCTTAGAAAATCATTGTTCCTCCTCTGTCATCCATGGTTACCTGCAAGGAAACACGTGCCATCATCATTGCTTTGCACAAAAAGGACTTCACAGGCAAGGATATTGCTTGTAAGATTGCACCTAAATCAACAATTTATTTATCGGATCATCAAGAACCTCAAGGAGAGCGTTTCAATTGTTGTGAAGGCGGCTTCAGGGCATCCAAGAAAGTCCAGCAAGCGCCAGGACTGTCTCCTAAAGTTGATTCAGCTGCGGGATCGGGGCACCACCAGAAAAGAGCTTGCTCAGGAATGGCAGCAGGCAGGTGTGAGTGCATCTGCACGCACAGTGAGGTGAAGACTTTTGGGAGGATGGCCTGGTGTCAAGAAGGGGAGCAAAGAAGCCACTTCTCTCCAGGAAAAACATCAGGGACAGACTAATATTCTGCAAAAGGTACAGGGATTGGACTGCTGAGGACCGGGGTAACGTATTTTTCTCTGATGAATCCCCTTTCTGATTGTTTGGGGCATCCAGAAAAAAAGCTTATTCAGAGAAGACAAGGTGAGCGCTAGCATCTGCCTTGTGTCATGACAACGGTAAAGCAGACCATTCATGCGTGGGGTTGCTCCTCAGCCAAGGGAGTGGGCTCACTCACAATTTTGCCTAAGAACACAGAACATAAAGAATGATACCAACACATCATCAGAGAGCAACTTCTCCCAACCATCCAGGAACAGTTAGGTGACAAACAATGCCTTTTCCAGCATGATGGAGCACCTTGCCATAAGGCAAAAGTGATAACTAAGTGGCTTGGGGAACAAAACATTGATATTTTGGGTCCATGGACAGGAAACTCCCCAGACCTTAATCCCATTGAGAACTTGCAGTCAATCCTCAAGAGGCAGGTGGACAAACAAAAACCCACAAATTCTGACAACCTCCAAGCATTGATTATGCAAGAATGGGCTGCCATCAGTGGCCCAAAAGTTAATTGACAGCATGCCAGGGCATATTGTAGATCTTGAAAAAGGGTCAACACTGTAAATATTGACTCTTTGCATCAACTTCATGTAATTGTCAATAAAAGCCTTTGACACTTGTAATTATACTTCAGTATCACATAGTAACATCTGACAAAAATATCTAGACACAGAGGCAGCAGACTTTGTGAAAATTAATATATTTGTTTCATTCAAAACTTTTGGCCACGACTGTGTGTGGTATGCATGCATGTATGTATGTATATACACATACACCTGGCCGGGTGGTGGCAGAACAACAACCTATCCCTCAACATAACCAAGACCAAGGAGATGATTGTGGACTACAGGAAAAGGAGGACCGAGCACGCCCCCATTCTCATCGACGGAGCTGTAGTGGAGCAGGTTGAGAGCGTCAAGTTTCTAGTTTGTTGTTTATGTGGACAACTAGGATGGTCCAAACACACCAAGACAGTCGTGAAGAGGGCACGACAAAGCTTATTCCCTCTCCGGGAAACTAAAAAGATTTGGCATGGGTCCTGAGATCCTCAAAAGGTTCTACAGCTGCAACATCCTGACTGGTTGCATCACTGCCTGGTACGGCAATTGCTTGGCCTCTGACCACAAGGCACTACAATAGGGTAGTGCGTACTGCCCAGTACATCACTGGGGCTAAGCTGCCTGCAATCCAGAACCTCTATACAAGGCGGTGTCAGAGGAAGGCCCTAAAAATGGTCTAAGACCCCAGCCACAGACTATTCTTTACTACCACATGGCAAGCGGTACCAGAGTCCCAAGTCTAGGACAAAAAGGCTTCAACAGTTTTTACCCCCAAGTCATAAGACTCCTGAACCGGTAATCAAGTGGCTACCTGGACTATTTGCATTGTGAACCCCCCCAAAACCACTCACTTTTTATCATATATACATTGTCACTTTACCTATACATTCATGTACATACTACCTAAATTGGGCTGACCAACCAGTGCTCCCGCACATTGGCTAACCGGGCAATCTGAATTGTGTCCCACCCTCCACCCCCTCTTTTATACTACTGCTACTCTCTGTTCATCATATATGCATAGTCACTTTAACCATATCTACATACTACCTCAATCAGCCTGACTAACCGGTGTCTGTATGTAGCATCACTACTATATACAGCCTGTCTTTATTTCTTTACCTACCCATTGATCACCTAATACCTTTTTTTGCACTACCGGTTAGAGCCTGTAAGTAAGCATTTCATTGTAAGGTCTACACCTGTTGTATTCGGCTCACGTGACAAATTAACTTTGAACGAACACACACACCACACACACGGTTAGAGCATTGGGCCAGTAACCGAAAGGTTGCTAGATCAAATCCCTTAGCAGACAAGGTACAAATCTGTCGTTCTGCCCCTGAACAGGTAGTTAACCCACTGTTCCTAAGCCGTCATTGAAAATAAGAATTTGTTCTTAACTGACTTGCCTAGTTAAATAAAGGTAAAAAGGCCGTGTTCCTAGGCCGTCATTGTAAAAAGTTTATTAACTTCTTAGGGCTCCAACCCCGTTAACGGGATCGATATGACAACAGCCAGTATAAGTGCAGGGCGCCAAATTCAAAACACAAAATCTCATAATTAAAATTCCTCAAACACCAGTGTCCAATTTCAAATAGGCTTTACAGCGAAAGCACCACAAACGATTATGTTAGGTCACCACCAACTCACAGAAAAACACAGCCATTTTTCCAGCCAGAGAGGAGTCACAAAAAGCAGAAAGAGAGAAAATGAATCACTAACCTTTGATGGTCTTCATCAGATGACACTCATAGGACTTCATGTTGCACAATACATGTATGTTGTTTGATGTATGTTGAGTTATTATTTATATTAAAAAAATCTGAGTTTACATTGACGTTCAGTAGTTCTAAAACATGCGGTGATATTGCAGAGAGCCACATCAATTTACAGAAATACTCATAATAAACATTGATAAAGATACCACTATTATACATGGAACTTTAGATAAACTTCTCCTTAATGCAACCGCTGTGTCAGATTGTTTTTAAACTTTACGGAGAAAGTTACATGCAATATTCTGAGAACAGCCTTTAGACAACAAAGCAGCCAAAAAGGTAGTCAATATTACTCAAAAATAGCATTTTAAATATTTACTTACCTTTGATGATCTTCATCAATGAATGCACTCCCAGGAATCCCAGGTCCACCATAAATGTTTGATTTGTTCGATAATGTCAATCAGTTATGTCAAAATATCTTGTTTTGTTTGGGCGTTTGGGAAACAAATCCAAATCGGATGACAAGTTCAAAAAGTTGCGTTACAGCCTGTAGAAACATGCCAAACTAAGTATGGAATCAATCTTTAGGATGTTTTTAACATAAAACTTCATTAATGCTCCAACCGGTCAATTCCTTTGTCTGGACAAAGTGGAACGTAACTACATTTCACGTGAGCGCGCCAGAGGCTGTGACACTCTGGCAGACCACGCACTCAAAGAGCCCTTATGAGCCCCTCCTTTAGAGTAGAATCCTCAAAACAGGTTCTAAATACTGTTGACATCTAGTGGAAGCCTTGGGAAGTGAAACAACTAATATCACCCTGTATCTTCAATGGGGGCCGAGTTGAAAATCTACAAACCTCAGATTCCCCACTTCCTGGTTGGATTTTTTTTCTCAGGTGCTTGCCTGCCATACGAGTTCTGTTATACTCACAGACATCATTCAAACGGTTTTTACAATTTCAGAGTGTTTTCTATCCATATTTACTAATTATATGCATATTCTAGCTTTTACGGCTGAGTAGCGGGCAGCTTAATTTGGGCACATTTTTCATCCAAGCTATCCAATACTGCCCCCTACCCCAAATAAGTTAAATGAAGGTTAAATAAAAACACATTTTAAAAATATTTTAAGCGGGTTAAAAACAGTATGTAAGCATTGTTAAAAAGTGACCCGTGTTCAATGACTATGTACAGTGCCTTGCGAAAGTATTTGGCCCCCTTGAACTTTGCGACCTTTTGCCACATTTCAGGCTTCAAACAAAGATATAAAACTGTATTTTTTTTGTGAAGAATCAACAACAAGTGGGACACAATCATAAGTGGAACAACAATTATAGGATATTTCAAACTTTAACAAATCAAAAACTGAAAAATTGGGCGTGCAAATTTATTCAGCCCCTTTACTTTCAGTGCAGCAAACTCTCTCCAGAAGTTCAGTGAGGATCTCTGAATGATCCAATGTTGACCTAAATGACTAATGATGATAAATACAATCCACCTGTGTGTAATCAAGTCTCCGTATAAATGCACCTGCACTGTGATAGTCTCAGAGGTCTGTTAAAAGCGCAGAGAGCATCATGAAGAACAAGGAACACACCAGGCAGGTCCGAGATACTGTTGTGAAGAAGTTTAAAGCCGGATTTGGATACAAAAATATTTCCCAAGCTTTAAACATCCCAAGGAGCACTGTGCAAGCGATAATATTGAAATGGAAGGAGTATCAGACCACTGCAAATCTACCAAGACCTGGCCGTCCCTCTAAACTTTCAGCTCATACAAGGAGAAGACTGATCAGAGATGCAGCCAAGAGGCCCATGATCACTCTGGATGAACTGCAGAGATCTACAGCTGAGGTGGGAGACCCTGTCCATAGGACAACAATCAGTCGTATATTGCACAAATCTGGCCTTTATGGAAGAGTGGGAAGAAGAAAGCCATTTCTTAAAGATATCCATAAAAAGTGTCGTTTAAAGTTTGCCACAAGCCACCTGGGAGACACACCAAACATGTGGAAGAAGGTGCTCTGGTCAGATGAAACCAAAATGTAACTTTTTGGCAACAATGCAAAATGTTATGTTTGGCGTAAAAGCAACACAGCTCATCACCCTGAAAATACCATCCCCACGGTCAAACATGGTGGTGGCAGCATCATGGTTTGGGCCTGCTTTTCTTCAGCAGGGACAGGGAAGATGGTTAAAATTGATGGGAAGATGGATGGAGCCAAATACAGGACCATTCTGGAAGAAAACCTGATTGAGTCTGCAAAAGACCTGAGACTGGGACGGAGATTTGTTTTCCAACAAGAAAATAATCCAAAACATAAAGCAAAATCTACAATGGAATGGTTCAAAAATAAACATATCCAGGTGTTAGAATGGCCAAGTCAAAGTCCAGACCTGAATCCAATCGAGAATCTGTGGAAAGAACTGAAAACGGCTGTTCACAAATGCTCTCCATCCAACCTCACTGAGCTCGAGCTGTTTTGCAAGGAGGAATGGGAAAAATTGTCAGTCTCTCGATGTGCAAAACTGATAGACATACCCCAAGCGACTTACAGCTGTAATCGCAGCAAAAGGTGGCGTTACAAAGTATTAACTTAAGGGGGATGAATAATTTTGCACGCCCAATTTCAGTTTTTGATTAGTTAAAAAAGTTTGAAATATCCAATAAAATGTTGTTCCACTACATGATTGTGTCCCACTTGTTGATTCTTCACAAAAAAAAATACAGTTTTATATCTTTATGTTTGAAGCCTGAAATGTGGCAAAAGGTCGCAAAGTTCAAGGGGGCCGAATACTTTCGCAAGGCACTGTACATAGGGCAGCAGTCTAAGGTTCAGGGCAGGGTACCAGCTGGCTAGCGAAAGCTGTTTATCAGTCTCTCAGTCCCAGCGTTGATGCACCTGTACTGTCTCCACCTTCTTAATGATCATTCTTGCCTTCCTGTGACTGTAGATGTCCTGGAGGACAGGCAGTGTGCCCCCCCCATAATGCACTGGCTGACCGCGCCACCCTATGGTTGCGGCCGGTGAAGTTGCCATACCAGTCGTTGAGACAGCCCGACAGAATGCTCTCGATGGTGCATCTGTTTAAGTTTGTGAGGGTCTTGGGGGCAAAGCCAAATTTCTTCAGCCTCCAGAGGTTGAAGCGGCGCTGTTGCACCTTCTTCACCCCGCTGTCGGTGTGCAGGAAGCATTTTAGATCCTCTGTGATGTGCATGCTAAGGAACTTGAAGCTTTTGACCCACCCCACTGTGGCTTCTAAGATAATCCGGCTGTGTATCTCACCTTACTGGACTCTTGTCTTTCTTCAAGGGGCTACGACTTCTTGAGCGTTTCCAACTGAAAAAAGGAACAATCACAACGTTTAGTTCTTACCCAGACTTTACATACATACTTTATTGACAAGACATCCAACAGGCAAACAGTAACACGTCACATCACAAATAATTATAAAAATAAAAATAAACTTTGTTTGTTGGCATGTGGTGGGCCAACCTTCCCTTCCGGAACACCACAAAATTTCAGCTCCAAACTAGGGTGTAAAACAAGGTTCAGCTCAGTATGTACGCCTACAATGCCAAACTGTACAGGTTAATACATAAGTATTATTCTATTCAATGTATTTTCCTTCCCTCATTTGGGCCTACTTTTTGTACTCTACTTCACTTGAAACACATCAGCCCGGTCACAAACAGGGAGGGGATTGACCTGAGGACACAAAACCAGGGCTATGGCTTCAAGTTCAGATGACAACAGTAGTAGGTTTGATTACCAACGATGACTAGACAGCCTACAGAGAGGAGGGGAGGGCTCTGGGAGTGTGGTGCCTGGAAAACAACGTCAACAAAACAAAAGGAAATTATCACGGACTTCAGGAAACAGCAGAGGGTGCACCCCCCTATGTACATCGACGGGACCGCAGTGGAGAAGCTGGAAAACTTCAAGTGACTTGGCGTACACATTACTGAAACTGAAATGGACCATCCACACAGACAGTATGGTGAAGAAGGCACAACAGATTCTCTTCACCCTCAGGAGGCTAAAGAAATTTGGCTTGTCACCTAAAACCCTCAAGCTTTTACAGATACACAATTGAAAGCATCCTGTCGGGCTGTATCAATGCCTGCTACGGCAACTGCAAGGATCTCCAGGGGGTAGTGCGGTCTGCCCAAATCAAAACAGGGGGGGAAACTACCCACCCTCCAGGACACCTACAGCACCCAATGTCACAGGAAGGCCAAAAAGATAATCAAGGACATCAACCACCCGAGCCACTGCCTGTTCACCCTGCTATCATCCAGAAGGTGAGGTCAGTACAGGTGCATCAAAGCTGGGACCGAGAGACTGAAAAACAGCTTCTATCTCAAGGCCATCAGACTGCTAAATAGCCATTTCCAGCACATCAGAGGCTGCTGCCTATAAGCATAGACTAGAAATCACTGGCCACTTTAAGGAATGGAACACTAGTCACTTTAATAATGTTTACATATCATGCATTACTCAGCTCATATGTATATACTGTATTCTATACCATCTTTACCAGAAACAAGGCTCTCACCGTTGCTGCTTGTTCAGCCCCCAGCTGTGTCCTGGACACCATATGTGAATTGATCGCCCCCCCATCTATCTTCAGAGTTCGTACTGTTAGGGGACCTAAACTGGGACATGCTTTAACACCCCGGCTGTCCTGCACTAAACTAGATGCCCTCAATCTCAAACAAATTATCAAGGAACCTACCAGGTACAACCCTAAATCCATAACCATGGGCACCCATCCTGCCCTCTAAATACACATCTGCTGTCTTAAACGAGGATCTCAGCGATCACTGCCTCATTGCCTGCGTGTGTAATGGGGCCGCGGTCAAACGACCACCATCATCATGGTCAAACGCTCCCTAAAACACTTCAGATAGCAGGCCTTCCTAATCGACCTGGCCCGGGTCCTCTAGAAGGATATTGACCTCATCCCGTCAGTAGAAGATGCCAGTACTCTTCAAAAGTGCTTTCCTCACCATCTTAAATAAACATACGCCATTCAAAAAACATTAGAACTAAGAACAGATATAGCCCTTGGTTAATCCCAGACCTGACTGCCCTTGACCAGCACAAAAACATCCTGTGGCATTCTACATTAGCATTAAATAGCCCCCGCGATATGCAACTTTTCAGGGAAGTAAGAACCCAATATACTCAGTCAGTTAAGAAAGCTAAGGCTAGCTTTTTCAAACATAAATTTGCTTCCTGGGACACTAAAGTCCATGGAGAATAAGAGCACCTCCTCCCAGCTGCCCACTGCACTGAGGCTAGGAAACGGTCACCACTGATAAATCCACTGTAATTGAGAACTTCAAAAGCATTTTTCTACAGCTGGCCATGCTTTCCACCTGGCTACCCCTTACCCCGTCCAACATCTCAGCACCCCCTGCAGCAACTTGCCCAAGACCCCCCACCCCCACCCCTTCTCCTTTACCCAAATCCAGACAGCTGATGTTCTGAAAGAGCTGCAAAATCTGGATCCCCACAAATCAGCTGGGCAAGACAATCCACGTAAATAATTGCAACCCCTATTACTAGCCTATTCAACCTCTTTCGTATCATCTGAGATACCCAAAGATTGGAAAACTGCCGCGGTCAATCCCCCTCTTCAAAGGGGGAGACACTCTAGACCCAAACTGTTATAGACCTATATCCACCCTGCCCTGCCTTTCTAAAATCTTTGATAGCCAAGTTAACAAAAAGATCACCGACCATTTAAAATCTCACCATACCTTCTCCACTTTGCAATCTGGTTTCCGAGCTGGTCACGGGTGCACCTCAGCCATGCTCAGGGTCCTAAACGATATAACCGCCATTGATAAAAGACAGCACCTGTGCAGCCGCCTTTTTCGACCTGGCCACGGCTTTCGACTGTCAATCACTGCATTCTTATCGACAGATTCAATAGCCTTCACTTCTCAAATGACTAAGTTAATGCTCTTCAACCGATTGCTGCACACACCCTCCCGCCCGACTAGCATCACTAAACTGGATTTTTCTGACCTAGAATATGTGGACAACTTCAAATACCTAGGTGTCTGGTTAGACTAAACTCTCCTTCCAAACTCACATTTAAGCATCTCCAATCCAAAATTAAATCTAAAAACGGCTTCCTATTTCGTAACAAAGCCTCCTTCACTCATGTTGCCAAACATACCATCTTACCGATCCTTGACTTTGCCGATGTAATTTACAAAATAGCCCCCAACACTCTACTCAGCAAACTGGATGTAGTCTATCACAGTGCCATCCGGTGTCACCAAAACCCCATACACTACCCACCACTGTGACCTATATGCTCTCGCTGGCTGGCCCTCACTACATATTTGTCGCCAAACCCACTAGCTCCAGGTCATCTATAAAAGCCTTTGCTAGGTAAAGCCCCACCTTAGTTCACTGGTCACCATTGCAGCACCAACACGTAGAACGCGCTCCAGCAGGTATATTTCACTGGTCATCCCCAAAGCCAACACTGCCGTTGGCCACTTTTCCTTCCAGTTGTCTGCTGCCAATGACTGGAACGAATTGCAAAAAAATAAATAAAAAAATAAATCACTGAGGCTGGAGTCATATGGAGTCACTCTCGCTCTCTAACTTTAAACATCAGCTGTCAGAGCACTGTACCTGTTCATGGCCAATCTGTAAATAGCACACCCAACTACCTCATCCCCATATTATTACTTACCCTCTTGCATCCCAGTATCTCTACTTGCACATCATCATCTGCACATCTATCACTCCAGTGTTAATGCTAAATTGTAATTATTTCACCTCTATGGCCAATTTATTGCCTAACTCCATACTCTTCTACATTTGCACACAATGTATATAGATTTTCTATTTTTTTCTATTGTGTTATTGACTGTGTGTTTTTATTTTTTTATTTCACCTTTATTTAACCAGGTAGGCTAGTTGAGAACAAGTTCTCATTTAAAACTGCAACCTGGCCAAGATAAAGCATAGCAGTGTGAACAGACAACAACACAGTTACACATGGAGTAAACAATTAAGTCAAGAAAAAGGGGAAATTTAGAGTCTATTTACATTGCAAAAGGCATGAGGAGGTAGGCGAATAATTACAATTTTGCAGATTAACACCGGAGTGATAAATGATCAGATGGTCATGTACAGGTAGAGATACTGGTGTGCAAAAGAGCATAAAATAAATATAAACAGTATGGGGATGAGGTAGGTAAATTGGGTGGGCTATTTACCGATAGACTTACAGCTGCAGCGATCGGTTAGCGATTGTTTATGGGTAACTCTTGTTTTTGTCACGCTGCTCTGCTTTATCTTGGCCAGGTCGCAGTTGTAAATGAGAATTTGTTCTCAACTGGCCTACTAGGTTAAATAAAGGTGAAATAAAATTATACTGTATCTTAGTCCGTTCCGCTCTGACATCGCTTGTCCATATGTATAGTCTTAATTCATTTTGCTACACCCGCAATAACATCTGCTAATCACATATGTGACAGATACAATTTGATTAGAAAGGCAACAAACTACGACACTTAAATACACAACCAGGTTTCATTTCATCATCAACACTAAGTTTAGACAACAGCTTTCACAGTGGAAAACACAAATTATGTCCAAGGAGGAGACATAGCAGATTATTCCAACTCATTTTTGTCTGTAGACAACACAAGACATAAGGAAGCCCAAAAATTGTGACACAGGAAAAAAAAAGAAGACATAAGCGTTTCCCAAACTCAGTCCCCAGGAACCAAAGAGGTGACGTTTTGGTTTTTACCCTAAACAGCTGACTAAAATTATCCAAGCTTGATGATCAGTTGATTATTTGAATCAGCTGTGTAGTGCTTGGGCAAAAAATGAAATGTGCAAAAAGGCCTGGCGGAAAAGCCTGCATTACGTACAAGGGGCCCTGGCGTCCTCTGTAGCGTCCAGCATGTTCCCTGCTACGGGAACCACTGCGTCGGCGTTCTTTACTGCGGCTGCCTTTCTTCTCCGGACTCTTCTTCCCATCTTTGCTGTAGCACTTGTCAGAGCTCGGGCTGCGACTATTCCTACGATGGCTCCTCTTTTTCCTGGAACACAGGATGACATTCAGGGTGCAGTCACACAACACAATTGGAAACGGATACTTCAGACATCTAGCCATCACTGATGCCGTTTCCAAACGGTTACATGATTGAAACATGACTTGTAGCAACTGACAAGATAAATCAAAACTCATTTTATTTGTCACATGTGCCAAATAGAACAGGTGAAATGCTTACTTTTACAAGCCCCTAAACAACAACGCAGTTAAGAAAAATAAACAAAAATAAATAAAAGTAACAAATAATTAAAGAGCATCAGTAATATAACAATAGCGAGGCTATATACACATGTGTTACCGGTACGGAGTCAATGTGCTGGGGCAATGGTCAAGGTAATGTGTACATGTATGTAGAGTTATTAAAGTGACTCTGCAGAGATAATAACAGAGTAACAGCAGCTGAAGGGGGGTCAATGCAAATAGTCTGGGTAGCCATTTGACTAGATGTTCAGGATTCTTCTGGTTTGGGGGTAAAAGCTGTTTAGAAGCCTCTGACCTAGACTTTATAGCGCTCCCGTACCGCTTGCTGTGCGGTAGCAGAGAGAACTGTCTGTGTGGAGATGGTTTAGCAAAGAGTTTAAAAATCAGTACTTACTTCTTACTACTGCGCTCTTCATTTCCATTAGCACTAGAGGACTTTATTTCATCCTAAGCAGGGTTGATAGAAGAACATCATGAGGATGTAGAGGAAACATTGCAAGTCGTCAGGGGTGAGGGAGGGAACAAGAAAATACAGAACATAACCATTAGGTTAAAATACTGTTAACATTAATATGTTTGGACAAGTATGTAAGGGGGTCCTTCTACAGCCCCTGTAGAGTTCCATTCCAATTACTCCCCCTGCTGTTATAACTACATATCATACAGTACTCAATCCAACCAAAAGTCAAAGTAAATGGGAAAAATATATACTATTTTGGCATGATACAGTAAGTTATGGGAACAGTTTGGTCATCTCAACCCCACCCCTCCTTTGTCGTACCAGCACCACTATCTGTTCCTAAGCCCACTGAGACCATGCTTGGCCCACAGCCGCTAAAAGAGATCCTGTGGTTGATGTCAGTCCAGTGATCTTCACCCATTTTCCTTCTTGGACTGTAAGAGTTCGATGCCACCTCTGTCACATCTCGCCCTGAAGCAAACAGGGATTCACACTGCTTAGTAATATGGACTCCCAAGTAAAACTGAAGAAAAAAAAATCTACTAGTTTAGCCTCATGTTAAATGTCCTATAATTTTTTTGTGCCAGCTGAATGGAGATGTTTGTATTTGAATGGCTTGAATTTTATGAGGGGAAAAATACTCATACTGGTGAAATCATTAACTAAATGTATAATAGAAAGGAAACCTTGAAATAAATCTTACAAATAAATAGTAAGAAAATAAACGTAAAATATTACTGGTGTTAAAAGGCATGCAAAGTCAAGATGCTGATTTACAAAATCAGAAACCATCACAATAGACTTAGGCAGGGAGACAGTATTCATATTTTAAAATAATCAATAGCTTGTTTTGTTGACCTTGGGAAAATCATGACTACACATTTAAGCCTTATTTGTTAATAAGTGATATACTATAGAGAAGACTAATCTACTATAGCCAAATGTAAGGGTAAAATAGGTACTTGTGCATGTAAGGCCTATTTTTTAGGTCAGACTTACATGATTGAGACTGATGCATAACAAAAGGTCACGTATATAAATAGAATATGTGCCAGAACTACTGGTACCACAGTAATTATATTTCTATGGGTCAATCCAACTGTAACATTAGGTGTAAACATTGTGAAAATGCCTTTAGCTACCATGTCAACAGAAAATGTGAATATTGTCTCCTTTGCATGTGGGGTAAAATGTGCTGATTATCATCCATTTGCATTCACCTTGTGGCAACCAAACAGGTGATAAGATGTTCTAAGATGAAGCTCTTTTTGTCCTAGGGGATCACAGTACATCAATACATTGCTAAATTACTACCTTACACTCTCCCCCCAACACACAGTTCTCACTCGAATCAAAAGGTGAGAGAAGAGGAGAGATATTGTTAGGCAAGTCTACAAAGAGAGAGAGTTGGGCATTTATTCAGACTTTTAAGGATTATGTCAATGCATCACACACCTCATTCAAACGCTGAGAGGCACAAACAACCATTTAACCATAAATAATAGCAACATATCTCTGAGCAGCAAGATGATACAAGACCAGCAAATAGTGAATGCGCAAAAAAACATAGCTACAAACCTGGCAATTCTAGCTACCCACCTTTTTGTATGGAGCCTCTATCATAGCCTCAACATCAAAGTCATCTGCCATGGTCTCCTGAAAGAGAAAACCTGATACAATCAAGTCAGAACATCAGTCATGAGATATACATATTTCTGTGTTTATCTAGATACTACAACTGACACAGAAAATAGGGGTTAGCTGACAACGTCACAAAAACGATGTGCACACTTAATTGGGGCAGAAGTCTGTGTTGTTGTGATTCTGGATGGCCAGATAGCTAGCAACAATGACAAGAACCTGCCATGTGGGGAATCGTAGGTGGCTCGTTTCAGCTTGTTCTTGATACCATGTCTTGTTTTGACTGGTGTCACGTCTATGTTAATATTGCTCAAATTCGTTAGCTAGCTAACCAATCAACGATGTATGAGAGACAAGTGCTCATTGTGAAAATGTATTTACGTTTTCAATAAACATTGGAGACAAAATATTGTTTACATGTTGTCAATCTAGCCAAGCCGATAGCTTGCTTAGCTAGTTGGTCTAATTTGAATAATATACTAGTCAGAATAGATTCAGACCCTGCTTGCTTACAGCTGCACTGAGTTGGACAGGTTTCCTCTTTAAATTAAGACACCACGGTGCCGGTCTTGTGCCGAAAATCCCACCCATCCTTCGCGTGAACGCGTACACACTGATCTTAGAAGCAGAAAGCATTTTTTATTTGTGTCCTTCAAGGCAGATGTCAATGAGCACGTTAGACGTCCTTTCCCTTTTTTTAATGGCGGATTGATCAAAAAGTGTATTAGTCTATAAATAAATCTTTGCAAAAATTCGTAATCTCTCCCATGTCTTATTCGACTGGTATAATGAGACACAAGTGGCACCATACTAGTCAGTGTAAACTCCCAGTTCTGCATAAATATGTAAATAATATGGCCACCTAACTTTATATGAATGCCCGTAACAGGCTGTAATTTTTATTCCGTAGACGAATTACCACATTAAGTATCTGATTTGTATAAAGTAGTATAAAAAGTTGTATTCTAATTTCATAAATTGTTACAAACTCAGTTTTGCATAAATCATTTTGATTTGTTAATATGACCACCCTACCTTAAATTGGTCTTAAATTACTCTAGTTGTGTATTCCATACTGGCTAGTTTGTATAATATAGCATTTTACTTTATTTGATTCAATTGTGTTCTACATCAGCTCTGAAAATGGCAAAACAATATGACCACCATATCTTGAGATATTGGACAAAACGTGTTGAATTTAACCCAGACAAGTGATTTGGTGCCATTATTGACTAGGGATTAACATTGGCCTGTCTGCAACCTTTTTGACTTTCTCTGATAACTTAAAAATAATATCTCAGCAATGGTAAATCCTATTCTCATGGAATACTGTTCTATGTTACCATAACATGAATTTTGTCCCCCAGCACCCTAGGAAGCCTGTCCGAACTTAGAGCAGCTGTAAACAAGCATAGGGTCAGAATCTATTCTGATTAAAATTATACCGAGCAGTACCAAAAACAGTACAGTATGAAGATGGGCCAAATCTGCTTGTCCAATAGAAATCCCCGATCACACTTGTAGGCGAATCCATGGCGAATCCACGAACTCATATTTAGTAAACGTCACCGAGTCTAACAGTCATCATGTGCAAGCCGTTAACTCGTCAGTCTTTCGATAAAACATTTTTTGACAAATGAAAACGTGTCAGTATGTCACTTTCACGATGTTGGAGTAATAACACGCCCACAACTACCTATGACATTGGCTCAAATCTAGGTTGTGCATTTTAAGATTTCGAGAAGAACTAAGGAATAATCTTAGGAATAATCTTCTCAAACCCCGGTTTGTGTCGCAAGCGTTCCCGGAAGTCTCGCCTCTAGGTTTAGAAACTCCTGACAGTACGGAGCCTCACATTACATCAGCCCTTTACAATCTGCTAGCTAGCACATTACTGTCCCTTTTTTAGACCAGCAAGAACCATGTGGAACTTAACTAGCTACATGGCTTACTACCAATATGTTTTCTAGTAACGCTAGCTAGCTAAACAACGTTAGCCAAAATCTGTCAGGAAGATTTTTAATGGTAACGTAAACTAACTTACCGCATGGATTTGTCCCAACGTCTGCTTCTTCTGTGACGAGAAACAATTAAGTTAGCTAGCAAACTTATAAAACCAGCCAGTGAACTAACGTTAGCCAACTACGTCTTCAGGATAAAATTGGCCAAATATGACCTCGGATTCGCCTGCTGCTGTTCTTCCCAACAACACACAACAGCTTTTAAAAAAATGCTGTCGTTCCGCGCTACTGTACAGTAGCTAGAAAACGAAATTATTAACAGCAGCCAGTAATGAATTCAGCCTTATATTACCTATCTATAACGTGTATAACTTGTTTTGCGTTTGAAGTTCATTAGCGTCTCTAAAATGGCGTTCTCTCGTTTTATCAACACGCGATGAGCGTGGTCCTATCCAGTGTTGGCAACTCAGTAAGGAAAGCAGCCATTGGCTGTCCTAGAAGTCGCTAAATACGTCATCACCACATTTGCATAAGTAGCCTTGTGCATGTAATTGTGATGGAAGCTGTAGGAGAGGAACAACGTCGTGGGGGAGACAAAAAGTGAGTAAAAAAAACACCCTAAATATGTTAAGAACTACAGATGAACTTTCTTCTGTCGTTTCTTGTTTTTTTTATATTGTAATGACCTGACTAGATCATAAATGAACAATTGTCCAGACAGAAGCTTGAGTTTACGAATTGACGGTTTATTACACCAACTTTACACAGGCTACTGTTTGGGCCGTAGCACACGCCAAATAGATGACAGATAACCCACAAGCCAATCGTGACCTTCTCTTGTGAAACCCAGACGTAAGAGAGAGAGAACAAAGGCTGAACCTGGTCTTAACTTCCAATGCTCCACCCCCCTGCCCAACCCCCCTCCACTCCGCCAACCACCAGGATGCCCGGCATCAGAACATTCCAGGCATTCCCGTGATTGGCAGATAGCAGGTTGATTGACAGGTCGGACCCCGCGACCACCGGGTACTGGTCAGTACAACACAACCACCTCCTAGCCTAACACATAACACACAGCTGTCTGTGCGGGTCGCTACACAGCCCCCCACCACAAAGTCCCTCATCCCCGAGGGAACAAACAAAGTCTCTGAAGCGACCCGGAGGTCTCCTTTGCCTTCGTGGCCGTGATGGTCGCAGAGTGCCCCTCTGGGACCCAGGGGATGAAGGCAGGGATATGGGTGACAAGGAAGCGGGAACGGGTAATACAGTCCGTGGCTCTGGGGAACCACGCGGTGACCCAGGGGGGGAGACAGGGGGAGTGGGCTGTCTGGAGCCTTGTCTGCGGCACCTGAGGGTGGGTGCCTGGAGAATGTCATTGCCAGAGAGGGGAATTGTGGGGGTTCCTGGGGTTTGGGGAGAAGAGGCCCCTCTGTATGGGGCTAACCTGTCCCGGTGCAGTGCCACCTTTCTCCCCCTGGGAGGAAGCTGCACCCGGTACACAACCTCCCCTACCCTCTCCAGGACACTGCAGGGTCCCACCCAGTGACTGTCCAACTTGGGGCATCTGCCTTTTTTCCTTAGGGGGCTGTAGACCCAGACCAGCTCCCCAGCCACAAAGTGCCTTCCCAGGGTGTGCACGTCATAGTTCCTTTTCTGCCTCACACCTGCATTCACCAGCTGCTCTCTGGCGAAGGTGTGGGCTGTCTCCAGGCGGTCCTGGAGTCTCCGGGCATACTCCGGCCCCGGAGGAACATGAGGGCTATCCAGGGGCCGACCAAACGCCATCTCCGCAGGGGTGCGGATCTCTCTCCCCAGCATGAGGAGGGCAGGCGTGCAGGAAGTGGAGTCTTGGACAGCGGAGCGGCATGCCATGAGGACCATAGGCAGGTGCTTGTCCCAGTCACGCTGGTGTTTGGAAGAGACGATGGCCAGCTGCTTTCCAAGCGTTTTGTTGAAGCGCTCCACAATGCCATCACTTTGAGGATGGAGAGGAGTAGTGCGGGTCTTGTGCATACCCAGCCTCTCACACATGGTGGCGAACACACGGGACTCAAAGTTTCTGCCTTGGTCGTTGTGGATGGACTCTGCAGCTCCAAACCTGCTGAACATCCCCGCTGTCAGGGCGTCGACGATGGTCTCTGCCTCCTGGTCAGGCAGAGCATAGGCCTCGGGCCATTTTGTGAAATAGTCCATGGCCGTGAGCACCCAGCAGTTTCCACTGTCTGTGGTGGGGAACGGCCCAACTACATCCACTCCCACCCTCTCCATGGGAGCCCCCACTGGGAACTGTTGGAGCTGAGCATGAGAGCGGCCTGGGGGGCCCTTTCTCGCTGTGCAGTTGTCACAGCGGCGACAAAAGTCCTCCACATCCCTCTTGTGCTGCCCCCAGTAGAAGCCCTGACGGAGACGGCGCAGTGTTTTTGTGACCCCAAAGTGTCCAGTCCCCACCCCCATGAGTACTCTGGAGCACAGCCTCCCGCAATGCTTTTGGGACCACCACCTGCCACCTCTCCTCTCCCGTAGCTGACTCCTTCCATGCCCGCTGTAGCACGCCATCAGCCAGCCGCAGTCTCTCAAACTTCGACCACAACCCTTTGGTCGCGAGTGAGAGCGCTGTCACCTCTTCCCATGGTGGCCTCACCTGCGCCTCTACCCACTGTAGCACTGGCTGTAGGTCTGTGTCCCGTCCCTGCTGCTGCCGCCATTCAGCCACGTCGACAGTCTGCAGCTCACAGCAGACAGGCCCGCTCGCCCGACACACTGTGGCACAGACACCCTCCTCTGCCCGCAGCTCTCTCTCCCGTCCCTCTCTCCGTTCACAGTGGCGGCAGCCGTCTGCAGTACAGGGCCGACGGGACATGGCGTCGGCGTTGGAGTGGCGTGCCCCTGCCCTGTGCACCACCGTGAAGTCATACGGCTGAAGCTCCTCCAACCAGCGTGCCACCTGCCCCTCTGGCTCTCTGAAAGACATGAGCCACTGGAGAGCAGAGTGGTCAGTCCTTACAGTAAAGGGCAGACCACCCAGGTAGTACTTGAAGTGTTTGACGGAAGCCACAACAGCCAAGAGCTCCCGCCGGGTGACACAGTAGCGGCGCTCATGTTTGTCAAATGTTTTGCTGAAGTACGCCACCACTCTCCCCCTCTGGCCCCACCTGGGCCAGCACCCCACCCATGCCCACATTGCTCGCGTCTGTGTCCAGGATAAAGGGCAAGGTGAGGTCAGGGGGGGCGAGCACGGGGGCCTCGATCAGTGCACGTTTGAGGGTGTTGAATGCCTCCTCACACTCTACTGTCCAAGTGAAAGCCTTGTCCTTCGGCAGCAGGCGGTTCAGTGGAGCAGCAACGCTTGAGAAGCCCCGTACAAACCTCCTGTAGTACGAGGCCAGGCCCAGGAAGCTCTTCAGCTGACGCTGGTCGGTGGGGGTGGGCCAGTCTCTGACAGCCCCTACCTTGTCCTCCATGGTGCTGATCCCCTCCTTCCCCACTCGGTGGCCCAAGAAGGACACCTCTCTCCTCATGAAGTGGCACTTCTCGGGGTGGAGCTTCAGACCTGCGGCAGCCACCCTCTCCAGCACACGCCGTAGCGCCCCCCAGGGCTGACTGGAAGGAGCTGCCATGGGCCAGGATGTCATCGAGGTATACCAGACACTGCTGTCGGGGGATGCCATCCAGCACCCTGTCCATCAAACGCTCAAAAGTAGCTGGAGCGTTGCACAGGCCAAAGCACAGGACCTTGAACTGGCAGTGTCCTCTGTTAGTGGAGAACGCAGTTTTGGCTCTGGCCTCTGGGGAGAGGGGCACCTGCCAGTAGCCACTGCGGAGGTCTAGTGAGGAGAACCAGGAGGACCCCTAACCAGGTCCAGCGACTCATCGATACGTGGTATGGGGTATGAGTCCTTCCTGGTTACCTCATTCAGCCGCCTGTAGTCCGCACAGAACCTCAGCTTGCCCCCCTTCTTCGGAACCATGACGACTGGCGCCGCCCAGGGGCTGTCTGAGGGCTCAATGAAGTCTGCCCGCTGCATCTCCAACACAGCCTTGTCTGCCGCCTCCTGGCGTGCCAGCGGGATACGGCGGGGACGCATCTTGATGGGTCGAGCATCACCTGTGTCGATCTCATGCTGCACCAGATGAGTCTGACCCACCTCTTCCTCACTCAACGCAAAGCTGTCTCTGAATTCAAACAGCAACTGCCACAACCGTTCCTGCTGCTCAGGGTCAAGACCAACACAGTTCCTCCCCATATCTCCCTCACTGCAGACAGTGTCCTCTCCTCTCCCATCTGGGGTAGCTGGGCTGGGGGGTGCGGCCCGGGCTCACAGAGGGCTGTGTCATGGAGGTAGCTGGGGAATGTAACACACCGCCGTAGGTGACAGGGGGACTGGGGAAAAGTCACACACAGCTGTGGGGAGGGGGCGCAGCCATGAGTCTCTGCTGCTTTAACTGTTGGAGTAAAGGGTTTGTTGGGTTGAGTGAATGTGACATTAGGGGGGGCCATGGTGACTTCCGTCCCTCCCTGGAAGCTCAGTGTGCCCCTATTTAGGTCTAACTGGCAGCCTGTGCTCCTAAGAAAGTCCAACCCCAGGATACAAGGGTCCTGCACAGCCGCCACCCACACAGGATGACGCACAGTCCTGCCCCCTACTGTCAGAGTCATTATTCCCTTCCCTTTCATGGGTGCCAGCTCACCTGTGACTGTGCGGAGCTGCACAGTTGTAGGCTCACACTGAGTCCAACCTGGCACAATATCTGGCCTCACCAGGGTTACTGTGGACCCAGTGTCCACCAGGGCGGAGCAGGGCACCCCTCCACAGTGACAGGGACATGACAAAAGTCCCCAACACAGGTCCGGCCCACCACAACAACAGGCTCCATCCGCTTGCCCTCGTCTGCTTCTGGGGGAAGTGGAGCCTTGCTTCCCCGTCTGTGCCGGTGGGCTCCTCCTGAAGATGATGGTGGTTGGGATAGAAAGCCAGGGGTCCGCACTACCCGGTCTATGCGGACCCCGAGCCGTTTCCCTGAGCTCTGGGGGACATGGGGCAATCTCGGCGCAGATGGCCTGGCTGGCCACAACCCCAGCAGACCCTGGGACCAGGGCGTGTGTTTCGTTCCGCCTGTAGCGACACAGCACGAATGAGTTTTGTCATTTCGGCCACCCAAGCAGGCTTTTCCGGCTCCGGGCTGCTCTGCCCCCCAGCTCGCACAGAGGGTGTGTCTCCCTGCACCCCCACCAAAGCCCCAGCTGAAGCCCCAGCCCACACCAGCTCCCTCTCCAAAGCCATCTCCAAGGCTGTCTGCAATGACCCAGGATGAGCCAGCTGGGTCTGTATGCGCAGCTCCGTAGGAGAGAGCGCCTGTATGAACTGGTCCCGTGCTAGCTCGCTCTGCACGGAGGGGGGCATGTGAGCATATGCCCGCCGAGAGAGGCTCTCAATGTCATTAGCTAGCACCCGTAGAGGCTCTCCAGGCTGCCTGCGTCTATTACTCAGTTCGGAGCGCAGTAGCCCGGGCTGTACACACTGTCCATAGCGCCTCCTCAGTGCTCCCACTAAAGCCCCATAATCATGCCTGTCCTCGGGGCTAATCAATATCAAACAGGCCAGAGCTTCATCCGTGAGGCATAAAGCCAACTGCAGTGCCCTTTCTTCATCCGACCACCCCCTAAAATGAGCTAACAGTTCAAACTGAGCATGAAAAGCTTCCCAATCCGCCTTACCGGAATACTTCGGGGTCTTAACAGATACGGACGCATCCGGGAACTGGGCGCCGCCATGTTTGTTTACATCCTGAGCCCCAGATTCCTCGTCACGCCGCATCGACGTCACCACTTCGGTCCGCCCACCAGAATCCGCGCGAAATACATTCGACGAAGCACTCATGCCCGCTTCAGCCGCCATCGCTCTAACGTCCTCCCTCAAGCGGCCTCTGCGCTCCGACGCCCTGGCGATCTCCTCAGACAGAGCCCCCGACGTCCATTCACACACACCTCCTTGGCCATAATCGTCCCCTACCTCCACCTTCACTTTCGGATTCCCTCGAAGCATTTTCAATCCCCGTTCTCACCTACGGTAGCTAGCCACATAAGTCAGCTAGCTAGCTGGCTAACTTGTATCAACGTTTTTACTTCTGACACCAATGTAATGACCTGACTAGATCATAAATGAACAATTGTCCAGACAGAGGCTTGAGTTTACGAATTGACGGTTTATTACACCAACTTTACACAGGCTACTGTTTGGGCCGTAGCACACGCCAAATAGATGACAGATAACCCACAAGCCAATCGTGACCTTCTCTTGTGAAACCCAGACGTAAGAGAGAGAGAACAAAGGCTGAACCTGGTCTTAACTTCCAATGCTCCACCCCCCTGCCCAACCCCCCTCCACGCCACTCCGCCAACCACCAGGATGCCCGGCATCAGAACATTCCAGGCATTCCCGTGATTGGCAGATAGCAGGTTGATTGACAGGTCGGACCCCGCGAACACCGGGTACTGGTCAGTACAACACAACCACCTCCTAGCCTAACACATAACACACAGCTGTCTGTGCGGGTCGCTACAATATGTCACAATTCCAACCCTCCTCCTTTATCCGGGCTTGGGACTGACAAAAGTGACCCAAAAGAGACACTCTGGCAGAGTTGCTTAGTTTTTTATTATTTAAAAAAAATATAAAGTTTCTTAGTTTGGTTTTTAACCTTATGGTCCACTTAGGAGCTTAGTCACAGTAAAATATGAACATTTTTAACCATTAATAAAAATAAAAAAAAATGTATACAATCTAAATGGACCAAAAAGAGACAACAGAAAACTCTCAATGGCAATGTGCGAGAATTATGGTGACTAGTCTGGCCCTAATTCATGTTAATTTTTTATGTATGCCAGGGTGGGATCAGCTAGGGTCGGCTTCCTACATGCGCGATTAATTTGCAGTCTCGGCGGGGTGAACATCTCCTGCTCTGACTGCAGCTGGGAGGGACTGCTGTGTGAGGACTGACGGGGGTGGGGTCCACGGCAGCGCTCATTGAGAAGAGTAAGAACGATACATGCTTTCACTTAAGAGTCTCCAATAACACCAGAAAAAGTTGCTAGATTTGTCGCCAGTCGCTTTTTTGAAAATGTGTCGCTAGAGGGGTCTGAATACTCGCTAAATATAGCGACAAAGTCGTTAAGTTGGCAACACTGGTCCTATCTAAAAAGGGATTAGTGCAATCCGGGATCCTTTGGACTTCCCTACCTTAACCCCCTTCTACTTATTCTATGGTATATTGGCGATCACACACTGTAATATGCATTCCGCCACCTACTTTGCGGGATGGAAACAGGATTCCCTTAAACTGAACTACCAAAAAATAAAAACATATCTGATCCCTACACAGGCTCAAGGGGAACCTGGGAGGGAGGGGTCTTCCGGCAACTCTTCCAATGTTAAGTTCTTGCGTCCAGAACACTTTTCTGCTGCAGCCACAATAATGTCTAGTTTCTTCGACTTCTGCCGTACAGTTTATAACTGTGGCAATGAACACAAAATCCCCCTTTTTGAGGCACAGGGTACCTTTTGTCTGTCAGAAAACATTTACTACAGGCTGTGGGGTATCCACTAGCATTACTTGTTTTTGCAAACCTTTTAATCGCCTCTGCATATGAGATTCGATTGACTGCTCTAACCTTTGACACTTCAATTTCCCTCACCCTTTCAGGGCACTCCAGGAACTCGGCATCATGATATCCACCACAATTGCAACACCGTCGTCCTTCTAGATACCTTTCTTCAGAATAATATTTTTGTCTGCATACACTTGAAACATGGCCCAATTCTTACACTGCAGTGGTTAGGAGACGAAAGCTCTTACGTCGTATCTTACAAAACCAAGCTTCACATGCATAAGTACTTGCTCTTTATTTAAAAAACAACAGGACTGACAGACTTTTGTCTTTTTCTCCATTCACCCAGCGGGTAAGATCCCGGGCACCAACCACACCAGGAATTCTCTTCAACTATTCAACCTGAACATCCGTTGGCACCCCTGAGATGACTCCTTTGACCTGTGCTCTACTCCGAAGTTCAAAACACAACTTCTGTGGTCCGGATTCTTTTGAGGCTCACTGCAATCTTCCTCTGCTCTTCAGAAATACAATTAATTAAAATAAGACCACTCCTGGTCACTCTGACAGACTCTTCCAAGCGCATACTTCACAATTTGACACCTCAAACGGATTTCCCACATGCATCCCAACAAGAAGGGATTCATTTGCACACGTATTCTCCATTCCAATGTTAGACAATTTATTTTTTGTTCCAGTTTTCAATATTACTGTTGTCCATTCAGAACATTCGCCTTCACCAAATTTACTTAACGCGCTGATCCATTTGAACTCATCAACCATTTCTACTATCTTCCTCCCTTAACCCCCTACCATTTGACATGTCAACTTCAATGGGGTCCCAAGAATCCAGATAGCAAAAGAGCTGGTTAAAAAGGGTACTCTACCGCCTCACTATGGTACTTTACCGCATCTACTGGAAGATCAGATGAATTCACACAAAATCAATGTGGAAAATCAAATGCCCCATAGGACTGCATTACCACCTGCACATAAGTTTACGTTTATAAACAACTAAAAATTGACATGGATTTCATCAGCCAGTGAGACAGACTTGCACACTAATATTTGAAAATAAGTACAAAAGCAAATTAGAATGGTTAATTTAGTTAAATCATTGTGTGTGTGTAACACTTTTATTGTGTGTGATTGTAAATACAGAAGTGCAAGAAAGAGAAATGGACAACAGAGTACATTATCCATGACTGAGGGTTTCTTCTATTAAACTGAACAAATATACAATTATTTTCTCATCAATTTGAATCAAATTAAACATATTTATACAATTTAAATGCATAGCTATCTCTATTGTGCTGTCGAATCAGTTCTGATTTGACCATTTAGACCCATCGGACAATCATAGTCTCTCAATACACCTAGTGCTGCCACTCCGATAGTGGAGAAAACAGATGCCAGCTGGTAGAGGGCCTGTCCCCTGGCACTGCGCCCCAGAAGCTTAGGGTCTCCTTCCATCGGTGCCCTGTGGCTAAAGATCTCATACATACTGGGCCCATACACCTCAGTGGCTGTCACAATGGCACATAACCCCTCAGCGTGTTTTGCAATTCTCAGTGCAGAAGGTACATAAAAGCCCTGAAATCCTTAGATCAGAGAAAGCCTGCAGGTCCTGATCTTCTTGATCCCTGCTTTTTAAAACTGGCAGCTGATTTCATAGCTGAACCAATTGCATATCTGTTCAATCTAATCCTGGAATTTAATGAAATTCCAAAGATCTGGAAATCAGCATTTGTCCTACCACTTTTAAAAGGGGGAGATCCAACTCTTTTAAATAATTATAGGCCAATCTCAAAGCTGTCACCCCTGGCGAAAATACTTGAAACCCTTGTCTATTAAAAACTATTTTATCTGTTCACTAACTCTATTTTATCAATGTACCAATCGGGCTTCAGAAAAGCATAACACAATTACAGCAGCCATGAAGGTTTGAAATGATTTCACTGAAGCCCTTGACAAAATACAGCACTGTCTCACTTGTTGTTGATCTTTCGAAGGCTTTTGATACTGTGTGGAACTGCACTGATTGCATTTTGTCTACTTGTATACTGTATGTGCTCACAGACAATGACAAACCCTCAACACCATTCTCAGATGGACTGTACACAGCCGCCCAGCAAACAGCTCACTTCCTGGCACCACAGATTCAATTAATTCATGGTATTTTAACCTTTTATTTTAGGTTTAGTTTAACCTGAAACATTTATTTTATACTTCTCAAGTACTGTATTTTTATTAATGTGACTTGCAACATTGAAAATGTGACTCTACATTCGCCTCCTTTCACGTGCCTTCCATATTTTCTTAAAGTTTGAGGACATGTATTTCCATTGTTAAGGCTATGTTCTTTGTTAAAACTTTTGTAGGATGGCATCGTTAAATCTCCAAGCTGTTTCCAAGCTATTTCCAAAAACCATCGTTACTCATGTTGCACTTGAAAATGCTCTTTATTTACCGACTGCCTCAGACCACTCGTAGGACAGCTAAGGGCATTATTATACACAAGATATCCGCTATACACGGAATCAATATGTTTTTCTGTCTCTCTGTGACCACTGTTAGCTTCAGAACAAAGTTGAATACAAATACAAAGTTGCCAATGTCTTTGGAATTGTTACAAACAACCAAAGGATACAAATATACTTAAAATGTAAACTGAAAGGACTGCAAAGCAAGATAATTCGGCAACATGGGCCTATATATTTAAAGCATATTGAAATCAATTTCATGTTTAATCAAGTTATATTTTCTATTGTACTACATTTTCGCCCTAAGCATTTAGAATAAGCCGCCTCACTATTTGCAGCCATAGGTGTAATGTATCTTTAGGGACTGATCTGTCGTCAGTATTGTGAAATAATTATAATGTTAAGGTAAGATTTGAATGGAGAAAGCTGTTCAGAGAGCAGCCCTGGATTTCTTTCGATCCTATCAGTATCAACACATATCTTTCTTGTATGTTGGAAGCATTATCATACAATCTGCGATGGGAGCTTTAACAGTACATGGATAAGGTTGATAGAATCCATGTGTGATCACTGCCATGCAGTCATGGGTGAACAGGGAGTACAGGAGGGGACTGAGCAACAGGGAGTACAGGAGGGGACTGAGCATGCACCCCTGAGGGGCCCCCGTGTTGAGGATCAGCATGGCAGATGTGTTGTTACCTACCCTTACTACCTGGGGGCGGCCCGTCATGAAGTCCAGGATCCAGTTGCAGAGGGAGGTGTTTGGTTCCAGGGTCCTTAGCTTAGTGATGAGCTTTGAGGCCACTATGGTATAGAATGCTGAGCTGTAGTCAATGAAGAGGATTCTCACGTAGGTGTTCCTTTTGTCCAGGTGGGAAAGGGCAGTGTGGAGTGCAATAGAGACTGCATCATCGGTGGATCTGTTGGGGCGGTATGCAAATTGGGGTGGGTCTGGTGTTTCTGGGATAAAGGTGTTGATGTGAGCGATGACCAGGCTTTCAAAGCACTTCATGGCTACAGACGAGAGTGCTACGGGTTGGTAGTCATTTAGGCAGGTTACCTTGGTGTTCTTGGGCACAGGGACTATGGTGGTCTGCTTTAAACATGTTTGTATTACAAACTCGGTCAGGGACAGGTTGAAAATGTCAGTGAAGACACTTTCCAGTTGGTCAGCGCATGCTTGGAGCACACGTCCCGGTAATCCATCTGGTCCTGCGGCCTTGTGAATGTTGACCTGTTTAAAGGTCTTACTCACATTGGCTACGGAGAGCGTGATCACACAGTCGCCCGGAACAGCTTCGATGTTGCTTGTCTCGAAGTGAGTATAGAAGTCATAGAAGTGTGGTAGGCACGTATCACTGGGCAGCTTGCGGCTGTGCTTCCCTTTGTAGTCCATAGTAGTTTGCACGTCCTGCCACAGCCGACGAGCGTTGGAGCCGGTGTAGTACGATTCTATCTTAGTCCTGTATTGAGGCTTTCCCTGTTTGATGGTTCGTCTGAAGGCATAGTGGTATTTCTTGGTTAGAGTCCTGCTCCCTGAAAGTGTCAACTCTACCCTTTAGCTCATTGTGGATGTTGCCTGTATGTACGTACGGTCACTGTGGGGATGAAGTCATCGATGCACTTATTGATGAAGCCAGTGACTGATGTGGTTTACTCTTCAATGCCATCGGAAGAATCCAAGAACATATTCCAGTCTGTCAGAAACTGTCCTGTAGTTTAGCATCTGTGTCATCTGACCACTTCCGTATTGAGCGAGTCACTGGTACTTCCTGCTTTACATACAGTATTCTTATACACAGTGCAGACCTGAGATGACACAAAGTGAAAAAGATAGCTCAAAAGTAACAGATTGAGGTTTGAGGTTCTTGTTGTGGGTGGGGGGTTCAATCCAATGCACTTACAATAAAAAAACACTCAAAACATCATCACTGTGTAATGAAACCATGCAAAGATGAGATCTGGTGTTTGTTACTCTTGCACATGTGCAACCTGCCTAAATGACTACAGACCCGTAACACTCACATCCATAGCCATGAAGTGCTTTGAAAGGTTGGTAATGGCTCACATCAACACCATTATCCCAGAAACCCTAGAGTCTAGGGCCTAGACCCACTCCAATTTGCATACCGCCCAAACAGTTCCACAGATGATGCAATCCCTATTGCACTCCACACTGGCTTTTCACACCTGGACAAAAGGAACACTTATGTGAGAATGCTATTCATTGATGTGTAAGTACCACCAGAGGGCAGGCTGGGCTCACAGATAGTAGCCCAACAAGGCATGGGAGACAAGGTAACCAGAAGCGATTAAGCACAGCTGACGGTACTAATGACATATTCTCCTTCCCCTATAAGAGAGCATGGAACCAGCAGAGAAGGGGGGAAAACTATCTCTGGAAGATGGCCACCGAGGCAGAGGAGCTATCCATGAAGAACCACTAAGACGGTGACAATCCCATGACTTCTGTAGTTTGTGTTCCTGTTTGATCTGCAGAAGAAGCTGTATGTTTTTTTTCCTTGGAAGATTTTCATTGATTTATGTTGGAGTGTTTGTTGACCAAATGCCCTCAATAGAGAACTGTGTTCAATCAAGAACCTACTCCTGACTCGTTTATTCTACCTTTCCGCTTTAGTGACGCCCAATTACTTGGTCTGCTCACATTGACTACAGCTCAGCATTCAACACCATAGTACCCTCAAAGCTCATCGCTAAGGATCCTGGGACTAAGCACCTCCCTCTTCAACTGGATCCTAGACTTCCTGATGGGCTGCACCCAGGTGGTGAGGGTCAGTAGCAACACATCTGCCACGCTGATCCTCAACAATGGAGCTCCCCAGGGGTGCGTGCTCAGTCCCCTCCTGTACTCCCTGTTCGCCCACGACTGCATGGCCAGGCACGACTCCAACACCATCATTAAGTTCGCAGACGACACAACAGCCTGATCACTGACAACGACGAGACAGCCTATAGGGAGGAGGTCAGAGCCCTGACCGGATGGGGCCAGAATAACACCCTAACCAAAACTAAGGAGATTGTGGACTACAGGAAAAGGATGACCGAGCAAGCCCCCATTCTCATTGATGGGGCTGTAGTGGAGCAGGTTCTATGGTGTCCACATCAACAACAAACTAGAATGGTCCAAACACACCAAGACAGTCGTGAAGAGGGCACGACAAAGCCTATTCACCCTCAGGAAACGAAAAAGATTTGGCATGGGTCCTGAGATCCTCAAAAGGTTCTACAGCTGCAACATCGAGAGCATCACTGCCTGGTACGGCAATTGCTCTGCATCCGACCGCAAAGGCACTACAGAGGGTAGTGTTAGGGCTAAGCTGCCTGCCATCCAGGACCTCTACACTAGGCGGTGTCAGCGGAAGGCCCTAAAAATGGTCAAATACCCCATCCACCCCAGTCAGACTGTTTTCTCTACTACCGCATGGCAAGCGGTACCAGAGTGCCATGTCTAGGACAAAAAGGCTTCTCAACAGTTTTTACTCCCAAGCCATAAGACTCCTGAACAGGTAATCAAGTTGCTACCCGGACTATTTGCATTCTTCTTTTTACGCTGCTGCTACTCTGTTTATCATACTCACCCCATCGCGACGTCCCCCAAAGGTTAGCTCTCTAGCCCTCGCTATCTCCCTGCTTGCTAATTCGGCCTGCTAACGGCTAGCTTGTCTAGCCCGGGCCTACGAACTGTTAGCTTGTTAGCACAGGCCTGCTAACCATCTGAATCACCGCATCCCAAACACTCTGAACCCATTTACTTTTTATCTCTCTTTGATCTTTATTTTGTTTATACCTTCCGGAAACCTGCCTCACCCACTGTGATACGGAATCACTATTACTCTTAATTTTTTATTTTATTTTTATGACACACTCAAGAACCTCCAGACGCTAACCAGCTAACTTGCTACAAGCTATTTAGTCATTGTTAGTTTTTAAAAAAAACCTGGATAACACTCGCCAGCCCAGCTCCCCTGCCCATCCACCGCTGCCCCCTGGACACTGATCTCTTGGCTACATAGCTGACGCACGCTGGACTGTCCATTAATCACGGTACCCCATTCTGCTTGTTTGTTTATCTGTCGGCCCAGTTGCCTAGTCAACGCCATTTTACCTGCTGTTTGTTGTGCTAGCTGATTAGCCTCGCCTACTGTTTTTGGCTAGCTTTCCCAATTCAACACCTGTGATTACTGTATGCCTCGCTGTATGTCTCTCTCAAATGTCAATATGCCTTGTATACTGTTGTTCAGGTTAGTTATCATTGTTTTAGTTCACAATGGAGCCCCTAGATCCACTCTGCATACCCCTGTTACCTCCTTTGTCCCACCCCCCCACACATGCGGTGACCTCACCCATTACAACCAGCATGTCCAGAGATACAACCTCTCTCATCATCACCCAGTGCCTCCGCTGTACCCGCACCCCACCATACCCCTGTCTGCGCATTATGCCCTGAATATATTCTACCATGCCCAGAAACCTGCTCCTCTTATCCTCTGCCCCCAACGCTCTAGGCGACCAGTTTTGATAGCCTTTAGCCGCACCCTCATACTACTCCTTCTCTGTTCCGCGGGTGATGTGGAGGTAAACCCAGGCCCTGCATGTCCCCAGGTACCCTCATTTGTTGACTTCTGTGATCGAAAAAGTATTGGTTTTATGCATGTCAACATCAGAAGCCTCCTCCCTAAGTTTGTTTTACTCACTGCTTTAGCACACTCTGCTAACCCTGATGTCCTTGCCGTGTCTGAATCCTGGCTCAGGAAGGCCACCAAAAATTCAGAGATTTCCATACCCAACTATATCATCTTCCGTCAAGATAGAACTGCCAAAGGGGCGGAGTCGCAGTCTACTGCAGAGATAGCCTGCAAAGTAATGTCATACTTTCCAGGTCCATACCCAAACAGTTTGAACTACTAATTTTGAAAATTACTCTCTCCAGAAACAAGTCTCTCACTGTTGCCGCCTGCTACCGACCCCCGTCAGCTCCCAGCTGTGCCCTGGACACCATTTGTGAATTGATCGCCCCCATCTAGCTTCAGAGTTTGTTCTGTTAGGTGACCTAAACTGGGATATGCTTAACACCCCGGCAGTCCTACAATCTAAGCTAGATGCCCTCAATCTCACTCAAATCATCAAGGAACCCACCAGGTACAACCCTAACTCTGTAAACAAGGGCACCCTCATAGACGTCATCCTGACCAACTGGCCCTCCAAATATACCTCCGCTGTCTTCAACCAGGATCTCAGCGATCACTGCCTCATCGCCTGTATCCGCCACGGAGCCGCAGTCAAACGACCACCCTCATCACTGTCAAACGCTCCCTAAAACACTTCTGTGAGCAGGTCTTTCTAATCGACCTGGCCCGGGTATCCTGGAAGGACATTGACCTCATCCCGTCAGTTGAGGATGCATGGTCATTCTTTAAAAGTAACTTCCTCACCATTTTAGATAAGCATGCTCCGTTCAAAAATGCAGAACCAAGAACAGATACAGCCCTTGGTTCACTCCAGACCTGACTGCCCTCGACCAGCACAAAAACATCCTGTGGCGGACTGCAATAGCATCGAATAGCCCCCGTGATATGCAACTGTTCAGGGAAGTCAGGAACCAATACACGCAGTCAGTCAGGAAAGCTAAGGCCAGCTTCTTCAGGCAGAAGTTTGCATCCTGTAGCTCCAACTCCAAAAAGTTCTGGGACACTGTGAAGTCCATGGAGAACAAGAGCACCTCCTCCCAGCTGCCCACTGCACTGAGGCTAGGAAACACGGTCTCCACCGATAAATCCATGATTATCGAAAACTTCAATAAGCACTTCTCAACGGCTGGCCATGCCTTCCGCCTGGCTACTCCAACCTCGGCCAACAGCTCCGCCCCCCGTAGTTCCTCACCCAAGCCTCTCCAGGTTCTCCTTTACCCAAATCCAGACAGCAGATGTTCTGAAAGAGCTGCAAAACCTGGACCCGTACAAATCAGCTGGGCTTGACAATCTGGACCCGCTATTTCTGAAACTATCTGCCGCCATTGTCGCAACCCCTATTACCAGCCTGTTCAACCTCTCTTTCATATCGTCTGAGATCCCCAAGGATTGAAAGCTGCCGCAGTCATCCCCCTCTTCAAAGGGGGAGACACCCTGGACCCAAACTGCTATAGACCTATATCCATCCTGCCCTGCCTATCTAAGGTCTTCGAAAGCCAAGTCAACAAACAGGTCACTGACCATCTCGAATCCCACCGTACCTTCTCCGCTGTGCAATCTGGTTTCCGAGCCGGTCACGGGTGCACCTCAGCCACACTCAAGGTACTAAACGATATCATAACCGCCATCGATAAAAGAAAGTACTGTGCAGCCGTCTTCATCGACCTCGCCAAGGCTTTCGACTCTGTCAATCACCATATTCTTATCGGCAGACTCAACAGCCTCGGTTTTTCGGATGACTGCCTTGCCTGGTTCACCAATTACTTTGCAGACAGAGTTCAGTGTGACAAAAGTGTTTTTAAACACCAATATGAACAACCACATATTTCAGAAAACTTCTATTCTGTTTGAAAACACATTGTGTGTTTCAGAACACTTAAATTGGCTTTACAGCCTCCAAACACCAGATCTCATCTTAAGTACATTATTTTGCATGGTTTCATTATACAGTGATGGTGTTTAATCGAGGAGGAGGGAGAAGGCAAAGAATAAGAGTCCCTGATGAAATCAGAGCCACAATTGTGGACTGTGTTATCAAGCACAAGACATTTGCAATGTGGATATAGCTAACAATTCCATCAGGCTAAGAGGGATCCAAAGTGCAATCATAAATGACAACATCATTGCAAATATCAATTCTGTCAGCATTTCCACTCTAGACGGAGATTTGAAAAATAATCAAATGACTATGAAACAACTCTACAAGGTACCACTTGAGAGGAATAGTGACTGAGTGAAGGAGCTGCGTTACCAGTATGTCCAGGTAGGAGCTGTGGGACCAGTATGTCCAGGTACCAGTATGTCCATGTAGGAGCTGCAGTACCAGGATGTCCAGGTAGGAGCTGTGGTACCAGTATGTCCTGGTAGGAGCTGCGGTACCGGTATGTCCAGGTACCAGTATGTCCATTGGTATATTGTACTGGGAGTTTTACTGTACTTCAGTGATGCCTGTATATATTTCTTGAAGTTGTAGATAAACAGAAAACATTTCTACTTTTCTAAACTGTCTGATTCCAGAAAAGGCTATGTTAAACTAACTTCGTTTTGTTTCTGTGTTACTATATAGATAATAATGGAGCTGGAAGGACATGCAATTACCCACATTCTTGTTTTTGTGGAAGAGGCTGGGTTCAATCTGGCCGAAGGCAGAAGACGTGGAAGCAATCTCATTGGCCACTGAGCCACAATTGTCACACCAGGCCAACGTGGGGGCAATATTACAATGTGTGCTGCCATTTCTGAGAATGTTGTGAGCAAACATATTCCACACATTGGGTCCTATAACACCCAACTTCTCCTGTCCTTCCTAAATACACTGTACAGAGACCTAATAGCAGAACATGAAAGAGGTTGCATCGCAAGGGAAAACATCAGATGTGATTCTGACTAAAATCTCTGGCCAGACCAACAAGAGCGACAGGGTGTCCACCAAGAAGATGGGAACTTGTAGTGTGCGGAGGTACTATTTATTGTTTCTTACAGAACTGTCGCAGGTTTTTTTTTCAATGTTGCGAGTTTATTTATTTTTTTGCATAATGTCATTTTGTGGCAAATTTTCTGTTCAATAAATATGGCTTTACATGTAAGAAATATGTAAAAATGGACATGCAAATGTGAATTTTCTGTTTACATGTAACACATTGCTATAAATGTTCTGTATACATACAAATGTGCATATCCATTTTCTGTGTACTTCAGTATTGACTTTTCCCAGTAAACTTTGACCTACTGTTGAAATCGGTATCTAAAAAGCTCAGTGTGATACACAATAGCATTCAGCTAGACAACTGGCGTTCTGGTATAGTTCAGTAAGCAGTCGGTGTCCACAAAAAAGTAGAACAAAACTGAAATGTGTATTTAACAAACATTTCCAGGGTTGACTGCCATGGTGAAAAAACATCTAAACATTTTGACCAGTACGGCTCACACGATGACAAAAAAAGTTTTATTTTGGTGGCGTTGGTCAATTTACTGACACAATAACTAGGCTTTGAAGCACAAATGGAACAAATTGGGTGAGTTACTACATTTTGCAGACATGCAATGGAGTTGTGATGTCCCATAAAATAGTTGTGACAATTGCACTTACAGTTTAGAGAATGTTAAGCCTGTTTAAAAAATTGAGCCAAAGCAATTTGAGGAACAACTAATTATTTATATATTAGCTTGTTTATACACTAGGGGGCACTTTGTCATTGGTCACTGGGCAACTACAGTTGCGTGGCACATTGTGACAGTGTGCTGTTACAATCAAAATGTTTAAGGCTATACAAGTTATCGCAGAGCTAACATGTATAAAGTAGTTCTTCATCTATGTTATTTAAGTGTTTCATGTTTATCATTGCTTGGTATGCTATTTCTCTGTCTCTCTGCAGAAAACCATACATGCAAGACAAGGATCACAGACAAATTCAATCAGAACTGTCAACGCAACCATGTTATCTAACGCTAATGTACTGTGATTCAATTAGAACACAAATGTCCCGACACAAAAATACAAAATTTCCCTGACAGACAAAATAATGGATGACTATTTGATAGCATTGAGCCCTGGGCTGAAGTTTTTTAAGGGCTACTGTTTTAGAGAGTAGCACTATATTAGACGACCATAAGAGCGTTTGAACCTTTCCCAGTAGTGCTCCCAGTCTCTGGCAAGGTGTTTCAGAACATGCAGGGTTCTCCCCATTAATTTCTGACAAAGTGGTGCTGATGTAAAGCATGGGGAGGGGGGAAGCTGGAGTAAATGCCATTTCTTGAAATCTTGAGCCTCAAATTATGGGTGCGTTTGTAAATTCACTCTGGCTATCTATTCCGATTTCAGAGCACTCTCTCTCCTCTGTGTGCCAGAGCGCAGAATAATTTATGATTTTACGAACATGCAACACCGTATATGACCTGTCAGCTAAAACATGAATTAAATTGTTGCCAGCTGCACAGTTAGTCACCATAGCTCTAGATAACATGAAAACATCTTAACCAGCTATGCTAGGGTCAGCAAAATGATCAGAGTGATGTGTTCTCTCATTTGTGTCTGGAAGTAACTAGTAAGCTAACTAGTAGCCGTTAGCTTGGGTGCTTAGCTTGGGTGCTTCACTGCCGTTGTTGGGTCAGAACGCTCAAATCTATCCCACTCCTCTGCCAGAGGGTCCAGTGCGCGTTCTGAACGCTCCGAGAGAAAAATGCTCTGAATTTACAAAGGGACAATCTGACAACGCTCTGAATTTACGAACGCCCAGATTGAATTTATGAACACACCCAATATCAAACAGGACCCTGTCTTTCAAAGATAATTCCTAAAAGTCCAAATAACCTCCCAGATCTTCATTGTAAAGGGTGTTAACACTGTTTCCCGTGCTTGTTCAAAGAACCATAAACAATTAATGAACATGCACCTGTGGAACGGTGCTAAGACACTAACAGCTTAAGACACTAACAGCTTACAGACAGTAGGCAATTAAGGACACAGTTATGAAAACTTAGGACACTAAAGAGGCCTTTCTACCGACTCTGAAAAACACCAAAAGAAAGATGCCCATGGTCCCTGCTCATCTGCGTGAACGTGCCTTAGGCATGCAGCAAGGAGGCATGAGGACTGCAGATGTGGTCAGGGCAATAAATTGCAATGTCCGTACTGTGAGACGCTTAAGACAGCACTACAGGGAGACAGGACGGACAGCTGATCATCCTCGCAGTGGCAGATGATGTGTAACACCTGCACAGGATCGGTACATCCAAACATCACACCTGCGGGACAGGCACAGGATGGCAACAACAACTGCCCGAGTTACACCAGGAGCGCACAATCCCTCCATCAGTGCTCAGACTGTCCACAATAGGCTGAGAGAGGCTGGATTAAGGGCTTGTAGGCCTGTTGTAGCAGGTCCTCACCAGACATCACTGGCAACAATGTCACCTATGGGCACAAACCCACCGTCGCTGGACCAGACAGGACTGGCAAAAAGTGCTGTTCACTGACAAGTCGTGGTTTTGTTTCACCAGGGGTGATGGTCGGATTTGTGTTTATCGTCGAAGGAATGAGCGTTACACCGAGACCTGTACTCTGGAGCGGGATCGATTTGGAAGCGGAGGTTCCTCATGGTCTGGGGTGAGGTGTCACAGCATCATCGGACTGAGCTTGTTGTCATTGCAGGCAATCTCAACGCTGTGCGTTACAGGGAAGACATCCTCCTCTCTCATTTGGTGCCCTTCCTGCAGGTTCATCCTGACATGACCCTCAGCATGACAATGCCACCAGCCATACTGCTCGTTCTGTGTGTGATTTCCTTTAAGTAAAGAATCCCATTGAGCACGTCTGGGAGCTGTTGGATCAGAGGGTGAGGGCTAGGGCCATTACCCCCAGAAATATCCGGGAACTTGCAGGTGCCTTGGTGGAAGAATGGGGTAGCATCTCTGACAAATCTGGTGCAGTCCATGAGGAGGAGAAGCACTGCAGTACTTAATGCAGCTGGTGGCCACACCAGATACTGACGATTACATTTGATTTTGACCCCCCTTTCGTTCAGGGACACATTCTTCCATTTCTGAATTTCATAAAAATAAAAATAGTGAAACATTCAAAAAGTTATCCTTTTTAGATAAAACTATACAAAATATATTCACAGATTATTGATTAAAACATACTGTTTTGCAATTAACAGCACTCTGTAGGGAGGCACCATGTTGTAGCCGGAGAACAACTATCTTCCTTTGGATACATTGACTTCAATATAAAACCTAGGAGGATCATGGTTCTCACACCCTTCTATAGACTTACACACTAATTACGACAACTATCGGAGGACATCTTCCAACCTATCAGAGCTCTTGCAGCATGAACTGACATGCCTAGTTAAATAAAGGTTCAATAAATAAAAACTGACATGTTGTCCACCCAATCAAAGGATCAGAGAATAAATATAGTACTGGAAGCATAAGCGACAGCTAGTTAGCACTGCAGTGCATAAGATGTGGTTAGTAGTTTACTCAAAGCGAGAGAAAGACAATAGTTGAACAGTTTTGAGTAAATAAATGTATTCAAAAATGAAGGAGGAGCAAGAGAGAGTGAAAGAAAGAGCAAGCTATGCATACATAGGGATGCTATGTTAGCGAGCTGGCTATGACTATCCAACTCTGGAACTCTTCGAAGTCAAAGTAAGCTTTTGGTTTGACTAATGTATTGCCACTGGTGTCTGTCGGTGTAAGTGCTAAACTGTTACTAACTGTACACTGTACTGCATGATTGTAGCGGGTTTACTATTGTGTTAGTTTGATTAGCTATGTTGACTATGACTTTACTTTATCTAATATGGTGACAAAGATGTGGGCTGTGTGTAGCGGTTATGATGTGAAGGTTTGGCTTGGAAAGCTTTTTTCGCCTGGTCACAGACAGCTAATGTGTTGTGTATTTGAAGTCCACAAGCAAAGGAGAAAGGTAAGAGGAGGAAAGTGCATAGATCCGAGAAGAAATACAACAAGCTGTTTGTATGTGGCTATGACAGTGAAATGTTTGTGTGTGATCAAGAGTATATTCATTCCGCCCATTATGTTGAAAAGCTTTTCTTAAATGGAAGCAAATGGAACGAAACGGTGATAAACATACCTGAATTTGCCCAATAGAAACTCAAAAGCCGTGCTACAAATTCTGGCGCTCCACCAAACTGGAAGTCTTCCGACTAGCTTGGAAAGACAGTGCCGAAGAGCCATCACTGCTGCTCAATCAGACTACTTTTCCAACCTGATTGAGGAGAATAAAAACAATCCCACATTTATTTTGGATACTGTCAGAAAGCTAACTTAAATGCAGCATTCCCCAAGAGAGGATGGCCTTCACTTCAGCAGTGATGAATTCATTAAATGAAAATATCATGGTCATTAGAAAGCAAATTATGGACTCCTCTTTGAATCTGTGTATTTCTCCAAACTCAGTTGTCCTGAATCTGCACAGAACTGCCAGGACCTAAAATCAATGGAGACACTCACGTTTTTTAATCTCTCAAAACATACACGAAAATAGTCAGGGCTTTTCTGTCGAAAAGATATCAGTTCGTCTCTGTGGATGGTTTGTCCTCTGACAAATCAATTGTATGCTTTGGTGATCGCCAAGGTTCCATTTTAGGACCACTATTGTTTTCACTATATACATTGCATTTGAAAAGTATTCAGAACCCTTGATTTTTCCCAATTTTATTAAGTTACAGCTACACACAATGCCACATAATGACAAAGCAAAAACATTTTGTTTACAGATTCTTGCTGATTTATTGAAAATAAAAAACAGAAACACCTTATTTACATAAGTATTCAGACCCTTTACAATGAGACTCTAAATTGATCTCAGGTGCATCCTGTTTCCATTGATCATCCTTGAGATGTTTCTACAACTTGATTGGAGTCCACCTGTGATAAAATCAATTGAATGGACATGATTTGGAAAGGCACACACCTGTCTATGTAAGGTCCCAGAGTTGCATGTCAGAGCAAAAACCAAGCCATGAGGTCAAAGGATTTCTCCGTAGAGCTCCGTAGAGCTCCGAGACAGGATTATATTTTTGTAATTGTATTTATTATGGATCCCCATTACCTGCTGCCAAAGCAGCAGCTACTTTTCCTGGGGTCCAGCTAAATTAAGGCGGTTTATACAATTTTAAAACATTACAATATATTGACAGAGTTCACAACACACCATGTGCCCTCAGGCCCCAACTCCACCACTACCACATATCTACAGTACTAAATCCATGTGTATGTATATTGCGTGTGTGTGTGTGTGTGTGTGTGTGTGTGTGTGTGTGTGTGTGTGTGTGTGTGTGTGTGTGTGTGTGTGTGTGTGTGTGTGTGTGTGTATAATTGGAGGACCAAAAAAAGCCAATACCGATTAATCGGCCGATTTCTTAATTTTGTTGTTGTTGTAATAATGACAATTACAACAATACTGAACGAACACTCATTTTAACTTAATATAATGCATCAATAAAATCAATTTAGCCTCAAATAAAATGAAACATGTTTAATTTGGTTTAAATAATGCAAAAAAAAATATTGGAGAAGAAAGTAAAAGTGCAATATGTGCCATGTAAAAAAGCTAACGTTTAAGTTCCTTGCTCAGAACATGAGAACATATGACAGCTGGTGGTTCCTTTTATAACAGTCTTCAATATTCCCAGGTTTTGGGTTGTAGTTATTATAGGAATTATAGGACAATTTCTCTCTATACGATTTGTATTTCATATACTTTTGACTATTGGATGTTCTTATAGGCACTTTAGTATTGCCAGTGTAACCGTAAAGCCAGGAACACATCGACAACAGCCACCCTCGAAGCAGCGTTACCCATCGCTCCACAAAAGCCGCGGCCCTTGCAGAGCAAGGGGAACAACCACTCCAAGTCTCAGAGCGAGTGACATTTGAAGCGCTATTAGCGCGCACCCCGCTAACTATCTAGCCATTTCACATCAGTTACACCAGCCTAATCTCAGGAGTTGATAGGCTTGAAGTCATAAACATCTCAATGCTTGAAGCACAGCGACGAGCTGCTGGCAAAATGCACGAAAGTGCTGTTTGAATGAATGCTTACGAGCCTGCTGGTGCCTACCCCCCCTACTCACAAGGCAGGCAATACGCTCGACCTCATCTTTACTAGATGCTGTTCTTCCACTAACCTCATTGCAACTCCCCTCCAAGTCTCCGATCACTACCTTGTATCCTTTTCCCTCTCGCTCTCATCCAACACTTCCCACACTGCCCCTACTCGGATGGTATCGCGCCGTCCCAACCTTCGCTCTCTCTCCCCCGCTACTCTCTCCTCTTCCATCCTATCATCTCTTCCCTCTGCTCAAACCTTCTCCAACCTATCTCCTGATTCTGCCTCCTCAACCCTCCTCTCCTCCCTTTCTGCATCCTTTGACTCTCTATGTCCCCTATCTTCCAGGCCGGCTCGGTCCTCCCCTCCCGCTCCGTGGCTCGACGACTCATTGTGAGCTCACAGAACAGGGCTCCGGGCAGCCGAGCGGAAATGGAGGAAAACTCGCCTCCCTGCGGACCTGGCATCCTTTCGCTCCCTCCTCTCTACATTTTCCTCCTCTGTCTCTGCTGCTAAAGCCACTTTCTACCACTCTAAATTCCAAGCATCTGCCTCTAACCCTAGGAAGCTCTTTGCCACCTTCTCCTCCCTCCTGAATCCTCCTCCCCCCTCCTCCCTCTCTGCAGATGACTTCGTCAACCATTTTGAAAAGAAGGTCGACGACATCCGATCCTCGTTTGCTAAGTCAAACGACACCGCTGGTTCTGCTCACACTGCCCTACCCTGTGCTCTGACCTCTTTCTCCCTCTCTCTCCAGATGAAATCTCGCGTCTTGTGACGGCCGGCCGCCCAACAACCTGCCCGCTCGACCCTATCCCCTCCTCTCTTCTCCAGACCATTTCCGGAGACCTTCTCCCTTACCTCACCTCGCTCATCAACTCATCCCTGACCGCTGGCTACGTCCCTTCCGTCTTCAAGAGAGCGAGAGTTGCACCCCTTCTGAAAAAACCTACACTCGATCCCTCCGATGTCATCAACTACAGACCAGTATCCCTTCTTTCTTTTCTCTCCAAAACTCTTGAACGTGCTGTCCTTGGCCAGCTCTCCCGCTATCTCTCTCAGAATGACCTTCTTGATCCAAATCAGTCAGGTTTCAAGACTAGTCATTCAACTGAGACTGCTCTTCTCTGTATCACGGAGGCGCTCCGCACTGCTAAAGCTAACTCTCTCTCCTCTGCTCTCATCCTTCTAGACCTATCGGCTGCCTTCGATACTGTGAACCATCAGATCCTCCTCTCCACCCTCTCCGAGTTGGGCATCTCCGGCGCGGCCCACGCTTGATTGCGTCCTACCTGACAGGTCGCTCCTACCAGGTGGCGTGGCGAGAATCTGTCTCCTCACCACGCGCTCTCACCACTGGTGTCCCCCAGGGCTCTGTTCTAGGCCCTCTCCTATTCTCGCTATACACCAAGTCACTTGGCTCTGTCATAACCTCACATGGTCTCTCCTATCATTGCTATGCAGACGACACACAATTAATCTTCTCCTTTCCCCCTTCTGATGACCAGGTGGCGAATCGCATCTCTGCATGTCTGGCAGACATATCAGTGTGGATGACGGATCACCACCTCAAGCTGAACCTCGGCAAGACGGAGCTGCTCTTCCTCCCGGGGAAGGACTGCCCGTTCCATGATCTCGCCATCACGGTTGACAACTCCATTGTGTCCTCCTCCCAGAGCGCTAAGAACCTTGGCGTGATCCTGGACAACACCCTGTCGTTCTCAACTAACATCAAGGCGGTGGCCCGTTCCTGTAGGTTCATGCTCTACAACATCCGCAGAGTACGACCCTGCCTCACACAGGAAGCGGCGCAGGTCCTAATCCAGGCACTTGTCATCTCCCGTCTGGATTACTGCAACTCGCTGTTGGCTGGGCTCCCTGCCTGTGCCATTAAACCCCTACAACTCATCCAGAACGCCGCAGCCCGTCTGGTGTTCAACCTTCCCAAGTTCTCTCACGTCACCCCGCTCCTCCGCTCTCTCCACTGGCTTCCAGTTGAAGCTCGCATTCGCTACAAGACCATGGTGCTTGCCTACGGAGCTGTGAGGGGAACGGCACCTCAGTACCTCCAGGCTCTGATCAGGCCCTACACCCAAACAAGGGCACTGCGTTCATCCACCTCTGGCCTGCTCGCCTCCCTACCACTGAGGAAGTACAGTTCCCGCTCAGCCCAGTCAAAACTGTTCGCTGCTCTGGCTCCCCAATGGTGGAACAAACTCCCTCACGACGCCAGGACAGCGGAGTCAATCACCACCTTCCGGAGACACCTGAAACCCCACCTCTTTAAGGAATACCTAGGATAGGATAAAGTAATCCTTCTCACCCCCCTTAAAAGATTTAGATGCACTATTGTAAAGTGGCTGTTCCACTGGATGTCATAAGGTGAATGCACCAATTTGTAAGTCGCTCTGGATAAGAGCGTCTGCTAAATGACTTAAATGTAAATGTAAATGTACCACAGCTCAGTCAGACTGCTCTATCAAATCATAGACTTAGTTCTAACATAATGCCACACAGAAATACGAGCCTTATGTCATTCATATGGTCGAATCCGGAAACTATCATCTCGAAAACAAGACGTTTGTCACGTTCTGACCTTAGTTCCTTTGTTATGTCTTTGTTTTAGTATGGTCAGGGCGTGAGTTGGGTGGGTTGTCTATGTTCGTTTTTCTATAATTTGGGATTTCTCTGTTCGGCCTAGTATGGTTCTCAATCAGAGGCAGCTGTCAATCGTTGTCCCTGATTGAGAATCATACCTAGGTAGCCTGGTTTCACTTTTGAGTTGTGGGTGTTTGTCTTCCGTGTCAGTGTTTGTTACCACACGGGACTGTTTCGTTTATTCACGTTTATTGTTTTGTTCCAGTGTTCTGTTGTGTTTGATTAAACATTATGAACACTTACCACGCTGTGCATTGGTCCTCCGATCCTTCTCGTTACTCCTCCTCAGAAGAGGAGGACGAGATCCCTTACAGAAACACCCACCACCAAAGGACAAAGCAGCGTGGTGACGAGAGGCAGCGATACTTGGAGAACTGGACTTGGGAGGAGATTCTGGACGGCAAGGGACCATGGGCACAGTCGGGAGAATATCGCCGCCCCAAGGCAGAACTAGAGGCAGCGAAAGTCGAGAGGCGGCGATATGAGGAGGCAGCGCAGATGGAAGCCCGGGAGGCAGCCTCAAAAATGTATTGGGGGAGGCACACGGGGAGTGTGGCGAAGTCAGGTAGGAGACCTGCGCCAACTTACCATGCTTACCGGAGAGCGAGAGGGACCGGGCAGGCACCGTGTTATGGGGTGGGAGCGCATGGTGTCCCCAGTACGCGTGCTTAGCCCGGTGCGGTACATTGCAGCGCCTCGTATCGGCCGGGCTAGAGTGGGCATCCAGCCAGGTGCCATGAAGCCGGCTCAGCGCATCTGGTCTCCAGTGCATCTCCTCGGGCCGGTGTACATGGCACCAGCCTTATTCATGGTGTCCCCGGTTCGCCAGCACAGCCCAGGGAGGGCTATTCCACCTCGCTGCACTGGCCTGGCTACAGGGAGCATTCAACCAGGTAAGGTTGGGCAGGCTCGGTGCTCAAGAGCTCCAGTGCAACTTCACGGTCCGGTCTATCCTGTCCAGCGCTGCCAGAGCCTTCCTCTTGCCCAGCGCTGCCAGAGACTCCCGCCTGTCCGGCGCTGCCAGAGCCTTCCTCTTGCCCGGCACTGCCAGAGTCTCCCGCCTGTCCGGTGCTGCCAGAACATACCATCCATTCGGGACCCATTGCTAGGGTCCCCAGTCTGAGGTCGGCCGCGAGGGTCCCCGCTCAAAATAGGCCACAGAGGCGGTTGAGGAGGAGAACAAAGACTATGGTGGGGTCCACGTCCCGCGCCAGAGCCGCCACCGCGGACAGACACCCACCCAGACCCTCCCCTAGGTTTAAGTTTTGCGGCCGGAGTCCGCACCTTTGGGGGGGGGGGGTACTGTCACGTTCTGACCTTAGTTCCTTTGTTATGTCTTTGTTTTAGTATGGTCAGGTGTTCTGTTGTGTTTGATTAAACATTATGAACACTTACCATGCTGCGCATTGGTCCTCCGATCCTTCTCGCTACTCCTCCTCAGAAGAGGTGGATGAGATCCCTTATTCTTCGTTTATTCTTTCAGTGAAATACGGAACCGTTCCGTATTTTATCTAATGGGTGGCATCCATAAGTCAAAATATTCCTCTTACATAGCACAACCTTCAATGTTATGTCATAATTACGTAAAATTCTAGCAAATTAGGCAACCCAAACTGTTGCATATACACTGACTCTGCGTGCAATGAACGCAAGAGAAGTGACACAATTTCACCTGGATAATATTGCCTGCTAACCTGGATTTCTTTTAGCAAAATATATACTTCTGTGTATTGATTTTAAGAAAGGCATTGATGTTTATGGTTAGGTACAGTCGTGCAACGATTGTGCTTTTATTGCAAATGCGCTTTTTTTAAATCATCCCCCGTTTGGCAAAGTTAGCTGTCTTTGTTAGGAAGAAATAGTCTTCACAGAGTTCGCAACGAGCCAGGTTAGCAGGCAATATTAACAAAAATATGCAGGTTTAAAAATATATACTTGTGTATTGATTTTAAGAAAGGCATTGATGTTTATGGTTAGGTACACTGTCATGTTCTGTCCTTAGTTCCTTTATTATGTCTTTGTTTTAGTTTGGTCAGGGTGTGAGTTGGGGTGGGTAGTCTATGTTCTTTTTTCTATGTTGTGGTTTTGTATTTGGCCTGGTATGGTTCTCAATCAGAGGCAGGTGTCGATCGTTGTCTCTGATTGAGAATCATACTTAGGTAGCCTTTTCCCACCTGTGTTTTGTGGGTGATTATTTAGTTTCATGTTTTCTGCACCTTTCAGGACTGTTTCGGTTTTCGTTTATTTCACGTTGTTATTTTGTATTTTCAGTGTTCAGTAAAATAAACATGAACATATACCACCCTGCACATTGGTCCGACATTTCATACACTTTTTCGCGAATACGCACCGCATCGATTGTAAGCAACGCAGAACACGCTAGATAAACTAGTAATATAATCAACCATGTGTAGTTAACTAGTGATTATGATTGATTGATTGTTTTTTATAAGATAAGGTTAATGCTAGCTAGCAACTTACCTTGGCTTCTTACTGCATTTGCGTAACAGTCAGTCTCATCGTGGAGTGCAATGTAATCAGGTGGTTAGAGCGTTGGACTAGTTAACTGTAAGGTTGCAAGATTGAAGGTAAAAATCTGTCATTCTGCACCTGAACAAGGTAGTTAACCCACCGTTCCTAGGCCATCATTGAAAATAAGAATGTGTTCTTTAACTGATTTGCCTAGATAAATAAAAAACAAATAAAGGTGTAAAAAATAATAATAATTCAAATCGGCCAAATCGGTTCCCAAAAATACCGATTTCCAATTGTTATGAAAACTTGAAATCGGCCCTAATTAATCGGCCATTCCGATTAATCAGTCGACCTCTAGTATACATGGGTGTACAAGCTGTGTGCCAGTAGTTTAGACAGACAGCTTGGGGGATTCAACTTGTTAATAACTCTCATAAATAAAAGTAGTGATGAAGTCAGTCTCTCCTCCACTTTCAGCCAGGAGAGATTGACATGCATATTATTAATATTAGCTCTCTGTGTACATCCAAGGGCCAGCTGTGCTGCCCTGTTCTGAGCCAATTACAATTTTTCTAAGTCCTTTAAACACTTTTCTTTGGTTACTACATGATTCCAAAGGTGTTACTTCATAGTTCTGATTTCTTCACTATTATTCTACAATGTAGAAACATTTTAAAATAATGAAAAACACTTTAATAGTAGGTATTCTAAAACTTTTGACCGGCAGTGTATATACAGTTGAAGTCCTGAAGTTTAAACTTTAGCCAAATACATTTAAACTCAGTTTTTCACATCACAAGACATTTAATCCAATAAAAAATCAGTCTTAGGTCAATTAGGCTCACCACTTTGTTTTAAGAATGTGAAATGTCAGAATAATAGTGGAGAGAATGATTTACAGCTTTTATTTCTTTCATCACATTCCCAGTGTGTCAGAAGTTTACATACAGTCAATTAGTATTGGGTAGCATTGCCTTTAAATTGCTTAACTTGGGTCAAACGTTTTAACTGCTCATGGTTCTCACCTCCTTCCATAGACTTACAAAGTAATTATGACAACTTCCGGAGGACGTCCTCCAACCTATCAGAGCTCTTGCCGCATGAATTGACATGTTGTCCACCCAATCAAATGATCAGCGAATTAATCTAGTACTGAAAGCATTATCTACAGCTAGCTAGCGCTGCAGTGCATAAAATGTAGTGAGTTGGCTCAAAGAGAGAGAAATAAAATAATTCAACAGTTTTGAACAAATGATTTTCTTCCTAAATGAAGGAGAAGCAAGAGAGAAACCAATTTCAAAACGGAAACGTGACTCTTCTACAGACACAGACGATTTAATAATTTCACCACCGGGAATGGTAAAGGTCGAAACCGATCTGTTAAAATCAATAAATTACAAACTGGGTATACTTGAATAAGTTAGTAAGGATATAAAAGAGGCAAGCCTCGAGATGAGGAAATGCACAAGCTAAAAGGGACAGTCAATAAGATTGAAACTGAAATTAACGAAATTAAAAAGGAGAACACCGTTCTGAAGGAAGCCTTACTGGACATACAAACTAGGTCAATAAGGGAGAATATGGTACTTACAGGTATCCAGGAGAAAGAAGGGAAAGTTCCTGAATCTGTAGTTAGAGAGTTCCTCCTTACAGCGATTCAGATCCCACGTGAAGTTATCGACAAAATCCAACTTGAACGTGTACACCGCTTCGGACAGAGAGGCCAAAGGTATGACCACCCAATCGTTGCCAAATTTGCTTCATTTAAAGATAAAATAATGGTTAAGCCTGGGTAAAAGACTTGCTGGGACCAAAATTGGCATCAATGATCAGTTTCCGAAGGAAATTGCAGAACAGCGCAAAGTTCTGTATCCAATTTTAAAAGAAAATAGATTAAAAGCGAAACGAGTAGCTCTCGTCGTTGATAAACTATATATTGATAACCAGTTGTTCAGAGACACAAAGACTACTCCATGGTTATTTTAAAAAAAATGCAGTTCTCATAGATGAGGAAAATAAACATAATTCAAGCCTGGTTATGGATTGTAACAATACAATAAAAAAATATAGGTTTCATATATATCTTCACATATAACTAATTGAACACACAAGCACTAATTCAACATAGTGAAGATAAAAACGAAGTAAAAGAATGCACAGTATGTGTGGATGGTGTAGTGTACGTTTATTTTTATTTGTTATGTTTGTAAGTTGAGTGAGAGAGTAATGAAATGGTTGCATATCCCAGAGCCAATGTATTGCTGTGGGCCAGGGTATGAGAGGGCTTTCAATGTTGTTCAGATGATGGATATACTTTTATAATGAATTATTCGTCTTGTTTATTTATTGTCCTATCATGGTGGAACAGTTTTAAAATAGATTATACATTTGATTTGTTATTGTCCTATAATGGGGAACTACATTTTTAAAATAAATTATATCTAATTATTTATTTATGATCCTATTTTAATGGTACGGTCCATGACCCTATACCCAGACACCCACCTGAATGACCCAGAGACTCAGGAGAAGTCCCTAACTGCCAAATGTTGGTCAGAGACCAAGAGCAGCACTGCCCCCTCAAGATTCTGAGCCTGTTTGGCAGGGTTGGTCCTGCAAAGCCAAAGCTCCCTAAAGGGAGAGCATACTACACGAGGAAATTCTCAAAGATGCTAATGAGAACCTTGATGACCTTGTACCTAGCCGGTGGGGATTCCGGTGGGGTGCCCTCACCCAGGCAGTGGCAGTGCTGGCAACACTAGCTGCAGTAACCCATGGGGAGGGGGTCACACTCGGACATTCAGAGAGGGGGTATATTATTGTGACCCTAGTGGCACAGAATCAGATTTGGACTGCATGGAGATGCTTGGGAATATGGTCAATACGGGTGACCATATTGTGGGTGTTTCAGGGAAAAGGTGTACATCTGACCTCCATCAGATTATGGTTGTGTGGGGGTATGGGTTGAGTGTGTATGTGTGTATCCCACAACTGTTGCGAAGAAGTAAAAGATGTTAGGGACAATAGAGGATGATCCACAGCTATATATAATACAAATTGAGGTGAGGGCGATGGAAATGCATTTGGCAGTTAATCTACTTCAATTCGGTAAATGGCACTGTGTGCTCTTTTGAAAGGATGGATCCCAGTCGGTTATGGGTTATGGGATATAGGGGGTCGAGGGTGGTCTGCCGGGCATTGGGATGACAAATCAACTCGGGATGTGGAGGGCTTTTAGCGGGTGGAATAGTAGGGACCAATTGGAGGTTTACTTAGTAGAAAGGCAAAGATCATGGTACAGCTATATAGACACTCCATCATCACGTTACTTTTTAATGGTACGTTTACAAACATATATGTTGATAAATAGAATTGAAAGTTGTGTCTCATTATGGTAAGTGGTGAAATAAGTATAGCTAGTTACAATTGTAATGGCCTAACAGATAATAAAAAAAGACAATCAGTATTTACCTGGCTAAAAAAGAAGGAATATAAATATATATTGTTTACAGGAAACCCATTCAACAGTTTTAGATGAAGTTTTGTGGAAAAATAACTGGGGGGGAATATACTTCTCCCATGGGCAAAGAAATTCAAAAGGGATGATTGTTTTAATTAACAATAATTTTGATCCTAATGTGCAAATTGTCCAAACAGATCCTCAAGGTAGATGGATTATTTTAAATATGTTATTTAACAATAAACTGATATGGTTTATTAACCTATACGGTCCGAATAATGATAATCCAAGCTTCTTTCTATCAACTCTACAAGCAACACTAGACTCTATTATTATGGTGGGAGATTTTAATACGGTCTTAAATACCTCTATGGACCGGAAAGGAATCACACCACAAACTATCACCCTCAGGCATTTAAGGAAGTCATGAATGTCATGGATACATTAGAATTAGTGGATATATGGAGACTTAAATACCCTGACTTAGTGAGATATACATGGCGGAGGCTTAATCAAGCTAGTCGCCTTGACTACTTTCTTATACCATTCTCTCTGGCACCAAAAGTTTAAAAAGTGTTGATAGGGGACAGAATGCGGTCGGATCATCACATAATTGGCATATATATTACTCTTACAGAATTTCCACGTGGGCGAGGATATTGGAAATTTAATCAAAGCCTACTAGATGATAAATTGTTTAGAACTAGGACAGAAGAATTTATAACTGACTTTTTCAGACATAACATAGGTACAGCAGATCCCCTTACTGTATGGGACACTTTTAAATGTGCCTTTAGAGGCAACACAATTCAGTACTCATCTATAAAACAAAAGCAATTTAGATCAAAAGAGTCCATATTAACAAAGGAAATTGAAGGACTAACAGTACAGTTAGATAGCAATAAAAACGGTACTATAGAGGCACAGAATAAGTTAGAGGAAAAACAAAAAGAAATGGAGGAACTTATTCAAGAAAGATCGAGTGTAATACATTATAAAAATAAAGCGAACTGGATGGAATTGTCACGCCTTGGTCATTGTATTTTGTGTTTTCGTTATATATTTGGTCAGGCCAGGGTGTGACATGGGTTTATATGTTGTGCTTCGTATTGGGGTTTTGTAGTTATTGGGATTACGGCTGAGTAGGGGTGTTGCATAGGCTTGGCTGCCTGAGGTGGTTCTCAATCAGAGTCAGGTGATTCTCGTTGTCTCTGATTGGGAACCGTATTTAGGTAGCCTGGGTTTCACTTTGTATTTTGTGGGTGATTGTTCCTATCTCTGTGTAGTTTCACCAGATAGGCTGTAATTAGGTTTTCACGTTCCGTTTGTTGTTTTGCATTTGTATACCACGCTGCATTTCGGTCCGACTCTCTTTCTACAAACGAAGAACGCCGTTACAGGAATATGGGGAAAAATGCACCAGATTCTTTTTCAATCTTCAATATAGAAATGCTACCAAAGTTTTTTATTAAAACTTGTTACAAATTAAGGAGTCACGCATGATTCACCAAATTATATTTTGAAAGAGGAAGTAAAGTACTTTAAGAATATGTTTTCATTTCAGACTCCTCCATCTCCACTAACTGAAACTAATTGTATGGATTTTTTTCCTAATAATAATGTAAAATTAATATCTGTACAGAAAGACTCATGTGAAGGCCAAATTACAGAGGAGGAACTGCTTGAGGCAATTGGGGCCTTTAAGGATGGGAAAACTCCAGGGCTGGATGGCATACCAGTGGAAGTATACAAAACTTTTTTTGGTATACTCAAAGGACCATTATTGGCTTGTTTTAACCACTCCTATATAAATGGTAGATTATCAGACACGTAACAAGAAGGTCTGATATCATTATTACTGAAACAGGACCCAAGTGGTATATATATAAAGATCCAGTCCATTAAAAAAATTGGAGACCTCTTTACACTTCAGTGTTGTGATGCAAAAATCCTAGCAAAATTCTTGGCACATAGAATTAAAAAAGTATTGTCAGATATTATTCATCCTAATCAGACAGTTTTTTTTACATGGACTATACATTGGAGATAATATAAGACAAATACTGGAAACAATAGAACACTATGAAATATCGAGGACACCAGGCCTGGTTTTTATAGCTGATTTTGAAAAGGCTTTTGATAAAGTACGACTGGAGTTTATACATAAATGCCGAGAATATTTCAATTTTGGGGAATCTCTTATAAAATGGGTTAGGTATAGTAACCCTAGGTGTAAAATAGTAAATAATGGCTACATCTCAGAAAGTTTTAAACTATCAGGAGGAGTAAAAGTTTGTCCACTATCGGCATATCTATTTATTATTGCCATCGAAATGTTAGCTGCAAAGATTAGATCAAACAATAATATTAAGGGATTAGAAATCCGTGGCTTAAAAACTAACGTGTCATTGTACGCTGATGATTCATGTTTTCTTTTAAAACCACAATTTGAGTCTCTCCACGGCCTCTTAGAGGATCTAGATACTTTTGCTATCCTCTCTGGATTAAAACCAAATTATGATAAATGTACCATATTACGTATTGGATCACAAAAAAATGCACATTTTACATTACCATGTAGTTTACCAATTAAATGGTCTGACGGAGATGTGGACATACTCGGTATACAAATCCCAAAAGAAAGAAACTATCTCCAATAAGAGGGGACTGTTTCGGTTTTTCACGTTTATTGTTTTGTATTATGTTCATGTTTGAGTTTTTTCTTTATTAAAGAACATGAACACCAACTACGCCGCATTTTGGTCCGATCCTTGCTACACCTCCTCTTCAGAGGAGGAGGAAGAAGAGAACCGTTACAGAATCACCCACCACAACAGGACCAAGCGGCGTGGTGACAGGCAGAGGTAGCAGGAGCAGCGAAATCCAGATTTCTGGACATGGGAGGAGATATTGGATGGTAAAGGACCCTGGGCTCAGCCTGGAGAATATTGCCACCCCAAAGAAGAGTTGGCGGCGGCGAAGGCAGAGAGGCAGCACGGCGACGCGGATGGAAGCCCGAGAGTCAGCCCCAAAAATGTATTGGAGGGGGGGCAGTATGGAGTATGGAAGTATGGCGAGCCAGGTAGGAGACCTGCGCCAACTTCCTGTGCTTACCGGGGGGCTAGAGAGACCGGGCAGGCACCGTGTTATGCTGTGGAGCGCACGGTGTCTCCAGTGCGGGTGCATAGCCCGGTGCGGTACATACCGGCTCCTCGTATCGGCCGGACTAGAGTAAGCATCGAGCCAAGTGTCATGAAGCCGGCTCTACGCATCTGGTCTCCTTGGGCCGGCTTACATGGAACCAGCCGTGTCCCCGGTTCGCCTGCATAGCCCAGTGTGGGCTATTCCACCTCGCCGCACTGGCAGGGCGACCAGGAGCATTCAACCAGCTAAGGTTGGGCAGGCTCGGTGCTCAAAAGCTCCAGTGCGCCTGCACGGTCCGGTCTATCCAGTACCACCTCCACGCACCAGCCCTCCGGTGGCAGCTCCCCGCACCAGGCCTACAGTGCACTTTGCCTGTCCAGCGCTGCCGGAGCCTTCCTCCTCTCCAGCGCTGCCGGAGTCTCCCACCTGTTCAGCTCTGCCGGAGTGTCCTGCCTGTCCAGCGCTGCCAGAGCCTTCCTCCTCTACAGCGCTGCCGGAGTCTCCCGCCTGTTCAGCGCTGCCAGAGCTACCAGTCTGCAAGGAGCTGCCAGTCTGCAAGGAGCTGCCAGTCTGCAAGGAGCCGCCAGAGCTGCCAGTCTGCAAGGAGCCACCAGAGCTGCCAGTCTGCAAGGAGCCGCCAGAGCTGCCAGTCTGCAAGGAGCCGCCAGAGCCGCCAGTCTGCATGGAGCAGCCAGAGCCGTCAGTCTGCCAGGATCCGCCAGTCAGCCAGGATCTGCCAGAACCACCAGCCAACCAGGATCTGCCAGAGCCATCAACCTGCCTGAGCTTCTTCTCAGTCCTGAGCTTCCCCTCAGTCCTGAGCTTCCCCTCAGTCCCGAGCTTCCCCTCAGTCCCGAGCTTCCCCTCAGTCCCGAGCTACCCTTCAGTCCCGAGCTACCCTTCAGTCCCGAGCTACCCTTCAGTCCCGAGCTACCTCTCAGTCCCGAGCTATCCCTCAGTCCAGAGCTACCTCAGTCCTGAGCGGTCCCTCAGTCCGGAGCTGCCCCTCAGTCCAGGTGGGCCCTTTGTTGGGGTTAGTAGGCCTGGGTCGGCGGCGAGGGTCGCCAATCAAGGGACGCGAAGGAGGTGGACAGAGACTATGTTGGAATGGGGTCCACATCCAGCGCCAGATCCGCCACCGTGGACAGACGCTCAGCCAGACCCAGACGCTCACCCAGACCCAGGAGTCCGCACCTTTGGGGGCGGGGGGGTACTGTTGCATTTTGGTCCGATCCTTGCTACACCTCCTCTTCAGAGGAGGAGGAAGAAGAGAACCGTTACACTTATGGTTTTGCCTACACCTAGTGACCTGCTTTTTAAATTATATGAACAAAAAATATTCAATTTTATTTGGAACAGCAAACCAGATAAAATTAAAAGGGCCTATTTATATAACGAATATGAATTCGGTGGGCAGAAATTATTAAATATTAAAGCATTAGACCTCTCACTAAAGGCATCAGTCATACAAACGTTATACTTAAATCCAAACTGGTTCTCTAGTCAATTGGTACGAATGTCTCATCCTATATTCAGGAAGGGCCTTTTCCCCTTTATTCAGATTACACCTGCTCACTTTCGGTTGTTTGAAAAGGAAATCATCTCCAAAATATCTTAATTTTTTTAAACAAGCCTTAGAAAGTTGGTTGCAATTTCAGTTTAATCCACCATACGCAAAACAACGCCGGATTCAAAACTTCACATTTTTCAATATAAATTACTATACAAAATTATTGCAACTAATAGAATGTTATATATATGGGGGATACAATCTTCCCAGCTCTGCAGATTCTGCTGTGAGGAGGCAGAGGCATTAGATCATTTATTTTGGTATTGTCCATATGTAGCTCATTTTTGGTCACAGGTCCAGGAATGGCTGAAGAATTGCAACATTTGCCTAGAACTAACACTACAGATAGCAATACTGGGTGATTTGAAAAGCCATAGTCAATCAATCAATAATATAATAATTATTTTAGCAAAAATGTTGATTTTTAATTTACAATCTGTAGAAGCTATGAGAATAGGGAAGTTCAATTATTTTGTGAAGCATCACAGCACAGTTGAAAAATATATGGCAAGTAGAAATCTGAAATGGATGATGTTGAGAGACAGATGGGAGGGGTTGAGTGGAGCTGAAAGGTGGGACGAATAACAAGATAAACAATGTAGGGCATAAGGGATCTGTAGAATGTATATATGTTCTGAGATTTTGTGAAATCGCATAGTTATAATAGAGGAAGGACTAAGAACAAACAAGAGTGAACTATTGTAAAGTACACTGTGTCTGTAGAATGTGTATAAGATGTATGGGTTGAAGGTAGAGGCAGAAGTGTTTATTAGTTTACTTCAACTGGGGGATCGGCGGTAGGGTTTGCGGGGTATAATAATAAAGGTATATTCTTTAAAAAAGTATGTATGTCTATATAGGTATGTGTATGTATATATGTGTATAAATATATGCATGCATGTATGAATATATATATTTACCCCAAAAATATGGGGGATTGGAAATGATGCAGACAATTACATTGGAAGCAACATTCTTTCCACAATATTAAGCTGATCCACCCTCTGGGGGAATATATATATATATATATATATTTTAACTTTCAGTTTCATTTACTAAACTAGCTAGCTGCATTTGCTAGCTAGTTTAGCCCACTGAAACACCCTGCTCAAACAGAGAGATGCTATGTTAGCTAGCTAGCTATTACTATCCAATACAACACTGGATTTCTTCCAAATCAAAGTAAGCTTTTGGTTTGACTAATTGTGTAACTGCTTACTGACTACACTGTAACATTACTACACAATTGTAGCTGGTTTACTAAGTTCTATTAGCTATGCTGACTCTGACATTACATTAGATAATATGGTGACAATGGTTTGGCTTTGATTATTTTTTTTGCCTTGTCACATACAGCTGATGTGTTGTGCATTGAAGTCCAGAATCGAAGGGAAGAGGTGAAGGGAGGAGAGTAATACAACGTGTCTGCTATGAAACTATCAACTGTGTTTATGCGTGATCAGAGGTGTATTCATTCCCCCGATTCTGTTGAAAAACATTTCTAAAACAGAAGCAAATGGAACATAAAGGGGATAAACATAACTGAATTTGTTTAATAGAAACTCTCTTTTGCAACTGTTGGACTAATGATTACACCCATAATCATCAAGATGCAGGCAAGAGTGTGCAAGGCGGTATTGAATGTCACTGTCTGTCCATGTGTCACTGTGTGTCACATCAAATTTGTCTCTCGACCTGTGTGCACCTACGTTGAAAACTTTAATCATCATCTTTTATCATATAGTAGCCTAAAGCGATTGCTGTTGGAATGGAATATGAATGACAGTCATCCAATATGCTGTAATAGAAATAAGGCCATGCCCATGAATTGTTTTGTTGTTGTCCTCTCTCATTTGAAATGGCAGTGACCACCACTGATGTATAAACAGTGCATTCGGAAAGTATTCAGACCACTTGACTTTTTCTACATTTTGCTACGTTACAGCCTTATTCTAAAATGAATTCAATTGTTTGTTTTTTCCCTCATCAATCTACCACACAATGACAAAGAAAAAAGTTTTTTAGAAATCTTTGCTCATTTGTATTAAAAAAATGATCACATTTGCATAAGTATTCACACCTGTATTTGGGGAGTTTCACCCATTCTTCTCTGAAGGTCCTCTCAAGCCCTTTCAGGTTGGATGTGGAGCATTGCTGCACAGCTATTTTCAGGTCTCTCCAGAGATGTTAGGTTGGGTTGAAATCAGGGCTCTGGCTGGGCCACTCAAGGAATTTCAGAGACTTGTCCTGAAGCCACTCCTGCGTTGTCTTGGCTGTGTGCTTAGGACTGTTATCCTGTTGGAAGGTGAACCTTCACCCCAGTCTGAGGTCCTGAGCGCTCTGGAGCAGGTTTTCATCAAGGATCTCTATGTACTTTGCTCCGTTAAACTTTCCCTCGATCCTGACTAGTCTCCCAGTCCCTGCTGCTGAAAAACATCCCCACACCATGATGCTGCCACCACCATGCTTCTCTCATCTCCACAGAGGAACTCTAGAGCTCTGTCAGAGTGACCATTGGGTTCTTGGTCACTTCCCTGACCAAGACCCTTCTCCCCTGATTGCTCAGTTAGGCCAGGCGGCCAGCTCCTGGAAGAGTCTTCGTGGATCGTTGGGGAATAATCAGAATTAGGTGGTAACATAGGTAAGATGTTTTATATTCATCATATGTTTGTAAGTTACTTCTCATCAGAATGTTATTTTTGTATAATACTGTGGCGGGGTTGCAGTATCTGTTCTATGTCAGGACTAAGTTGCTTGGGCCGCAGAGAGGGGAGAGGTCAAGGTGTCATCATGTGTAAACATATCTGTTGCTCCACTGTGTCTGTGTGCCAGTCACTCCCTACTTTTCCCATCGGGGAGAGGAGGATGGCAGTGTCTGGAATCATTCTATGCTCCCTCTTTTGTTGCCCCTATCTTAACCTATAGCCTCACTCTCCTCTCCGTAAGCTTGTCCAGGATTGGTTGTATTTAGAATTGGTTGTATCTAAATGACAATTTGATATATATCATAGGGTGGGGGTAATGTCTTGGTACCATTTTGTACCAAGGACGAAATAAGAGCTTTGTTTAGGAGACCAAACTGAATGATAATTTATAGCCAACTCTGTCTGGCTAGGGGATACTCCTCTCTGAAATAAAGTTTTTCTTTGTGTAAGTTCCTAAGACCTGTGGTTTGTCATGTCGTCTAGGGGGGGGTGGATCTTTGCTATAAAAGATCCCATTTGCCATTATGTTGGGGCTCTCAACTTTTCATTAGAGATACTGAACTGTTGAAAGTCAAAATACTATTGCAAAAGCTTAATTATTATTAAAGGTGAAGATTAAGCATAACTCTGACTGGTGTGTGGTTTGCTCTCATGATTTGGTAAATAGAGGAAATTTCCACGACAGGATACAAACTTCTTCCATTTAAGAATAACAGACACATGTGAATGACAGACACATGTCCAATCAATTGAATTTACCACAGTTAGAAACATCTCAAGGATGATCAATGGAAACAGGATGCACCTATTTTTAATACATTTGCAAAAAATGTTTTCGCTTTGTCATTTTGGCGATTGTGTGTAGATAAAATAATATATATTTTAGAATCTATCTATATACTGTATATTTTATTTTTTGTATGTATTTAATATTTTCTTGTTCATACCTGTGTTTTGTTTTGTTAGACATGTTTGATGTAGCGGTGTAAGTTGTTGATCATTTTGTATTATAACATTTTTTAAAAACAAATTAAACTAAATTTAAAAAATGGGAAAAAATGATGAATAAATTAATCAAAAAGGAAATACGGCCCCCAGCCCAATAGTGTGCATGTGCACTTCCTATTAGGTGTTGTAACATGACACTTTTGTAATACATTACTGCTTATTAACAGCATAGTAACTAATATAGACGGATATAGATCACCAATACTGCACATAGCACAAGTCAAAGTATTTCTCTGTCTATGAAATGTCACTGGACTAAAGATGAGCATTTTGTGTGTTTAGTGAGACCCTCAATAGTTTGATAATAAACAAAGAATATACCTGCAAGCAAAGTTGTAATAAAATTACTTTAGTTTATTGCATTTTGTACAGAAATGGTTTGAGGAAACCATTAACCATTGTTGATGTATAAGCCTTTGACATGGTAAAACAACATGGTAAAACAACTGTTTATATATCCTTATTGAACACAATAGATAATACATATGTCTATATCTGTAAAATATTCAACTTGCATTGACACACAAATGAAACATCTAAGTTCTACTTCGATAGTTATTGATGTATTTACAGATGTTATGTCTTTATCCTTTCCTTACAGGTACATACACCGTCATCTCTAACACACACGCACAAGCACGCACGCACGCACGCACACACACACACACACACACACACACACACACACACACACACACACACACACACACACACACACACACACACACACACACACACACACACACACACACACACACACACACACACACACACACACACACACACACACACACACACACACCACTACATTTCTACTCTACATCATCACTTTTGTTGCTAGGAGAGTGAACATAAAATTGTGAACACAAAAACACCTACTAATCAATATAGCTATCTTTAGATCTACATCAAGTTGTACCTTTAAAAATGCGTTACAATGCTCCTATGGACCAAGTATAAATACAGTATCATAAGTGAAGATTTAGAAACACTAGTTCTTGTTTTTTTTTTCTTGCTCGCATTAAGTGCCCACACTTCTCGAGATGATGAAGGAATCATGAGGGTTGCACAAAAATTCTACCTTCTAAAAAAGGAGGCTTATTCAACATTAATACAATGTGTTGAGGTTTACTTTACTGTCATGAAAATGACACACCTACATGCATATACTAGGTTCTAAAGTCTGAGGGAACCAGAATACTGAACACACAGTAGTGCATTCTCAGTAAAAGCTACCAAATCCCACTCACACTATGTATCATCCTCAGTGAAAACAACTAAAAAGTTCCTTGCTTAATCAAGAATCGGTCTGTATGGAAAACAATTGCTATTTTAGAAGAGTATGGGGTGGTTGTGCAGAACAGCAGTTGGAATTATTACATAAAATGGGAGCATGGGGTATATTTCAAATGACACCCCATTAAAAATATAGTGCACACATTTTGAACAAGTCCAAATATGCACATAATTGCAAATAAAGGGTGTCATTTGAGACACAGATATGGAGGAACGTTCTCTAAAAATAATTATGTGTCTACATTCCCTTGGACTGAATAGCCCTTCAAATGTTATGATTGATTTAAGTTTTATTTCCCTTGTGACTTTAATGATTACACTACACTGGAAGCAGCTGATGTGTGCAACTTAACATAATTGTTTTGGGGGGCAAATGTGTTGTAGTTAAATAATTGCATAATAATACATTTTCAATCTAAATCAACATGTGTAAAATATGCTCAGTAGGACCATTGCATTTATTTGACCCTGTGATTAGTTTCACACTGTTAATGGAATACTTGTGGCCAAATTCTTTATCGAAATTGTAAAATAAATAAATGAATATTACATTGCAGAAACAAACTGTAGTATGCACTGAGTGAACAAAACATTAAGAACATCTGCTCTTTCCATGACATAGACTGACCAGGTGAATCCAGGTGAAAGCTATGATCCCTTGGTGATTTCACTTCAATCCGTGTAGATGAAGGAGAGGACACAGGCTAAAGTATAATTTTTAAGCCTTAGGACAATTGAGACATGGATTGTGTATGTGTGCCACTCAGTGAGTGAATGGACAAGACAAAATATTTAAGTGCCTTTGAACAGGGTATGGTAGAAGGTAACAGGCACACCGTTTTGTGTCAAGAACTGCAACGCTGCTGGGTTTATCAAGCTAAACAGTTTCCTGTGTCTTTCAAAAATGGTCCACCACCAAAAGGACATCCAGCTAACTTGACATAACTGTGGGAAGCATTGGTGTCAATGTGAGCCAGCATCCTTGTGGAACACTTTCGACACCTTGTAGAGTCTATGCCCTGCCGAATATTCTTCATGTTTTGTACACTCAGTGTACATTACTTGCATGCATTGAACAAATCACAGTTATTCACATTTGTGCACATATGCGCTAAAACTATCACAGTGCAATGCCTGTATCTGCTTTGGACTGACACAAATAGCCTCGCAGCAATATAACATGTTGGATTCTACATTAATTAAGCGGTGGTCTAATTAAATTGGTCAAGTTATTTTACAGGGTTGTAAACAGAAGTGCATTCCTGATTAACACTTTCATATCTCATAGTTTCAATGTAGTCAGCAAGGCAAGGTCCAATGTAACATGGTAAGAATACATGGATTCGAGAGCCCTTTTCACACCCTGTTAAAAAATGGATGTAAATTATCTGACATCTTTTTTTTGCTGTAGAGAAGGATTCTAATGTATATTGGGACATGATACTTTGGAAACACCTGAAGGATGGCGGCTTTACTGCAACAATTCTGTCACTGAAATCCCTCTCACTTCTAGAGATCGAGTCATCAAACATGGGAATGTGATACCATTCTGTAAAGGTCTCTCTGACCGCTGCCAATGGTGGAAGCCATGGTTTTGTTGTCTTTGATAATATTATTAACTACCACAGTCACACTGCTGGTGGATCAGTAGATTGGTTGGTTATAGGGGAAATCTTATGTGTCTTTAGAAACCACATATCTAAGAGCCATAGTGTAGCCAAACGTACACATTATCTGCACAACATACATCCGTGTGCCAACGCACAGTCATTTTCTAACCATAGATATTTAAGCTCTATAGTTCTATGGCTCCAGCACTTGCCATCTCCTGTACCCAATAACCCCACGCACAAAAATGGACGGATCTACTTGATTCAGAAGAATGCAGTAATTTAAACATCGTCCTTACGCAATATCAGTAGGCTCATGAGTGTACTCGCAAGGCCGGACAACATTTTTCATCCATGTCAAACTGTTGATATGGGGATGGACACAGCTGAACTCCTATTCTGACAAAATATCAATTTCCAATAAATACAGTGGGGCAAAAAAGTATTTAGTCAGCCACCAATTGTGCAAGTTCTCCCACTTAAAAAGATGAGAGAGGCCTGTAATTTTCATCATAGGTACACTTCATCTATGACAGACAAAATGAGAAACAAAATCCAGAAAATCACATTGTAGGATTTTTTATGAATTTATGTGCAAATTATGGTGGAAAATAAGTATTTGGTCACCTTCAAACAAACAAGATTTCTGGCTCTCACAGACCTGTAACTTCTTCTTTAAGAGGCTCCTCTGTCCTCCACTCATTACCTGTATTAATGGCACCTGTTTTAAGTTGTTATCAGTATAAAAGACACCTGTCCACAACCTCAAACAGTCACACTCCAAACTTCACTATGGCCAAGACCAAAGAGCTGTCGAAGGACACCAGAAACAAAATTGTAGACCTGCACCAGGCTGGGAAGACTGAATCTGCAATAGGTAAGCAGCTGGGTTTGAAGAAATCAACTGTGGGAGCAATTATTAAGAAATGGAAGACATACAAGACCACTGATAATCTCCCTCGATCTGGGGCTCCACGCAAGATCTCACCCCGTGGGGTCAAAATGATAACAAGAACGGTGAGCAAAAATCCCAGGGGACCTAGTGAATGACCTGCAGAGAGCTGGGACCAAAGTAACAAAGCCTACCATCAGTAACACTACGCCGCCAGGGACTCAAATCCTGCAGTGCCAGACGTGTCCCCCTGCTTAAGCCAGTACATGTCCAGGCCCGTCTGAAGTTTGCTCGAGAACATTTGGATGATCCAGAAGAAGATTGGGAGAATGTCATATGGTCAGATGAAACCAAAATATAACTTTTTGGTAAAAACTCAACTCGTCGTGTTTGGAGGACAAAGAATGCTGAGTTGCATCCAAAGAACACCATACCTACTGTGAAGCATGGGGATGGAAACATCATGCTTTGGGGCTGTTTTTCTGCAAAGGGACCAGGACGACTGATCCATGTAAAGGAAAGAATGAATGGGGCCATGTATCGTGAGATTTTGAGTGAAAACCTCCTTCCATCAGCAAGGGCATTGAAGATGAAACGTGGCTGGGTTTTTCAGCATGACAATGACAGTGGCTTCGTAAGACAGGGGCTTCGTAAGAAGCATTTCAAGGTCCTGGAGTGACCTAGACAGTCTCCAGATCTCAACCCCATAGAAAATCTTTGGAGGGAGTTGAAAGTCCGTGTTGCCCAGCAACAGCCCCAAAACATCACTGCTCTAGAGGAGATCTGCATGGTGTATGGGCCAAAATACCAGCAACAGTGTGTGAAAACCTTGTGACGACTTAAAGAAAATGTTTGACCTCTGTCATTGCCAACAAAGGGTATATAACAAAGTATTGAGAAACTTTTGTTATTGACCAAATACTTATTTTTCACCATAATTTGCAAATAAATTCATTAAAAATCCTACAATGTGATTTTCTGGATTTTTTTTCTCATTTTGTCTGTCATAGTTGAAGTGCACCTATGATGACAATTACAGGCCTCTCTCATCTTTTTAAGTGGGAGAACTTGCACAATTGGTGGCTGACTAAATACTTTTTTGCTCCACTGTATATACACTACTGTTCAAACATCTGGGGTCACTTAGAAATGTCCTTGTTTTTGAAAGAAAAACAACATTTTTGTCCATTTTAATAACATAAAATTTATCCGAAATACAGTGTAGACATGGTTAATGTTGCAAATTACTATTGTAGCTGGAAACAGCAGATTTTTTTATTGAATATCTATATAGGCGTACAGAGGCCCATTATCAGCAACCATCACTCCTGTGTTCCAATGGCACATAGTGTTAGCTCATCAAAGTTTATAATTTTAAAACCCTTTTGCAATTATGTTAGCACAGCGCAAAACTGTTGTCCTGACTAAAGAAGGAATACAATATCTTCTTTAGACTAGTTTAGAATCTGGAGCATCAGCATTTGTGGGTTCGATTACAGAATCAAAGTGGCCAGAAACAAGTAACTTTCTTCTGAAACTTGTCAGTCTATTCTTCTTCTGAGAAATGAATGCTATTCCATGTGAGAAATTGCCAAGAAACAGAAGTTCTCGTACAACGCTGTGTACTACTACCTTCACAGAATAGAGCAAACGGGCTCTAACCAGAATAGAAAGAGGAGTGGGAGGCTCCGGTGCACAACTGAGCAAGAGGACAAGTACATTAGAGTGTCTGGAATGATGGTTGCTGATAATGGGCCTCTGTACGCCTATGTAGATACTCCATAAAAAATCTGCCGTTTCCAGCTACAACAGTCATTTACAACATTAACAATGTCTACACTGTATTTACATCAATTCTGTGTTATTTTAATGGACAAAAAAAATGTGAATTTCTTTCAAAAACAAAGACATTTCTTGGTGACCCCAAACTTTTGAACAGCAGTGTATGTCCAAGAAATGTCTTGTGTTTTAGGTTTACAGTAGGTTTGTATTGCATATATACCAGAGTTTTAACACTCAAATCATATTCCACAGATCCAAATCTCCATATCTTTTCATGTTTTCTGTAGTTAAATGATGACTGAGGCCGAACATATTGACTCAATTACTAGTTTCCCTAGGCAAACAGGTTGTCTCCCACAATGTAAACAATGTTCCAGCTCTTGCCCTAGGTCTGGGATATCTAAGACATATCAACTACCTATTTTGAACTCAAAAGATAAACTTTGGACAATTTTCTTCACGCATTCATTTATCACCAAAAAACAAAACAGTTGAGTGAGAAGAAAAGTGACACAACTGTGAGCTACGTGTCTTGTCCTCCATGACAACTAACCAACTCCTGTCTAAAAGGATATATGAAACTACTGTTACAAACACCATGCCAACAGGAATATAAAAAAATACATTGTTTTCAACCATCAACTTTTAAACAAGTCATATCATATTCATATGTCCAGTTACTGTATATACGTTATAGTATTTTTTATTTTACTTCAATACTATTATAGATTGTATAGTTAAATATTTCCAAGATTATATTATTGAGTTTTTCTGTAGTATTTGTGTGCCACGTAAAAAGTGTGCTGACTGAGGATAACTATCTACCACTATCTAACCCCAAACCTCATCACCTCTCCCTTAGCTTAGAGCTGTCAACAAACACGGAGTGTCTTACTCCGGGACCAGTCAAAAACCTAAATAGGTCTGTCCCCTCACTGATTTCAGCATACTTTAAAATATATTTGGGTAACAGCTGAATATTTAATAATATCTCAAATAAACTCCATGAAGGATTATACGTATATATTTTCATCTGCCCTTCAATAACAAGTTCAAAATATTGTTTTGTGGCTTGAATCTACATTTTCTCCAACTAAACAATGCTCAGTGTAGATGTTGATTGACTAATGTCAGCTATGAATTTTTTTCATATCTTTTCACAAAGAAAACAGCGTCATGTCCAGGTCAATAACTTCATGAACTATGTGATTTGCTGGAGCAAACTGTAGCTGACTGTTGAACCTCAAGGACAGTGTTGAAAACCACTGACTAGTGTCAAACATCCCTGCCTTGCTACCCAAGTAACTCAAACCCTGTATACCCTTCCTAGTCCCCAATCTGATTAATAGACCTCTTAAATTTTTATTTTTGGTTCAATATTTACACATGAATCATAATTGCAGCTTTCATTTTTTTTAGAACATCTATAATATGTCCTAATATGTTAGATAAAGAATATCCTTCACAGAATACAGGGTACATCACACACAAAATATATTGTTTTTAGGTAAACTATTCAGTAAATTGAATTAAATCATTTTCTTCTGAAAACAATATCATACAAATGTATATCATATATCCTATGTGTCTATCAAGTGTTCAACAGTGCCATCCAGTGCACAGAAACTAACATGTTAAATACTTGCAAATATGAGGTCGACCTATATGTACATATATCTGTATAATATTTGTTTACAAAAATAATGAATATGATTAATGTATTATTCCAAGGTTGATTCTTTAGACATACCCTTGTAAATATGCAGAACATAGGGATTCACAGTCATATTATATTTTCACAAATAAATAGCTGGAACACACTGACAATAAATGGTTTCTTCCCATTCTAGTCCAAGGTTGTGAAGATTTGCACTGGCTTCAAAACTATCCATTCAAACCAGTTGTAATTTCACTGCTAATTTCCATCTAAAGCATAGTTTGTTCATTCACTACACAGTTTTGCCTTTGTACTAAAAAGAGGTTTGTATCAAAAAGTTATTTATTGTCCTATGGCACAATTTGTATATTTGTATTTGGCAAGAATTGTAGAATTCACATTTCTAGACTGGAATTAGTGTAAACCAAATGATGACAAAGTAAAACAGAGGTATTTACTAAAATATATCAGTGTATCACAAACATGATACATTTATGAGTGTCTCTAAATTAGCAATTTACATGTTCTAATGTAGACTACATGGTAATATATTAAAATTGTTGCCGTTTGATATTATAGTTTCAAACACATGGACTTTTGTTTTAGATTATAACACAGTAGTTTCTTGACATCCATATCTACTTTATATCAATACATTTCAGGGTTTCTCCTTACAGTTGTATAACTGTAATAACAATAGTTTATGCCACCTAAAAGTCTTGTCAGCACTAGCCACTGATCAGGAGGTGCATTAGGTGCAGCTGGTAATAGTATGTATTAAATGATAGGACAAACCACACTATTTACAGTAATCAACACCAACCATCAGAATTCAGTGAGTTCAATGAGAAATGTAATCCATTCAATTCATTGATTACATTTCAACTCCCGTCTGTGAACTGACTGGTATGAAGTTGACCTCAACCCTGACAACAGCATCCTAGTAGCAGTTTGCCTCCTCCACACGTCACTGTGTGCTGCGCCTATGCATGCAGTTATCCTTCCTTCAAATTGATATAGACTGTGCTGCTGCTCAGGATTCGTCAACTGACCTTGTCCCCAAGGTGAAAATCCATAGGAAGACATGCTGATGATGATTGATGAATTCTCAACCCATCCCCTTCCCTCAACACATCATATCGTACATTACATTAAAACAACTAACGCACAACAACAAAAAGAGAAAAAGATATGAAGTGTATCCTCTAAATACAGGAACAGATGAATAAATACAAGTAAGAAATAAAATAGACCAGCAATGAGAAGATATCAATCAAAGCAACAATATTGACAGACAGGTCAAATAAAACACAAGGACAAACAGAACAAAGACATTGGCGCTACCAAACAGAATACAAATACTTTTAGTTTGGGGAATAATTTGTCTTTGGGATATGTCCACTCCTCAGTATAAGGAGAAACTCATGTGCCATTTGGCATCCAGTGATCTGATAGCCATAAAATAGCATAAACAGGTTGATGCCACAGCTTTCTAGATGATGGGAGGAGCAGCCATAAAGCTGGTAGGGGTGACTGATATTAAAAGAGAATTCAGCCAGTGGCATTAGGGGGGGGTGGGGGTGTGTGTGTGGGGGGGGGTGCAAAGTGGTGCAAAGTGAGCTGATATGTTATGAGTGTGTGTGTGTCTGGGGAGGGGTTAGTGGGATGTGAGGGATGTAATGGGAGTAAAAGTGTAGGGGGAATGGAAGCAGGGGCCATAAACCATTAAGATGCTAGGTGAGTGGGTGGTGGGGGGGTTGATGTTTTGATTTGAGGTTGTTTTCTCAGGAGTAGATGGTGATGACCTCACGTCCACCCCCACGTACTAGGAGGACCCGGTTGAGACCCTCGGTGAGGACCTCGAGGAACTCCATATCTGACAGATGATTAGAGTTAAGGAATATGCAAGTTTTCACAACTAGCATTCATAGTCTATTCATGCTAGCTATTTGCTATCTTGTATAGCCCTTCGGTTTCACTTACTTAAATGACAGTATAAGCCACATAATGTTATAATATAATATCATATAATATGGTAGACTATAATATGATGCATCATGCCAAAGAAGTGATAGGATACAATTTTCCTCTCCCATGTGGTTCTTGGGTGGTCCGGGCATGTTCAGCAGAACCAGTTTGGCATCCTTGGACTTCTTCATGATGACCTCGTTGAGCCTCAGAGCTGTGTGCATGCGCCTCACGTTGGACTGGTTCCTAATGGGACAGACAGGTGAAGAGGGAATACAGTACAGGGTGGATGTTGTGTCATTACTGCTATTTTTGCATGAAAGAAATGTAAACCTCATGACAATGTAATACTTACAGGCTCTCCCACTCCCTGCAGCATGGTAAGAAGAGAATGACAATGCAAAGATGACTCTTTACAATACTGAAGATACATTGAGAAGTTGTGCTGTGCGGATGACACTAAAAGCCTTTCAAACTTTTGGGCCATTACTCCTGAAACTAGTTTAAACCACTGCCACTCCCCAACAGCAACAACCTATAAATACTTTCTCCTTATCCTCGGTTTACTTTAGAAGCAGCTGATGCCCACATAAGCCTTTGGACACAATGTGATTGGAAGTGAAAGTGAAAGCAGACTCACGGCTTCATGTTGAAGATGTCTTTGACCCCGCCCTGCTCTGGGTGGGCTGCTGCGGCCTGGTGCTCAGCCTTGTCTGTCCAGGTCATCTGCACCTCCGACCCGGGGGTGGCAACTCCCCCTGCAGGCGTGATGGGGGACGTGGGGCTGGTGGGGGTAGCGTTCTTATTGTGGATCAGCTGCACCTGTTTAGGGCGGGAGACAGCCACAGACTAAGAGAAGGGCACCGCACGACAACGTGAGAGGTTGAAGGAAAGAAAGAGACATCTGTCGGTTGGGGTGACACATCAAAAACACCAGACCACCACTAGGCAGTGAGTTGAAAGCACAATTGGGTCATTTTAGCAAAGCAAGTATGTAAGACGCTGCTCTGTCATATCCCTTCTTTATGCTGCAGAGGAAAAGATCCCCTTAAAATGCTACACGCCAGAGGACAATGTCAAAGCGAGAGAATTGGCATTTTGACAGAGGACAGAGGATTAGGTAATGCAGAAGGCCTAGAGATGAGAAAGAGGATAGACAGTAGAACAAAGAAAAATACAGTGGATGTGAAAGATGGTGAGAAATAAGAAGAAAGTTTAAACAGCAGAATGAAGAATGACTGATAGAGTAATCTTCTGCACCTCAGTTGGCTGAGCATGACACTTACAACCCCAGGATAGCAGGTTTGATTCCCAGGACCACCCATACGTAAAATGTATCCACGCATGGATGTAAGTCGATTTGGATAAAAGTGCCTGCTAAATGGCATATATTATTATGTTATATTATTATACTACAAAGGGTTATCAAAGAGCAGTGGAGGCTCCTCATTCTCCTCAGTGAATTGAATAAAAATAAAAATGGGAAAAGTTTATTTTTTAAATTCCTTTTTAGATAAAACTATACTAAATATATTCACATCACCATATTATTGATTAAAACACACTGTTTTGCAATGAAGGTCTACATTAGCCTCACCAGCACTCTGTAGGGTAGCACCATGATGTAGCTGGAGGACAGCTAGTTTCCGTCCTCCTCTGGGTACATTGGTTCTCAACCCCTACCATAGACTTAAACAGTAATTATGTCAACTTCCGTAGGACGTCCTCCAACCTGTCAGAGCTCTTGCAGCATGAACTGACCCAATCCACCCAATCAAAGGATCAGAGAATGAATCTAGAACAGAAAGCATAAGCTACAGCTAGCTAGCAGTGCAGTGCATCAAAGATAGAGAAAGACAATAGTTGAACAGTCAGGAACGAATTCATTTATTCCAAAATGACAGCTGAACTAGCTAGCAAAATGAAACTAGCTAGTTTAGTCTACTCAAACACTCCGCTCAAAGAGAGGGATGTTATGTTAGCTAGCTGGCTATGACTATCCAACACAACACTGGAACTCTTCCAAATCAAGGTAAGCTTTTGGTTTTACTAATTTATTACCACCGGGGCCCGCCGGTGTAAGTGCTAAACTGCTTACTGACTGTACACTGTAACGTTACTGCATGATTGTAGCAGGTTTACTAATGCATTAGTTCTATTAGCTATGTTGACTATAACGTTACTTTAGCTAATATGGTGACAACGATCTCGGCTGTGTGCAGCGGATATGGTTTGGCTTGGAAAGGTTGTTCACCTGGTCACATACAGCTGATGTGTTGTGCATTGAAGTCAACAAGCAAAGGGAAAAGGTGAGAGGAGGAGAGTGCATAGATGCGAGAAGGAACATAACGTGGCTAATATGAAAGTGAACGTGTTTACGTGTGTATTCATTCCACAGATTCTGTTAAAAAACTTTTCTTAAATGGAAGCAAACAGAACGAAACGGGGATAAACATGCCTGAATTTGTCCAATAGAAACTCTCGTTTGCAACTGTTGGACTAATGATTACACAATAGATCAGCTAAATGCAGGCACATTTTTCTCTTGACCTGTGTGCACCTAAGTTGCAAACTTTCATTCATAGGTTTGGTTGTGGCAACCTTATGATAGGGCAAATTTGAGTATCATGTAGTAGCCTAAACCTATCACTGTTACATTGAGCTGGGAGAATGGAATATGAATGACAGTCATCCAATTAGCTGCAATAGAAACAAGGGCATGCTCATGAAAAAAGTATAATATTCTCTAATCGTAAATGGCACCGACCTCCACTGTCAGTGAGTTAGGTAAAATGACACTGCTGTACCTCCTCCTCCGGTTTCTCTTCCACGCTGACTCCAGATGGATCCCCACTGCTCTGCTGAGACCGCAGGTTAGACGGGTTCTTACGACGGATAGAACCACGGGATGAATCAGTGATGCTCTGGATCTGTGACAGTCAAAGCAACAAGGTATTTTAACTTTTAACAGATAAAATGAGTTCAAACATGAGAGTTTGAGTCGAGATATGAGGGTGTCTGTTACAACACTTCAGAAAATCACATAAAAGAAATGTGTCAACACTTGAAATATTATAATTTGCTCAACACAAAGCAGATTTGATGTATATAAATATCTAGCATGTGTTTTTCAGTAGATGTTTAGAAATGCATGACATTATAGAATGAAGACTTCTTTGTAAGATCACACAGGTTATTCTGTAAATCCTCACGGGATATCTTAGATTCCCTGATATGTTATTGTTGCTTAGTCTGCTTTCTTGATTAATGAGACAGATCAAACTGGGTGTCACGCCCTGACCTTAGTATTCTTTGTTTTCTTTATTGGTTTGGTTAGGTCAGGGTGTGACATGGGTGATGTATGTGTTTTTGTACTGTCTAGAGGCTTTGTAGGTTTATGTTTTTAATCATCTAGGTGTTTATATAAGGTGTTTATATACGTCTATGTTTACCTAGATGGGTTCTCAATTAGAGGCAGGTGTTTATCGTTGTCTTTGATTGGGAACCATATTTAGGCAGCCATCTTCTTTGGGTATTTCGTGGGTTATTGTCTATGTCTATTTGCATGTGTCTGCACTAGTATTATTTAGAGTCACGTTTGTTGTTTTTGTATAGTTTGTTAAGGGTTCTTCGTCTTCATTAAAAGTATGTATTCACATCACGCTGCGCCTTGGTTTCCTCCGTACGACGAACATGACACTGGGCAAGTGCAGACACAGAGATGACATTTTAAAACCAGCTCAGTAATTCTAATCATTCACACGCTGCCTTGCCCTATTGCTGGCATTTCAATTTGAGTGAGTGATGATGGCTGGTAATGACAAGTGTTAGAGAAACTGCTTAGGAGCTTTTTTTTTGGACACTATGGACTTTGTTTGGTGATCGCTAACAACTACACTGATAATATAAAATCAAATTAATTTACCTACGTATGAATTATACTGTACATATTACATGGGATGTGTCAGGGCTTACCTCTCTCTCCATCTCGTTTTTGGTGAGGTGCATCTGTTTGAGGATTTGGGAGCGCTGCTCCATCACTAAAGTCTTCTCATATGTATAGGCTGAGATGTCACTGTCATGCTAAAAAGGGACATGGGTGTTAAAACATATATCATTGCACAGTATTCGACTGAACTGCTATTACTCTCACCAATAAATCAATTTATAGAGCATATAATAGTTTTTAGTTTTTGTCTCTCACCATTTCCACCACCTCGACCTCGGCATCAATACGCAGGTGATACAGGAAGGTGATCAGGTCTTTCTTCATTTGGATGCTGTTGTCGTCCATCTGGGCCACGGTGAAGATGCGCATCTTACACTTCCTCCACACCTGTCAACACATGGAAGTCTATGACTGATATCTCAATAACCAACACCCAAAAGCATCCCAATGGGCACACACTGGTTGAATCAACATTGTTTCCACGTTATTGCAATGAAATTAAGTTGAAACAACGTGGAATAGACATTGAATAGACGTCTGTGCCCAGTAGCAAGTGCTATCTCTCCAAATGCCCAAATGGGGTCCAAATAGGGCCGTTGGTTCCCACCTTGTGCTGGCGCAGAAGGAAGGGCAACAGCATCAGCATGCCTCCATCATGGACAATCCACCACACATCAATGTGGCCTTCAGTGAAGCGCTCTCCATTGGACGGGTAGGCAGCAATGTTCTTAGGGACCAGCAGGGCCATGCTGGCTGCAGTCGTCTCCCTAACCACCTCTACAAATAGATTGAACAGGAGTTTGCATATAATGATGATAACACACAAAACCATCCAAAGCATAGTTAGCCTATGGAAAAATGACTTCTCTAACTCACCGATGAAGTTCCTGAAGCGCAGGTTGTCCTCAGCCTGTTTCCAGGTGCGTGGCCAGCTGACCAGCACAGTGTTGTGCTTCAGGCCTCCCAGCCCCCCGACCTGGATCAGGTGGGAGGTCCCATCCCTCAGGTTGGAGGAGATCACCACCTGGGAGAAGCCCTTCACCTTCTCTGTCTCCATCAGCTTCCTCAGAGACTGGAGCACACAGTGGGAGAGGGGCAGGGGCAGAGACCAGGGTGTTATAAATTATTAATCAATCATTCATCAGTGTATGTATGTGTGTCTGTGTGTTTGTCTCAGACAATACTGACCTGGTCTGCCTGCTGGGCCTCTGCATGGTTGTTGAGGTATGTGCCTACCACCGAGGTGCCCACAATGGTCAGGCCTTTTCCTGCTTTCAGCTGATTGGTCAGGGACAGCAGACGGGGCTGCTCTACATTATGTTCTGCATCCACGCTCACCAGGACCATGATCTGAGGCCTAACCAGGAGGAATATGAAATTCAGTCACATTCAGACTTACAGAGAAAGTAACTAAAGCTGGAAACCGACAGAAAACATGGGATAGACATGGGCTGTTGATGTAATGTCTGTTTTTGAACATACTTGAATATGCATGTGTTACCTACAAACAAATACAGTACCAATCAAACACCTACTCATTCAAGGGTTTTTGTTTATTTGTACTATTTTATACCATTTAGAATAATAGTGAAGACATCAAAACTATGATATAACACATATGGAATTATGTAGTAAGCAAAAAAGTGTTGAACGAATCAAAATATATTTTATATTTGAGATTCTTCAAAGTAGCCACCCTTAGCCTTGATGACCACTTTCCACATTCTTGACATTCTCTCTACCAGCTTCATGAGGTGGGGTTCTTTGCTAAAAGTTAATATGTGGCATTTATTTCCTTCTTAATGAGTTAGAGCCAATCAGTTGTGTTGTGACAAGGTGGGGTTGGTATACAGAATATAGGCCTATTTGGCAAAAGACCAAGTCCATATTATGGCAAGAACAGCTCAATTAAGCAATACATAAATAAATAAGACATGGTCAGTCACTATGGAACATTTCAAGAACTTTTAAAGTTTCTTCAAGTACAGTCGCAAAAACCATCAAGAGCTATGATGAAACTGTCTCTCATTAGAACCGCCACAGGAAAGGATGACCCAAAGCTACCTCTGCTGCAGAGGATAAGTTCATTGCAGTTACCAGCCTCAGATTGCATCCCAAATAAATGCTTAACAGAGTTCAAATAACAGACACATCTCAACATCAACTGTTCGGAGGAGACTGCGTGAATCAGGCCTTTATGTTGCATCAGATGACCTGGGGCCTCATTTTATAAAGGATGCGTGGGCACAAAAGAAGACGTACGCCACTTTCGAAGCAAACGTTGTGATTTATTTTTTTAAAATAACTTGAAGGAAGAATGTGCGTTCCTCCACAGACACTTTGACCTATACATACGCACATAACCTGGAGAAATGAGAAACTGCAACTCCGATGGCAGAAGGATGAAACTTGAGAAACGCTTTGAAATTGACACCATTGTGTAAAATAAATGGAAATATTACCTCTCACATATTATATATGAAGAGTTCCCTGGAGTGCACACTAAATAAAACATAAAAAAATAATTTAGGATAATAAATACAAATGGAGATATCTGTTTTTGCAAAAGAACCCCTCAAATACATTGTACAGTTTAATCGGGAATCATATTTAATTGGATCTGTAATTATTAAACATCACTTGCATGTTATGAAATGTATTCTCATAAATAATGATGTGCACTTGTATCTGCCCGATTGAGGTATCGAAACGAAACAGTTTAAACGTAATGTGATGAAAGAAATAAAAGTAGAAATGAATAATTCTCTCTAATATTATTCTGACATTTCACATTCTTAAAATAAAGTGGTGATCCTGACTGACCTAAGACAGGGAATATTTACTAGGATTAAATGTCAGGAATTGTGAAAAACTGAGTTTAAATGTATTTGGTGTATGTAAACTTCCGATTTCAAACTGCATATCGTTATTACATGTTCGTTGCGCAGAACTGTCAATGTGATAATGGCCCTGTCATTGTCAGTTACAATCAGGGTAATCACCACACCTGAAGATGTTACGCAATTGGGTAGCTTTGAAAATCAAATGGGTGGCTATAAAAAGTTATGCAATTACAATGTGTAATGATGCACAATGGCTGCTTTGGCACTGTTGGAAGATTTGGCGAATGGAAGAATTCGGAGAGAGACCAATGATGATGAGTGGCTTATGAGCCGTTTCCGATTACCAAGAGCTGTTCTCTTGGATCTCTGTGCTGTAGTGGGCCCAGCTTTACAGAGAAGCACCCACAGAAACCAAGCTTTGCCTGTCCCACTTCAACTCATTGGCAACCTCGTTAATACCGTCGACGGTGCCTCTTTTTGGCCTCCACTTTTATGTCAGGACCACGTCTTTTTTATTTCTGAGATGGTCCGACCTTCTGAGCCAGCGGCATTCACAGCGTGCCAATCTAACGCCTTTTTGTCATTTGTAATGCCCACACTGTGTCCACCAAACAATATATTTGTTATTGCTTCAACCTCCCTGACAAGAACTTCCATTTCACACTGGGTAAAATGTCATTTTTTTTAGCTGTCATTGTTGTCATGCAGTCAGTATGGAGGAATATTAATTAGGGGCGTTTCACTGACTATTCATAAGGCATCTATGGGCGTTAAAAGGGTGGGTCAAGACGCTCGCTCACGTGCACCAAATTTCGTGTTGATTGTGATTTATAAAGGGAAACCTGCGTGGGGATGTGCGCACGCACTGTGTTATAAATCAGAATATTTTTGTGCGGAAGCACTTTCTGTGTTTCTTTTGATGTGAAGGATTTGAATCCTCCGTACAGTTTTACAACTGTGCCTCCAAAATCACCAAACCTCAACCCAATTGAGATGGTTTGGGATGAGTTGGACGACAGAGTGAAGGAAAAGCAGTCAACAAGTGCTCAGCATATGTGAGAACTCTGGCAAGACTGTTGGAAAAGCATTCCAGGTGAAGCTGGTTGAGAGGATGCCAAGAGTGTGTAAAGCTGGCATCAAGGCAAAGGGTGGCTACTTAGAAGAATCTCAAATATAAAATATATTTTGATTTGTTTAACACATTTTTGGTTGCTACATGATTCCATATGTGTCATTTCATAGTTTTGATGTCTGCACTATTATTCTACAATGTAGAAAATAGTAAAAATACATTAAAACCCTTGAATGAATAGGTGTGTCCAAACCTTTGACTGGAACTGTACATTTCCCTTGAGTTAGTATGGTACAGATGATGAATAAAGTTTGTGCAATAATATAAGTCTATTTTATAGATGTGAGTAGAGGCATTTAGCCTCTCTGTGAGTCACTGACCTCCAGTTCTTGGTGTGAGGCGGTCCCTCCTCCAGTCTCATGAGGGCAAAGCGAGCAGCGCTGAGCGAGATGCCACGTATACCATCTCCCCATTCCTTCTCCGCCCTGTCACAAACCACCAAGCAGAGAGTTCGAGTCAATCAACCATTAATTAACTGAAATGTTCACCGGTACTAAGTGTGTGGGTTTAGTAACCTGTGAGTGTCAGTTACTAATGAATATAAGAACATCCCAACAGTGTTTAACCATTGTATTTGAAAATCTCCAGTTTGATTTATATTTCATTCAAATTTATTTTTGGATGGCCCATGTGTGAGAATAACATAAGTGCTGGTACATCAATATAGACTCCCTGATTTCTCAAAGCAGCCACATTAATCAGTGTGACTCAGTTAATCAGTGTGACTCAACTTGATAACCCTCTGAACAGAATCAGGATAAATTGCTAAGAAAATAGAGAAAGACAACTTTTCTCTCTAGACTAGCCAAGTCTGTTATGGGTCTTGGCTCTGGGAAAAACCCATTTGAAAGGATAAATTATTTCTTAGTTGCAATTTTTCTCTGCTTTGTAGTCCAAGGACTGGAAGCTCACTCACCCAGCGAACTCAATGTATTTGTAGATGCAGGTAGCGATCACCATGGCAACAATGGCGTAGTACCAGGAACAGATGAACATGAGTGACAGACACAAGCTCATGCCCAGGAAGGAGAGAGCCCTGTGGGGCAGAAGAACAGGAAGTCACGTCCTCAGTCTGATGTTTGTTGCTGCTAGAGTCACACCACAGCTCTGATCATAATAATGGCCAGAGATTGGAGACAGGACATCTTGTCTCTCTGTCTGCTTTTGTTGTGGTCTTGCCAATAGAGGATTAATATAGGCTAAGACAAGCTCCAGATTCCCACAGTGTCTCTGGCAGACTACTCAGGTAAATAACAGCTTCCTAACAGAAACCTACTTGGCCCTGCCAGATATTCGGTGCCAGACATAAATGCAATAGTAGACTGTTTCACACCTGAGAATATTAGCACTCTTTGGTGATGGTCCCACAGCTAAGAGAGAGACCAATGATGTTGAGTTGTTCAACTCACCAGTGGTAGAACTTGAAGCGAGGCCTCCAGTTGGGGGTTCTCAGCAGAGTCTGCAGGGCACAGGCCAGGTTGACAAACATGTAGCACATCAAGAAGAACCTACACAGAAATAAGAACTCAGTCAGAACAGCTGTACTTGCTACCAAGACATAACGATCTCCATAGGGTGTTTAAGGTGAAGCAAAATGAATATTAGCTGTGTGATTGTCTTACATGGAGAGGATGGGAGCAACAGCGTCCAGAGAGGCGATGATGATGCCGATCTCACAGATACTAGCTGTGAGAAGCAGGGCCCAGGTAGGCTCTCCGTTGGCCTTGCCATGCCCAAACACCTACAGACAATACACAACAGTGAGATACTATTAACTATCCTGAGTGGCGCAGTGGTCTAAGGCACTGCATCTCAGTGCTAGAGATGTCACTACAGAACCTGGTTTGATTCCAGGCTGTTTCACAACCGGCTGTGATTGGGTGTCCCATAGGGCGGTGCACAATTGGGTCAGTGTTTGGCCGGGGTAGGCTGTCATTGTAAATAAGAATTTGTTCTTTACTGACTTTCCTAGCTAAATAAAGGTTAAATAAAATACAAAAACACACATACATAGTAGTAAAAAATTGAGTGGACTGTAGGAGTTTCAGTGTCTCCTTTTCTCTCATTCAGGTCACACTGTTCCTTGCTGCAGGGTGATTAATCACTATCTGCCCACAAGCTGCAGAGGTGGGTTTGGCAGGGGGGTAAAGACAGCTTCCATCACAGCAAGTCAACCTGAACCTGGACTATAGTAGGGCCATGCATAAGTAATCACTGCTAGCTCCTACACACTTGAGAGGTATTTTAATAGAGTGGACTTAAATTGCTCGGAACAAACAGATACATTCTCTATGTGGTATTAAAACAGTAGTAGCTGTGGTTCTGGTATTAGTATACAGTAAATGTACTATACAGATCATTACCAATGTTGTGTGTGCTTGTTCGCTGATTGACCACTCCAAGAAATAGCTGTGCTAGCGTGGTTGTGAAAGTGTGTTTTATTTGCCTTTATATGTGTGTGTGTGTGTGTGTGTGTGTGTGTGTGTGTGTGTGTGTGTGTGTGTGTGTGTGTGTGTGTGTGTGTGTGTGTGTGTGTGTGTGTGTGTGTGTGTGTGTGTGTACTCACTTTAAGGAAAGGGATGACGCTATCGCGAGAAATGGCCTGCAGTAGGCGTGGCGCTCCAGTCAAACTCTGAAGCCCAGCCCCACAGGTGGAGAAGAAGGATCCAATCACGATGACCCATGGTGACGGCCAAGCCAACGTACCAATCACAAGGTTACCGTCCACCCCCTCACCAAACCTGAGGTCAGAGTGATACATTTCTAAATGGTCTTTTTCAATGAATGTTTTTGCTATAACAACTGGCTTCTTCCATTGCATAATACATTCAGTATACACTACTGTTTTTTGGATTCTCAGTGTTTGGAAAGTTATTTGTTATTCTATGTTTTGTATCTGATTACATAGACAATTAGTGGGAGTATGCTAGTTACAGACGCTATTGAAAGTCTACACACCCCTTGCGCAGTCTTCACATTTTGCTGCCTTAAAATTACATCTGAAAAAGGGATTGATGTGTTGATTGTGTATGTCTTCATGCCCCAGAGTTAATATGGAGCAAAGCCCAGGTAATAACTTACCTAACCCTGGGACAGAGTTTTGTTTTTCAGCAAGACAATTATACACATTTTAATTCCAATGTCACACCAGAATGGCTTTCCAAGAGGTGGTGAGGTTTCCTGAATGGTCCAGTCTCAGTCCTCACTTTAATATACTTGAAAATCAGAGACAAGGTTTGAATATTGCTGTCCATTGATTCACAACCAAATTTACTGAGCTTGATCAATTTTAACAAAAACAATGGATACATTGCACTTAGAGTTGTGCAAGGTTGGTAAAATCTTAAAATCTTCTAAATGATTCACATCTGTAATGGCTGCCAAAGCTGCTTCAATCAAGTATTTACTCTACTGTGTGAAAACATATGCAATCAAGACATCTATTATTATCTTTATTATTAATAATTTGGAGAAAAAATGTCACTTTGAATATGTGGAGTAGGTTGTGTAGATCTGTAAAAAAAATCAAATGTATTCCCTTTTAAGTTTTAATTTAAGACAGAAAAATGGGAAGACTGTGCAAGAGGTTGTAGACTTTCACAAGGCACTGTGTAGTAATAATGAAGGCAGTGGATGTATAGGAGAATACTAATGACTCACTTGTCCCTCAGGACCACCCCTTCAATACAGGCCCCAAACAGGACCACTGCAGACATGTCTGAGAGAAGCAGTGAAGGAATACACCTGCAGACTGTCTCCCAAACAAAGTTAGCTGAGCGTTTACAAAAGCTCAAAGACATATAAACCTGAATAAAGGATCAAATGCTTCATATGGTTTATTCAAACATTCAAACAAAGTATAGTTAATATTCCAGCGTATTATTGTCAGCAGTCCCTGAGAAAGTACAAATCAGATTTCAGCACAATGGACAGCACCGCTTCAGTAATACTGGCAGTGGACCATGTTTCAGAACCATGGACAGCTCCGCTTCCAGTAGAACTGTCAGGGGTAGTACAGTGAATTCCATTCAGAAAGTATTCAGACCCCTTGACTTTTTCCACATTTTGTTACGTTACCGCCTTATTCTAAAATCGATTAAATAAAAATGTTTCCTCATCAAGCTACACACAATGCCCCATAATGACAAAGTGGAAACAGGTTTTTGGACATTTTTGCAAATGTATTACAAATAAAAAACAAAATTAACATAACATTCAGACCCTTTGCTATGAGACCCAAAATTGAGCTCAAGTGCATCCTGTTTCCATTGATTATAGAGCTCCGAGACAGGATTGTCTCGAGGAAAAGATCTGGGGAAGGGTACCAAAAAATGTAGGCAACATTGAAGGTCCCCAAGAACACATTGGCCCTCATCATTCTTTAATGGAAGAAGTTTGGAACCACCAAGACTCTTCCAATAGCTGTCCGCTGACAATCAGAACTGAGCAATCGGGGGCGAAGGGCTTTGGTCAGGGAGGTGACCAAGAACCTGATGGTCACTCTGACAGACCTCCAGTGTCCCTCTGTGGAGATGGGATAACCTTCCAGAAAGACAACCTGCAGCACTCCACCAATCATGTTTTTATTGTAGAGTGGCCAGACGGAAGCCACTCCTCAGTAAAAGGCACATTACAGGCTGCTTGGAGTTTGCCAAAAGGACTCTCAGACTATGAGAAACAAGATTATCTGGTTGGATGAAACCAAGATTGAACTCTTTGGCCTAAACGACAAGCGTTACATCTGGAGGAAACCAGGCACCATCCCTACGGTGAAGCATGGTGCTGGCAGTATCATGCTGTTGGGATATTTTTCAGCGGTAGGGACTGGGAGACTAGGCAGGATTGTGGGAAAGATGAATGGAGCAAAGTATAGAGAGATCCCTGATAAAAATCTGCTCCAGAGCGCTCAGGACCTCAGAATGGGGCGAAGGTTCACCTTCCAATAAGATAATGATCCTAAACACACAGTCAAGACAACGCAGGAGTGGCTTCGGGACAAGTCTCTGAATGTCCTTGAATGGCCCAGCCAGAGCCCGGACTTGAAGCCGATCGAACGTCTCTGGAGAGACCTGAAAATTACTGTGCAGCGACGCTCCCCAACCAACCTGACAGGTTTTGAGAGGATCTTCAGAGAAGAATGGGAGAATCTCCCCAAATACAGGTGTGCCAAACTGGTAGCGTCATACCCAAGAAGACTCGAGGCTGTAATCGCTGCCAAAGGTTCTTTATCAAAGTACTGAGTAAAGGGTCTGAATACTTATGTAAATGTAATATTTATGTTTTTTATTTGTAATAAACTTGCAAAATTGTCTAAAAACCTGTTTTTTCTTTGTCATTACTGGGTATTGTGTGTAGATTGATGAGGGAAAAAAACAATTTAATACATTTTAGAATAAGGATGTCGTGCAACAAAATGTGGAAAAAGTCAAGGTGTCTGAATACTTTCCGAATGCACTGTATATACTGTATTATAAACCGGGTGGTTCGAGCCCTGAATGCTGATTGGTTGACAGCAGTGGTATATCAGACCGTATACCACAGGTATGACAAAACACTTATTTTTACTGCTCTAATTATGTTGGTAAACAGTTTATGATAGCAATACGGCACCTCGGGGGTTTGTGATATATGGCCAATATACCATAGCCTAAGGGCTGTGTCCAGGCACTCTGCATTGCGTCGTGCGTAAGAACAACCCATAGCCGTGGTATGTATACTACACCCCCTCGGGCTTTATTGCTTAATTATAAACCGGGTGATTTGAGCCCTGAATGCTGATTGGCTGAAAGGCGTGGCCATCTACCACACCCCCTCACGCATTATGGCTTAAGTAAAGGATACACACTATAGAAGTCGTGGTGATGGCTGCTATGGTGCCTATGGGGATGGACTTCTGGGCATCACGCAGGTCTCCAGAGCGGTTGGAGCCAGCCATGATGCCTGGGAGGCAGAGGAACAGATACAAACAGGATTAAACAGGACCAATTCCCATCCTTCACACTTGATGTCCTCTGTTTTACACATTTAACTTTTTTCATTACACTGTGCTAGGAAGTGCTTTTTGGAATTATGTGGTACACATTTTCAGAAGTGAAAAAGTGGAGGCACAACAAAAAAACGAATAGAATTTTCGATAAAAGACCTTAACAAAACTTATTCTTTACTTGTAGCAACTGTGTTTTTATGATGATCCAGCAAACGGGTGCTGAGTTCAACAAACCAGGAGCATCTCTCACAAACCATGAGTACTGATAATACTATTCTGTATGTCACAGAGCAAATGTTCATACACAATGGCCATTTTATTCAGCTGTTATGCCATTGGGATGATAGTGGGAATGTGACTCATGTATTCCCCAGAATATCTGCTGATGTGGTTTTTGGCAGAAATTCTACTTCCTCTCATTTCGCCCTATTCAGCTCCTTTTGTGTCATCAGTTGTGGAATGTATTTCTCTCTCTCTCTCTCTCTCTCTCTGCATTTGGGCCTGTGGAGATACTCTCACGACACTATTTGTCACCATGAAGTGGATATTACAACAGGAATAATGCTGGTTTCCTTGGGTCTAGGAATGGTGCTTTTGATCTGGTATTTACTTTGAATTCAACAAGGTAAGATCTTTAAATGTAATTATAATAACTTAATATAGGTTATTAGATAAATCAGGTTACTGCTTGGCTGAAACAAAAGCCTGTACCTATACTGTCCTTTTGGGATAAGCTTGACCTAGTCGGTCCCCAGCAGTGACCCCTGACCCTTGACCCAGTGACTGACCTGTTACCTAGCAGTGACTAACCTGTGACGGAGGGGAAGTAGATCCCCACCAGTAGGGTGAAGAAGCTGGTGATGTCAGCCAGGACGTAACGGTTGGAGTTGGTGATGACAGCTTCAGGGTCCTGCATGGCAGAGATCCCCCGCTTCTCCAAGAAGTCTCCCTTCTCCAGATAGTAACCAAACAGATTCTCTGTGTAGAGGTGTAGAGAGAGAGTAGAGAGAGAGAGAGAGAGAGAGAGAGAGTAGAGAGAGAGAGAGAGAGAGAGAGAGAGAGAGAGAGAGAGAGAGAGAGAGAGAGAGAAAGTAGAGAGAGAGTAGAGAGAGAGAGAGAGAGAGAGAGAGAGAGAGAGAGAGAAATGCACATCATAACAATTACATACCTTTTGTGGAGTACCAGTACATCGCTCTACTACAGACTACATTCGATTACAATACATTCTGAGTGGGCACCTCTTACCAGCCAGTATACCACTGCTGACCCCTGGGATACCCTGGATCTCAGAGACATTGTTGTTTGCAAAGTATTCGTCACAGGTAGCATTGAGGAACTCGGAGTCACAGAAAATCTTCCACAGTTTGGTGGTGACTGTGCCGTTGTCCCGCTCAATGACCTTGGCACACACGTCAAATCCCTTGGAGATCAGAGTACGGTTCCCCAGGATACACACGCTGTAGGGGGTAGGACAGACATTACATAATCATTAGCTCCTTATTTATTTAGTGGTTGGGGAAAGCACAACATGAATCAACATAAATATGCAAGGCACATGGCTTGATTGAGTGAATGAAGTAAACATTAAACAAACAAATCAAAATTCGCTGGTTGCTTTGAGTTTATGGCTAGAGACAAGGTCATCATGGTTTTGTTTGTTTGGTTTGTAAAGCTCCGAAAGCTTTAAAGCTGGAACCCTTAACTGGTGAAATTGCTATGTCCGTTTGAGATATTACAACAACAAAGAAGTTACTGCAAACAACGAATATAGTTTTTTCCCCCTTCAGACATCATTGCACTAGGACTGCAGAATATGCACTGCAATTTATTTGACCACGCTGCCGAATGCTCTTCTCTTCCGTTTTCATAAACAAAACAAAAATAATAACAAATACACTGGGGTGAACAGTGGCACTGTTTCCCCTAATGCGTATTTGATCTTCAAGGGACAGTTTGAAAATTACTGGGGGAGGAGGGAGTCAGAGACCACTCAGAGGTCAGAGAAGTAAGTGAACGTCATGGTCATCTCGTTTTTGGCATGCTGGATGCCCTATGCCACAGTGGCCTGTTACATCTTTACCAATCAAGGAACCAACTTCAGCCCTGTCATGATGACCATCCCAAACTTCTTGGCCAAGAGTGCTGCCCTCTACAGCCCAGTCATCTATACTGAGTGTACAAAACATTATGAATCTGCTCTTTCCATCACGTAGACTGACCAGGTGAATTATGAACGCTATTATCCCTTATTGATGTCACTTGTTAAATTCACTTCAATCAGCACAGATGAAGGTGGAGGAGACATGATAAAGAAGGATGTTTAAACCTTGAGATAATTGAGAGATTGATTGTGTCTGTGTGCTATTCAGTGGGTGATTGAGCAAGACCAAAGATTTAAGGGCCTTTGAACGGGGTATGGTACGTAGTAGGTGCAAAAACGCACCGGTTTGTATCAAGAACTGCAACGCTGCTGGATTTTTCTCTTTCCCATGAGTATCAAGAATGGTTCACCACCAAAGGACATCTAGCCAACTTGACACAACTGTGGGGAGCATTGGAGTCAACATGGGCCAAAAAAGGGTGCAACTCAATATTAGGAATGTGTTCTTAACGTTTTGTACACTCAGGTGTTCTTAATGTTTTTTACATTCAGTTACTAGGGTGGAGGGTGGTCCAAAATAGGTGTTTTTTTAAGCTTTTGGGAGGATTTAGTGTGTGTTTATATTCGGCATGGGAGGGTAGTGCATTTTCCTCCTGGTTTACATTCACTATTTTGCAGGCTTTACTATGTAATAGGCAAATTTCCTCATCTGCTTCCCTTATGCACTATGCTAACTATACCACATGTCAATATAGTCTATCTTGTCCTCTATCCACCATTCATAGTGGCAGAAGTGGTAGGTGGATTGTTTGTCCAGATCTGCAATAGGCTAACTAGCAATCATACCACACATAAATCATTTAAGCTGCCCCAATTGTATATACAGTGGGGCAAAAAAGTCAGCCACCAATTGTGCAAGTTCTCCCACTTAAAAAGATGAGAGAGGCCTGTAATTTTCATCATAGGTACACTTCAACTATGACACACAAAATGAAAAAAAAACAGAAAATCACATTGTATGATTTTTAATGAATTTATTTGCAAATTATGGTGGAAAATAAGTATTTGGTCAATAACAAAAGTTTATCTCAATACTTTGTTATATACCCTTTGTTGGCAATGACAGAGGTCAAACGTTTTCTTTAAGTCTTCACAAGGTTTTCACACACTGCTGCTGGTATTTTGGCCCATTCCTCCATGCAGATCTCCTCTAGAGCAGTGATGTTTTGGGGCTGTTGCTGGGCAACACGGACTTTCAACTCCCTCCAAAGATTTTCTATGGGGTTGAGATCTGGAGACTGGCTAGGCCACTCCAGGACCTTGAAATGCTTCTTACGAAGCCCCTGTCTTACGAAGCCACTGTCATTGTCATGCTGAAAGACCCAGCCACGTTTCATCTTCAATGCCCTTGCTGATGGAAGGAGGTTTTCACTCAAAATCTCACGATGCATGGCCCCATTTATTCTTTCCTTTACACGGATCAGTCCTCCTGGTCCCTTTGCAGAAAAACAGCCCCAAAGCATGATGTTTCCACCCCCATGCTTCACAGTAGGTATGGATGCAACTCAGCATTCTTTGTCCTCCAAACACGACGAGTTGAGTTTTTACCAAAAAGTTATATTTTGGTTTCATCTGACCATTTGACATTCTCCCAATCTTCTTCTGGATCATCCAAATGCTCTCTAGCAAACTTCAGACGGGCCTGGACATGTACTGGCTTAAGCAGGGGGACACGTCTGGCACTGCAGGATTTGAGTCCCTGGCGGCGTAGTGTTACTGATGGTAGGCTTTGTTACCTTGGTCCCAGCTCTCTGCAGGTCATTCACTCGGTCTCCTGGGATTTTTGCTCACCGTTCTTGTTATTATTTTGACCCCACGGGGTGAGATCTTGCATGGAGCCCCAGATCGAGGGAGATTATCAGTGGTCTTGTATGTCTTCCATTTCCTAATAATTGCTCCCACAGTAGATTTCTTCAAACCAAGCTGCTTACCTATTGCAGATTCAGTCTTCCCAGCGCGGTGCAGGTCTACAATTTTGTTTCTGATGTCCTTTGACAGCTCTTTGGTCTTGGCCATAGTGGAGTTTGGAGTGTGACTGTTTGAGGTTGTGGACAGGTGTCTTTTATACTGATAACAAGTTCAAACAGGTGCCATTCATACAGGTAATGAGTGGAGGACAGAGGAGCCTCTTAAAGAAGAAGTTACAGGTCTGTGAGAGCCAGAAATCTTGCTTGTTAGTAGGTGACCAAATACTTATTTTCCACCATAATTTGCAAATATATTAATAAAAAATCCTACAATGTGATTTTCTGGATTTATTTTCTCATTTTGTCTGTCATAGTTGAAGTGTACATATGATGAAAATTACAGGCCTCTCTCATCTTTTTAAGTGGGAGAACATGCACAATTGGTGGCTGACTAATAATTTTTTGCCCCACTGTATACTGTGAATCCACAAGAACTAGAAGGAATTGCTGATAAGCAGGGGAGAGGCCACGTGTGTCATTATGCACGAAAGAACAGTGAGACATGCAGCTCTAAAAGCTCCCCTATTGATTTTGTTTAGGGACAATAAAATTATATAGACAACACCACAATGCAATGAATAATTCCATTATTGTTTGCAAGTGAGTACAAAATTCGACACTGTAAACTGCAATGAAAATTTGAATAATTGCGCAAAAGCCCTGTCATTTGAATGTTTCATTACATTCCTTCCATTTGGATCAGTTGTGGGTCTACTCCCGACAGCTTATACAGTATAGAAATGCACAGTGGAAGGCCTGTCTGGCTGTATTTTTAATTATGATACTGAAATGAGCTGTCTGTTGCGGTTCACCATTCTTCCAAGTCATCCTATAATAATGTGGCCACATATGATCCCAGCAGGCCCAGTTATTCAGGAAACTTTAATACGCACTCTGACTCATCTCCAATTCCTAGTGGCTATTCCATGCGCACCTAGAACCTAACGCTTCAATACAGCCTACATATTTATCAATTAACTTTATATTAAGTCACAATGTTTTAATCTGATTAGGCTACTTCAAATGAGTCCTGTAGGCTACCTGCGCACGTTTGTCCAAAATATAATTCCAGCATTCAAACTGTGCACCGCCCATGCCATTTGATGCTACAAAACACCAAAAAGTGTAATGACATTCGAAGATTGTCAAGCCTAACCTTAGATACCGGGTACAAGGTAGGAATAGATTTATTTTCTGTTTGTCGATATTAACATAGTCTATTTGATTATGATGTAGAAAATGCAAACCATGATGTGGAAGCACCCAGGTTAAAATATCAAAATCAACTTCATTAATTTGGGGGCATTTCGAACACACATTAAACATTAATTGACATTTTGCTAGCTTGCTATTGCTTGCTAATTGTTCCTGGGAGATGAACATTGGGTTATTTCACCAGAAATGCATATGGTCCTTTTTTTCTGTATCTTTGAAGAACTCGGCTCCTCTCCTTGTTCGAGCGACGCCAACGGTCTTCTAGCCATCGCGCTCCATTTTTCATTGTTCCATTTGTTTTGTCTTCTTCCCCGCACACCTGGTTTACATTCCCTAATTACACTGCATATATTCCCCCCCCCCCTTCCCCTCATGTCTTGGTGTGGAATTGTTTTTGTTTTGTGTTTATTGTATCGCATCAGTCTGTTTTTTTGTTGTTGCCTGTACCCTATTGGGGAAATTTTGGTTGTATTATGGTTGTATTCTTGACTGTATTTTGCGCTTGTCATATTTGACGGTTGGCTTGAATTGTAGCTGTTTGCGCCCGTCTGTTATTGCTCTTGGCAAATAAAGTCGCCTGATCACCTATTCTCTGTTCTCCTGCACTTGACTTGAATGAGCAGCAGTGAAAACCCTGACAGAATTCCACATCCACCATGGAGTCAGCATGATCAGGTACCCCGGTCAGAGAAGTCGAGGAGTGCCTCCGAGAATACTCGGCGATGCTGCAACATCTCGGCGCCACGATGGATTGCGTTGTCCAGACCATAGACCGCTGGGAGAGACAGGGAGTCTCTCCGGCGCCTCGACCAGCACAACCGGGGTTACCTCTACCCGTCCCTCCTGGATCCAGTCCCAGTGCGATGCGTCTCTCCCGTCCCAGGGAGTATGATGGGATGGCAGCACGGTGCCAGGGGTTCCTATTACAGCTGGACCTATACCTGGCCACCGTTCACCCAGCTCCCTCGGGAAGGGAGAGGGTGTCCGCCCTAGTCTCATGCCTCTCGGGGAGAGCTCTGCAAACTCTGTGTGGGCAGAAGGAGAAGCGGCGTTGGATCACCTTGAGAAGTTCACCCGCCGCTTCTGGGCAGTCTTCGACCATCCGCCCTAGGGTAGAGTGGCAGGGGAACGGCTCTTGCACCTGAGGCAGGGGACGAGGAGCACCCAGGAGTTCGCCCTGGAAATTTGGACCTTGGCAGCCGGAACAGGATGGAACTACAGACTCCCTAAATTCTATCAGCATATCGATTGTGCTACCAGGGCTTGTAAAACCCTGGATCATTGATATTCTAACTTCCGCGACGCATATAAGGCCCTCCCCCGCCCTCTTTTTGGAAAAGCTGACCACGACCCCATTTTGTTGCTCCCAGCCTATAGACAGAAACTAAAACAGGAGGCTCCCGCGCTCAGGTCTGTTCAACGCTGATCCGAACAATCTGATCCCACGCTTCAAGATTGCTTCGATCACGTGGATTGGGATATGTTCTGCACTGCGTCAAACAACAACATTGACGAATACGCTGATTCGGTGAGCAAGTTTATTAGCAAGTGCATCAGCAATGTCGTACCCACAGCAACAATTTACCTGTTGTCACGAATCCCGCCAAAGATGGTGTTTCTTCTTGTTCGGGCGGCGCTCGGTGGTCGTCGTCGCCGGCCTACTAGCTGCCATCGATTCCCTTTCCTTTTGTTTCTGTTAGTTGGGTATAATTGGTTACACCTGTTTTGAGTTTAGTTTTGTTTGTAGGCTAGGCCTACAAGCCCGCACTAGGTCCGATGGTTATTGTGCGGGCTTGTTCTCTGTTTTATGGTGTTAGTTGATTATTGTGATCTCTATTTTTCCAGACAGTTTTAGTCCTGTTTATTCGGACGGATTGTTTCATGTGCCCTTGTGTTTTGCATGTCCGTTTTTCCGCTGTCATTGGAATAAAAGATCCACGTACGGAACTACCTGCTCTCTGCGCTTGACTCCTCCACCCACCATTCATAGAAGTCTTAACACCTGTTTGGGGTAGCAGGCAGCTTTTTCACTTTTGGATAAATAGCGTGCCCAAACTGAACTGCCTCCTACGCTGTCCCAGATCCTAATATATGCATATTATTATTAGTATTGGATAGAAAACACTCTGAAGTTTCTAAAACTGTTTGAATCATGTCTTTGAGTATAACAGAACTCATTTAGCGGGCAAAATCCCGAGGACAGACCATTCAGATTTTTTTTTTAAATAAATAAAATCACTGTCTTTTCAATAAGTTTTCACTGGGAATCCAGAATTCTAATCGACTTTCCTGCAGTTCCTACCACTTCCACTTGATGTCACAAGTTTGTAGAAATTGGTTGAGGTTTTTCCTTTGTGTAATGAAGAAGTACCATAGCTCAGAACGAGAGTCACTTCATGTATATTTTGGATATGTATCGACATAATTAATCGAACAAAGGACCATTTGTGATGTTTATGGGACATATAGGAATGCCAACAAAAGAAACTCGTCAAAGGTAATGCATGATTTGTATTTTATTTCTGCGTTTTGTGTCGTGCCTGCAGAGTTGAAATATGCTACTCTCTCATTGTTTACTGTTATGCTATCATCAGAAAATAGCATCTTATGCTTTGGCCGAAAAGCCTTTTTGAAATCTGACATGTTGGCTGGATTCACAACGAGTGTAGCTTTAATTTGATATCTTGCATGTGTAATTTAATGAAAGTTTGATTTTTATAGGAATGTATTTGAATTTGGCGCTCTGCATTTTCCCTGGCTATTGGCCATGTGGGACGCAAGCGTCCCGTCTACCCCAGAGAGATTAAAACATTCCCAAACTAGAATCCGCAGATTGATGGCAGCATTCGTGCGAAACTGAAAGTGCGAACCATTGCTTTTAACCAGGGCAAGGTGACCGGAAACATGACCGAATACAAACAGTGTAGCTATGCCCTCCGCAAGGCAATTAAACAAGGTAAGTGTCAGTATAGAGACAAACTAGAGTCGCAATTCAAGGGCTCAGACACAAGAGGTATGTGGCAGGGTCTACAGGCAATCACGGATTATAAAAAGAAAACCAGCCCCATCGCGAACCAGGATGTCCTGCTCCCATTCAGACTAAACAACTTCTTTGCTCGCTTTGAGGACAATACAGTGCCAATGACACGTCCCGCTACCAAAACCTGTGGACTCTCCTTCACTGCAGCCGACGTGAGTAAAACATTTAAACGTGTTAACCCTGGCAGAGCTGCAGGCCCAGACAGCATCCCCAGCCGCGTCCTCAGAGCATGCGCAGACCAGCTGGCTGGTGTGTTTACGGACATATTCAATCAAACCTTATCCCAGTCTGCTGTTCCAACATGCTTCAAGAGGGCCACCATTGTTCCTGTTCTCAAGAAAGCTAAGGTAACTGAGCTAAACGACTACCGCCCCGTAGCACTCACTTCCGTCATCATGAAGTGCTTTGAGAGACTAGTCAAGGACCATAACACCTCCACCCTACCTGACACCCTAGACCCACTCCAATTTACTTAACGCCCCAATAGGTCCACAGACGATGAAATCGCAACCACACTGCACACTAACCTAACCCATCCGGACAAGACGAATACCTATGTGAGAATGCTGTTCATTGACTACAGCTTCGCTTTTAACACCATAGTACCCTCCAAACTCATCATCAAGCTCGAGATCCTGGGTCTCGACCATGCCCTGTGCAACTGCGTACTGGACTTCCTGATGGGCCGCCCCCAGGTGGTGAGTGTAGGTAACAACATCTCCACCCCGCTGATCCTCAACACTGGGGCCCCACAAGGGTGTGTTCTGAGCCCTCTCCTGTACTCCCTGTTCACCCACGACAGTGTGGCCATGCACGCCTCCAACTCAATCATCAAGTAGCTGTTGTGAAATTGTTTGGTTAGATTAATCAGTTATTACTGCATTGTCGGAACTAGAAGCACAAGCACTTCACTACACTACGTATTAACATCTGCTAACCATGTGTATGTAACAAATACAATTTGATTTGATTTGACCACTACAGATGCAGCCTGCGTGACGACTTCCATCGGGAGTTGGACTGCAGGGATGCCACCATCACCTTTGACCAACTGGTGGATCTGTCCATTCGGTTGGATAACCTGCTGGTCACCCTCAGACGCCCAGAGATGGCTCTGTTGGTTCTAGCTTCCATTACCACCGCTCTGGTGCCAATGGAGCTTGGAGGGGCTGCCCTTAGGGAGGCTGGAGGAGGGGCCTTCATGTGCACCATCTGTGGCCGCAGAGGGCATACTGCCGGTCAGTGCCATGTTGGTAACCTCTGGGATTCGAGGCAGCAGGCAGGAAGCCACCATCTCATTTCATGGCAAAAGGGTGCTTTCACGGGGTGGTCGCGAGAGTGCTCGGGGAGGTGTGTAGGGGTTCCGTACAGAGCCCGCTCCCCTTCAGTGTCCCATCTGCTGTCCGTGACCAGTTGATCTATTGAGCCCACACGTCACCCTCCTCTGGTCATCCGGGGTTCGGTTGGACGGTGCGCTGTCTGAGTGGGAAGTACTGGTGGCCTACCTTGGCAAAGGACGTGAGAGTTTATGTTTCCTCCTGCTCGGTGTGCGCCCACTGTAAGGCCCCTAGACACCTGCCCAGAGGTAAGCTACAACCCTTAGCCGTTCCACAATGGCCGTGGTCAGGTTACAGATTACAGCTTCCCCCCGATTACCGTATTAACCCCTCGTTCCATGTGTCTCTCCTCAGGCTGGTGGTGGTTGGTCCGCTCCAGGAGTCTGAGGTAAGAGAGGTTCCTCCACCCCCTCTGGACATCGAGGGGGCCCCGGCGCATGTCAAGGGGGGACTGTCACAACTTCCCGGCTCCTCTCCTTGTTTGGCCGGCGTTCGGCAGTCGACGTCACCGGTCTTCTAGCCATCGCCGCTCCATTTTTCATTGTTCCATCTGTTTTGTCTTGTTCCCCGCTCACCTGCTTTACACTCCCTAATCACACTGCATATATATATATTCCTCTGTTCCCCCCATGTCTTTGTGTGGAATTGTTTTTGTTTTGTGTTTATTGTATCGAGCCAGTCTGGTTTTTCACCCTGGGCATTGCCTGTACCCTACTGGGGAAATTTTGGTGAAACCTATGGTTGTATTCTTGAAGGTATTTTGCGCTTGTCACTTTTGCTGGTTGGCTTGAGTTGTAGCTGTTTGCGCCCATATGTTATTTCTCTTGGCAAATAAAGTCGCCTGATCACCTATCTCTGCTCTCCTGCACTTGACTCGAATGACCAGCAGCGAATACCCTGACACTCGTGTTTCTCTATTCTGACTATTAACTCTAGAAAAGCTGGGCATCGAGCAATGCGTTCTGAGCCAAAGTCAAAACAATCAAATAAATGCGTCATACATACATTACGAACAAAAACTTTCTATAGTTTATTTTACTGTAAAAAAAACAAAAAACACCACAATTCAAGTGTTATACAACATCATAAAGAAATTAATTTTAATTTTGTTTTAAGGGAGGACTTTAGAAGCATAAAAAATGAATACATTTTATTTCAAAAGAACATACAATTATAGTTGTATTATGTTACTAGTCTGCTTTAGTGGCCTATGGCTATACTTCTGCAAGTTCTCACTTGTAGAATGCATGGAACAAAATATGTAATATTCTACAAAAAGTTATATTTTGAAATAGAGCGCATCCCTTACTTTTAAGAGTTGTTTGGCAAATGAACAGTACTTGTCAAAAGTTTGGACACACCTACTCATTCAAGGCTTTTTCTTTATTTTGACTATTTTCTACATTGTAGAATAATAGTGAAGACATACAACTATATAATAATACATATGGAATCATGTAGTAACCAAAAAAGCGCTGATCAAATAAAAATATATTTGAGATTTGAGATTCTTCGAAGTAGCCACCCTTTGCCTTGATGACAGCTTTTCACACTATTGGCATTCTCTCAACCAGCTTAATGAGGAAGTCAGCTGGAATGCATTTCAATTAACAGGTGTGGCTTGTTAAAAGTTCTTTTGTGGAATGTATTTCCTTCTTAATGCATTTGAGCCAATCAGATGTGTTGTGACAAGGTAGGGGTGGAAGATGGTATTTTACCAAATAGGGCTAAGTCCATATTATGGCAAGAACAGCTCAAACAAGCAAAGTGAAAGGACCCTACTTTTTCGAACATTCTGTTAAAAATCGCGCAACATTTCAGCACCCTGCTACTCATGCCAGGAATATAGTATATGCATATGATTAGTATGTGTGGATAGAAAAACTGGTTAAATCACGGCTGTGACTATAACAGAACGTGCGTTTCATCGAAAAGTGCAGGAAAATCTGATCACTGAAAATGGAAAAATATATCCATGCGCCACTTCAACCGATTGATAAAGGTGAACCACATTAAATGGGGCTGAGGTTGCAATACCTACTGCTTCCACACGATGTCAACAGTCTTGTCATTTGCCTAGGCTTTGTTTCTTGGTCAAACGAACAAGAGACAGCCAATTTCTTCAGGTCTCCGACCGGATATTTTGGTTGAGATTTACCCGGACATTATTTCAAGACGTACAGCTATAGAATATACATCGCCTCGTGATCAATTTGATCGCTTATTAACGTTTACTAATACCTAAAGTTGCATTACAAAAGTATTTCGAAGTGTTTTGTGAAAGTTTATCGTCGACTTTTTTAATTAAAAAAAATGACGTTACGTTATAAAACGCTATTCTTTTCGTTGATCACACAGTCTTCATAGATCGATATCTAGGCTATATATGGACCGATTGAATCGGAAAAAAAGACCCAATAGTGTTTATGGGACATCTAGGAGTGCCAACAAAGAAGATGGTCAAAGGTAATGAATGTTTTATATTTTATTTGTGCGTTTTGTGTAGCGCCGACTATGCTAATTATTTTGTTTACGTCCCCTGCGGGTCTTTTGGGGTGTTACATGCTATCAGATAATAGCTTCTCATGCTTTCCCCGAAAAGCATTTAAAAAATCTGACTTGTTGCCTGGATTCACAACGAGTGTAGCTTTAATTCAGTAACCTGCATGTGTATTTTAATGAACGTTTGAGTTTTAACGAGTGCTATTAGCATTTAGCGTAGCGCATTTGCATTTCCAGATGTCTAGATGGGACGCCTGCATGTCAGGTAGGAGCAAGAGGTTTTAAGACATGACGATCAGTCAACATGGAAATGTTCAAGAAATATTTGAAGTTTCTTCAAGCGCAGTCACAAAAACCATTCAGCATATGATGAAACTGTCTCTCATGAGGACTGACACAGGAAAGGACAACCCATCCTCTGCTGCAGAGGATAAGTTCATTAGAATTACCAGCCTCAGAGATTGCAGCACACTTAACCAGCATGGCTACCACAGCATTCTGCAGCGATACGTCATTCCATCTGGTTTGCATTTAGTGGGATTATCAATAGTTTTTCAAGAGAACAATGACTCAACACACCTCCAGGCTTTGTAAGGGATATTTGAACAAAAAGGGGAGTCATGGAGTGCTTTATCAGATGACCTTGCCTCCACAATCACCCGACCTCAACCCAGTTGATATGGTTTGGTGTGAGTTGGACTGTAGAGTGAAGGAAATGCTAGCCAACTGTCACAAACCTTGCCGAAGATGGTGCCTCTTCCTGTTCAGGCGGTGCTCGGCCGTCGTTGCCGGCCTATTAGCTACCATCGATTCCCTTTCCGTTTGTTTTGGGTTATTGGGTAATTGGGTACACCTGTTTTGTATGAGGGTTTGTTTGTATGGTATTTAAGGGCACTAGGCCCGCTGGGTATTTGTGCGGGCTTGTTTGTGTTACTCTGTGTTTGATGGTGTGAGTTATTCGTATATTTATTCTCCGGACTATTTTGTCCTGTTGTTTGGACTGGCAACTTATATATGCCCTGTGTGTTGGCGTGACTGTTTTGTTGCGCTGGGGAATACATTTGAAAGAAAGACTGAACCCTGCTCTCTGCGCCTGATTCCACCCACCACTCCTAGTTGATCTTAACAGAAGCCCGCACCTTCAGAAATGGAATCAGCAGGAGCAGCGACCACCCCTCTCCCCACTATGGAGGAGCGCGTCCATCACCACACAGCGGTCCTCCATCGGATTGGTACCGCGATGGATCAGATGATGGAGAGGATGGAACGATGGGAGAGGAGTGGTCTACCGACATCTACCCCAGCTCCCCCACTGCCGACACCACCTACTCCACCTACGTCGTCCTCTGGGTCCGGCGCACTGCGTCTCTCCCCCCCGAGGGAGTACGATGGATGGCCAGGGATTTTTGCTCCAGCTAGAGCTCTACCTGGCTACCGTGCGTCCGGCTCCCTCGGGTGAGGAGAGTGTGAGCCTCCTCGTCTCCTGTTTAACGGGCAGGGCCCTGTACTGGGCTAACGCAGTCTGGAACAGTCCAGACTCGGCTCGGGACAACAACCTGGAGTTCACCCGCCGTTTCCGAGCTGTGTTCGATCATCCACCAGAGGGTAAAGCGGCGGGTGAGCGACTGTTCCACCTCAGGCAGGAGACGAGGAGCGCACAGGACTTCGCGTTGGAGTTTAGGACCCTAGCTGCTGGTGCTGGGTGGAATGACAGAGCCCTGATGGACCATTACCGGTGTAGTCTCCGGGAGGACGTCCGCCGGGAGCTAGCTTGCAGGGACACTACTCTCTCCCTGGATGAACTAATAGACATGTCTATTCGATTGGACAACCTGCTAGCTGCCTGCGGGCGTTCAGAAATGGTCCTGTTAATTCCACCTTCCAGCTCTCCCACTCCCACTCTGATAGAGTTGGGAGGAGCTGCATCTAGGGGGATCAGAGGGGGCTCCTCCTGCTCCTATTGTGGACGGAGAGGACACACTTCGGACCGGTGTTGGAGGAACACTCCTCGGCCACCCCAGGTGAGTAAGCACCAAACTTACCCAGAGATCCCTGTTGGTCACATGTTTTTGTAAAAAAAAAATCCTGCGTTTTTCCCCTCTCTTCAGCATAAGGCGCTAGTCGATTCAGGCACAGCTGGGAGTTTTATGGATTGTGGACTCGCCCGTAAATTGGGTATTCTGTTAGTGCAGATAGACCCACCTGTCCCCGTGCACTCCTTAGATAGCCGACCGTTAGGGTCAGGGCTGGTCAGAGAGGCCACGATTCCGCTGGACATGGTAACGCAGGGGAATCATAGGGAGAGGATCAGTTTCTACCTCATTGATTCACCTGGGTTTCCGGTGGTGTTGGGGGTTCCCTGGCTGGCTATTCACAATCGCCTTATTTCCTGGAAACAGGGGGCTCTTAAAGGGTGGTCAGATGAGTGTTCAGAGAGGTGTATAGGAGTTTCCATCGGTGCCACGACGGTGGAGAGTCCAGGCCAGGTTTCCACCTTGCGCATTCCCCCAGAATATGCCGATTTGGCTATCGTTTTTAGTAAGAAGAGGGCGACCAAATTACCACCCCATCGACGGTGGGATTGCGTGATAAACCTCCAGGAGAACGCTGCACTTCCCCGGAGTCATGTGTACCCGCTGTCACAGGAGGAGACGCTGGCTATGGAAACATATGTCACGGAAGCTCTGAGACAGGGGTACATTCTGCCCTCCATGTCACCCGTCTCCTCGAATTTCTTTTTTGTGAGGAAAAAGGAGGGAGGTCTGCGTCCGTGCATTGATTATCGAGGTCTCAATTCGATCACAGTGGGTTTTAGTTATCCGCTACCTCTCATCGCTACGGCGGTGGAATCATTCCACGGAGCGCGTTTCTTCACGAAACTGGACCTCAGGAGCGCGTATAATCTGGTGCGTATTCGGGGAGGAGACGAATGGAAAACAGCGTTTAGTACCACATCAGGCCACTATGAGTACCTCGTCATGCCGTATGGGTTGAAGAATGCTCCAGCCGTCTTCCAATCCTTTGTAGATGAGATTCTCAGGGACTTGCACGGGCAGGGTGTGGTAGTCTATATTGATGACATCTTGATTTATTCTACCACACGCGCCGCGTATGTTTCCCTGGTGCGCAGGGTTCTTGGGCGACTGCTGGAGCATGACCTATACGTCAAGGCTGAGAAATGTGTGTTCTCCAAACCAACCGTTTCCTTTCTGGGTTATCGCATTTCCAGCTCGGGGATGATGATGGAGTGTGACCACGTTAACGCCGTGCGTAATTGGCCGACTCCGACCACGGTAAAGGAGGTGCAGCGGTTTTTAGGGTTTGCCAATTACTACCGGAGGTTTATCCGGGGTTTTGGCCAAGTAGCGGCGCCCATTACCTCACTGCTGAAGGGGGGGCCGGTGCGTTTGCGGTGGTCAGCAGAGGCTGATGGAGCCTTCAACCAGTTGAAGGCACTGTTCACTGGAGCTCCCGTGTTGGCGCATCCGGACCCTTCGTTAGCATTCATAGTGGAGGTGGATGTGTCCGAGGCTGGGGTTGGAGCCGTGCTGTCACAGCGCTCGGGCACGCCACCAAAGCTCCGTCCCTGCGCTTTCTTTTCTAAGAAGCTGGGTCCGGCGGAGCGGAACTATGATGTGGGGGACCGGGAGTTACTAGCTATGGTAAAAGCCCTGAAGGTGTGGAGACACTGGCTAGAGGGGGCTAAACACCCTTTTCTCATCTGGGGCGGCAGGGTAGCCTAGTAGCCAGTAATCGAAAGGTTGCAAGTTCGAATCCCCGAGCTGACAAGGTACAAATCTGTCGTTCTGCCCCTGAACAGTTCCTAGGCCATCATTGAAAATAAGAATTTGTTCTTAACTGACTTGCCTAGTAAAATAAAGGTAAAAAAAAAAAAGTAAAAAAAAAAAAATCTGGATTGACCACCGTAATCTGGAGTATATTCGAGCAGCGAGGAGACTGAATCCGCGTCAGGCTAGGTGGGCCATGTTCTTTACACGTTTTAGATTTACAATCTCTTACAGACCAGGTTCCCGCAACACTAAGGCCGACGCGCTGTCCCGTCTCTATGACACCGAGGACCGGTCCATCGAACCCACTCCCATCCTTCCAGCCTCTCGGCTGGTGGCCCCAGTGGTATGGGAGGTGGACGCGGACATCGAGCGGGCATTGAGGGTTGAACCTGCGCCTACACAGTGTCCGACTGGTAGAAGTTACGTACCGCTTGGTGTCCGTGATAAGTTGATTCGGTGGGCCCACACACTACCGTCTGCGGGTCATCCGGGGATTGATAGGACAGTGCGGGGTCTTAGGGGGAAATACTGGTGGCCCACCTTAGCTAGGGATGTGAGGCTCTATGTCTCTTCCTGTTCGGTATGCGCCCAGAGTAAGGCTCCTAGGCACCTTCCTAGAGGGAAGTTACAGCCCCTCCCAGTTCCACAACGGCCATGGTCCCATCTCTCTGTAGATTTCCTTACTGATCTTCCCCCATCTCAGGGGAACACTACCGTTCTGGTCGTTGTGGATCGGTTCTCTAAGTCCTGCCGTCTCCTCCCATTGCCTGGTCTCCCTACGGCCCTACAGACTGCAGAGGCTCTATTTACCCACGTCTTCCGGCACTATGGGGTTCCAGAGGATATCGTCTCCGATCGGGGTCCCCAGTTCACGTCTCGGGTTTGGAAGGCGTTTATGGAGCGTCTGGGGATCTCGGTCAGCCTTACCTCTGGTTATCACCCCGAAAGTAATGGGCAGGTGGAGAGAGTACACCAGGAAGTGGGCAGGTTTCTGAGGTCGTATTGCCAGGACAAGGCCAGGAGAATGGGCGACGTACGTCCCGTGGGCAGAGTTAGCCCAGAACTCTCTTCGGCATTCGTCCACGAATATGTCGCCATTCTAATGCGTACTGGGCTACCAGCCAGTCCTGGCTCCGTGGCATCAGAGTCAGACCGAGGCTCCTGCGGTGGAGGAGTGGGTACAGCGCTCTAGAGAGACCTGGCGGGCAGTCCAGGATTCTCTCAGGCAGGCCAGTGAACGGCAGAAGAGAGACGCTGACCGCCACCACAGCGAGGCCCCGGTGTTCGCACCAGGGGACAGGGTCTGGCTCTCGACCCGAAACCTGCCCCTCCGCCTGCCCTGACGGAAGCTGGGGCCGCAGTGTGTGGGTCCATTTAAAGTCCTGAGGAGGATAAACGAGGTGTGTTATAGATTGCAACTTCCCTCTTATTATCGTATTAACCCCTCGTTTCATGTGTCTCTCCTCAGGCCGGTGGTAGCTGGTCCCCTACAAGACAGTGAGGTACAGGAGGTCCCTCCACCCCCTCTGGACATCGAGGGGTCCCCGGCGTATACAGTACGAGCTATTCTGGACTCGAGACGCCGGGTGAGGGGCCTGCAGTACCTCGTGGACTTGGAGGGGTACGGTCCGGAGGAGAGGTGCTGGGTACCGGGGAGGGACATTTTAGATCCTTCCCTCTTGAGGGATTTCCATCGCCTCCACCCAGATCGCCCTGCGCCTCGTCCTCCGGGGCGTCCTCGAGGCCGGGGTCGGCACGCTGCGGGAGCTGCGTGTCAGGGGGGGTACTGTCACGAACCTTGCCGAAGATGGTGCCTCTTCCTGTTCGGGCGGTGCTCGGCCGTCGTGGCCGGCCTATTATCTACCATCGATTCCCTTTCCGTTTGTTTTGGGTTATTGGGTAATTGAGTACACCTGTTTTGTATTAGGGTTTGTTTGTAGGGTATTTAAGGGCACTAGGCCCGCTGGGTATTTGTGCGGGGTTGTTTGTGTTACTCTGTGTTTGATGGTGTGAGTTATTCGTATATTTATTCTCCGGACTATTTTATCCTGTTGTTTGGACTGGCAACCTATATACGCCCTGTGTGTTGGCGTGACTGTTTTGTTGCGCTGGGGAATACATTTGAAAGAAAGACTGAACCCTGCTCTCTGCGCCTGATTCCACCCACCACTCCTAGTTGATCGTAACACCAACAATTGCTGAGCATAGTTTGGAACTCCTTCAAGACTGTTGGAAATCAATTCCAGGTGAAGCTGGTTGAGATAATGCCAAGAGTGTGCAAAGCTGTCAGCAAGGCAAAGGGTGGCTACTTTGAAGAATCTCAAATAGAAAATATATTTTGATTTGTTTAACACTATTTTTTACTGTTTTCTACATTTTAGAATAATAGTGAAGACATCAGAACTATGAAAAACGACAAATGGAGTCATGTAATAACACCCTGATCTGTTTAACCTGTCTTTGTGCGCGTCTCCACCCTCCTCCAGGTGTCACCAGTCCACCTCATTATCCCCAGTGTATTTATACCTGTGTTCTCGGTTTGTCTGTTGCCAGTTCATCTTGTCTTGTCAGATCTTACCAGTCTGTTTTCCCGCGTCCTTGCTTTCTCAAGTTCTGTTCCCTAAGTTTCCCCAGTTCTGACCATTCGGCCTGACCTGACCCCGAGCCTGCCTGTTGAGCTCTACCTGCCTGACTGACCCGTTTACGAACTTCTGCCTGTCCTGACCCTGAGCCTCCCTGCTGTTCTTTACCTTATTGTCTCTACCCTGGATTACAGACCTCTGCCTGCCTTTGACCTATCTTTTGCCTGCCCCCTGTTTGGGTCAATAAATCTGTGACTCTAGCTGTCTGCATCTGGGTCTTATTCTGAGTTCTGATAGTGTCCAAACCTTCGACTTGTACTGTATGTGTTTTAGAAACCTTGTAAGAACCTCCTCTTCCCATTATGAAATCAAAATGTCTTACCTCTATGAAGGATCATTTGAAAAAGTTGGTAAGCTCTGTTGTCTTCTTTGTCAATTATCCACACTGTTCTGCTATCTCTTCATTCACATTTTAGCGCCCGGCTCTGCAGACGCGCGCAAGGAGTGTGGAGGAAATGATTGAATAACATGTGCAAGTCAATTTATTTTGGAACGCTCGTACAAGCAACGTGTTGTTGAAATCCAAACAAATAAAATATTATTTGTCTCATGCTTTGTAAACAACAGGTGTTGACCAACAGTGAAATGCTTACTTATTGGCCCTTCCCAACAACGCAGAGAGAACTTTTTGAAATAATAGCACAATAATAATATGAGGAATAAATACACAATGAGTAACAATAACTCGGCAATATACTCATGTTCGAGTAACGAGTCAATGTGCAGGAGTACGAGATGTTTGAGGTAGATATGTACACATAGGTAGGGATATGGCGACCAGGCAACAGGGTAGATGATAAACATTAGCAGAAGCAGCATATGTGATGAGTTAAAAGAGTTAGTGCAAAAAGGATCAATGCAGATAGTCTGGATAGCTTTAATTGGATAACCATTTGACAGTCTTATGGCTTGGGGGTGGAAGCTTTTGAGGGTCCTGTTGATTCCGGACTTGGTGCATCGGTACCGCTTGCCGTGCAGTAGCAGAAAGAACAGACTATGACTTGGGTAGCTGGAGACAATTTTTAGGACCTTTTTTTGATGGTGCAGCTGTATAACTTGCTGAATTTTTTCAGTCCTCCTGAGTGGGAAGAGCCTTTGTCGTGCCGTCTTCATGACTGTGTTGGGGTGTGTGGATATTGACTCTGAGGGACTTGAAGCTCTCAACATTCTCCACTACAGCCCATCAATGTGGATGGGGGTGTGCTCGGTCCTCCGTTTCCTTTAGTCCACGATCAGCTCCTTTGTTTTGCTGATGTTAATGGTGAGGTTGTTGTCCTGGCACCACACTGCCAGGTCACTAACCTTCTCTGTATAGGTCGTCTCATCGTCATTGGTGTTCAGTTCAACCACCGTTGTGGTCGTCAGCAAACTTAATGATGGTGTTGGAGTCGTGTGCGGCCATGAGTGAACAGGGAGTGCAGGAGGGGACTTTGCACGCAACCCTGAGGGGCCCCCATGTTGAGGGTCATTGTCTGGTTTGGGTGTAAGTGAGCAACAGCAGGAAAACGTTTTGGAAGCACCAATGTGTATGGGAGAGCATGTAAAGGACACCAGCATGCACCAGCACAAGGCTCAGTCAGGTCAAACTTACGGGAAAACAGGGGGTTCAAAGGCCGTCTTGATGACCCCAGCATAGACAGCCAGGATGGACAGAATGACGCAGGCCAGGAAGACCAGAGCCAGCTTGTTGACATATTTGACCCCCACAAACACCACCGTGGCCATGAAACTGAGCACAATGGTGCCGTATACACGCATGTTGTTCAGCATCGCTGCCTCCATATCAGCACCCTCCAGACCCTCCATCTTAAAAATGGCTGCCTGGGGGAGGATGTAGATCTGGAGAAGGGAAAGATGGAGGAAGAGAGAGAAAGGGAGGTGGAGGGAAAAGGAGAGAGGAAGAGAAAAGATAGTAATAATAGGATGGAGGGAGAGAAAGGGTGTGTTAAAAATGACATGGTGGGACGAGGATGGAGGGAGAGTGGGAGTGAGTGACATAAAAGGATGAGGAGAAAAAAGGAAGCAGGGAGTGAGAGGGTGTGGGAATAGATATCAGATATTATCTCAAACATTGGAAAAAACATATGAATGTAATGGATAATGGATTTATTTTATATCATTATAATGGCACAGACAAGGCACTAACAAATGAACAGTTTGCTGTGAGTGTGACAGCTTGCTTGATTAATCAATTATAATTTAGATATTATCAGGAATTGCAACAACTTTTCATATTTGTCTAAAATGAAAATATATCAACATAATTTATTGTATTAAATGGATAATTTTTGGCATATCTATTGCACCACAATCTGTAGGCAGAAGAACAAACATCTTCCTCCTGCATTCATCAATGTTGCATGTGGTCTCGCCCCCAAAATAAAACGCCAGACACTAGGCACAGGGGGAAAGAAAACAGATAGCAAACAAAACAATAAAATCTTTCCTTACCAGCAGAAGTTCGATGGCACCAAGGATGTACATTGCACCTGCAAAAGTAGTTCCTAGATAGAAGCAAATTCCGACAGCTCCACCAAACTCAGGGCCAAGGGAACGGGAGATCATGTAGTAGGAGCCTCCGGCTGAAAGACACAAACACAGCCATTGGCATTCCTCTTTTGCTCAATATTGTTTTCAATGATAAACCCCAGGTCTGCACATACAGTAAGTCTAAAGACTTTGGGCTTGAATATGCAGAAGTAGTAGTTTGTCAACAGAAATATAGTTAATGCATAGACATTGCTTAGGCATGTTAGAGCTTATCAGGAAAAAAGCCCTCGCCTTTCTATACAGTATCATGACTCTATGGATAGGCACAGAATAGTTTGAGTTTCCGAATAGAAATAGAAAGGTTTCTGATGTTTCACACTTTCACACTTCAACACTTTCATACTTTGTACAGATGATAGAAGGGGTGCTAGTACAGTGTGGTTCTGGTTTAGCCATGCCAGCATTAACTGTCCTATCACAGACCAGAGAAATATCAGATGTGAAAACCTAACTGGTTGGGGAAAAAACAACAAGACTGCCATGCATCACCCAGACCGTCCATTCATGCACGCACCAAGGTGTGCCTGTGACACACACTCACCTGGCACCACTCCATTTGTTGCGATGGCACTCATGGAGATAGCTGTCAGCATGGTCTGAGAGGAGGCAGAGGGGAGATAGCACTATTTTAAAAATGGAGCAGTTCCATCTGTTTTAGCCCTCAGCTGCAGAGTGCTGATTCTTAGTGAAACAGTGTAAGTCAAGGCACCACACCCGAACAAAGGAATTATAGTCCTTTAATCATATCACAGTCCGCTTTTACCAGTTGAATGTGGACACAAATATAATGCTTTTTTTCTTCACCCTGAATGATGTCAGCCTTTTGGTTTCATTTTGTTAAGACACTCCAGGACATACACATAGGAGATTGTGGATAATTATGTTTTTCATCTACATTTCAATTGCACTTTGGGTGCTTACATATTTTTTTTTAAATCTAGAATAAAACTTTGACATCATACCAACAATTCCCTAAGTGTAAGTCTGGAGAACATGTCTAGTGATAAATACACAACCTTTGATGAATGCAGATGGTTCTGAGGCTGAGAAAAAGGATGTGGCATGTGGGAAGAGTCTGCCTTTTGGAAAATGGCAGTTAAAGATAAGTACATTGAATTTAGACTACCAAATGCCAAACACCAATTTAGACCCAATCCCCATCTCTCCAAACTAAGTTGCTATAACATTCTCTATGAAATGATGTGTGATTCAATGTAGTGAGCATTGAAGTTATGCATGTATGTCCATTTACAGGTGGTGACACTTCAATACATTTTTTATGAGAGTAGTATAATTAAGCAACAAAAGTATACACTTTCATCAACTTTTTGACATTTTTACTTCTATTTTTTGAAAATACTAATGTTAATGGACCAAAATACCCCAAAATCTCAAAATTGTAATTTTAGCCTGTGGTGCCTGACCTTAATACTATATTGTTTGTGATGAATATGTATGAATATGAACTTTGGGAGGATGGTTCCAAACAGTTTCTTAGCTATTTGGCTGATGATCGATCATGACATCATACTGTAACGGTTTTGACTTGAGGTTCTTATTTATAGGGGTGCCAGGTAGGTTGTGCCTACCAGAGAAAACATTGGTTTCTCCTTTTGGTTTGTGAGGGAATGAGTCCCATCTGGTCCGTCAAGTCTACACCAATGCAAAGGACTTATGTAAAAGTCAGGATGGAAATAAACTTTTCATAAACCCTTAAAACATTGGAAAGAAATTCAAAAACAACTATATTATTTTGCGTGGGTTGTATTAGCAACACCAATGATTACACACACACATATATAATAATATCACAATGAGTTCTGGTTCCTCCAGAAATGTCCTGTACATCGGGCCTAAAAAGAGTCCTGCCTGGTAGAGTTCAGGGAACTCAAGTGACTTCTGTCACGCAATGTTTGTCCGTTCATTCAGTGTAGCGTAAACCCAGTATTAATCATGCAATCAATATAACAATAATTTTACCACAGAACTTTAAAGTGTATCAACTCTTACTAAGTCCTCAACTCTTCGGCTGACGCTCCCACGGGAGTATGATGGAACAGCGGCTGGGTGCCAGGGTTTCCTTCTCCAACTGGAACTCTACCTGGCTACCGTGCGTCCTGCTCCCTCCGGAGAGGAGAGCGTGAGCGCCCTCGTCTACTGTTTGACTGGGCGAGCCCTCGAGTGGGCCAACGCAGTGTGGAATGGTCCGGACTCGGCGAGGGATAATTACCCAGAGTTCACCCACCGATTCCGAGCTGTGTTTGACCATCCACCAAAGGGTCGGGCGGCGGGTGAACGACTGTTCCACCTGCGTCAGGAGACGAGGAGCGTGCAGGACTTTGCCCTGGAGTTCAGGACCTTGGTCGCAGGAGCAGGGTGGAACGACAGGGCCCTGAAAGATCATTTCAGATGCAGTCTCAGGGAGGACGTCCGCAGGGAGCTAGCATGTCGGGACACCACCCTCACACTGGACGAACTCATTGACTTGGCTATCCGTCTCGACAACCTGCTGGCTGCCCGCGGGCGTTCGGATCAGGTCCTGTCATTTCCACTACCCAGCCCTCCTGCCCCTATCCCTATGGAGTTAGGAGGGGCGGCTTCGATGGGAACCAGAGGAGGAGTGTCCTCCTGCACCAGTTGTGGTCGACGAGGGCACGCGGCCGACCGGTGCTGGAGGAACTCATCTGGGAGTCGGGAGGGCAGGCGGAGCACTACTCGATCACCCCAGGTGAGTAAGCACCAGACTCACCCAGAGCTTCCTGTCGGTCATATGTATGTGTTAACTTCTTTCCCTGGGTTTTGCGTTGGTCCACAGAGGCGGGCAGAGCTTTCAGTCATTTGAAGGAGCTGTTCACCAATGCGCCCGTGTTGGCGCATCCGGACCCCTTTTTAGCGTTCATAGTGGAGGTGGACGCATCCAAGGCGGGGGTCGGGTCGTGCTGTCCCAGCGCTCGGGCGTGCCACCCAAGCTCCGCCCGTGTGCCTTCTTTTCGAGCAAGCTCGGCCCAAACGGAGCGAAACTATGACGTGGGGGACTGGGAGTTGTTAGCTGTAGTCAAGGCTCTGAAGGTGTGGAGACATTGGCTTGAGGGGGCGAAACACCATTTTCTCATCTGGACTGACCATCGTAATCTCGAGTATATCCGGGCAGCGAGGAGACTAAATCCACGTCAGGCTAGATGGGCCATGTTTTTCACCAGGTTTCGGTTTACCATCTCATACCGGCCGGGCTCCCAAAACACCAAAGCCGATGCGCTGTCCCGCCTCTATGATACCGAGGAGCGGTCCGTTGAGCCAACTCCCATCATTCCACCTTCATGTCTCGTGGCACCGGTGGTATGGGAGGTGGACTCGGAGATAGAGAGGGCCTCACGGTTAGAGCCGGCCCCCCCTAACTGTCCAGTGGGGACTCAGTACGTGCCGAGGGGGGTCCGGGATAAGCTGTTCCGGTGGGCTCATACTCTCCCCTCCTCGGGTCATCCTGGCATCGAGAGGACAGTGCGGAGTCTTAGAGGGAGATACTGGTGGCCCACGCTGGTTAAGGACGTGAGATTTTATGTCTCCTCCTGCTCAGTGTGCGCTCAGAGCAAGGCTCCTCGGCACCTGGCTAGAGGGAAGTTACAACACCTCCCTGTTCCACAACGGCCGTGGACACACTTATCGGTGGACTTTCTTACCGACCTTCCCCCGTCCCAGGGAAGTACTACGATCCTGGTCGTTGTGGATCGGTTTTCTAAGTCCTGTCGTCTCATCCCGTTGCCCGGTCTCCCTACGGCCCTGCAGACTGCGGAGGCCTTGTTTACCCATGTCTTCCGGCTCTATGGGGTGCCTGAGGACATCGTTTCTGATTGGGGTCCGCAATTCACGTCCAGAGTGTGGAGGGCTTTTATGGAGAGACTGGGGGTCTCGGTCAGCTTAACCTCAGGTTTTCACCCCGAGGTGGAGCGCGTAAACCAGGATGTGGGCAGGTTTCTGCGGTCCTATTGCCGGGACCGGCCTGGTGAGTGGGCACGGTATGTTCCTTGGGCTGAACTCGCTAAGAACTCCCTACGCCACTCCTCAACTAACTTGTCCCCTTTTGAGTGAGCCAGACCGAGGCTCCTGCGGTTGAGGAATGGGTACAGCGCTCCAAGGACACCTGGAAAGCCGTCCAGGACTCGCTAAGGTTAGCGGGTGAATGGCAGAAGAGGAGCGCTGACCAGCACCGCAGTGAGGCCCCCGTGTTTGCACCGGGGGACAGGGTCTGGCTCTCGACCCGAAACCTGCCCCTCCGCCTGCCCTGTCGGAAGCTGGGGCTGCAGTGTGTGGGGCCGTTCAAAGTCCTGAGGAGAATAAACAAGGTGTCTTACAGGTTACAACTTCCTAGGTATTACCGTATTAACCCCTCGTTTCATGTGTCTCTCCTCAGGCCGGTGGTGGCTGGTCCCCTGCAAGAAGATGAGGTGCCTGAGGTCCCTCCTTCCCCTCTGGACATCGAGGGGTCCCCGGCGTACACGGTTCGTGGCATTCTGGATTCGAGACGCCGGGTGTGGGGCCTACAGTACCTCGTGGACTGGGAGGGGTACGGTCCGGAGGAGAGATGCTGGGTTCCAGTGGGGGACATTTTGGACCCTTCTCTCCTGAGAGATTTCCACCGCCTCCACCCGGATCGCCCGGCGCCTCGTCCTCCGGGTCGTCCACGAGGCCGGAGGCGGCGCGCTGCGGGAGCCGCGTCAGGGGGGTACTGTCACGTCAGGGGGGATACTGTCTTATTAGTTTCACCTGTGTGTATTTTAGTTTAATTAGCTTCCCTATATGTAGTAGGTTGTCCCGCCCTTGTTTTGTGCGGGATTGTTTTTTGTTACTCTGTTGGATTGTGGTTTTCATGTGTGTATTCTCCGGACTGTTTGGTCCTGTGTTTGGGCCGGTCTATGCGCCCTGAATGTTGGGGTGACCGTTTTTTGGAGGAGAATAAATCACGATATACTGAACCCTGCTCTCTGCGCCTGAGTCCAACCCACCACTCCTAGTATCCCGTGACAGGTAGGGGTAAAGTGACTCGTTTGTGTTTCCAGTGTATAAGCCTGGAGCTGTGTGTGTAATCTGGTGAGTAGTAAGTGCAGAGGTGACCCTCTCAGGGCCCAACAGTAGTGAAGGGAAATTTGTCTCTCTGACAACTAATCGTCTCTCGTTCACATGTTGTTAACCATAGTGTGCTTACTGGATTTGTGTATGAGACTTGTAAAAGTGTGCTTAAACAATGTACATCTGTTGATTGCTCGGCATACAAATACGATTATGTATTGATCTCTTTTAAACAAGATCTAGTTGTGGCCGCAACCAGACTAGATTGCGAATGACATTTGGCGGAATGCATTTCTTGCCATGAGGGTGATACGCACAATATCGTTTGTAGCACCCGAAACAATTCGTCCTCAAGTTCAAGTTTGTTGAGAAGAGGCTATATATGTTTTTGTTCTACAAAGCTGTGTCCATAACATTCAATAATCAATTAATTGTGTACATTCTTGCACCATGGGATCAATTATTAGTTGTATACATGAATTTACGGCCGCGTGTGCGGCCAGCAGGTCAAACGAACGACTCAAATGAACAAATCACTCAGAAAAACAAATCATGACTCTCGAGTCAGTACAAAGAGTAGTTCAAAAAGAATGAATCGTTTGATAACTGCACATCATTATCCAAAAGGCGTGGTGGCGTGGCGGCGTGGCACTGCTAAGTGACTCCTAATCAGGTGGTAATGCTACCTGAGGACCACAGATAAGGCCCTAATTAATGGGACTTGCAACAGCAAACGTCCCACTTTAAATCTACATCACACTTCTTATTATTATTTCGAACGCTACTCCTCTTCCACCGTTTAAGCTAGAAACTCTGTGCAGACCGGTCTGGATTAAGTTGCTTTGATATAATTTATTTTTAAACTATTCAACTTTTTGTCAATCTTTCATGGGATTTCCTCAACATTGTACAGGGCTCATTGTGACTTTGTGACTCCCAGCATTCTATTCTATTCACTCTAGCAACGTAACTTTTGACACAAATCAGCTATTTTGACCACTTTCCCAACGACTTAAGAGTATATGAAATATTCCTCTACTTCTCTGCTATTCATATCTAATATAATAATATAATAATATATGCCATTTAGCTGACGCTTTTATCCAAAGCGACTTACAGTCATGTGTGCATACATTCTACGTATGGGTGGTCCCGGGAATCAAACCCACTACCCTGGCGTTACAAGCGCCATGCTCTACCAACTGAGCCACAGAAGGACCACTATATCTGAAATGAGAACAAAAATATATTCTACTAATCTGTTGATACAGCCGTTTTAGTAACCACATTACCCCCAACTTTTATGTCTTTCACAGCACTTTAGACAACAATATTCGTTTTGTTTTTGATTTTTGGGGGGTGGGGTGGTTCAGCTTTAATTTTGCAAATAGATTGTAGCTTTCATCAATGTAATTGTCTGCATCATTTCCAATCCCCCATATATTTTGGGGGTAAATATATCTATCTATCTTCCTACAGTTGAAGTCGGAAGTTTACATACACTTAGGTTGGAGTAATTAAAACTTGTTTTACAACCACTCTACAAATTTCTTGTTAACGAACTATAGTTTTGGGAAGTAAGTTAGGACATCTACTTTGTGCATGACACAAGTAATTTTTCAAACAATTATTACAGACAGATTATTTCACTTATAACTCACTGTATCACAATTCTAGTGGGTCAGAAGTTTAAATTCCAGAAAATGATGTCATGGCTTTAGAAGTTTCTTATCGGCTAACAGACATCATTTGAGTCAATTGGAGGTGTACCTGTGGATGTATTTCAAGGCCTACCATCAAACTCAGTGCCTCTTTGCTTGAAATCATGGGAAAATCAAAAGAAATCAGCCAAGACCTCTGAAAAAAACCTCCTCAAGTCTGGTTCATCCTTGGGAAGTATAAACACAATGGGACCACGCAGCCGTCATACCGCACAAGATGGTGCGAAAAGTGCAAATCAATCCCAGAACAGCAGCAAAAGACCTCGTGAAGATGCTGGAGGAAACAGGTACAAAAGTATCTTTATCCACAGTAAAACGAGTCCTATATCGACATAACCTGAAAGGCCGCTCAGCATGGAAGAAACCACTGCTCCAAAACTGCCATGAAAAAAGCAGTTTGCAACTGCACATGGGGACAAAGATTGTACATTTGTAGAAATGTCCTCTGGTCTGATGAAACAAAGATAGAACTGTTTGGCCATAATGACCATTGTTATGTTTGGAGGAAGAAGGGGGAGGCTTGCAAGCCAAAGAACACCATCCCAACCGTGAAGCATGGGGGTGATAGCATGATGTTGTGGGGGTACTTTGCTGCAGGAGGGACTGGTGCACTTCACAAAATAGATTGCATCATGAGGAAGGAATATTATATGGATATATTGAAGCAATATCTCAAGACATCAGTCAGGAAGTTAAAGCTTGGTCGCAAATGGGTTAACAATTTAAATGTGGTGAAAAAATACAAGCTGATATAAATCATTCTCCCTACTGGTATTCTGACATTTCACATTCTTAAAATAAAGTGGTGATCCTAACTGGCCTAAAACAGGGAATATTTACTAGGATTAAATGTCAGGAATTGTGAAAAACTGAGTTGAAATGTAATTGGCTAAGGTGTATGTAAACTTCCGACTTTAACTGTATATACACATACATACACATACATATATACACATGCACACTGTTTTTAGAATATACCTTTATTATTCCCCACAAACCCTATCACTCCTCCCCCAATTTGAGTAAACTAAATAACAATAACACTCTACCTTCAGTTTATACATACTATACATATTTTACAGACACAATCTATTTTAAAATAATTGTATTTTGTTTGTTGTTAGTCCTGGCCTTTCTCTATTTCTGATGTCCATCCAGTTGATTTCTCTTTGTAACTGTGCTATTTCACAAAAGTTCTGATCCTATACACATTTTTCAGTCCCAGTTTGTTTTACATTTGTTATCTTGTTGTTATTAGTCTCACCCTTCAGCTCCATTCAACCACTCCCATCTATTGCTTAACACTATCCATTTTGGATTTTTATTTGCCATATATTTTTCAACTGTGCTGTGATGATTCACAAAAGTACTGAACCTTTCTATTCTCATAGATTCTACAGATTGTAAATTAAAGATAAACAAGAATTTTGTATAATAATTTTGAATCTGGTGTCGTTTTGTGTGTCAATTCATAAACCATGTGCCATGGAATCGGTACATCTCTTCCCAACTATTTTCCAATTTAGAGCACCTCTGTCAATTCTTTGGTCCTTAAATTAAACTGGTAAATATTTTTATTTATCACAAATTCAATTTTTGGTCTAGGGGATGCAGGGATGACAGACATGTTCCTTATTTTTTTTCCCTTCCATTTGCCTCTTCCATTTTTTGTGGTAATGCTGCAATTTGTTGGTTGTAATTTTGGGTAACAACAATTTAGAGTGTATGACATTTTGGTCTATTCTGCTATTTAAGTCATGCTCTTTGGCACAGAACTGAGATCAGGTTACCCATTATCAAGTGAGGATAAATTATATGTGTGATGTGAACTGATCACCATGTACAAAGCATAACAAGACATGAAATACGTATATGAAGTGGCAAATCAGTGTTGGGTTGGGAAGCACACACATCTCTTATAATAAGATAGCTCAGGCACTTCTCCCATCCTGCTGTCTTTTCTATCTAACACATCTGATGGATCTCCACAAAGAGCAGGCTTTGCTGCTCAGGGTCTTCTAGTCTATTAGTAATGTAACACACAGCCCTCTGCTATCCCTGGGGTGGGACTGGAACAGAGGTCCAACTGGTCACCACCTTTATGTATTGCCCCAAGTAGCAGTTATTTATAGTCCTGAGCTCACTGCTGAGTTGTTGGGGTTTGATGTTGTCTTTGATCAGTTCGGGATGGGCTATATCTGCCTTCAGGGTCAGTGCTGCTGCTGACATGCTAATCGGCAGTCATTGAGCTGATAGCAGCTCAGAGCGCTAGCAAGCCTTCATTTGTCACTGGATCAGTGACAGGCGTGGGTAAGGGCAGTCACCTAGTGTTTGGGGATTGACTCATGGGGAAGATAGTACTGAGTACTAGCCTTGAGAACTAAGGCTATAGCTTTCAGTCTCTTGGTGCGCAAACCAAAAGGAACACCGTTTGGATAAATGCATTCTAAATGCATTATGAAATTTAAGTTACAGTTCTTATGGCTTAAATCCTTATTTTCAGTAGAACATTATGAAATGACTATGAACCGGAATGTGATGGAATCTGAAAATATACTTGGGTATACAACACTTTAAAAAAAAAATAGATATTTACATAAGTCAGTTAAGGGAAATGTATTCTGTAAAGCTTTCAGGGCTACCTCAGGTCAAAACAGGATTAAACTAGGATTTACTCAACTGGGAGAGCTTTGGGACATCAAACATAATTCAAATGGAAGTGGCATTGAGTATATCCTTATCAGTGCTGCAAACGTGCCTCTCTTTCTGCTCTGGCTGGCAGAGTGCCCATTCTAACAATGATGGAGAGAGGATAGAGGGGAGGGGAGAGACAAAGTGGATGGAAGGGAGAAAGAGAAAAAGAGGGAAACACGGAGGGTGATATAAAGAGAGAGAAAGTTTAAGGGGAAGAAAAAGGAAGAGAACAGGAGAGAGAGAGTGAGTGAAAAGAATATGGTCCAGAGCTGTGACTCACCGTGGAGCAGCACATGAAGACGATGATGAAGGAGCCAAAGACCCCTCCTATGCCCACCATCCAGGTCATCCGCAGGAACAGGATCACACCAAAGATATTCTGGATGCAGGGCAGGTACACCCCCATCAGAGTGCCCAGCGATGGTGCCTGGAGAACAAACACAAATCAATAATGATTAAATATGAAAATGTTTAACTGTGGCATGGCAGTACAAACTTGATAAAAGTACAGTAATGTACCCCACACCATTAGTGGAAAAAAACTAATTCCTCTAGTGACCGGCTCAGGCATCTGAGTTGAGTGGATACAGTACTGATTCACACTGCCCTCATCATACTCAAATACAGTACAGACTCATAAGAAACTCACAAGCCCTCCTCTAGCCCATCACAAAAAGACAGTAATAATATGAAGAGAGAATGACAAGCTCTTTTTTCAGTCAAAATGGGGACATCTCCTCCCTCGTTAACCTATTTGAATGGCAGCAGAAAGAAAACACTTTCTCCTCCTTTTCCTCATTATTTTGGGCTGGCGATCATTTAGCTAATGACTAGCAATTGTCCTGTTACTAGGGAGAAGGACCATCTAATTATTTTCTTAATGTGGGCCTGTCTGTCTAGATATGTATAAAGGAGAAAATGTAGTTCTCAAACTATTCAATTGATCAGACATGGCTTTCAGCTATTGAGTTATATGGGATTGGATCTCCCATAGGACTTCACTTCACCATTCTTCTCTGAAGATCCTCTCAAGCTCTGTCAGGTTGGATGGGGAGCAATGCTGCACAGCTATTTTCAGGTCTCTCCAGAGATGTTTGATTGGGTTCAAGTCCGGGCTCTGGCTGGGCCACTCAAGGGCATTCTGAGACTTGTCCCGAAGCCACTCTTGCATTGTCTTGGCTGTGTGCTCAGGGTCATTTTCCTGTTGGAAGGTGAACCTTTGCCCCAGTCTGAGGTCCTGAGCACTCTGGAGCAGGTTTTCATCAAGGATCTCTCTGTACTTTGCTCCGTTCATCTTTCCCGTGATCCTGACTAGTCTCCCAGTCCCTTCTGCTGAAAAACATCCCTACAGCATGATGCTGCCACCAACATGTTTCCCCGTAGGGATGATGCCAGGTTTCCTCCAGACGTGATGCTTGGCATTCAGGCCAAAGAGTTCAATCTTGTTTTCATCAGACCAGAGAATCTTGTTTCTTAAGGTCTGAGAGTCCTTTGGGTGCCATTTGGAAAACTCAATGCGGGCTGTCATGTGCATTTTACTGAGGAGTGGCAGTCCGCATGAGAGCCAGTTTCATCATAGCGCTTGATGGTTTTAGCGACTGCAATTGAAGAAACTTTCAAAGTTCTTGAAAATTTCCGTATTGACTTACCTTCATGTCTTAAAGTAATGACAGACTGTTGTTTCTCTTTGCTTATTTGAGCTGTTCTTGACATAATATGGACTTGGTCTTTTACCAAATATGGCTTTCTTCTCTATACCACCCCTACATGCTCACAACACAACTGATTGGCTCATACATATTAAGAAGGAAATAAATTCCGCAAATTAACTTTTGACAAGGCACACCTGTCAATTGGAATGCATTCCAGGAGACTACCTCATGAAGCTGGTTGAGAGAATGCCAAGAGTGTACAAGCTGTCATCTGTGCCAGAGGTGTCGACTTTAAAGAATCTCAAATATAAAATAAAACATAATATAACACTTATTGGTTACTACATGATTACATATGTGTTATTTCATAATACCACATCCTAATAATATTCTCTCATAATACCAGCCTCTTGTGGCCTCTTGGCTGGAAGGAGCTGTCAAATTAGGATGTGGATAACAAGAAAAGGAGTGGAAGTGAATGATACACAGTAACCTGACTCAGACCAGTGTAACAAGACAGGCCTAGAGAGTAGCTTCATGTATCAGGATTATGCTCCACTGCACATAACAGGGCTAACAGGGCTAATGTGGCCCTGCTCAGGTCCTATAAATTACCAAACTGATGTGTAACATCAGGGAAGGAAAAGGGCAGCATACAAAGCCATCAATCACGTCCTGTCCAGGCCTAAACATGGCTGACAGCGTCATCAGTAATCCTCCTTTCCGTTCTTAATCAGCTTAATCCTCCACCTTGTCAGGTGGACAATGGTGACCTGGAAGGGCCATACTCTGCCGCATCAGATCAATTCAAACTCCAGCTAATGTTTATGTTTCGGGACCAGACTTTAGTTTAGATTAGATGAAGTACCTTGACAGCAGGTTTTTTTTTGGACGGAGCCTCCCCCTCCTCGTTCTCGGCCTCCTCGTGCTCTTTGCTGCCCTGAGGCAGGTTGGAGTAGTTGGCCAGACTGCTGAGTATGGACGACACCATGGGACTGTTGTCCATCTCCTCCTGCAGTACACAGGGATAGGTGGACAGACATCATATCAGCCCTCTAAGATGTATTGACAACTGAGAAACCACTACTTATTTCAAAGAATTCAAACCATCTGGTGCCTGAGCAAGCAAGGCGTCGTATATACTGTAGGTGGTCGTTTCAAACGAAGGAAACAAAGTAATGACGGTATTTAATTATTGTGTAATTATAGGGAAGCAAGTTAGGGAGCCCTGTGTTACAGACCTCAAACAGGGCCATATTCTTGCCATTGTACTGCTGGCTCTTCTCCACGTCGCTGGCACTGCTGCTGTTGATGAAGGGACTGCTCTCCTTGGGGTTCCCATCACCTGCAACAAATAGACAGTACACCAACAGTTAACAGAGAAACACACATTATACAAAATATAATCATTAAAGGAGAGATGTTGATTAAAATGGGGGTGAGGGGTTTTAGATTTTTTCTTTCTATGAATATAAACGTTTGCAAAACACAGACATTAGCCACACTGAACATGTACTTTCTCATTTACTTTTAAATGAGAGACCCAGTTTGTTTTAACAGGAGGAGAGAAATTATTGGATTTCGATGAGTATGAATGTGTTGTTGTCACGTTCTGACCTTTATTTCCTTTGTTTTGTCATGGTCAGGGTGTGAGTTGGGGTGGAGTCTATGTTTGTTTTTCTATGATTTTAAGATTTCAATGTTTCGGCCTAGTATGGTTCTCAATCAGAGGCAGGTGTCATTAGTTGTCTCTGATTGAGAATCATACTTAGGTAGCCTAGGTTTCACTGTTTGTTTGTGGGTGATTGTTTCCACACGGTACTGTTTTGGTTTTTGTTCTTTTCACATTTATTGTTTTTTTAATCAGTTGTGTTCATGTTGAGTATTTCTTAAAAAGAACCATGGACACTTACTACGCCGCATATTGGTCCTCCGATCCTTCTCGCCTCTCCTCTTCAGAGGAAGAGGAGGAAAACCGTTACAGTTGTTTGTAAATAAATCATATTAGCTTGGAGAAATTATTCATTGTTCAGTATTTAATTACGTTAGCACTCATAGTTGCTAGAGCCAGGAAACGCTCTGTTTCGATGGACCGATACAGGCTTTGTGTGGGGAGGGTCCGTGCTGGCAATGACAAATGGAACCAGATATTCTAAATTGTGTGTATTCATTATCTTGGTAAACATATTTATTTTTTTATTTTTTTATTTCACCTTTATTTAACCAGGTAGGCTAGTTGAGAACAAGTTCTCATTTGCAACTGCGACCTGACCAAGATAAAGCATAGCAGTGTGAACAGACAACCCAGAGTTACACATGGAGTAAACAATTAACAAGTCAATAACACAGTAGAAAAAAAGAGAGAGTCTATATACATTGTATGCAAAAGGCATGAGGAGGTAGGTGAATAATTACAATTTTGCAGATTAACACTGGAGTGAAAAATGATCAGATGGTCATGTACAGGTAGAGATATCGGTGTGCAAAAGAGAAGAAAAGTAAATAAATAAAAACAGTATGGGGATGAGGTAGGTAACCGAAAGACTATGTACAGCCGCAGCGATCGGTTAGCTGCTCAGATAGCAGATGTTTGAAGTTGGTGAGGGAGATAAAAGTCTCCAACTTCAGTGATTTTTGCAATTCGTTCCAGTCACAGGCAGCAGAGAACTGGAACGAAAGGCGGCCAAATGAGGTGTTGGCTTTAGGGATGATCAGTGAGATACACCTGCTGAAGTGCGTGCTACGGGTGGGTGTTGCCATCGTGACTAGTGAACTGAGATAAGGCGGAGCTTTACCTAGCATGGACTTGTAGATGACCTGGAGCCAGTGGGTCTGGCGACGAATATGTACATTACATTACATTTAAGTCATTTAGCAGACGCTCTTATCCAGAGCGACTTACAAATTGGTGCATTCACCTTATGACATCCAGTGGAACAGCCACTTTACAATAGTGCATCTAAATATTTTAGGGGGGGAAGGATTACTTATCCTATCCTAGGTATTCCTTAAAGAGGTGGGGTTTCAGGTGTCTCCGGAAGGTGGTGATTGACTCCGCTGTCCTGGCGTCGTGAGGGAGTTTGTTCCACCATTGGGGGGCCAGAGCAGCGAACAGTTTTGACTGGGCTGAGCGGGAACTGTACTTCCTCAGTGGTAGGGAGGCGAGCAGGCCAGAGGTGGATGAACGCAGTGCCCTTGTTTGGGTGTAGGGCCTGATCAGAGCCTGGAGGTACTGAGGTGCCGTTCCCCTCACAGCTCCGTAGGCAAGCACCATGGTCTTGTAGCGGATGCGAGCTTCAACTGGAAGCCAGTGGAGAGAGCGGAGGAGCGGGGTGACGTGAGAGAACTTGGGAAGGTTGAACACCAGACGGGCTGCGGCGTTCTGGATGAGTTGTAGGGGTTTAATGGCACAGGCAGGGAGCCCAGCCAACAGCGAGTTGCAGTAATCCAGACGGGAGATGACAAGTGCCTGGATTAGGACCTGCGCCGCTTCCTGTGTGAGGCAGGGTCGTACTCTGCGGATGTTGTAGAGCATGAACCTACAGGAACGGGCCACCGCCTTGATGTTAGTAGCGAGGGCCAGCCGACTAGAGCATACAGGTCGCAGTGGTGGGTGGAATAAGGTGCTTTAGTGACAAAACGGATGGCACTGTGATAAACTGCATCCAGTTTGCTGAGTAGAGTATTGGAAGCTATTTTATAGATGACATTGCCGAAGTCGAGGATCGGTAGGATAGTCAGTTTTACTAGGGTAAGTTTGGCGGTGTGAGTGAAAGGAGGCTTTGTTGCCATATAGAAAGCCGACTCTTGATTTTAGATTGGAGATGTTTGATATGAGTCTGGAAGGAGATTTTACAGTCTAGCCAGACATCTAGGTACTTATAGATGTCCACATATTCTAGGTCGGAACCATCCAGGGTGGTGATGCTAGTCGGGCGTGCTGGTGCAGGCAGCGAACGGTTGAAAAGCATGCATTTGGTTTTACTAGCGTTTAAGCGCAGTTGGAGGAAACGGAAGGAGTGTTGTATGGCATTGAAGCTCGTCTGGAGGTTAGATAGTACAGTCTCCAAGGAAGGGCCAGAAGTATATAGAATGGTGTCGTCTGCGTAGAGGTGGATCAGGGAATCGCCCGCAGCAAGGGCAACATCATTGATATATACAGAGAAAGAGTCGGCCCGAGAATTGAACCCTGTGGCACCCCCACAGAGACTGCCAGAGGACCGGACAGCATGCCCTTCGATTTGACACACTGAACTCTGCAAAGTAGTTGGTGAACCAGGCACGGCAGTCATCAGAAAAACCGAGACTACTGAGTCTGCCGATAAGAATATGGTGATTGACAGAGTCGAAAGCCATGGCAAGGTCGATGAAGATGGCTGCACAGTGCTGTCTTTTATCGATGGCGGTTATGATATCGTTTAGTACCTTGAGCGTGGCTGAGGTGCACCCGTGACCGGCTCGGAAACCAGATTGCACAGCGGAGAAGTTACGGTGGGATTCGAGATGGTCAGTGACCTGTTTGTTGACTTGGCTTTCGAAGACCTTAGATAGGCAGGGCAGGATGGATATAGGTCTGTAACAGTTTGGGTCCAGGGTGTCTCCCCCTTTGAAGAGGGGGATGACTACGGCAGCTTTCCAATCCTTGGGCATCTCAGACGATATGAAAGAGAGGTTGAACAGGCTGGTAATAGGGGTTGCGACAATGGCGGTGGATAGTTTCAGAAATAGAGGTTCCAGATTGTCAAGCCCAGCTGATTTATACAGGTCCAGGTTTTGCAGCTCTTTCAGAACATCTGTTATCTGGATTTGGGTAAAGGAGAACCTGGAGAGGCTTGGGCGAGTAGCTGCGAGGGGGCGGAGCTGTTGGCCGAGGTTGGAGTAGCCAGGCGGAAGGCATGGCCAGCCGTTGAGAAATGCTTGTTGAAGTTTTCGATAATCATGGATTTATCGGTGGTGACCGTGTTACCTAGCCTCAGTGCAGTGGGCAGCTGGGAGGAGGTGCTCTTGTTCTCCATGGACTTCGCAGTGTCCCAGAACGTTTTGGAGTTGGAGCTACAGGATGCAAATTTCTGCCTGAAGAAGATGGACTTAGCTTTCCTGACTGACTGCGTGTATTGGTTCCTGACTTCCCTGAACAGTTGCGTATCGCGGGGACTTTTCGAAGCTATTGCAGTCCACCACAGGATGTTTTTGTGCTGGTCGAGGGCAGTCAGGTCTGGAGTGAACCAAGGGCTATATCTGTTCTTGGTTCTGCACTTTTTGAACGGAGCATGCTTATCTAAAATGGTGAGGAAGTTACTTTTAAAGAATGACCAGGCATCCTCAACTGACGGGATGAGGTCAATGTCCTTCCAGGATACCCGGGCCAGGTCGACGAGAAAGGCCTGCTCACAGAAGTGTTTTAGGGAGCATTTGACAGTGATGAGGGGTGGTCGTTTGACTGCGGCTCCGTAGCGGATACAGGCAATGAGGCAGTGATCGCTGAGATCCTGGTTGAAGACAGCGGAGGTGTATTTGGAGGGCCAGTTGGTCAGGATGATGTCTATTAGGGTGCCCTTGTTTACAGATTTAGGGTTGTACCTGGTGGGTTCCTTGATGATTTGTGTGAGATTGAGGGCATCTAGCTTAGATTGTAGGACTGCCGGGGTGTTAAGCATATCCCAGTTTAGGTCACCTAACAGAACAAACTCTGAAGCTAGATGGGGACCGATCAATTCACAAATGGTGTCCAGGGCACAGCTGGGAGCTGAGGGGGGTCGGTAGCAGGCGGCAACAGTGAGAGACTTATTTCTGGAGAGAGTAATTTTTAAAATTAGTAGTTCGAACTGTTTGGGTATGGACCTGGAAAGTATGACATTACTTTGCAGGCTATCTCTGCAGTAGACTGCAACTCCTCCCCCTTTGGCAGTTCTATCTTGACGGAAAATGTTATAGTTGGGTATGGAAATCTCAGAATTTTTGGTGGCCTTCCTGAGCCAGGATTCAGACACGGCAAGGACATCAGGGTTAGCAGAGTGTGCTAAAGCAGTGAGTAAAACAAACTTAGGGAGGAGGCTTCTGATGTTGACATGCATGAAACCAAGGCTTTTTCGATCACAGAAGTCAACAAATGAGGGTGCCTGGGTACAGTCATCATCTCCAGACGTAATTTCTGGTCACAATTTACAGGCTTGTTTTCGAGTTGCTGTGTGTTTTGTTGCCAACCTATTTTGCTACCTGACAACTTTACGGTTTTCACTTTTTAATTACCGTTCATATATTTATTTATTTTTTCCTCAACTTTTTCACTCCGGACGCTTTATCTGGACACGATTCGTCAGGACCTCCAACAGCCGAAGCTAAGTAGTAACATTAACATGATGCCTTCTAATTGTAGTCGATGTTCTCGCCTTACGGCGAGGATAGCTGTGCTACAAGCCCAGCTTCAGACGCAATCGTTAGGCAAGGGTAATTTCAGTGTAGGAAAGGATGAAACAGCGTCTGTGCCACCAGTAAGTACAGATAGTAGTATAAATCCCCTGGCACAGTCCCCGCAGCCGGACAACTTTCTCACGGTTTCTGGAAGGAAATGCTGTAGGAAAGCTCAACCGGTGTCGCTCATTCAGCCGACAGAAACTTTCAACCGGTTTTCCCCATTAAGCGAGTCGGAGTCAGAGGCCGAGTCTTCTCTGGTCTCTACTCCTCCCGTTACGGGGTCTGAGACGCCGAAGCTTCCCACCATTAGCTCTGACAAATTGAAAACTCTAGTCATTGGCGACTCCATTACCCGCAGTATTAGACTTAAAACGAATCATCCAGCGATCATACACTGTTTACCAGGGGGCAGGGCTACCGACGTTAAGGCTAATCTGAAGATGGTGCTGGCTAAAGCTAAAACTGGCGAGTGTAGAGAGTATAGAGATATTGTTATCCACGTCGGCACCAACGATGTTCGGATGAAACAGTCAGAGATCACCAAGCGCAACATAGCTTCTGCGTGCATATCAGCTAGAAAGATGTGTCGGCATCGAGTAATTGTCTCTGGCCCCCTCCCAGTTAGGGGGAGTGATGAGCTCTACAGCAGAGTCTCACAACTCAATCGCTGGTTGAAAACTGTTTTCTGCCCCTCCCAAAAGATAGAATTTGTAGATAATTGGCCCTCTTTCTGGGACTCACCCACAAACAGGACCAAGCCTGACCTGCTGAGGAGTGACGGACTCCATCCTAGCTGGAGGGGTGCTCTCATCTTATCTGCCAACATAGACAGGGCTCTAACTCCTCTAGCTCCACAATGAAATAGGGTGCAGGCCAGGCAGCAGGCTGTTAGCCAGCCTGCCAGCATAGTGGAGTCTGCCACTACACAGTCAGTGTAGTCAGCTCAGCTATCACCATTGAGACCGTGTCTGTGCCTCGACCTAGGTTGGGCAAAACTAAACATGGCGGTGTTCGCCTTAGCAATCTCACTAGGATAAAGACCACCTCCATTCCTGTCATTACTGAAAGAGATCATGATACCTCACATCTCAAAATAGGGCTACTTAATGTTAGATCCCTTACTTCAAAGGCAATTCTAGTCAATGAACTAATCACTGATCATAATCTTGATGTGATTGGCCTGACTGAAACATGGCTTAAGCCTGATGAATTTACTGTGTTAAATGAGGCCTCACCTCCTGGCTACATTAGTGACCATATCCCCCGTGCATCCCGCAAAGGCGGAGGTGTTGCTAACATTTACGATAGCAAATTTCAATTTACAAAAACAAAAATGACGTTTTCGTCTTTTGAGCTTCTAGTCATGAAATCTATGCAGCCTACTCAATCACTTTTTATAGCTACTGTTTACAGGCCTCCTGGGCCATATACAGCGTTTCTCGCTGAGTTCCCTGAATTCCAATCGGACCTTGTAGTCATAGCAGATAATATTCTAATCTTTGGTGACTTTAATATTCACATGGAAAAGTCCACAGACCCACTCCAAAAGGCTTTCGGAGCCATCATCGACTCAGTGGGTTTTGTCCAACATGTCTCTGTACCCACTCACTGTCACAGTCATACGCTGGACCTAGTTTTGTCCCATGGAATAAATGTTGTGGATCTTAATGTTTTTCCTCATAATCTTGGACTATCGGACCACCATTTTATTACGTTTGCAATTGCAACAAATAATCTGCTCAGACCCCAACCAAGGACCATCAAAAGTCGTGCTATAAATTCACAGGCAACACAAAGATTCCTTGATGCCCTTCCAGACACACTCTGCCTACCCAAGGACGCCAGAGGACAAAAATCAGTTAACCATCTAACTGAGGATCTCAATTTAACCTTGCGCAATACCCTAGATGCAGTTGCACCCCTAAAAACTAAAAACATTTCCCATAAGAAACTAACTCCCTGGTACACAGAAAATACCCGAGCTCTGAAGCAAGCTTCCAGAAAATTGGAACGGAAATGGCGCCACACCAAACTGGAAGTCTTCCGACTAGCTTGGAAAGACGGTACCGTGCAGTACCGAAGAGCCCTTACTGCTGCTCGATCATCCTATTTTTCTAACTTAATTGAGGAAAATAAGAACAATCCGAAATTCCTTTTTGATACTGTCGCAAAGCTAATTAAAAAGCAGCATTCCCCAAGAGAGGATGACTTTCACTTTAGCAGTGATAAATTCATGAACTTCTTTGAGGAAAAGATTATGATTATTAGAAAGCAAATTACGGACTCCTCTTTAAACCTGCGTATTTCTCCAAACCTCAGTTGTCCTGAGTCTGCACAACTCTGCCAGGACCTAGGATCAAGAGAGACGCTCAAGTGTTTTAGTACTATATCTCTTGACACAATGATGAAAATAATCATGGCCTCTAAACCTTCAAGCTGCATACTGGACCCTATTCCAACTAAACTACTGAAAGAGCTGCTTCCTGTGCTTGGCCCTCCTATGTTGAACATAATAAACGGCTCTCTATCCACTGGATGTGTACCAAACTCACTAAAAGTGGCAGTAATAAAGCCTCTCTTGAAAAAGCCAAACCTTGACCCAGAAAATATAAAAAACTATCGGCCTATATCGAATCTTCCATTCTTCTCAAAAATTTTAGAGAAGGCTGTTGCGCAGCAACTCACTGCCTTCCTGAAGACAAACAATGTATACGAAATGCTTCAGTCTGGTTTTAGACCCCATCATAGCACTGAGACGGCACTTGTGAAGGTGGTAAATTACATTTTAATGGCATCGGACCGAGGCTCTGCATCTGTCCTCGTGTTCCTAGACCTTAGTGCTACATTTGATACCATCGATCACCACATTCTTTTGGAGAGATTGGAAACCCAAATTGGTCTACACGGACATGTTCTGGCCTGGTTTAGATCTTATCTGTCGGAAACATATCAGTTTGTCTCTGTGAATTGTTTGTCCTCTGACAAATCAACTGTAAATTTCGGTGTTCCTCAAGGTTCCGTTTTAGGACCACTATAGTTTTCACTATATATTTTACCTCTTGGGGATGTTATTCGAAAACATAATGTTAACTTTCACTGCTATGCGGATGACACACAGCTGTACATTTCAATGAAACATGGTGAAGCCCCAAAATTGCCCTCGCTAGAAGCATGTGTTTCAGACATAAGGATGGCATAAGGATGGCTGCAAACTTTCTACTATTAAACTCGGACAAAACAGAGATGCTTGTTCTTGGTCCCAAGAAACAAAGAGATCTTCTGTTGAATCTGACAATTAATCTTAATGGTTGTACAGTCGTCTCAAATGAAACTGTGAAGGACCTCGGTGTTACTCTGGACCATGATCTCTCTTTTGAAGAACATATCAAGACCATTTCGAGGACAGCTTTTTTCCATCTACGTAATATTGCAAAAATCAGAAACTTTCTGTCCAAAAATGATGCAGAAAAATTAATCCATGCTTTTGTCACTTCTAGGTTAGACTACTGCAATGCTCTACTTTCCGGCTACCCGGATAAAGCACTAAATAAACTTCAGTTAGTGCTAAATACGGCTGCTATAATCCTGACTAGAACCAAAAAATTTGATCATATTACTCCAGTGCTAGCCTCTCTACACTGGCTTCCTGTCAAAGCAAGGGCTGATTTCAAGGTTTTACTGCTAACCTACAAAGCATTACATGGGCTTGCTCCTACCTATCTCTCTGATTTGGTCCTGCCGTACATACCTACACGTACGCTATGGTCACAAGACGCAGGCCTCCTAATTGTCCCTAGAATTTCTAAGCAAACAGCTGGAGGCAGGGCTTTCTCCTATAGAGCTCAATTTTTATGGAACGGTCTGCCTACCCATGTCAGAGACGCAAACTCGGTCTCAACCTTTAAGTCTTTACTGAAGACTCATCTCTTCAGTGGGTCATATGATTGAGTGTAGTCTGGCCCAGGAGTGGGAAGGTGAACGGAAAGGCTCAGGAGCAACGAACCGCCCTTGCTGTCTCTGCCTGGTCGGTTTCCCTCTTTCCACTGGGATTCTCTGCCTCTAACCCTATTACAGGGGCTGAGTCACTGGCTTACTGGGGCTCTCTCATGCCGTCCCTGCAGGGGGTGCGTCACCTGAGTGGGTTGATTCACTGTTGTGGTCATCCTGTCTGGGTTGGCGCCCCCCCCCCCCTTGGGTTGTGCCGTGGCGGAGATCTTTGTGGGCTATACTCAGCCTTGTCTCAGGATGGTAAGTTGGTGGTTGAAGATATCCCTCTAGTGGTGTGGGGGCTGTGCTTTGGCAAAGTGGGTGGGGTTATATCCTTCCTGTTTGGCCCTGTCCGGGTGTGTTCTTGGATGGGGCCACAGTGTCTCCTAACCCCTCCTGTCTCAGCCTCCAGTATTTATGCTGCAGTAGTTTGTGTCGGGGGGCTTGGGTCAGTTTGTTATATCTGGAGTACTTCCCCTGTCCTATTCGGTGTCCTGTGTGAATCTAAGTGTGCGTTCTCTAATTCTCTCCTTCTTTCTTTCTCTCTCTCGGAGGACCTGAGCCCTAGGACCATGCCCCAGGACTACCTGACATGATGACTCCTTGCTGTCCCCAGTCCACCTGGCCATGCTGCTGCTCCAGTTTCAACTGTTCTGCCTTACTATTATTCGACCATGCTGGTCATTTATGAACATTTGAACATCTTGGCCATGTTCTGTTATAATCTCCACCCGGCACAGCCAGAAGAGGACTGGCCACCCCACATAGCCTGGTTCCTCTCTAGGTTTCTTCCTAGGTTTTGGCCTTTCTAGTGAGTTTTTCCTAGCCACCGTGCTTCTACACCTGCATTGCTTGCTGTTTGGGGTTTTAGGCTGGGTTTCTGTACAACACTTTGAGATATCAGCTGATGTACGAAGGGCTATATAAATCAAATTTGATTTGATTTGATACATGCAGGGCCTGGGTTTACCTCCACATCACCCGCGGAACAGAGGAGGAGTAGTATGAGGGTGTGGCTAAAGACTATGAAAACTGGTCGCCTAGAGCGTTGTGGACAGAGAATAAAAGGAGCAGATTTCTGGGCATGGTAGAATATATTCAGGGCATAATGCGCAGACAGGGGTATGGTAGGGTGCGGGTACAGCGGAGGTAAGCCCAGGCACTGGGTGATGATGAGAGAGATTGTATCTCTGGACATGCTGGTTGTAATGGATGAGGTCACCGCATGTGTGGGAGGTGGGACAAAGGAGGTATCAGGGGTATGGAGAGTGGAACTAGGGGCTCCATTGTAAACTAAAACAATGATAACTAACCTGAACAACAGTATACAAGGCATATTGACATTTCAGAGAGACATACAGCGAGACATACAGTAATCACAGGTGTTGAATTGGGAGAGCTAGCTAAAACAGTAGTTGAGACAACAACAGCTAATCAGCTAGCACAACAACAGCAGGTAAAATGGCGTTGACTAGGCAGGGAGGGTCGGAATAACTACACAGAGCCTGAGTACGGCTGGGGCCGACAGATAAAACATAAACAAGCAGAATGGAGTACCATGATTAATGGACAGTCCAGCATGCATCAGCTATGTAGCCATCAGTGTCCAGGGGGCAGCGGTGGATGGGGCAGGGAAGCTAGACTGGCGAGTATTATCCAGGTTAAAAAAACTCGCTGGCTGTGCAGAAGGTAAAAGCCGCTAGCAGTGGCTAACAATGACTACATAGCTTGTAGCTAGTTAGCTGGTTAGCTTCTGGAGGTTCTTGAATGTGTTCTAAAAATTAAAAATAATAGCGATTCCGTATCACATTGGGTGAGGCAGGTTACCGGAAGGTATAATCGAATTAAAAATCGAAAAGAGATGGAAAGTAAATATGGGTCCCGTGAGTGGTTGGGCTGGCTGGGGACGCGGCGATTCAGACAGTTAGCAGGCCTGTGCTAACAAGCTAACAGTTAGTAGGCTGGGGCTAAACAAGCTAGCAGTTATCGGACCGGGGCTAAACAAGCTAGCAGTTAGCAGGCCGAGTTAGCAAGCAAGCAGATAGCAAGGGCTAGAAAGTTAGCCTTTGGGGGACATCGCGATGGGGTGAGTCTGTTTATGCCTCTTCTTGCGGTGACATCGAAAGACCGGTCGTGGGTCCGGATATTGTAGCCCAGGAGTATGCTTCGGTGGTAGCACAGGAGCTCTGGCCGGGCTAGCTTCAAGCTAAGTGGATGGAAACGCTAGCCAGGAGTAATCATCCGGGGTTGCGGTTAGCTAGTTAGCTTGTTGTGAAGATCCAGCTGAAAGTGTTCCGTTTGCGATGGGAATCCGGGGATAAAAATAATAGGTCCATTATGCTCTGGTTAGAGTCGCGTTGTTCGAACTGGCGAGAGCTTTCCGAGCTAAAGGTTAGCTGATGACCGGTTAGCTGATGACAGCTAGCAATGGTTTGCTGACTGATAGCTGGTAGTTAGCTGGCTAGCTTCAGTTGAGGGGTTCCGGATCCGAAGTAAATATAAATACTTTAGAAAAAAAAGCAGATCCACGCTACATTGGGTGAGGCGGGTTGCAGGAGAGTATTTAGATGTTGAGGTTTAGCAAAATGTTTTAAAAGATATGCGAAGAAAAATATGTAAAAAAAACGATACGACACGAGGGACACGACACGACACGACAAGACGTCTGACTGCTACGCCATCTTGGATATATCATATCACACAGAGAACCTCATAGAAATGAAAACAAATCAGTGTGGTTTTGATATTAGGAGGTGCTATTTCACTTTCGGGGGAATACAGAGGGGTAGTAGACACGCATACATGCAGGCAAGCAGGAACGCTGACACTCGCACACATACACACACATCTTAGACAACACACCTAACAGAATAGTTAACAGTCTCTTGGTGTTCATCCTCTGTGGGTCCTAGAGTCAGCAGCCCCTATCACTTTCTGACACACAGAGAGGCCCAGTCATCCAATAAATACTTTTTTTGGATTGCCTGCCCTGTCCCCTCTCCAGCCTGGCCAGGCGCTCTGACTGTGTCCCCTGCATGGCCCTGTCTGCTGCCTGCCACAGACTCTGTGTGCAGGGCTTATTAATAGTGTGTATGGAGGGCGGTAGGGAGCGGTGGCCGATATGGGCACCTGCTGCATCTCTTCCCCGCCAGTCCCAGAGGAGAACCTTCTCAGACGGCAGGAGAGGAATACTAAAGAGCCACTGCAGTGCATTAGCGCCAGGCAGCCAGGTAGCACAGAACAACCAACCAACCACACCAACAAAAACTAAAACACGCAGCACATCACTGCACAGTAAAACTGAGTCTACACACTCTTAGAAAAAAAGAGTTCCATAAGGATTCTTCGGCTGTCCCCTTTTTCATTCCAGGTAGAACTCTTTTGGGTTCTATGTAGAACCCTCTGTGGGAAGGGTTTTACATGGATCTTAAAAAGGTTATATCTGGAACCAGATCAAACTCTTGGAAGACTCTAACAAAGCATTTGCAGCACACTATGATCTTCTTGCATGGTAGAACCCCTATAGTGTATGGGTCTGGATAGCACCATGCTACTAGAGCTATAACATGTCATCTTAATATGCTGTATACAAACCTGAACATCATCCTGATCTCATATCATTAACAATAGCCCGGCTCTTTTAATCAACAGGCATGGCCTCGCAATGTGCACAGCAGTTTATACTGCTTTATACTTTTCTATGTCCCTATCCAAGTGCATGTGCTTCAATATTGAATTAGTCCTTATCTGCATGCTTTATAGAAATGGGCCATGAAATGGGCTAACTTTCCTCACAAGGTCTCAAAGTGCTTTTAAGATACATATTCTTACTGTAGTAATTGATTATTCATTATAATTATTGTAAACTAAATAGTTGAGAAATCGAGAAATCGAGAACAATAGAGGATGTTGTAAGGGAGTGTTTGTATGCCTGTGCCATCTGTGAGTGTGTTTTGTGTGTGTGTGTGGATCGATTTGACCTCCGTTAGATTTACATACAGCTTTCTTCGCCCTTTACCTGTCATATTGATCGTGACAGGTAAGGACGTCCACACACTTTAGTTGTGAACTGATTCTACCGCTCAGTTATCCTGCACCATCTTAACTGCTTTGGTCCCGCATACCTCACTCTCTACCTCCACAGTGATACCAGTTGGAGGGAGATAGGTAGAACATTGAGAGGGACAAAGTGAAAATACAGATCTAAGCCTAGATTCAATCATGTCACGCGTTAACCAGTGGTAGCTGGACCCGCAATAGCTGGTGTTTTGCGTGAAGAGCTGTCAAATCAGTGGCTGCTCGTGTGGTCATTGTCACGAAGCCACACGCATACCATTTGCATTAGAAGAAGTTCAGAACGAGAAAGTGTAGACTATACAGAAGTAATGGCACTGACATTTAAAATCTTTCAACAAAAATAATAGTGATTAATATCAGCCTAATCGAGGTGTAGATTACAACACACATTCCAGTGTTCCAATTTGTAACAGGGCTGCATGGGATTATTACTAATCCAACTCGGCACATCCAATGGCAATGTCCGCAATAGGTATAATGCCAGGAGCCGCTTGCTGATTTGACAGCTCCAACGCCGTTACACCTGCGACACGCCTAAATAAAAACAATGAAACTTCTATGCAGTTGTCGGTTATTGCGGATTAAGGCAGAACTGATTGAATTTCTGGACATGTGGAGAAGGGGGCCATTTAGTGAGGTTAGGTGGTGGTGTGTGTGTGTGTGTCAGCGTGTGTGTGTGTATGTGTGTGTCTGTGTGTGGGTGCTTGTGTGACTATGCTCTATATACATTCTCTTTAATTAAGACCACAGTGTGTGCGCTCATGATAAAGGTCACCCCATACAGCGTGTCCACTGAGTCCTTGGTGCCACAGAAAATGTTGCTTAATGCCTCAGGATAAGGCTCCATGTTATTTAGACCACTCTCCTTTCCTCTGCCTCTACAGGTCCCTCACTGTAAAAAGATAAAAAGTGGATTCAACGTACAATGTAACTCTTTATGACAATACTTTACATATATCCTAAGGCCTTTCTTTGAGGGCCCTAACGCAGTGATCTGAAATTCCTGGTTTTCAGGCCACAGCAAGCCTGTAAATCACATTATGCTGGCTTGCAAAGGGCAGTGTAAATCCTATTGGAATCAAGCCAGAGTGAGGATAACCAACTAGAATTTTTAATCACCCGCAACCTACATTGAGAATAACTGCCAGAGTAAGGAAGATTGATTATTGAGAGTACTTAAATCCTATAAACTTGAATAGCCATTTCAGTCACGTTTGTGTTTTTACTCAATAAGCTTGTTCAAATTCAGCTCATTTTGATCAGAGTTTGTTGATTCAACGTAAGGCAACAAGCTACAATAGGATTTTGAGTTAGCTCAACATTTGTGCAAATAGCTAAACCAACATACCAGTGTTGCCTTCCAAAGGCAAACATGAATTTGTAATTCGACACAACACGTTTTTATACATTCAGCCTACTGTGTGCAAAGTTTGTTTAGCTCAATTTGTTGTATTTCTGAAGTCCACCCAACTCACAGAATAACTATGATTAAGTCATTGGTTAAGTTGGCATTTTTACAGTGCTACGATGTACTGCCTAGAAGGTCAGCATCCCGGAGTCACCTCTTCACTGTTGACATTGAGACTGGTGTTTTGCGGGTACTATTTAATTAAGCTGCCAGTTGAGGACTTGTGAGGCATCTGCTTCTCAAACTAGACACTATGCACTTGTCCTCTTGCTCAGTTGTGCACCGGGGCCTCCCACTCCTCTTTCTATTCTGGTTAGAGATAGTTTGCGCTGTTCTGTGAAGGGAGTAGTAGACAGCGTTGTACGAGAACTTCTGTTTCTTGGCAATTTCTCACATGGAATAGCCTTCATTTCTCAGAACAAGAATAGACTGATAAGTTTCAGAAGAAAGGTCTTTGCTTCTAGTGATTTTGAGCCTGTAATCGAACACACAAATGCTTATGCTCCAGATACTCAACTAGTCTAAATAAGGACAGTTTTATTACTTCTTAAATCAGAACAACACTTTTCAGCTGTGTGTTAGCATAACTGCAAAAGGTTTTTCTAATGATCAATTAGCCTTTTAAAATTATAAACTTGGAAGGGCTAACACAACGTGCCATTGGAACACAGGAGTGATGGTTGCTGATAATGGGCCTCTGTACGCCTATGTAGATATTCCATTTCCAGCTACAATAGTAATTTAAAACATGAACAATGTCTACGTTGTATTTCTGATCAATTTTATGTTATTTTAATGGACAAAAAAATTTGAATTTCTTTCAAAAACAAAGACATTTCTTAGCGACCCCAAACTTTTGAACTACAGTGTATGTGTGGCTGTTGGTCCTCAAGTAGCTCACTGACACTATCCGATCCTCTCTCTCAAGCAGATCAATGATGTTCAAGGCATTAACTATGCACACACAAACTGACTGAAATAACATGAACAGGAAATCCATGACTTTCATCATCAGCTTGAGCCATAGGTCTGATGGCGTAGCAGTGAAGACGTGTTTGTTTGTTTGTTTGTTCCTCTCGTGTACTTTTGTATTTTTTGTATATATATTTCAATTTATTTTCAATCTCTTTTCGATTTTTAATTTGATTATACATTCCAGTAACCTGTCTCATCCAATGTGATACGGAATCGCTATTATTTACAATTTTAGAACACATTCAAGAACCTCCAGAAGCTAACCAGCTAATTAGCTACAAGCTATTTAGTCATTGTTAGCCACTGCTAGCGGCTTTTACCTTCTGCACAGATACCAGCCCTGTTCTTAGCCTGGATAATACTCGCTAGTCTACCAGTATCGGACTGTCTCTCCACAACAACGCCGGATTCCTGCCGTAATCCCTGGACCACTACTTCTGATCTTCACAGCTAGCTCACAGCCTGCAGCTAGCTAGCTCACAGCTAGCTTGGACTCACCGTGGCATCCAGTACCAAAGCAATCCCTGAGGCCCACCTCCCGGCCTACTCAGATGTTCACCCGAACCCCACTCATACTACACCGGATCCTTGCTGTAAACTCTGGACCTTGACACTGGATCACCGCTGCTACCGATTGGCTAAAGTGGCAAACGCCACTGCCACGAAGCTAGCACCAGTTAGCCGTGAGCCAGGCGCATCTCCCGGTTAGCAAACTAAATTCTACAATACCTCTTTTGCCATCTGGCTTGGATTCTCTGTCGACACAGCGCCCCGCCGCACCACCACGACTGGTCTGCCGACGAATACTCCATCTGCTGTGCCTTCAACCGGCCTCCGTCGGAGCAGACGCTCCTACTAGCCCTTTGCTACTAACTTTAAACGCTGTGTCGCTAGCGTAGTGGCGGCTTCCCTGTTCCATCTACTGCTGCCGGCTGGACACTATGATCACTGATGCCTGCTGGACTGTCCATTGATCACAGTACTCCATTCTGTTTATTTATTTTTTATCTGGCGGCCTCAGCCGCGAATTCAGACTCTGTGTGTAGTTAATCCGACCCTCTCTGCCCAGTCATCGCCATTTTACCTGCTGTTGTTGTGTTAGCTGATTAGCTGTTGTTGTCTCACCTGTTGTTTTAGCTAGCTCTCCCAATCAACACCTGCGATTACTTTATGCCTCGCTGTATGTCTCTCTCAAATGTCAATATGCCTTGTATACTGTGATTCAGGTTAGTTATCATTGTTTTAGTTTACAATGGAGTTTACAATCTGATACCTCCTTTGTCCCACCTCCCACACATGCGGTGACCTCACCCATTACAACCAGCATGTCCAGAGACACAACCTCTCTTATCATCACCCAGTGCCTGGGCTTACCTCCTCTGTACCCGCACCCCACCATACCCCTGTCTGCGCTTTATGACCTGAATATACTCTACCACGCCCAGAAATCTGCTCCTTTTATTCTTTGTCCCCATCGCTCTAGGCGACCAGTTTTGAAAGCCGTTAGCCACACACTCATTCTACTCCTCCTCTGTTCCGCGGGTGATGTGGAGGTAAACCCAGGCCCTGCTTGTCCCAAGGCACCCTCATTTGTTGACTTCTGTGATCGAAAAAGCCTTGGTTTCATGCATGTCAACATCAGAAGCCTCCTCCATAAGTTTGTTTTACTCACTGCTTCAGTACACTCTGCCAACCCTGATGTCCTTGCGGTGTCTGAATCCTGGTTCAGGAAGGCCACCAAAAATTCTGAGATTTCCATACCCAACTATAACATTTTCCATCAAGATAGAACTGCCGAAGGGGGAGGAGTTGCAGTCTACTGCAGAGATAGCATGCAAAGTAATGTCATACTTTCCAGGTCCATACCAAAACAGTTCGAACTTCTAATTTTAAAAATTAATCTCTCCAGAAATAGATCTCTCACTGTTTCCGCCTGCTACCGACCCCCTTCAGCTCCCAGCTGTGCCCTGGACACCATTTGTGAATTGATCGGTCCCCATCTAGCTTCAGAGTTTGTTCTGTTAGGTGACCTAAACTTGGATATGCTTAACACCCCGGCAGTCCTACAATCTAAGCTAAATGCCCTCAATCTCACACAAATCATCAAGGAAACCACCAGGTACAACCCAATCTAGACCCTCTATTTCTGAAACTATCCACCGCCATTGTCGCAACCCTTATTACCAGCCTGTTCAAACTCTCTTTCATATCGTCTGAGATCCCCAAGAATTGGAAAGCTGCCACGGTCATCCCCCTCTTCAAAGGGGGAGACACCCTGGACCCAAACTGTTACAGACCTATATCCATCCTGCCCTGCCTATCTATGGTCATCGAAAGCCAAGTCAACAAACAGATCACTGACAATCTCGAATCCCACCGTACCTTCTCCGCTGTGCAATCTGGCTTCCGAGCCGATCAAGGATGCACCTCAGCCACGCTCAAGGTACTAAACGATATCATAACCGCCATCGATAAAAGACAGTACTGTGCAGCCGTCTTCATCGACCTGGCCAAGGCTTTCGACTCTGTCAATAACCATATTCTTATCGGCAGACTCAGTAGCCTCAGTTTTTCTAATGACTGACTTGCCTGGTTCACCAACTACTTTGCAGACAGGTTTCAGTGTGTCAAATCGGAGGGCATGCTGTCCGGTCTTCTGGCAGTCTCTATGGGGGTGCCACAGGGTTCAATACTCGGGCCGACTCTTTTCTCTGTATATATCAATGATGTTGCTCTTGCTGAGGGCGATTCCCTGATCCACCTCTACGCAGATGACACCATTCTGTATACTTATGGACCTTCCTTGGAGACTGTGCTATCTAACCTCCAGACAAGCTTCAATGCCATACAACACTCCTTCCGTTTCCTCCAACTGCTCTTAAATGCTAGTAAAACCAAATGCATGCTTTTCAACCATTCGCTGCCTGCACCCGCACGCCCGACTAGCATCACCACCCTGGATGGTTCCGACCTTGAATATGTGGACATCTATAAGTACCTAGGTGTCTGGCTAGACTGTAAACTCTCCTTCCAGACTCATATCAAACATCTCCAATCTAAAATCAAGAGTCGGCTTTCTATTTCGCAACAAAGCCTCCTTCACTCACGCCGCCAAACTTACCCTAGTAAAACTGACTATCCTACTGATCCTCGACTTCGGCGATGTCATCTACAAAATAGCTTCCAATATACTCTACTCAGCAAACTGGATGCAGTTTATCACAGTGCCATCCATTTAGTTACTAAAGCACCTTCTTCCACCCACCACTGCGACCAGCATGCTCTAGTCGGCTGACCCTCGCTACATATTCGTCGCCAGACCCACTGGTTCCAGGTCATCTACAAGTCCATGCTAGGTAAAGCTCCGCCTTATCTCAGTTCACTGGTCACGATGGCAACACCCATCACTAAAGCCAACACCTCATTTGGCCGCCTTTCCTTCCAGTTCTCTGCTGCCTGTGACAGGAACAAATTGCAAAAATCGTTGATGTTGGAGACTTTTATCTCCCTCACCAACTTTAAACATCTGCTATCTGAGCAGCTAACCGATCGCTGCAGCTGTACATAGTCCATCGGTAAATATTCCACCCAATTTACCTACCTCATCCCCATACTGTTTTTATTTATTTACTTTTCTGCTCTTTTGCACACCAGTATCTCTACCTGCACATGACCATCTGATCATTTATCATTTTTCACTCCAGTGTTAATCTGCTAAATTGTAATTTTTCGCCTACTTCCTCATGCCTTTTTTTCTTCTTCTGTGCTTTTGACTTTCTTTATTGTTTACTCCATGTGTAACTCTGTGTTGTTGTCTGTTCACACTGCTATGCTTTATCTTGGCCAGGTCGCAGTTGTAAATGAGAACTTGTTCTCAACTAGCCTACCTGGTTAAATAAAGGTGAAATAAAAAGGTCTGACATAAACATAATGCAAACATCAACACTGATTATGACACCGCATCACGGCGATTGTCCTTTTATTGTAATCTGTGTAATGTCTCCGGTGCAGATAATCAAACCAGTATACAGACAAGCAGAAAACCACACAAACACAAATCCCTGTAGCGTTTTAAAACACTGATACACTACAGTACCTGAGTGGATGAGCCAAAACACTTGGGGAGAGTGCCAGGCGATGGAAGAGACAAAGCCCTTTAATTGATTGGGTGGAGAGAGAAGAGAGGTGGCTAGGGGATAGGGCTGTGATAGGGCCGGGAAACCTGCTGTAAATCATCTGTTGGTCTCTGTGGAGAGATATGTTAACACCTCAGCTAACTAAAAGACCAGCATTACAACACTCTTAGTTAAATTAGCTCCATAAGGAATTTACTTGAACTGTATAGCTAGAACAGAACCATAGACCTAGAATGGGAGCATTACAAATCCTGCTCAGTACCAGTGGGCTTCCTTCTTTCTTTACATGCAAAGCCTGCCTCACTGTTTAACAGTCAAACCTGTGCTCAACACTGACGTGATCAGGCAGCTGCAAAATCACTATTCATGTGCAGCAGAAGTGGAGCATCTTTTTTTCATCTTTTTCTCAGATATTATGATGCGCTGACTGAATAGAGGTTAAGAGGTTAAGTGTTTCTCATCCATATTCATGAGCTACAGTTGGGCTGGGGTAAGGGTGCTGTATGCATTCCGAAACCGTTTGGACTGAGAGACACGACACTTTTAAAAGCTTTATTGGAACAGTAACATGCACAGTAACACCCTTTCCTGTGAGCCAAGTTAGCACCCTCAGCAGGGACATTCAGAGACAATGTACACTTCCTCTTTAGAGTCTGATACTTTCTCTGCTTCTTAACACAGCGCACATCCAACCCGGAAGCCAGCCGCACCAATGTGTCAGAGGAAACACAGTGCACCTGGCAACCTGGTTCGCGTGCACTGCGCCCGGCCCGCCACAGGAGTCGCTAGTGCGCGATGAGACAAGGATATCCCTACCGGCCAAACCCTCCCTAACCCGGACGACGCTATGCCAATTGTGCTTCGCCCCACGGACCTCCCGGTCGCGGCCAGCTGCGACAGAGCCTGGGCGCGAACCCAGAGTCTCTGGTTCTATGGAGTGCCGTAGACCACTGCGCCACCCGGGAGGCCCCAAGACAAGCATTTCTGATGATGAACATGTAGAGGCTGGTCATAATAGCTCATAGTCAGTCAGTTGTGTTTTTTGTATCGAGGGCTCCAATGGTATTATACTCTAATCTTAAAAGCAATGACCAAAAAGGCAGCCAAATTGCTCTCACACAGCACAGTAATCCTTTGAAACTTGGAACATTACCCTAAAGACTCATTACCTGTCAAATTTGATTGGCAAACATGTAATGCTATGTAGTTTGAGCTTGTACAGAGGATTATAGCATGTAGCTGCATTGTTTAGCCTATCCATACCTGAACTCAATGCTCCTTCATCTCAGTGCTATACCTGAATGTAAAGCAGTGCTCTCATTTACATCGATGTAATGAGACCAAAAAACATGTCCCAAAATCACTGCTTTTATGAAGATGTCAATATTCGAATGAACATATCACTTTACATAATGTAGAATTGTATTCTGAGCTTTTTATTCCCTTCGTAAAATAACACCAATGGCCAACCTCCTGAATATACAATAATCCACAGCAGTTTTCAAATCTGCACATAAACCCATGTTTTTTGCTTTTGGTTTAGAATGTAATCTGCTTGGATTTTTTTGTACTTTTCCCAGGTTTTCTAAAACGTGTTTATTTGTGTGCATGTATGTGTATGTGTGTGTATATTTTTCATCTTCTCTGGTGCATTACTTTCCCTCTATACTTTGAGTCCCAGTCACCCAACATTAGAGCCATATATCTGAAATGTCTAATCTTTGGTAGAGGCATGAAGATTACCCAGCACTGAGGTCAAGCAGGCCAACATCCCACTGCTGGCTGATGATTTAACCTCCGCCGATACTTTTTCAAACACTGGACACACAGTCAAAAACTGCTGTATCTCTCTCTCTTTCTTTCTCTCTCTCTCTCTGTCTCTTTGTCTCTTTCTGTCTCTCTGTGTCTCTCTCATGCCTCTAAACCATGTCGACACTATTGCTTCTTGTCACACCCTGATCTGTTTCACCTGTCTATGTGATTGTCTCCACCCCCCTCCAGGTGTCGCCCATCTTCCCCATTATCCCCTGTGTATTTATACCTGTCTGTTGCCAGTTCATTCTGTTTGTGAAACCTACCATACCTTAAGGGAAGAATTCGGCAGTACCTGTATGGTTAGTGAGAAAGTCCATATTGCAAATGTACGGTCCCTTACTAGACGTCCGAAATCGTTTGTAAAATTCGCGGACGGCGTCGGGCCGAGCGGCAGGGCCGGACCTACCAGGAAGTCATCAAATGAACGTTGTCGGACATTCGGTTTCCGTTTTACAAAAATAATAAGATTTATGTCATTTTTCCCATGTCCCGGAAATTCCCACAAGAGGGCATAAGCAATCATATGGCTATTGCTACAAAACATCACGATTCACGACGGGGCCTTATCTCGAAAACTGAAAATATTTAGAAGCCGAAACTCGGTGAGCGTAGGGGCGGCATAATGGGCAGTTGGCCCCGAACAAGATGGCGTCTAGGCCTCAACGGTTTTTGAGTTATGGCCATTTATCTGGGATTAAAGGTCCAAAATGAAAATAGAGAAATTATTTTTCCACTTCACGTCAAAGTCAAGGAGCCTCCGGTGTCAATAAAAAAAAGAACCAGCCATTTATCTATCGTCATTTAAGAGAAATCGTACAACGACACCTTGGTGATGTTCACGGATAGGTGTTTTTTTTTTCAACGGTTACAGATCCAGTTGCAGGTTGTTCTTACGAATCTTTTTAAAGTGTGCTGCGGAGCTCTGCGAGATTTCTGTGATTTTCTATGATTTTCTGAAATAACACACACTCACTAAACCCTCCGTAAATAACTCAGTTCTTAACGTAAAGACTTAAAACTCGGGATTCTGTAAAGGCATACCCCAATCATGATATGAGTTTATTTATAGCTTCCTGTGCCAACCGGAAGTGCCTTTAATGGTGTCACAGTGGCAGTTTCCATGGGTTAAAAAGGTCAGATCTTTTCAAAACTTCATATGTGTGACTAGGTAACCCTCATGAACTGTAAATCAGTCATTTCTCCCAGCAGATGTCAAAGAAAAGCTCTCACACGCACACACAGCAAGGATGGAGTGAAAAAGTGTGGTTCTTAAAGACACAGAGAGCAGGCAATGGCATAAACATAATGTCTAGGCCGTGCCGAGTTCAACGAGATATCCCGCTTGACCGTAGCTCGCTCGGTCTGAGCGCAGCGACCATTAGAAAAGTAGGCCCAAAATGAAGCCTGCCCCACAACGTCATTTGCTTTTGGGTGACAGTGAGAGAACCGTTAGGGTGAGAAGCACAATTCGACCTCAGGTATGTTCCTAAGGTCCTTCCGATCCGTGCAAGCCTAACGTTGACAGTGTGGCATTAACCCTTAATAGTTAAAAGATGGTGTTTACTTCAAAAAGTTTGCATTGATTTCTCTCCCCATAGGAATACATTGCCTTTACCCCTAAATTCAACCTGAAGTCTATATGGGTTATGAATGCCGTATGAACCTGTCTTTGGTAACAGTCCATCAGGCCAGTATGAGGTCTACCTGTGTTGATTCTAAGCTTCCTGGACCAACCGGAAGTGGTTAAAATCACCCTAAAAGTGTTTTTCCATTACCTGCCTGCAGTTTGATAGACATAGTGCATTCAACCCTGTGTAAATCAGTCAATTCTTAACGTAAGGACTTAAAACTCAGGATTCTGTAAAAGCATAGCCCAGTGAGGATATGTGTTGACTTATAGCTTCCTGTGACAACCGGAAGTGCCTTAATTGGTGTCTCAGGGGCTGTTTCGAGGGGTTAAAAAAGTCAGATCTGTCCAAAACTTCATATGTGTGATTAGGCAACCCCCATGAACTGTAAATCAGTCATTTTTCCCATAAAATTTCAAAGGAAAACTAAATCACACAGACACACAACTTGGTCTCTGCTGCTAAAGCCACTTTCTACCATTCTAAATTCCAAGCATCTGCCTCTAACCCTAGGAAGCTCTTTGCCACCTTCTCCTCCCTCCTGAATCCTCCCCCCCCCCCCTCCTCCCTCTCTGCAGATGACTTCGTCAACCATTTTGAAAAGAAGGTCGATGACATCCGATCCTCGTTTGCTAAGTCAAACGACACCGCTGGTTCTGCTCACACTGCCCTACCCTATGCTCTGACCTCTTTCTCCCTCTCTCTCCAGATGAAATCTCGCGTCTTGTGACGGCCGGCCGCCCAACAACCTGCCCGCTTGACCCTATCCCCTCCTCTCTTCTCCAGACCATTTCCGGAGACCTTCTCCCTTACCTTACCTCGCTCATCAACTCATCCCTGACCGCTGGCTACGTCCCTCCCGTCTTCAAGAGAGCGAGAGTTGCACCCCTTCTGAAAAAACCTACACTCGATCCCTCCGATGTCAACAACTACAGACCAGTATCCCTTCTCTCTTTTCTCTCCAAAACTCTTGAGCGTGCCGTCCTTGGCCAGCTCTACCGCTATCTCTCTCAGAATGACCTTCTTGATCCAAATCAGTCAGGTTTCAAGACTAGTCATTCAACTGAGACTGCTCTTCTCTGTATCACGGAGGCGCTCCGCACTGCTAAAGCTAACTCTCTCTCCTCTGCTCTCATCCTTCTAGACCTATCGGCTGCCTTCGATACTGTGAACCATCAGATCCTCCTCTCCACCCTCTCCGAGTTGGGCATCTCCGGCGCGGCCCACGCTTGGATTGCGTCCTACCTGACAGGTCGCTCCTACCAGGTGGCGTGGCGAGAATCTGTCTCCTCACCACGCGCTCTCACCACTGGTGTCCCCAGGGCTCTGTTCTAGGCCCTCTCTTATTCTCGCTATACACCAAGTCACTTGGCTCTGTCATAACCTCACATGGTCTCTCCTATCATTGCTATGCAGACGACACACAATTAATCTTCTCCTTCCCCCTTCTGATGACCAGGTGGCGAATCGCATCTCTGCATGTCTGGCAGACATATCAGTGTGGATGACGGATCACCACCTCAAGCTGAACCTCAGCAAGACGGAGCTCCTCTTCCTCCCGGGAAGGACTGCCCGTTCCATGATCTCGCCATCACGGTTGACAACTCCATTGTGTCCTCCTCCCAGAGCGCTAAGAACCTTGGCGTGATCCTGGACAACACCCTGACGTTCTCAACTAACATCAAGGCGGTGTCCCGTTCCTGTAGGTTCATGCTCTACAACATCCGCAGAGTACGACCCTGCCTCACACAGGAAGCGGCGCAGGTCCTAATCCAGGCACTTGTCATCTCCCGTCTTGATTACTGCAACTCGCTGTTGGCTGGGCTCCCTGCCTGTGCCATTAAACCCCTACAACTCATCCAGAACGCCGCAGCCCGTCTGGTGTTCAACCTTCCCAAGTTCTCTCACGTCACCCCGCTCCTCCGCTCTCTCCACTGGCTTCCAGTTGAAGCTCGCATCCGCTACAAGACCATGGTGCTCGCCTACGGAGCTGTGAGGGGAACGGCACCTCAGTACCTCCAGGCTCTGATCAGGCCCTACACCCAAACAAGGGCACTGCGTTCATCCACCTCTGGCCTGCTCGCCTCCCTACCACTGAGGAAGTACAGTTCCCGCTCAGCCCAGTCAAAACTGTTCGCTGCTCTGGCCCCCAATGGTGGAACAAACTCCTCACGACGCCAGGACAGCGGAGTCAATCACCACCTTCCGGAGACACCTGAAACCCCACCTCTTCAAGGAATACCTAGGATAGGGTAAGTAAGGGTAAGTAATCCTTCTCACCCCCAACAAGATTTAGATGCAAGTGGCTGTTCCACTGGTTGTCATAAGGTGTATGCACCAATTTGTAAGTCGCTCTGGATAAGAGCGTCTGCTAAATGACTTAAATGTAATGTAATGTAATGGAAGGAGGGACGTATTGGGGTTTGTAGAGACAGACAGTGCCTCCAATAGTTAGCTTTGTTCGAGCTAAAAAAGAACCGTCAGACCTAGAGTTCCGAAACTTTAGAAACCTGTTCTAGACCTCGGGTCGATAGTGCGTGGTGAGTTAGGTGGCTCTAGAAGGTTCTCGGACCGAGAAATAGCCTCGTACATTTGCAATGATTTCAATTCATTTTGACCATTACGAAAATGGCGACATTTAGAAAAGTCTCAGAGACACAAGACTAGGTGCATTGGAACCGGCTCGGCCCATAGAGACGGACCCCAACGTTTCGGTCCGATAGCTCATTCAAGGACCCCATAGCAAGGCATGGAAAAAGTGGATTTTCAGCACCAATTAGGGTTTTACTCGGGCACCGAAGGACCTATCGAGCCGAAACTCGGGATTCGGGGTCGCCTCACATAGGCCTTCACATAATGTCTGACCTGGACCCGCAGCTAGAACGTAACTATGTGTTTTACGTTTTTATTATGTTTTAAACTAATGGCGCTGTGAATTATGGGCCTGCTCTGACATATGTGATAGTTGGCTTCTAAATGAGTTGGAAAAAGTGGGTTTGGTGTCAATTGGTATCAGTTTGGTGTCAGAATGACATCTAATTGACTGGTGGACACTGACTTGCTAGTTGACTTTTGTACATTAGCAATATGTTTAAACGGAGAGGGACCATCACCAAAATGGCATTCTGAAATCAACACAAAAAATGGCATCACCATAGTCTCCAGGCTGTGCAGAGTTCAACGAGACGCCCGCTTGACCGTAGCTCGCTCTGAGTGCAGCGACCTTGAAAAAAAGAAGGCGCAAAAGGAAGCCTGGCCCTCAATGTCATTTGCTTTTGGGTGACAGTGAGAGAACCGTTAGGGTGAGAAGCACAATTCGACCTCAGGTACGTTCCTAAGGTCCTTCCGATCCGTGCAAGCCTAACCTTGACCGTGTGGCATTAACCCTTAATAGTTAAAAGAAGGTGTTTACTTCAAAGAGTTTGCATTGACTTCTCTCCCCATAGGAATACATTGCCTTTACCCCTAAATTCAACCTGAAGTCTATATGGGTTATGAATGCCGTATGAACCTGTCTTTGGTAACAGTCCATCAGGCCAGTATGAGGTCTACCTGTGTTGATTCTAAGCTTCCTGGACCAACCGGAAGTGGTTAAAATCACCCTAAAAGTGTTTTTCCATTACCTGCCTGCAGTTTGATAGACATAGTGCATTCAACCCTGTGTAAATCAGTCAATTCTTAACGTAAGGACTTAAAACTCAGGATTCTGTAAAAGCATAGCCCAGTGAGGATATATGTTGACTTATAGCTTCCTGTGACAACCGGAAGTGCCTTAATTGGTGTCTCAGGGGCTGTTTCGAGGGGTTAAAAAAGTCAGATCTTTTCAAAACTTCATATGTGTGACTAGGTAACCCTCATGAACTGTAAATCAGTCATCTCTCCCAACAGATGTCAAAGAAAAGCTCTCACACGCACACACAGCAAGGATGGAGTGAAAAAGTGTGGTTCTCAAAGACACAGAGAGCAGGCAATGGCATAAACATAATGTCTAGGCCGTGCCGAGTTCAACGAGATATCCCGCTTGACCGTAGCTCGCTCGGTCTGAGCGCAGCGACCATTAGAAAAGTAGGCCCAAAATGAAGCCTGCCCCACAACGTCATTTGCTTTTGGGTGACAGTGAGAGAACCGTTAGGGTGAGAAGCACAATTCGACCTCAGGTACGTTCCTAAGGTCCTTCCGATCCGTGCAAGCCTAACGTTGACCGTGTGGCATTAACCCTTAATAGTTAAAAGAAGGTGTTTACTTCAAATAGTTTGCATTGATTTCTCTCCCCATAGGAATACATTGCCTGCACCCCTAAATTCAACCTGAAGTCTATATGGGTTATGAATGCCGTATGAACCTGTCTTTGGTAACAGTCCATCAGGCCAGTATGAGGTCTACCTGTGTTGATTCTAAGCTTCCTGGACCAACCGGAAGTGGTTAAAATCACCCTAAAAGTGTTTTTCCATTACCTGCCTGCAGTTTGATAGACATAGTGCATTCAACCCTGTGTAAATCAGTCAATTCTTAACGTAAGGACTTAAAACTCAGGATTCTGTAAAAGCATAGCCCAGTGAGGATATATGTTGACTTATAGCTTCCTGTGACAACCGGAAGTGCCTTAATTGGTGTCTCAGGGGCTGTTTCGAGGGGTTAAAAAAGTCAGATCTTTTCAAAACTTCATATGTGTGACTAGGTAACCCTCATGAACTGTAAATCAGTCATCTCTCCCAACAGATGTCAAAGAAAAGCTCTCACACGCACACACAGCAAGGATGGAGTGAAAAAGTGTGGTTCTCAAAGACACAGAGAGCAGGCAATGGCATAAACATAATGTCTAGGCCGTGCCGAGTTCAACGAGATATCCCGCTTGACCGTAGCTCGCTCGGTCTGAGCGCAGCGACCATTAGAAAAGTAGGCCCAAAATGAAGCCTGCCCCACAACGTCATTTGCTTTTGGGTGACAGTGAGAGAACCGTTAGGGTGAGAAGCACAATTCGACCTCAGGTACGTTCCTAAGGTCCTTCCGATCCGTGCAAGCCTAACGTTGACCGTGTGGCATTAACCCTTAATAGTTAAAAGAAGGTGTTTACTTCAAATAGTTTGCATTGATTTCTCTCCCCATAGGAATACATTGCCTGCACCCCTAAATTCAACCTGAAGTCTATATGGGTTATGAATGCCGTATGAACCTGTCTTTGGTAACAGTCCATCAGGCCAGTATGAGGTCTACCTGTGTTGATTCTAGGCTTCCTGGACCAACCGGAAGTGGTTAAAATCACCCTAAAATTGTTTTTCCATTACCTGCCTGCAGTTTGATAGACATAGTGCATTCAACCCTGTGTAAATCAGTCAATTCTTAACGTAAGGACTTAAAACTCAGGATTCTGTAAGTTTCTATGTCAATCAAGACATGGGTTTACTTATAGCTTCCTGTGCCAACCGGAAGTGCCTTTAATGATGTCACAGTGGCAGTTTCCAAGGGTTAAAAAGGTCAGATCTTTTCAAAACTTCATATGTGTGACTAGGTAACCCTCATGAACTGTAAATCAGTCATTTCTCCCAACAGATGTCAAAGAAAAGCTCTCACACGCACACACAGCAAGGCTGGAGTGAAAAAGTGCGGTTCTCAAAGACACAGAGAGCAGGCAATGGCATAAACATAATCTCTAGGCCGTGCCGAGTTCAACGAGATATCCCGCTTGACCGTAGCTCGCTCGGTCTGAGCGCAGCGACCATTAGAAAAGTAGGCCCAAAATGAAGCCTGCCCCACAACGTCATTTGCTTTTGGGTGACAGTGAGAGAACCGTTAGGGTGAGAAGCACAATTCGACCTCAGGTACGTTCCTAAGGTCCTTCCGATCCGTGCAAGCCTAACGTTGACCGTGTGGCATTAACCCTTAATAGTTAAAAGAAGGTGTTTACTTCAAATAGTTTGCATTGACTTCTCTCCCCATAGGAATACATTGCCTGCACCCCTAAATTCAACCTGAAGTCTATATGGGTTATGAATGCCGTATGAACCTGTCTTTGATAACAGTCCATCAGGCCAGTATGAGGTCTACCTGTGTTGATTCTAGGCTTCCTGGACCAACCGGAAGTGGTTAAAATCACCCTAAAAGTGTTTTTCCATTACCTGCCTGCAGTTTGATAGACATAGTGCATTCAACCCTGTGTAAATCAGTCAATTCTTAACGTAAGGACTTAAAACACAGGATTCTGTAAAAGCATAGCCCAGTGAGGATATGTGTTGACTTATAGCTTCCTGTGCCAACCGGAAGTGCCTTAATTGGTGTCTCAGGGGCTGTTTCGAGGGGTTAAAAAGTCAGATCTGTCCAAAACTTCATATGTGTGATTAGGCAACCCCCATGAACTGTAAATCAGTCATTTTTCCCATAAAATTTCAAAGGAAAACTAAATCACACAGACACACAACTTGGAAGGAGGGACGTATTGGGGGTTGTAGAGACAGACAGTGCCTCCAATAGTTAGCTTTGTTCGAGCTAAAAAAGAACCGTCAGACCTAGAGTTCCGAAACTTTAGAAACCTGTTCTAGACCTCGGGTCGATAGTGCGTGGTGAGTTAGGTGGCTCTAGAAGGTTCTCGGACCGAGAAATAGCCTCGTACATTTGCAATGATTTCAATTCATTTTGACCATTACGAAAATGGCGACATTTAGAAAAGTCTCAGAGACACAAGACTAGGTGCATTGGAACCGGCTCGGCCCATAGAGACGGACCCCAACGTTTCGGTCCGATAGCTCATTCAAGGACCCCATAGCAAGGCATGGAAAAAGTGGATTTTCAGCACCAATTAGGGTTTTACTCGGGCACCGAAGGACCTATCGAGCCGAAACTCGGGATTCGGGGTCGCCTCACATAGGCCTTCACATAATGTCTGACCTGGACCCGCAGCTAGAACGTAACTATGTGTTTTACGTTTTTATTATGTTTTAAACTAAAGGCGCTGTGAATTATGGGCCTGCTCTGACATATATGATAGTTGGCTTCTAAATGAGTTGGAAAAAGTGGGTTTGGTGTCAATTGGTATCAGTTTGGTGTCAAAATGACATCTAATTGACTGATGGACACTGACTTGCTAGTTGACTTTTGTACATTAGCAATATGTTTAAACGGAGAGGGACCATCACCAAAAGTGACATTCTGAAATCAACCCTAACGAGCCATGGAGATGAACCAGAATCACTGCCCAGCTATCCCGAGTTCATCGGGCCAGTCAATTTCACATTCCTGCAGGATTTTTATAGCATGACAAATTCGTGATGGTACCTGCCCATTGAACCATATTGCAAATGCACAGTGACTTTGCAAAAGTGAGAAAACATAAACAAATGGACATGATGAAATCAACACAACGAGTGATGGAAATGTACAACTATCACTGCTCAGCCATCCTGTGTTCATCAGACCAGTCAATTTTGCATTTTTGAGCATGTCAAATTTCATATGGTAAATGCACATTGAAACATATTGCAAATGCGCGCGCACTTGCAATATGATTCTATAGTGTAAAAACATCACCTAATGGACATGATGAAATCAACACAACGAGTGATGGAAATGTACAACTATCACTGCCCGGCCATCCTGTGTTCCCATAGCGAGCATTAATATCAGAATGACCGGTAAATGCATTTACAACCATATTTTTATTTTTGGGTTACCAGTTGCACAACAATGCACGTGCATTTGCAATATGATTCTATAGTGAAAAACATCACCTAATGGACATGATGAAATCAACACAACAAGTGATGGAAATGTACAACTATCACTGCTCGGCCATCCTGTGTTCATCAGACCAGTCAATTTCACATTCCTGCAGGATTTTTATAGCATGACAAATTCGTGATGGTACCTGCCCATTGAACCATATTGCAAATGCACAGTGACTTTGCAAAAGTGAGAAAACATAAACAAATGGACATGATGAAATCAACACAACAGGTGATGGAAATGTACAACTATCACTGCTCAGCCATCCTGTGTTCATCAGACCAGTCAATTTTGCATTTTTGAGCATGTCAAATTTCATATGGTAAATGCACATTGAAACATATTGCAAATGCGCGTGCACTTGCAATATGATTCTATAGTGAAAAAACATCACCTAATGGACATGATGAAATCAACACAACGAGTGATGGAAATGTACAACTATCACTGCTCGGCCATCCTGTGTCCATCAGACCAGTCAATTTAGCATTTTTGAGCATGTCAAATTTCATATGGTAAATGCACATTGAAACATATTGCAAATGCGCGCGCACTTGCAATATGATTCTATAGTGTAAAAACATCACCTTATGGACATGATGAAATCAACACAACGAGTGATGGAAATGTACAACTATCACTGCCCGGCCATCCTGTGTTCCCATAGCGAGCATTAATATCAGAATGACCGGTAAATGCATTTACAACCATATTTTTATTTTTGGGTTACCAGTTGCACAACAATGCACGTGCATTTGCAATATGATTCTATAGTGTAAAAACATCACCTAACGGAGATGATGAAATCAACACAACGAGTGATGGAAATGTACAACTATCACTGCTCGGCCATCCTGTGTTCATCAGACCAGTCAATTTTGCATTTTTGAGCAAGGTCAAATTTCATATGGTAAATGCACATTGAAACATATTGCAAATGCACGTGCACTTGCAATATGATTATATAGTGAAAAAACATCACAAAATGGACATGATGAAGTCAACACAACGAGTGATGGAAAGGAACAACTATCACTGCCCGGCCATCCCGAGTTCATCAGGCCAGTCAATTTTGCATTTCTGCAGGATTTTTTGAGCATGTCAAATTTCTTACGTCATTTGGCCCACAAAAAAATCCTTATGCACAATTTAAAAAAATATATAAAAAAATATGATAATAAAATTGGACAAAAGTATATTCATACAGTTCTTACACATGTGTAATTGACAAAAAAATTGAAAGAATTTCAAAAAACGGTCCAGAAAGCACTTTTTTAAGGGTGTGTGAAGTTTTTACAAAATTTTGACATTTTTGACTTTTGACTTTTGACTTCCTATGAAATCATATTGGAATTGGACAAAACATATTCCTTATGCGCATGTAAAAAAAAAAAAAAAATTATGATAATAAAATTGGACAAAAGTATATTCATACAGTTCTTACACATGTGTAATTGACAAAAAATCGAAAGAATTTCGAAAAACGGTCCAGAAAGCACTTTTTATGGGTGTGTGAAGTTTTTACAAAATTTTGACATTTTTGACTTTTGACTTTGACTTCCTATGAAATCATATTGGAATTGGACAAAACATATTCCTTATGCGCATATAAAAAAAAATAAAAAAATTATGATAATAAAATTGGACAAAAGTATATTCATACAGTTCTTACACATGTGTAATTGACAAAAAAAAAATCGAAAGAATTTGAAAAACGGTCCAGAAAGCACTTTTTAAGGGGTGATAAGTTTTTGAAAAAAAAGTTCATTTTTTCAAAATTTTACTTTTGGACATTAATTTGGGTTACATCTCCAATATGAAAAACCCCGGTGGAGCGCATTTGCCCCCTGTTGAATTTTTAAAGTGTTACAACTGGCAATTACCATATGGCATTTGCAATACACTTTGCATGAATCAACGCCGAATTGGGTGGTATTGGCCAATGTGTATATGGTTTGTCCGATGCCAATGACATGCCATTCATTTTTGTCCAATACAGGGGGGTATTCCCTTACAGCATTTATTCCCTTGCTCCTGCCTGTTTCTTGCTCCTGTTTTCTAGCCCTTCCCGGTTTTGACCTTCTGCCTGCCCTGAGCTTTTATGCCGTTTTGTACTTTTCCCCACTTTACTGGATTATTGACCCCTGCCTGCCCTGACCCTGAGACTGCCTGCCGTTCTGGTCCCTTTGCATCCTCTCTGACCTCTGCCTGTCTTTGACCTGTCGTGTGCTTACCCTTGTTTTAGAAATAAACTTTTGTTTCTCGACACTATCTGCATCTGGGTCATACCTTAAACGTGATAGTAAGAACTGGCCATGACCAACCTAACAGACTCGGACCAGCTCCGCAGCGCTATCTCCTCCCAAGGAGTCACCATTGGAAGGCTTGAGGAGTTGTTTCGCGGTCTTATGGAAGGGTTCGAAACACATTGCTGGAGCAATTTTGCAGCTTGTCTGTCAGGCAGCCTACCACAATGGTAACCTCCCAGGCCCTGAGTAACTCAACTATTAGCAGTATCACCTTGCCGGACGCCCCAGTGTTCCGAAAACACCGCTTACACTGCTCCTCCAGAGCACTATGATGGAGATTTCGGGACCTGCCAGCCTTTTCTCTCCCAGGGCTCCCTCATTTTTGAGCCGCAGACATCTTCGTTCCCCTCGGACCGCTCGAGGATAGCATAAGCCATTACGCTGATGGGCCATGGCGGTGTGGGAGCAACAGTCCGTCGTCTGCCTCGGGTCTGGAGGAGTTCATAGAGGAAGTTCGGAACGTGTTTGATTCCCTGTTGTCTGGGAGAGAGGCTGCTTGCAAGATTCTCCAGCTACGCCAAGACTCCCGTAGAGTGGCAGGCTATGTGGCAGCTTTCCGCATGTTGGCGCTGTTTGACACGTTCTTACACAGAGTATCGGAGAAGTTAAGGACAAGTTTGCAGCCTGGGAACTACCGATGGATCTCGACTCGCTCATCACCTTGACCATTTTGATCGATGGACGGCTACGGGAACGAAGGAAGGAGAGGAGAGTCGATTCCACTTCGCCGCCGAGGTATCCCGGAAGACCCCGACGGCTCCATTGCTGAGAGAACCCGAGGCTACCCGAGTTCCGATCGGGGGCCTCCTAAGACTGCGGATTCACCTCTTCCCAAGCCAATGCAACTAGGCAGAGCTAGGCTGTCTCCAGCCGAACGCCTATGCAGGCTTCACACTAGGAGTTGCAGAGTACCAGGACCTCCGGGAGGTGTTCAGTAAGGCCGCACCGACCATATGATTGTGGGATTGATTTTCTCCCAGGCATCACTCCACCACGGGTACGACTGTACTCCTGTCGGGTCCGGAGACCAAGGCTATGGAGACCTACATTGAGGACTCCCTAGCTGCTGTGTTCATCCATCCTTTTGCCTCTCCCGCCGGCACAGGGCTCTTCTTTGTGGAGAAGGACAAAACCCTGTGCCCGTGCATCAACTACCAAGGGCTCAACAACATCACGGTGAGGACCTCTACCCGCTACCTCATCTCCTCGGCCTTCGAGCCGCTCCAGGGTGCCACTGTGTTCCCAAAGCTGGACCTAAGGAATGCCTACCACCTGGTGTGGATACAGAAGGGCACGAGTGGAAAACTGCCTTCAACACGGCCAGCAGTCACTACAAGTATCTGGTTATGCCTTTTGGCCTCACCAAAGCCCCTGCTGTGTTTCAGGTTCTGATTAATGATGTTCTCTGCAACATATTGAACCGGTTCATCTTCGTCTACCTCGATGACATCCTCGTCTTCTCCCGCTCTACCCAAGAACATGTGCTCCACGTCCAACAGGTTCTCCAATGCCTCCTGGAGAACCAGCTTTTTGCAAAAGCAGAAAAGTGCGAATTCCATTGCTCCACCATCCCCTTTCTGGGTTACATCATCGCTTCAGGGAGCGCACAGATGGATCGCAGGATGCTGAGAGCGGTGGTGGATTGGCCCCAGCCTACGTCCACAGTATGGCTGCAGCGATTCCTGGGATTCGTCAACTTTTATTGCCACTTTATCTGGTGCTACAGCACCCTTGCTTCCCCCTCTCTGCACTCACCTCTCCCAAGGTTCCGTTCATGTGGTCCCCAGCTGTTGACCAGGTGTTCTGGGATCTTAAACATCGCTTCCCCACAGCTCCCATCTTGGTTCATTCTGACCTGTAGCGCCAGTTCCGGGGGGAGGCCGATACCTCGGATGCCGGAGTGGAGGCTGTCCTGTCCCAGTGGTCGTTACATCACTGCGTCTTCTTCTCCCACCTCCACAACACCATGGAGAGAAACTACGATGTGGTGAATCATGAGTTTCTCGCGGTGAAGATGGTGTTGGAGGCACTGGCTGGAGGGGGCGGAACAGCCTTTCATTGTGTGGACTGACCACAAGAACCTGGAAAATCTCAGCACCGCCAAGCGCCTCAATTCCAGGCAACTTCTCCCTCTCATAGCGGCCGGGATCCGAGAATGTCAAGCCGGATGCGTTGTCACACTGCTATAGCCTCATCGCTACTACCCTGGAACCCGAGAACATCCTACCCACCTCATGCCTGGCATTGGCACTCATCTGGGGATTAGGGAAGCATGTTCGTGAGGCGTTCCCAGCTGAACCCCGGGGGGGAGGGGGTTGATAACCGGATGTTCGATTCTGACACAGTCCGCTCTGCGGTCCTGGAGTGGGCCAACTCCACCAGGCTAGCCTGCCACCCAGGCCTTCTCCGGTCAGACCCTGGCTCTTGTGCGACAATGCTTTTGGTGGCCTACCATGGTCCCTGACGTCTTTGCATTCGTCGCATGGTTTGTGAGTAAAACAAGACTCCTCTGCAAGCTCCGGCTGGTCTCCTCCAACCTCTGCCTGTCCCTCACCGTCCCTGGTCTCACATCTCCCTGGGCTTTGTAAATGGGTCTTCCCCCGTCTGATGGCAACAACGCCACCCTGAATGTGGTGGATTGGTTTTCCAAAGCCACCCACTTCATTCCTCTCCCCAAACTACCATCTGCCAAAGAGATGGTCCAGCTCATGGTGCAGCACGTCTTCCGGATCCATGCACTACCAGTAGACATGGTCTCCGACTGGGGTCCTCAATTCTCGTCCCGGTTCTGGAAGGTGTTCTGCAGCCTCATTGGGTCGTCAGCCAGCCTGTCCTACGGATTCCACCCCCCAGTCCAACGGCCAGTCAGAGCGAGCCAACCATGACCTAGAGACTACTCTGCGCTGCCTTGTCTCCACTGCCTTGTCTCCCCCAACCCCACCACCTGGAGCCAGCAGCTTGTGTGGGTCGAATATGCCCGCAACACCCTTCCCTGCTCTGCCTATCACATTTTGAGTGTTCCCTGGGGTATTAGCCCCCGCTCTTCCCTGAGCAGGATGTTGGCATACCTTCTGCGCACATGTTTGCCCGCCTCTTTTGTTGTACCTGGAGGAGAGCCCGGTCGGCCCTCCTCAAGACCACCTCCAGGTATCGATAAGTGGATCGCCACCGGACCCGGCTCCCTGATATCGTCTCGGGCAAAAGATTTGGCTGTCCACTCGGGATCTGCCCCTCTGGGTGGAAACTACCCCCACCTTGGTTTATCTCCGAAATCATTAGCCCCTCTGCTGTTGCCCCGTACCCTTCGTATATATCCCACCTTTCATGTGTCCAGAGTTAAACCCATGTCTCACAGCCCTTTGTCTCCTGTTTGACCTTCTGCCAGCCCTGACCCTGAGCCCGCCTGCCGTTTTGTACCTTACTACACCTTACTGGAATATTGACGCCTGCCTCCCCTGACCCTAAGACTGACTGCCTACTGTTCTGGTACGTTTGCACCCTCTCTGGACTTACGGACTCCTGCCTGCCCCTGTTTTATAAATACATTTTTGTTTCTTCGACACTATCTTTATCTGAGTCATACCTTAAACCTGATACTTCTCACGTAATGACGTGGCCTGTCAGCGTCAATAAATGAACAGTGATGTATCCTTGCTGTGGCCCTGAGATACTGTATTACCCTGGGACCGCTGTTAATATCTTCCATTACAGAACATGAAGTTAAGACAGAAAAAATGGGCCATATTTCCTGGGCAGGAAGGCCACATTTGCTATATTTCCGCATCTGTGCAAAGTTTGCAGTTGTTATTTCTCTAACAATTGGTGTGATGTTAAAAAAGGCTACCGAGCAATATCACTGGTGTCGTGTCTGGACTATCATTAAATGACTGTTAATTTATCAAATCAATTCTCTGTGTAATTATTATTACGTGATTCAAATAATCAAGTAAACTTTAATGAACTAGGAAGTAGGTGCACCATGGAAAATGTTGATTAGAAAGTTATAATTTTCAGAATATAACTCGTCAGATATTTTAATATTTGTCTTCTATTAATTAATTATTAATCGTTACCTCATTAGTCTCATTCCAAACATTGTAAAATTCTTGGTTATCTGCACGAAGCCTAGATTCCATAATGAATCAGCAATATGCAAATGGCCTTAATTATTTATTCAATAAATAACTACATAATCACAGAAATACATAACAAACAAACAGCAGATATTGGTTACTAACAATGATAGAAAAGTCCCTAGTGGGCTCTGCCAATATGGCGGCTTGGTAGACATAAGGAAAAGGGTTGGGACTGAGAAAGAGCGGGAAAAACCAAATGGATTCACTACACACAGTCTATAATTATATTCATTGAAATGCTAATCCTTTGCACATGAATGGCCACTCAATAATAATTGCAATTTATATATTTACGCCCGTTGTTGTCTTCTCTGTTGAAATCCTCGATCGTCCTGTAGGGTTTAAGGTTCACTTTCCCAGAAGTCACGATGTCTTTCCTGGTTGTAGGTGTTTAGAATGGATACTTCAGAGTACCATTCAGAAAAGTTCTCATAGAATAGGTTCTTCGGCGGTTGTCGGTATTCTTGTTCTAGACTTAGGTAATTTCTAGCTGCAGACTAGTAATTATAGTCTAAGATTTACTCTTAATCAGTAGTGATCGATAGTCTCCGAGTTTAATAATTTGCAACCTTAGTTTAAACCGTGGTTTGCGTGGTGTTAACCACTCGAGACCTCCGGCTTACCGTGGGTCTCTTTGGCATGAAATGTAAATTTCGTCACTGGTGGTTTTATACATTTCAGTAGAAAAGGGCGGTTCCTTGACACCGACGTAATGGCTATCCTCATGTTGGCGTGGCCACTGACTAGGTAATCTTTATATGAAAATCCATACTCTCATTTAGAAGGTTAACATCACATTATATCTTTTCACAAATAGTTTCATGTTTAATCACATATGTTTCACAATATTTAGATGTAAACCTGACAGCTGGGAAATGTACACTAAGAGGTACCGTTATGTGTTTCCTGTCCTTCCTGAGATCACCAAATTAAACACACTTGTCATAACTGTCCCTTAAGTGTCCGTGGACCATTCTCACATTCTCAAAAGTGGAAATACTGTTTAATTCTCCCATTTTGGGGATTAGGAGTTTCTAAAGAGAAACTATTTGTTCTCCATAGGCTCTCTACCTCTCTTTCTGCATGACCAGGAATGTAAAGCCCGAGATAATAAAATCTGGGTTAGAGAGAGAGTGAGGGGTGGGGGGGGGGGACACGACCTACACCCAGAAAGGGCCATGTCATAACACTGGTTTCATGCATAGTATAACATCATATAATCATCAATAACCCCACTGTCAGATGTGTCCATCCATAGCCTCTTCTCCTTCATGAAGTTTAAAGATGAAGCCTAAGAACCTAAGAAATCATAACCGATTATTAAGTATTTCCTGACCATAATCCACAGGGTTTTAGCTGCATGTACATCCCTCCATACTGTACCTGTACTTCATTCCAATCTACCAAATTAGCTTTACCAATTAACCCTCACCTTTGACCTTGTTTTGACATCACTCTGAATTCCTCCCTCACTACTTTCTATTGAAATCTGAACTTTTACAATATGTAAAAAGTTTTCGACACCTATCATGGATTCTGAAGTGTGCGGCTATTATACTAGTGTAAAATCCTACCATACCAATCCTACCATGTTAAAGTACAAGGCATCCAAACAATTTCCCTTGCTCCATGCCAAGCTGCTATAATAGGCCCAGTCCCGTCTATACCTACAGTAGATGGGTTATTGCTATTGGGGCCATTACCTCTTGCATTCCCTTCCATCATTAAACCCACTCCTCCTTCCACATAAACAGCCAGCATGAGAATGTTAATAAGGGAGATTGTAGAGTGAGATTGTTGAGTGAGATTATTTAACTGTGTCCACACCACAATTTAACTGCACTTAAGACACACAGGCGTCAGATCCTTAGTAATCCCCACTTTTCTTTCCTCCCCTCCCCTTCTTTCCTCTGTCACCCTCGGCGAGGCAGTGGTGGCTGCTGTGAGCTAGAGAGATAAGATGGTGTGGGGATGATAAGATAAGAGAGAGAGGGTTACAGAGCATTGAGATGGCCCGATCTGTCCAAATGAAATTACATCCCTGTTGCCATCTACAGCTATTTACAGGGTTCCAGGTATTAATAAAATAGAAGGCTGTTTGGTATGCAGGCTGGCTGCGGCTGACAGGGCTGAGATAGGTACTGAAAGGGGTCATCCATTGTCCAGGCCCTGCTTTTAATTCAGATTAATGCTCCGCCTGGCACGGGATCTCTCTCTCTCTCTCCCTTCCTCTCTTTCTCCCTCTCTCTCTTATTACATGCTCTCTCTATCTATTTTTCTCTCTCTCTCCCCCACTCCCCCTTCCTCTCTATGTCTTTCTCTCTCTACCTGTCTTTCTCTCTACTTCACTACCAATCTCTCTCTACCAGTCTTTCTCTCTACTTCACTACCAATCTCTCTCTACCAGTCTTTCTCTCTACTTTACTACCAATCTCTCTCTATCAGTCTTTCTCTCTACTTCACTACCAATCTCTCTCTCTACCAGTCTTTCTCTCTACTTCACTACCAATCTCTCTCTATACCAGTCTTTCTCTGTCTCTCTATCTACCAGTCTTTCTCTCTCTCTCTCTCTCTCTCTCTCTCTCTCTCTCTCTCTCTCTCTCTCTCTCTCTCTCTCTCTCACTCTCTCTCACTCTCTCTCACTCAATTCAATTCAATTCAATTCAAGGGCTTTATTGGCATGGGAAACATGTGTTAACATTGCCAAAGCAAGTGAGGTAGACAACATACAAAGTGAATATATAAAGTGAAAAACAACAAAAATTAACAGTAAACATTACACATACAACAGTTTCAAAACAGTAAAGACATTACAAATGTCATATTATATATATATATATATATATATATACACATATATATATATATATATACACAATGTACAAATAATTAAAGGACACAAGATAAAATGAATAAGCATAAATATGGGTTGAATTTACAATGGTGTTTGTTCTTCACTGGTTGCCCTTTTCTCGTGGCAACAGGTCACAAATCTTGCTGCTGTGATGGCACACTGTGGAATTTCACCCAGTAGGTATGGGAGTTTTTCAAAATTGGATATGTTTTCGAATTCTTTGTGGATCTGTGTGATCTGGGGGAAATATGTCTCTCTAATATGGTCATACATTGGGCAGGAGGTTAGGAAGTGCAGCTCAGTTTCCACCTCATTTTGTGGGCAGTGAGCACATAGCCTGTCTTCTCTTGAGAGCCATGTCTGCCTACGGCGGCCTTTCTCAATAGCAAGGCTATGCTCACTGAGTCTGTACATAGTCAAAGCTTTCCTTAATTTTGGGTCAGTCACAGTGGTCAGGTATTCTGCCGCTGTGTACTCTCTGTGTAGGGCCAAATAGCATTCTAGTTTGCTCTGTTTTTTTGTTAATTCTTTCCAATGTGTTAAGTAATTATCTTTTTGTTTTCTCATGATTTGGTTGGGTCTAGTTGTGCTGTTGTCCTGGGGCTCTGTAGGGTGTGTTTGTGTTTGTGAACAGAGCCCCAGGACCAGTTTGCTTAGGGGACTCTTCTCCAGGTTCATCTCTCTGTTTGTGATGGCTTTGTTATGGAAGGTTTGTGAATCGCTTCCTTTTAGGTGGTTGTAGAATTTAATGGCTCTTTTCTGGATTTTGATAATTAGTGGGTATCGGCCTAATTCTGCTCTGCATGCATTATTTGGTGTTTTACGTTGTACACGGAGGATATTTTTGCAGAATTCTGCGTGCAGAGTCTCAATTTGGTGTTTGTCCCATTTTGTGAAGTCTTGGTTGGTGAGCGGACCCCAGACCTCACAACCATAAAGGGCAATGGGCTCTATGACTGATTCAAGTATTTTTAGCCAAATCCTAATTGGTATGTTGAAATTTATGTTTCTTTTGATGGCATAGAAAGCCCTTCTTGCCTTGTCTCTCAGATCGTTCACAGCTTTGTGGAAGTTACCTGTGGCGCTGATGTTTAGGCCAAGGTATGTATAGTTTTTTGTGTGCTCTAGGGCAACAGTGTCGAGATGGAATTTGTATTTGTGGTCCTGGTGACTCGACCTTTTTTGGAACACCATTATTTTGGTCTTACTGAGATTTACTGTCAGGGCCCAGGTCTGACAGAATCTGTGCATAAGATCTAGGTGCTGCTGTAGGCCCTCCTTGGTTGGTGACAGAAGCACCAGATCATCAGCAAACAGCAGACATTTGACTTCGGATTCTAGCAGGGGAGGCCGGGTGCTGCAGACTTTTCTAGTGCCCGCGCCAGTTCGTTGATATATATGTTGAAGAGGGTGGGGCTTAAGCTGCATCCCTGTCTAACCCCACGACCCTGTGTGAAGAAATGTGTGTGTTTTTGCCAATTTTAACCGCACACTTGTTGTTTGTGTACATGGATTTTATAATGTCATATGTTTTACCCCCAACACCACTTTCCATCAGTTTGTATAGCAGACCCTCATGCCAAATTGAGTCGAAGGCTTTTTTGAAATCAACAAAGCATGAGAAGACTTTGCCTTTGTTTTGGTTTGTTTGGTTGTCAATTAAGGTGTGCAGGGTGAATACATGGTCTGTTGTACGGTAATTTGGTAAAAAGCCAATTTGACATTTGCTCAGTACATTGTTTTCATTGAGGAAATGTACGAGTCTGCTGTTAATAATAATGCAGAGGATTTTCCCAAGGTTACTGTTGACACATATTCCACGGTAGTTATTGGGGTCAAATTTGTCTCCACTTTTGTGGATTGGGGTGATCAGTCCTTGGTTCCAAATATTGGGGAAGATGCCAGAGCTAAGTATGATGTTAAAGAGTTTTAGTATAGCCAGTTGGAATTTGTTGTCTGTATATTTGATCATTTCATTGAGGATACCATCGACACCACAGGCCTTTTTGGGTTGGAGGGTTTTTATTTTGTCCTGTCTCTCTCTCTCTCTCTCTCTCTCTCTCTCTCTCTCTCTACCAGTCTTTCTCTCTACTTCACTACCAATCTCTCTCTACCAGTCTTTCTCTCTACTTCACTACCAATCTCTCTCTACCAGTCTTTCTCTCTACTTCACTACCAATCTCTCTCTACCAGTCTTTCTCTCTACTTTACTACCAATCTCTCTCTACCAGTCTTTCTCTCTACTTCACTACCAATCTCTCTCTATACCAGTCTTTCTCTCTCTCTCTACCAGTCTTTCTCTCTCTCTCTACCAGTCTTTCTCTCTCTCTCTCTCTCTCTCTCTCTCTCTCTCTCTCTCTCTCTCTCTCTCTCTCTCTCTCTCTCTCTCTCTCTCTCTCTCTCTCTCTACCAGTCTTCCTCTCTCTCTCTCTCTCTCTACCAGTCTTTCTCTCTCTCTCTACCAGTCTTTCTCTCTCTCTCTCTACTTCACTACCAGTCTCTCTCTCTCTCTCTCTCTCTCTCTCTCTCTCTCTCTCTCTCTCTCTCTCTCTCTCTCTCGCTGTCTCTGTCTCTGTCTCTGTCTCTGTCTCTGTCTCTGTCTCTGTGTGTGCACCTTGGCCAATGGGTACATATCAGTGACATCATGAAGAGGCTTCGGACGGGCCTGACTGTAGGAGATGATGTTATGGACTGGATGTATAGGGAGAGAAAGAGGAAGACATAAAGATGTAGAGAAATAATCTACTTTACTTGCTTTGGCAAGGTTAACATATGTTTCCCACATATGTTTCCCATGAGAGAGAGAGAGCAGTGGTTCTTGTGGTTGATGGTTATACAACTGTGACTTTCTCTTTATTCTCAAGCAGCCCAGGTATCTGCCTGTGGATGGGGTTATAAATAAATCTGCAGAGTGCCTTCAAAACGAGACTGTGAGAAGAGAACATAGAGCACAGAGATGGATCCTGGGTAGAAGTGGCCATGTTTGTGTGTGCGGAGGGGAACGTGATATGACCTAGATAGAGACTGTTCAAAATCACTGTCTACTGTCTACAGGTGAATCCACATCACCAGCATGTCAATGATTACACCTAGGGCATAGCTACCGGTCAGAGATTCTCATTAACCAGCTCTTCACCTAACCAAGCTTGTGACGGAAAAGGAAAACTGAGATCTCAGAAGCACATATAATACCTTATATAAGAGCACAGTACATATTATCTATAGTAACAGTACAAAGTATATGTCCATAGCTGTATAGTATAAGAAAGCCAACTAATAAGGAATACAAATCCCAGCTTTTCTCACTTCTAAAAAACACTGGTCTCACCACCGAGGCATTTTTTCAGCATAATCTCTTACATCCATGAAATCACCTTACAAAAAAAGCCCAACACCTCCATAAGCTTGTGGTGCTGCAGCTTGCAACATGACTGTCCCCTGAGGGTGGCAGTGAGCCGCTGAGCTCCTGGTGACTATACTCTGGGGAGATGGATTTTCTGTGGAGCACAGGCAATAATGAGCGCACTCTGTTCCGCTGTTTGTTGGCACGTTAGCAGCCGATGGAGAGGGTGAGGGAATGAAGGGACCATGACAGTCATGGACCTGTGGAGGCAGTTCCTCTCTCTTTCTCTGCCTCTCATCGTCACCCTCACTCGCTCTCTGCTCCCTCTCTCACGTTCTTTCTCTCTCTTCATCTCTCTCCCTCTGCCTGCCTGCAGTTTGACCTATATACAGTAGTTGAGTGTAGACAGTGACAGAGAGAGTCCGATGGCACCATCAGCCCTGCTACAGATTGTGTCTCTGTGCAACGGAATGAGCTCACACTGCAGGGGAATACAGTGTACAGATACAGGTCAATACAGTTGAACACATACACCCACTAAAGCGCACACACACACACACACACAAACACACACACGCACACACGCGCACACACGCACACACGCACACCGAATAGGAAGGTAAGGTAGTGCCTGGCGCTGAGGCTAAGAGGAGTCCTCTAGACACTTGGCTTATAGTGGGCTTCAGACCATGACACGTGCCATCCCCAGCTGTGTGAGACAGAAAGGCCTGATCTGACGCTGGCATATGTCTAAGACTGCTGTCCAGCCCTTCTGCTATTGCTCAGTCAACCGCAAGGCAGCCACATGGGCCTGCTGTTTACACAAGCGACCATGTAACCGTGATGTCATTCAGAACCCTACTGCCATTCCGGAACTCACCCTATGGGACGTGTTCACGGCAGCCAAATTACACAGGGCTCCTCCAATCCCTGCTAGGACAATTGTGACTGTGGGTGGAGATGTTCAAAAGAACATCCTTTTGTTGTGCAACAAAATGTCAAGGGCCTCTTCCCCTGAAAAGAGAGGCTAGCTACCTTTTTTGCTGTGCTGTTAGTAATCCTCTGTTTGCTAGTCCTAATCCCGGCCCTCTAGAGCACTATGTTAAAAAAGATTAGTGTCCTTCCTGTTTGGGCTTAGTCAGGCCTAACAACAAGAGCACAGCAGGACAGCAGGAAGGCAGGACGGTGAGACAGCATGACAGTGGTTCAGAGCCATGTTACTGGGCAGTTAGCAGGTACTGCTCACACTGGAGACAAGGAGAACCATTCTGACCAAGGAAAAATGCAGAGATGTTGTACTTGGCATGGCACTTTGCTTTATAGTATTGTGTAACATCTCTGCATCCTAGCTTCATTTCCATAAGCAGGGTTGGGGGTCAGTTCCATTTCAGAATATTAATGTCTACCTGCTTTCCTGGAAATGGAATTCAACTGAAATTGAACAGAAATGCAACCTCAACTCTACGTCATGAAGCAGGGATGAGACTTTTCACTGTCTGTGAATGAACAAAAACACTTTGGAGGCAGCCTGTTAATTCTGTAAAACAAGACTGTTCTGCAGAGAGACACCGTTTTCATTTTCCACTAGGGAGGAATGAGACAGAACCACTAGGGGGAATTGGCCACCAACCACCAACAGGACTTAAATGACTGATTGGATCCCATGAGGGTCTAAGGCCAGTTCCTGCATAAGAGAGATGATCGTTAGCAGAGGAAAAGTAGGGGAGGAGGGGAGACAATGCTTTGGCTTCTGCACAAGGTAAAGGTAAAGTTAAACTGAGAGTGATTTTCATCCATGCAATCCTTTGCCAAACCACACCTCTTAAAAATCCTAGTTTACTCTAATAATGGATTCAAAATGTTCTGGTTCTTGCTTCCAGTTAACAATAAAGACAGTATCAAATGCTTTTTCCAAAATCAAATAACTGGAAGCATTGCCTAGTGCTAGAGACTTAGAGTATCTTTACTGTTTGCAAGCAGAGGCAGCGTTCAGCACAAACCAAATTGACTATATGGTTTATCCCTAATTGAGGACAATAGTGTATTTAATTATCATTTTTTGGCTGGAGCTCAAGATGAAAGTGGTTATTCAGTATTTGTTTACAGGCCCGAGGGCTGCTTTCAAATTTGGATGCCACTATACACCTTCAAAATTGAATCTCAACACTGAACCTTAAACCATTTATTGACTGTTCCAGAGTGTTCCAGAGCAGTACACTCTTAGAAAAAAAAGATGCCATATAGAACATTAAATTGTTCTTCAGCAGGCCCCATAGGAGAAGCACCCGTTTGGTTCAAGGTAAAACCTTTTTGTGTTCCATGTAGAACCCTTTCCACAGAGGGTTCTATGGGGACAGCCGAAGAACCATTTTGGAACCCTTTTTCTAAGAGTGTAAAGTATCCGAGAGTAGGGGGAGATGAGCTAGCTAGTCTGGTTCCGGTTGGAGCGAGCGGTCGCATTCGCACTTCGCTCTGCAGGTTGTATAACTTTTTATAACTTTTTCATTACATTTCATTATAGTACAACGGTTGATTTGTCTAATCTTAGCAATTCTTCTTAGCTAGCTACATAGCCGTCCTTGTATCAGAGATAATTGCATAATTATCGTATTTCGTCGCCCTAACGTAGCCTTCACTGCTATTCGCCCAGGAGCTAGCTAACGCACACAGATTAGCATCACTGTAGTGCTATTCACTCAACTGTACGACTTGATTAGTTCAGTGTTAGCTAGCTACATAGCTGTCTTTGTTTCCAAGATAATTGTGTAGTTTAGTGTGTGTAGCCTTGGAGTGATTATCTTAATTCACTGAGGTTCGCTAGCCAGCTATTTGTCGTCCTTAACGTAGGAGACTCTGCTAGCTAGCCAACAGCTAACTGCTAACAGCTAGCCAACGTCTGCTGTTTTGAATTCAACAACCCGGTCAGGTGGTTTCACATTTTCGTTTCATTGCAGTGCAGCGGTTTGATTTGTTTGATCGTGGCTAGCTGCATAGCCGTCTTTGTTTCAAAGATAATTGTGTAGTCTAGACCGATTCCCTAGGTTAGCTAGCCAGCTATTGTCGTTCTTTTAACTCAACGTAACGTAAACAACACTGCTAGCTAGCCAGCTAGCCCCGAATAGCAGCACTGTAGAATTATTACACTCAACGGAACGACTTGATTAGTGTAGTGTCAACAACGCAGCTACTGCCAGCTAGCCTACTTTAGCAGTACTGTATCATTTTAATCATTTTAGTCAATAAGATTCTTGCTACGTAAGCTTAACTTTCTGAACATTCGAGACGTGTAGTCCGCTTGTCATTCAATTTCCTTGCATTAGCGTAGCCTTTTCTGTAGCCTGTCAACTATGTGTCTGTCTATCCCTGTTCTCTCCTCTCTGCACAGACCATACAAACGCTCCACACCGCGTGGCCGCGACCACCCTAACCTGGTGGTCCCAGCGCGTACGACCCACGTGGAGTTCCAGGTCTCTGGTAGCCTCTGGAACTGCCAATCTGCGGCCAACAAGGCAGAGTTCATCTCAGCCTATGCCTCCCTCCAGTCCCTTGACTTCTTGGCACTGACGGAAACATGGATCACCACAGATAACACTGCTACTCCTACTGCTCTCTCCTCGTCTGCCCACGTGTTCTCGCACACCCCGAGAGCTTCTGGTCAGCGGGGTGGTGGCACCGGGATCCTCATCTCTCCCAAGTGGTCTTTCTCTCTTTCTCCCCTTACCCATCTGTCTATTGCCTCCTTTGAATTCCATGCTGTCACAGTTACCAGCCCTTTCAAGCTTAACATCCTTATCATTTATCGCCCTCCAGGTTCCCTCGGAGAGTTCATCAATGAGCTTGATGCCTTGATAAGCTCCTTTCCTGAGGACGGCTCACCTCTCACAGTTCTGGGCGACTTTAACCTCCCCACGTCTACCTTTGACTCATTCCTCTCTGCCTCCTTCTTTCCCCTCCTCTCCTCTTTTGACCTCACCCTCTCACCCTCCCCCTACTCACAAGGCAGGCAATACGCTTGACCTCATCTTTACTAGATGCTGTTCTTCCACTAACCTCATTGCAACTCCCCTCCAAGTCTCCGACCACTACCTTGTATCCTTTTCCCTCTCGCTCTCATCCAACACTTCCCACACTGCCCCTACTCGGATGGTATCGCGCCGTCCCAATCTTCGCTCTCTCTCCCCCGCTACTCTCTCCTCTTCCATCCTATCTTCTCTTCCCTCTGCTCAAACTTTCTCCAACCTATCTCCTGATTCTGCCTCCTCAACCCTCCTCTCCTCCCTTACTGCATCCTTTGACTCCCTATGTCCCCTATCCTCCAGGCCGGCTCGGTCCTCCCCTCCCGCTCCGTGGCTCGACGACTCATTGCGAGCTCACAGAACAGGGCTCCGGGCAGCCGAGCGGAAATGGAGGAAAACTCGCCTCCCTGCGGACCTGGCATCCTTTCACTCCCTCCTCTCTACATTTTCCTCCTCTGTCTCTGCTGCTAAAGCCACTTTCTACCATTCTAAATTCCAAGCATCTGCCTCTAACCCTAGGAAGCTCTTTGCCACCTTCTCCTCCCTCCTGAATCCTCCCCCCTCCCTCCTCCTCTCTGCAGATGACTTCGTCAACCATTTTGAAAAGAAGGTCGATGACATCCGATCCTCGTTTGCTAAGTCAAACGACACCGCTGGTTCTGCTCACACTGCCCTACCCTATGCTCTGACCTCTTTCTCCCTCTCTCTCCAGATGAAATCTCGCGTCTTGTGACGGCCGGCCGCCCAACAACCTGCCCGCTTGACCCTATCCCCTCCTCTCTTCTCCAGACCATTTCCGGAGACCTTCTCCCTTACCTTACCTCGCTCATCAACTCATCCCTGACCGCTGGCTACGTCCCTCCCGTCTTCAAGAGAGCGAGAGTTGCACCCCTTCTGAAAAACCTACACTCGATCCCTCCGATGTCAACAACTACAGACCAGTATCCCTTCTCTCTTTTCTCTCCAAAACTCTTGAGCGTGCCGTCCTTGGCCAGCTCTACCGCTATCTCTCTCAGAATGACCTTCTTGATCCAAATCAGTCAGGTTTCAAGACTAGTCATTCAACTGAGACTGCTCTTCTCTGTATCACGGAGGCGCTCCGCACTGCTAAAGCTAACTCTCTCTCCTCTGCTCTCATCCTTCTAGACCTATCGGCTGCCTTCGATACTGTGAACCATCAGATCCTCCTCTCCACCCTCTCCGAGTTGGGCATCTCCGGCGCGGCCCACGCTTGGATTGCGTCCTACCTGACAGGTCGCTCCTACCAGGTGGCGTGGCGAGAATCTGTCTCCTCACCACGCGCTCTCACCACTGGTGTCCCCAGGGCTCTGTTCTAGGCCCTCTCTTATTCTCGCTATACACCAAGTCACTTGGCTCTGTCATAACCTCACATGGTCTCTCCTATCATTGCTATGCAGACGACACACAATTAATCTTCTCCTTTCCCCTTCTGATGACCAGGTGGCGAATCGCATCTCTGCATGTCTGGCAGACATATCAGTGTGGATGACGGATCACCACCTCAAGCTGAACCTCAGCAAGACGGAGCTCCTCTTCCTCCCGGGGAAGGACTGCCCGTTCCATGATCTCGCCATCACGGTTGACAACTCCATTGTGTCCTCCTCCCAGAGCGCTAAGAACCTTGGCGTGATCCTGGACAACACCCTGACGTTCTCAACTAACATCAAGGCGGTGTCCCGTTCCTGTAGGTTCATGCTCTACAACATCCGCAGAGTACGACCCTGCCTCACACAGGAAGCGGCGCAGGTCCTAATCCAGGCACTTGTCATCTCCCGTCTTGATTACTGCAACTCGCTGTTGGCTGGGCTCCCTGCCTGTGCCATTAAACCCCTACAACTCATCCAGAACGCCGCAGCCCGTCTGGTGTTCAACCTTCCCAAGTTCTCTCACGTCACCCCGCTCCTCCGCTCTCTCCACTGGCTTCCAGTTGAAGCTCGCATCCGCTACAAGACCATGGTGCTCGCCACGGAGCTGTGAGGGGAACGGCACCTCAGTACCTCCAGGCTCTGATCAGGCCCTACACCCAAACAAGGGCACTGCGTTCATCCACCTCTGGCCTGCTCGCCTCCCTACCACTGAGGAAGTACAGTTCCCGCTCAGCCCAGTCAAAACTGTTCGCTGCTCTGGCCCCCAATGGTGGAACAAACTCCCTCACGACGCCAGGACAGCGGAGTCAATCACCACCTTCCGGAGACACCTGAAACCCCACCTCTTCAAGGAATACCTAGGATAGGGTAAGTAAGGGTAAGTAATCCTTCTCACCCCCCCTTCTCCCCCAACAAGATTTAGATGCAAGTGGCTGTTCCACTGGTTGTCATAAGGTGTATGCACCAATTTGTAAGTCGCTCTGGATAAGAGCGTCTGCTAAATGACTTAAATGTAAATGTAAATGTAGTGAGTGTCGTGGATATTTCCTCTAATTACCAAATCATGAGAGGAAACCACAACACAAGTCAGAGTTAGTTATCAAAGTCCATCTTTAATTATATGAGCTCTATCACAACCCTGTGACTCTCAGATCAATTCAGTGTCTCTCAATGAATTCTCTGAGAGCCCCTTCTACATTGCAACTGAGATCCTTTAATAGCAAAGATCCACCCCCCCCTAAACGACATGACAAACCACAGGTCTTAGGAACTTACACAAAGAAAATACTTTACTTCAGAGAGGAGTATCCCCTAGCCAGACAGAGTTGGCTATAAATTATCGTTCAGTTTGGTCTCCTAAACAAAGCTCTTATTTCGTCCTTGGTACAAAATGGTACCAAGACATTACCCCCACCCTATGATATATATATCAAATTGTCATTTAGATACAACCAATTCTAAATACAACCAATCCTGGACAAGCTCACGGAGAGCAGAGTGAGGCTACAGGTTAAGATAGGGACAACAAAAGAGGGAGCATAGAATGATTAGATACTGCCATCCTCCTCTCCCCGATGGTAAAAGTAGGGAGTGACTGGCACACAGACACAGTGGAGCAAAAGATATGTTTACACATGATGACTCCTTGACCTCTCCCCTCTCTGCGGCCCATGCAACTTAGTCTTGACATAGAACAGAACTGCCAATGGCCACCACTATAGTACAACAAAATACATTCTCATGAGAAATAACTCATAAGCATATCATGAAAATAAAACATCTTATCCATGTTACCCACCAATTCTGATTATTCCCCAACATGAGACACTGTCGAGGAAACGTGTCTACAATAGCAAGCAGACCTCAGATATGCTTAATTCAACCTGCTGACAATAACTGTGCCTTCATTTGTTTTGCACAAATGTTGAAAAAAGCTACCTCTACCCAGCACCAGCCGAGGCTGTGTGATGATGAATCAGATGGGCTTTTTGGAAGAAAACAAGTTGCACCCCAAGGCCAGACTCACCATCATGCAAACAGCCCTCCAAAACCCATCAACCTTTTCTCAGGTGCACCTATTGCTTGAGATCTTCAAAGTTGTGTGACATAGCCTCTAAGGTGGGTATTAGGATGCAGGCGGCCTAGCGTTGGGCCAGTAACTGAAAGGTCGTTGGTTTGAATCCCTGAGCTGGCAAGGTGGAAAAATCTGTTGTACTGCCCTTGATCAAGGCAGTCAACTCAAACCAACTGCTCCCTGGGTGCAGATTATGTTGATTAAGGAAGCCCCCCCCACACCTCTGTGATTCAGAGTGGTTTTGTTGAATGCATTCTGTTGTGCAACCTCTTAAGGAACCTGCAAATTTTCGCAGCTTTTTGTAAAAAATCGCGCAACATTTCAAAGTCCTGCTACTCATGTTTGGAATATAGTATATGCAAATGATAAGTATGTGTTTATAGAAAACACTCTGAAGTCTCTAAAACTGGTTAAATCGTGTCTGTGGCTATAACACAACGTGTTTAGCAGTAAAAATCCCTCGAAAAACTGTTCTCCAAAAACACAAAAAATATATTACTCCGCCAGTCAATGTATTGTTCAAGACGAACGCAAATACATGAAGCAGTAATGTAAACGCCTACAGCTTCCACACGATGTCGCCAGTGCTGGCATTTTGAGCAGCCTTAATCCTTGGTTCTATTACGTTTTACCCTTTCCTGTTTCAGTTTGTCAACAGGAAGTTATTAAAATGGGAAAGATGGCCGTTGATTTCCAGACTAGCTGCTATCGAATACAAATCGCCCCGTGATGAATTGTATAGCTAATTAACGTTTATTAATACCTAAAGTTGGTTTAGAAAGTAGTTTGAAGTGTTTTGTAAAAGTATATAGGCACCCTTTGTCATTTTAAAAAGTGACGTTGCGTCTTGGAAAACGGAATATTCCTGGATCAGACCGGTCTTCAGAAAATGACATTTTGGCTATACAATGACGGGAAATTATTTAATCGGGAAAAAGACCCAACTGGGATGTTTATGGGATATATAGGATATATAGGAGTGCCAAGAAAGAAGCTTGTCAACGGTAATGAATGTTTTATATTTTATTTCAGCGTTTTGGGTAGTGCCGGGTAACGCAAAATCTGGCGTTTTAAGTAGCGTTGCAAATCAAATTTTATTTGTCACATACACATGGTTAGCAGATGTTAATGCGAGTGTAGCGAAATGCTTGCAGTACTTTGGGGGGTGTATGCTATCAGATAATAGCTTCTCATGCTTTCGCTGAAAAGCATTTTACAAATCTGACTCGGTAGCTAGATTCACAACGAGTGTAGCTTTAATTCAGTACATTGTATGTGCATTTTAATGAAAGTTTGAGTTTTATCAAAAACTATACGTGGCGCACTTGAAATTTCCGCTGATTGATGTTCCCACCTCGGAACCACGGCCCTAACAAGTTTTAAAGGGAACGTTGGCTTCTTCCGAACACTTCTGAGCTAATTACCTCTGGTGTTTGCTTCAATGCTGTGGTGGAGGAGAGTGAGAGAGATGCAGAGAGAGAAGGAGAATGAGAGCGAAAGAAAAAAAACAACAGGGATACAACAAGTGAGATGAGAATGAGTAGGCCTCTAGTCTCAATAAGAACACCAGCCTCAGTGCAGTCACGTAATAACTCAACCAGGGTTGGCCCTGACCGATCACCCAGGGAGGTACACTCACATCCATCCAATTAAGGACAACATCCACTACTATTTCATTACTCAAAAATACTGTTGTCATCTAATCTTCTATTAGCTGTTTTGAAATGGATCCGTTTTCGAAGCACGACTCCTTCGCACATTTGTGTTGCTTGAGTAGAGGGTTTATCCTACTAGAAATCATAATGTTACTGTAGGTATGGAGGAGACAGATACCCTGCTGTGTATGCTCCCAGTATTGGGACTTCACATGGGCCGCTACACATGGGCCCACTGTCTACCCTGGACACAGCTGCCTGGTGTCACCCTCCCTTCCCTCCATGTTTATGATCAAACCTAAGCCAGCTCCCGAACTTCATTACCCACTGGAAACATTTAACCAGCCGCTGTGATCACACCTTGCCTGCGTCTCATCAACCTGCGCTGCTGACAGGCACAGATAATCAGCAAAGAAGCCTACGGTACGGAACGCCACAGTAAGGCAATTCCACGGTACGCTGTAGCAGGACTGAAGCATTGTTCCACTTATTTAATGTTCCACTTCTCACCGGGACCCCTTTAAGGGCTAGCGAGACTGACATGTTCACGCACAAATAGACACATGCCAATAGTAACAGCTATCAGGTAAATATTTAGCCAGCTACCTTAAGTATGGTATATTCAGAGTGTTTAGCCTGGTACCAGATCTCTATGTACTTTAGCCAACTACTCAATCAATGGCATGACAACGATAGTCAAAGTTCCAATTTATTACAATTGTATACAACATTATGGTCGGCTATGGGGAGGGCTGCCTGACAATGAACATGAAATAGTGAATAATGTTCAGATATTTCCTCTGTATTCTATGGAGCCTGTTTATTCCTCTCTCTCTCTTCTTCTCCCTAGTTACTGTGCATGCCTAAAGAACTTCATCTCAGTATCCTCTTTCCCATCGCAAGGATCTAGAAATGCTAAAATATACAGAATATGCTGAATAACTACAACTAGATACATTGTGCAGCTATTTCCTGTGGAGAGAGAGCATTGTCAATAAGCAGATTCAAATGTATATGATGGAGTTGGTAAGCAGCTAATGTGGAACAGTGTGAGCTGGTTGCGAGAGAAGAAATGACGAGGAAGACAAACAGGAGGAGAAGGGGATTAGATGAGAACGATATTTGATAATCTCCAATCTAAAAAGACAGGGTGGCGATAAAGTTTCAGATGTATTATTTTAGCTCGAGGATTAGTGTTGTGTCTCTCCCTCTCTCTCCCCCTCCCCGCTTTCGTTCTCTCCCTCCTTCCTCTATTTCTCTGCGCTGTGCAAAGTGCTGTCAAAACAAAATAAAACAGAGGAGTAAACACTAAAGACTAAGGGGCCACACTCGCAACCCTTTGGTCGTCCTCAGCATCATGGCTAATTGTGCCAGGTTGGCCTATGAGAAAAGCTAGCAGCTAGCCATTTTAGACACAGGTATAAACCTTGGTTCTAAGCAAAAGTTTGCGAGTATGGCACCCATAGTCCTTTCTCCCCGAGACAAGTGGCAGAGCACTACTACCCATTATTTAGGCAGGCAGGCCCTAATAATTACAATTTTGCAGATTAACACTGAAGTGATAAATGATCAGATGGTCATGTACAGGTAGAGATATCGGTGTGCAAAATAGAAGAAAAGTAAATAAATACGAACAGTATGGGGATGAGGTAGGTGAAAATGGGTGGGCTATTTACCGATAGACTATGTACAGCTGCAGCGATCGGTTAGCTGCTTAGATAGCAGATGTTTGAAGTTGGTGAGGGAGATAAGTCTCCAACTTCAGCGATTTTTGCAATTCGTTCCAGTCACAGGCAGCAGAGAACTGGAACGAAAGGCGGCCAAATGAGGTGTTGGCTTTAGGGATGATCAGTGAGATACACCTGCTGGAGCGCGTGCTACGCATGGGTGTTGCCATCGTGCCCAGTGAACTGAGATAAAGCGGAGCTTTACCTAGCATGGACTTGTAGATGACCTGGAGCCAGTGGGTCTGGCGACGAATATGTAGCGAGGGCCAGCCGACTAGAGCATGCAAGTCGCAGTGGTGGGTGGTATAAGGTGCTTTAGTGACAAAACGGATGGCACTGTGATAAACTGCATCCAGTTTGCTGAGTAGAGTGTTGGAAGCAATTTTGTAGATGATATCGCCGAAGTCGAGGATCGGTGGGATAGTCAGTTTTACTAGGGTAAGTTTTGCGGCGTGAGTGAAGGAGGCTTTGTTGCGGAATAGAAAGCCGACTCTTGATTTGATTTTCGATTGGAGATGTTTGATATGAGTCTGGAAGGAGAGTTTACAGTCTAGCCAGACACCTAGGTACTTCTAGATGTCCACATATTCAAGGTCGGAACCATCCAGGGTGGTGATGCTGATCAGGTGTGTGGGTGCAGGCAGCGAACGGTTGAAAAGCATGCATTTGGTTTTACTAGCGTTTAAGAGCAGTTGGAGGCCATGGAAGGAGTGTTGTATGGCATTGAAGCTCGTTCGGAGGTTAGATAGCACAGTGTCCAAGGACGGGCCGGAAGTATATAGAATGGTGTCATCTGCGTAGAGGTGGATCAGGGAATCGCCCGCAGCAAGAGCAACATCATTGATATATACAGAGAAAAGAGTCGGCCCGAGGATTGAACCCTGTGGCACCCCCATAGAGACTGCCAGAGGACCGGACAGCATGCCCTCCGATTTGACACACTGAACTCTGTCTGCAAAGTAATTGGTGAACCAGGCAAGGCTGTCATCCGAAAAACCGAGGCTACTGAGTCTGCCGATAAGAATATGGTGATTGACAGAGTCGAAAGCCTTGGCAAGGTCGATGAAGACGGCTGCACAGTACTGTCTTTTATCGATGGCGGTTATGATATCGTTTAGTACCTTGCGCGTGGCTGAGGTGCACCCGTGACCGGCTCGGAAACCAGATTGCACAGCGGAGAAGGTACGGCGATGGTCAGTGATCTGTTTGTTGACTTGGCTTTCGAAGACCTTAGATAGGCAGGGCAGGATGGATATAGCTCTGTAACAGTTTTGGTCCAGGGTGTCTCCCCCTTTGAAGAGGGGGATGACTGCGGCAGCTTTCCAATCCTTGGGGATCTCAGACGATATGAAAGAGAGGTTGAACAGGCTGGTAATAGGGGTTGCGACAATGGCGGCGGATAGTTTCAGAAATAGAGGGTCCAGATTGTCAAGCCCAGCTGATTTGTACGGGTCCAGGTTTTGCAGCTCTTTCAGAACATCTGCTATCTGGATTTGGGTAAAAGAGAACCTGGAGAGGATTGGGAGAGTAGCTGCGGGGGGGAGGGGCGGAGCTGTTGGCCGAGGTTGGAGTAGCCAGGCGGAAGGCATGGCCAGCCGTTGAGAAATGCTTGTTGAAGTTTTCGATAGTCATGGATTTATCGATGGTGACCGTATTACCTAGCCTCAGTGCAGTGGGCAGCTGGGAGGAGGAGCTCTTGTTCTCCATGGACTTCACAGTGTCCCAGAACTTTTTGAGTTGGAGCTACAGGATGCAAACTTCTGCCTGAAGAAGCTGGCCTTAGCTTTCCTGACTGACTGCGTGTATTGGTTCCTGACTTCCCTGAACAGTTGCATATCGCGGGGACTATTCGATGCTATTGCAGTCCGCCACAGGATGTTTTTGTGCTGGTTGAGGGCAGTCATGTCTGGAGTGAACCAAGGGCTGTATCTGTTCTTAGTTCTGCATTTTTTGAACGGAGCATGCTTATCTAAAATGGTGAGGAAGTTACTTTTAAAGAATGACCAGGCATCCTCAACTGACGGGATGAGGTCAATGTCCTTCCAGGATACCCGGGCCAGGTCGATTAGAAAGGCCTGCTCACAGAAGTGTTTTAGGGAGCGTTTGACAGTGATGAGGGGTGGTCGTTTGACTGCGGCTCCATAGCGGATACAGGCAATGAGGCAGTGATCGCTGAGATCCTGGTTGAAGACAGGGGGGTGTATTTGGAGGGCCAATTGGTCAGGATGACGTCTATGAGGGTGCCCTTGTTTACAGATTTAGGGTTGTACCTGGTGGGTTCCTTGATGATTTGTGTGAGATTGAGGGCATCTAGCTTAGATTGTAGGACTGCCGGTGTGTTAAGCATATCCCAGTTTAGGTCACCTAACAGAACAAACTCTGAAGCTAGATGGGGGGCGATCAATTCACAAATGGTGTCCAGGGCACAGCTGGGAGCTGAGGGGGGTCGGTAGCAGGCGGCAACAGTGAGAGACTTATTTCTGGAGAGTGTAATTTTCAAAATTAGTGGTTCGAACTGTTTGGGTATGGACCTGGAAAGTATGACATTACTTTGCAGGCTATCTCTGCAGTAGACTGCAACTCCTCCCCCTTTGGCAGTTCTATCTTGAGGGAAGATGTATGGAAATCTCAGAATTTTTGGTGGCCTTCTTGAGCCAGGATTCAGACACGGCAAGGACATCAGGGTTAGCAGAGTTTGCTAAAGCAGTGAGTAAAACAAACTTAGGGAGGAGGCTTCTGATGTTAACATGCATGAAACCAAGGCTTTTTCGATCACAGAAGTCAACAAATGAGGGTGCCTGGGGACATGCAGGGCCTGGGTTTACCTCCACATCACCCGCAGAACAGAGGAGGAGTGGTATGAGGGTGCGGCTAAAGGCTATCAAACTGGTCGCCTAGAGCGTTGGGGACAGAGAATAAAAGGAGCAGATTTCTGGGCATGGTAGAATATATTCAGGGCATAATGCGCAGACAGGGGTGCTGTACCCGCACCCCACCATACCCCTGGGGGTATCAGGGGTATGAGGGGTATGAAGAGTGGAACTAGGGGCTCCATTGTAAACTAAAACAATGATAACTAACCTGAACAACACAAGGCATATTGACATTTGAGAGAGACATACAGCGAGGCATACAGTAATCACAGGTGTTGAATTGGGAGAGCTAGCTAAAACAGTAGCTAAAACAGTAGGTGAGACAACAACAGCGAATCAGCTAGCACAACAACAGCAGGTGAAATGGCGTTGACTAGGCAGGGAGGGTCGGATTAACTACACACAGAGCCTGAGTGCGGCTGGGGCCGACAGATAAAACATAAACAAGCAGAATAGAGTACCGTGATTAATGGACAGTCCAGCATGCATCAGCTATGTAGCCAAGTGATCAGTGTCCAGGGGGCAGCGGTGGATGGGGCAGGGAAGCTGGACTGGCGAGTGTTATCCAGGTTAAAAAATATATATAAAAAATAAAAAAAATAAAAAAAAAACTTTCTGGCCGTGCAAAAGGTAAAAGCCACTAGCAGTGGCTAACAATGACTAAATAGCTTGTAGCTAGTTAGCTGGTTGGCTTCTGGAGGTTCTTGAGTGTGTTCTAAAAATTCTAAATCATAGCGATTCCGTATCACATTGGGTGAGGCAGGTTACCGGAAGGTATAAACAAATTAAAAATCGAAAAGAGATAGAAAGTAAATATGGGTCCAGTGAGTGTTTGGGATGCAGCGATTCAGACGGTTAACAGGCCTGTGCTAACAAGCTAACAGTTAGTAGGCCGGGCTAAACAAGGTAGCAGTTAGCGGACCGGGTCTAAACAAGGTAGCAGTTAGCGGACCGGGGCTAAACAAGCTAGCAGTTAGCAGGCCGAATTAGCAAGCAAGGAGATAGCAAGGGCTAGAAAGTTAGCCTTTGGGGGACGTCGCGATGGGGGTGAGTCTGTTTATTCCTCTTTATGCGGTGACATCGATAGACCGGTCGTGGGTCCGGATATTGTAGCCCAGGAGTATGCTTCGGTGGTAGCACAGGAGCTCTGGCCGGGCTAGCTTCAAGCTAAGTGGGTGGAAAGTATGAGCTGGGCACAGGCACTGCTAAACTAAGCAAGCATATATCATGATTTTAAACAACCCTCAACCTCCCTATTGACATTCCAGTTATTCCAAGATCAGATCAGTTGGCCGTCCTTCACCTGCTGGGATGTAGGAGCAGGTCTGAGATATTTAACCACCACCACCATCGTTATGACACAGATAGTTGGCTAGTATCCTATCATCCAAACCAGCCAGAAACAGCTGGCAATTTCCAAAAGCCGTAAATCAACTAAGACACCAGTGGAATTACCAGGAAGCAACAGCGATATTAAAACCCTGTATATGGTAATACGAGGAGGAATGCCTTACATAATGCATCACTCTACTGCAATGACATAATACCCAACACACTCCACAATTATATAATGACTGCTCAGCTCTCTCACTAAAACCTGCCGATAAATGCGCAAATTAGTGAATGAATGAACACACTATTGAATAGATAGTTAAATGAGTAGACATTGTAAAGAAGGAAGACAGGACATTCACAAACATTACTGCACTGCATGCACTGTGTTCCCTCCCTCCACCGAATACATATAATTTTCTCCCATATCTACTGTGAACCTGTTTATTCAAGCAAACCACATCACACCACTCTTCATGACTTGTTTTCCTACACAATATTTCCATACAATATTCACCTTAGAAACAATAGGCAAGGAACAGACTGTGAGAACCTGAAGAATCTGGTGGGTAATGGAACCCACTGTACATTATGATATTGGTTGAAGCAGCACCATGAAGCACAGACCTGAAATCTGTTTAATTTCTGCCTCTCTGCTGGTTGAGGTGAAGATTGGGATGGGGTAAACTGACTGGAGACTGTGGGAGAGCAACTGACCAGAGTTGACCTCTGCCAGGTTGGCCAATGAGATGCTGCCATAGACAATGAAATTCTGCCTGCATCGCAGTGGAATGACAGAGTAAAAGACATCAGGACCAGATGAGTCTGAAGACAACTGGCCATATCTCTCTCTCTCTCTCTCTCTCTCTCTCTCTCTCTCTCTCTCTCTCTCTCTCTCTCTCTCTCTCTCTCTCTATAATTGCAGTGGGGTCACAGTATGGGCAATCACACACATTGATTCAGATCCAAAACACTGTGATGGGTTGGTGACATCTGGCAAGCAGATTACGCATATTCAGAGAGAGAGCGAGGGGGGAAAGAGGGAGAGAGAGAGAGGCAAAGACAAAGACACAAACAAAGACAGAGACACAGATAGACAGACAGGGACAAAGGTAAAGAGTCAGGGACAGAGTCTGAGAGACAGAGAAGGACAGGCAGATGCCTCTGGTCAGGCCCACTAACCCTGGGATGGAAATGTTTCATTTATTTTCATCATTCAACCTAATACTCTAATACCTAATGATGCCACCGTTCATCATTTACCTTGGAGTGTGCAGAGATGACGTGTTGGGGAACAACTTCAAGTATGAGTAGCTGTAGCCCAATAAGGGGACTGGACTATGGGCAAGTAGATGTGTCGAAAGTGAGTGGGCGTATGGAAAGCGAATCAGATAATTGGGCAGATTTGTTGCCACTCGAGACAGTTTGCATGGCTAAGTGGTCTGCATGACAAGATGATAAGTGCACCGGTGTATCGACCTATCTGCCGACTTGCTTCTTACTGGGTGTCACAGTCGTGTCACCAGCGGTAGCGCGAATGTGGATTTTTTAAATTTTTATCTCACAGCCTTTTTATTAATGTAGGATAGCAGCCTACACAAGAAAATACTAACATTGATAACCATCTAGATGTCACCTCAATATATACACTACATAGCGTACATTGAAATCCTAGATGGGTATGGACAGAAATTGCTTGCCATTCCCATCTACCTTTCCAGTCTGTCAATAGAAGTTCCTAATTTGTCCACTGGATGTCAACTAAAAGTATGTGGACTGCTCGTCTCATTCCAAAATCATGGGCATTAATATGGAGGTTAAATATGGTGGTGGTCCCCCCTTTGCTGCTATAACACCCTCCATTCTTCTGTGGCTCAGTTGGTGGCTCAGTTGGTAGAGCATGGCGCTTGTAACGCCAGGGTAGTGGGTTCGATTCCCGGGACCACCCATACGTAGAATGTATGCACACATGACTGTAAGTCGCTTTGGATAAAAGCGTCAGCTAAATGGCATATATTATATTTATATTAAGACTTTCCACTAGATGTTGGAACATTGCTGCGGAGGCTTTCTTCAACTCAGTCACAAGAGCATTAATGAGTTTGGGCACTGATGTTGGGCGATTAAGCATGGCTCGCAGTCCAATTCATCCCAAAGGTGTTCGATGGAGTTGAGGTCAGGTCTCTGTGCAGGTCAGTCAAGTTCTTCCACACCAATCTCAACAAACCATTTCTTTATGGACCTCGCTTCGTGTACGGGGCCATTGTCATGCTGAAACAGGAAAGGGCCTTCCCCAAACTGTTGCCACAAAGTTGGAAGCACAGAATCATCTAGAATGTAATTGTATGCTGTAGCATTAATATTTCTCTCCACTGGAACTAAGGTGCCTAGCCTGAACCATAAAAAAACAGCCACAGACCATTATTCCTCCTCCACCAAACTTAACATTTGGCACTATGTAATGCAGCAGGTAGCATTTTCCTGGTATCCGCTAAACCCAGATTTGTCCGTCGGACTGCCAGATGGTGAAGCATGATTCATCACCCCAAAGAATGCGTTTCCACTTCTCCAGAGTCTAATGGTAGCAAGCTTTACACCCCTCCAGCCAATGCTTGAAATTATCCATGGTGATCTTAGACTTGTGTGCGGCTGCTCGGCCACAGAAACCCATTTCATGAAGCTCTCGACGAACAGTTCTTGTGCTGATGTTGCTTCCAGAGGCAGTTTGGAACTCGGTAGTGAGTGTTCCAACCGAGGACAGGCGATTTTTACACTCCACACACTTCAGCACTCAGCGGTCCCATTCTGTGAGCTTGTGTGAACTACCACTTAGTGGCTGAGCAGTTGTTGCTCCTCGATGTTTCCACTTAACAGCATTTACAGTTGACCGTTCTAGCAGTGCAGAAACTTGACGAACTGATTGTTGGAAAGGTGGCATCTCATGACGGTGCCACGTTGAAAGTCACTGAGCTCTTCAGTAAGGCCATTCTGCTGCCAATGTTTGTCTATGGTGATTGCATTGCTATATGCTCGATTTTATGCACCTGTCAGCAACAGGTGTGGCTGAAATAGACGAATCCACTAATTTGAACTGGTGTCCACATACTTCTGTATATGTAGTGTACATACAGTCTACTACCCAATGGGGAAGGCAGGAAAAGCAAGAACACAGAGAAGTGGCTACCTTCGTAGCCAATATCAGGGTGACAGTCACAGTACAACGCTTGAAGCAACAGTACACAAACAATAATCCGTTTAATAATTGAAAATTATTTGTGTAAAACTAACTTTGAAAAACAACTCAGACTCATTCTCTGGCTTAAAAACAGAAGTCCAAACTCTCATGTTACGGTATCTCAATGTGCAGTAGTTTCCTGGTAAGAAACAGAAGAACCTATAGCAGAACAGTTGACACACCCACTCCTTTCAACACACCCACTACTTTCCTTTTGACACACCCACTCCTTTCCACACACCCACTACTTTCCTTTTGGCACACCCACTCCTTTCAACACACCCACTACTTTCCTTTTGGCACACCCACTCCTTTCAACACACCCACTACTTTCCTTTTGACACACCCACTCCTTTCCACACACCCACTACTTTCCTTTTGACACACCCACTCTTTTCCACACACCCACTACTTTCCTTTTGACACACCCACTCCTTTCCACACACCCACTACTTTCCTTTTGACACACCCACTCCTTTCCACACACCCACTACTTTCCTTTTGGCACACCCACTCACCCATACGCCGGACGCCATATTGTGATGCAGCTACCCTCTTTTCAGCAATTTCATTAAAGCAATCCGCTTGAACATCCTAGAGCCATACAAAATATAATTTGCGTGTTTCTGAGCACCTCTAAGACGAATAATACCTACTAATGGTCTACTTACTTGAGACAGAAGTGAAAGTAGTTAGGTTGTTCGGGGAGGATGGGTGGGTGTAATTCATGACAGTCTAGCAATCCAAAGGTTGCATGTTCAAGTAGCATCGGGGTCAACTGTAGCATTTTAGCTAACCCTTATTCTAAACCTAACCCAATTCAACCTGCTACCTAAATTCATCATTTGTTGTTTTAGTTCTCTTAACCTTTTGTGGTTAATTCTCCTAACCATTAACCATTAACATAAATTCTCTTTGTTGTTACGGCAGAACAAGAAACTTGGTCTCAGATAATGAAGCACGATACTATCCCACTGGTCACACCCCATCATTTCAATGTGGATAATTGGGTAATATTTGGTTGAGATGTTGATCATTGAGATTACAATTTATATGTGTAACGTCTGCTTCCAACTCATACTCTCATACATGTAGATGCCCTGAACGCAGCTCACTTTCCAGCCAACTTTCCAGCTCACACTCTCACACACATCTGGACCCTCTCTTTCTAAAATTGTCAGACAAAATTGTGGCAACTACTATTTACTAGACTATTCAAACTGTCTTTCGTATTGTCTGAGATCCCCAAAGATTGGAAAGCTGCCTGCGGTCATCCCCCTCTTCAAAGGGGAGACACTCTAGACCCAAACTGTTATATACCTATATCATCCTCTCCTGCCTTTCTAAAATCTCCGAAAGCCAAGTTAATAAACATATCACCAACCATTTTGAATCCCACCGTACCTTCTCCGCTATGCAATCTGGTTTCCGAGCTGATCATGGGTGCACCTCAGCCACGCTCAAGGTCGTAAACGATATCATAACCACCATCGATAAAAGACAGTACTGTGCAGCCGTCTTCATCAACCTGGCCAAGACTATTGACTCTGTGAATCACCTCACTCTTATCAGTAGACTCAATAGCCTTGGTTTCTCAATTGACTGCCTCACCTGGTTCACGAACTACCTCTCAGCTAGAGTTCAGTGTGTCAAATCGGAGGGCCTGTTGTCCGGACCTCTGGCAGTCTCTATGGGGGTGCCACAGGGTTCAATTCTCAGGCCGACTCTTTTCTGTGTATATATCAATGATGTCGCTCTTGCTGCGGGTGATTCTCTGATCCACATCTACGCAGACGATACCATTCATTCTGTATAAATCTGGCCCATCTTTGGACACTGTGCTAACAAACCTCCAAATCGAGCTTCAACGCCATACAACTCTCCTTCCGTGGCCTCCAACTGCTCTTAATGCTAGTAAAGCTAAGTTCATGCTCTTCAACCGATTGCTGCCCGCACCCTCCCGTTCCTACTAGAATCACTACGCTGGACGGTTCTGACCTAGGATATGTGGACAATTACAAATTGCTAGGTGTCTGGTTAGACTGTAAACTCTCCTTCCAAGCTCACATTAAGCATCTCCAATCCAAAATTAAATCTAGAATTGGCTTCCTATTTCGCAACAAAGCCTCCTTCACTCATTCTGCCAAACATACCCTCGTAAAACTGACTATCCTACCGATCCTTGATTTTGGCGATGTCATTTACAAAATAGCTCCCAACACTCTACTCAGCAAATTGGATGCAGTCTATCACAGTGCCTTCCGTTTTTTCACCAAAGCCCCATATACTACTCACCACTGCGACCTGTATGCTCTTTTTTGCTGGCCCTCACTACATATCTGTTGCCAAACCCACTGGCTCCAGGTCATCTACAAGTGTTGCTAGGTAAAGCCATAGCAACACCCACCCGTAGCACACGCTCCAACAGGTATATTGCACTGGTCATCCCCAAAGCCTACACTTCCTTTGGCCGCATTTTCTTACAGTTTTCTGCTGCCAATGACTGGAACGAATTGCAAAAATGAAGCTGAAGCTGGAGTCTTATATCTCCCTCCCTAACTTTAAGCATCAGCTGTCTGAGCAGCTTACCGATCGTGGTACCTGTACACAGCCAATCTGTAAATAGCACACCCAATTACCTCATCCCCATATTATTACTTACCCTCTTGCTCTTTTGCACCTCAGTTTCTCTGCTTGCACATTCATCATCTGCACATCTATCACTTCAGTATTAATGCTAAATTGTAATTATTTTCACCTCTAGGGCCTATTTATTGCCTCACCTCCCTACTTTTCTACATTTGCACACACTATGCATAGATTTTTCTATTTTGCTTTTCTTTTGTGTTATTGACTGTATGTTTTTTATGTGTAACTCTGTGTTGTTTTTGTTGCACTGCTTTGCTTTATCTTGGCCAGGTCGCAGTTGTAAATGAGAACTTGTTCTCAACTGGCGTACCTGGTTAAATAAAGGTGAAATATTATAAATAAACACATAGATCCCCTGAACGCAGCTCACTCTCCAGATCCCAATCACCCAAATTCTGATCACCTGTTCACACACCTGTATGTCATTATCACACTATTTAGTTCCGTTCTTTGCACCCCATTTTCGTGAGGTATTGTTTGTTTTTGACACACTTCTCTTCGGAGCTCTGTTTTCCCTGTGATTTATGCCTCCCGTGTATGATAGTTTTTGCCTGCCTCACTATTGACACCTTTTGCCTATTTCCTGCCTGTACCTTAGCCTGTCGGATATCATGTTACTCACCTATTGCCTGATCTCCCGGACAACGTTACTAGCCTTTTCCCTACCAGTACTGTTGCCTTTTGGACCCCCTGTGTATAACCTTCTGCCTGCCCCTGGAACCAGCTTCCTGCCTCCTCCTGCGGTACTTTACATTAAGCATGCAGAATACCACATTACTTCAAATGCTGTGTAATGAATTTTTGTTGTTGATAAAGACGGAATATTATTATCCAAAGAAGATTACACAGGAAAGACCAGTTGTCTTAAATGTAGATGTGATTTTCAAGTCCTGAGTTCAAGGCTGTGTCATTCTCCTCTGCAGAAACAATAAGTAGTTACAGAACATACAGTTGAAGCCGGATGATTACATACTCTTAGGTTGGAGTCATCAAAACTCCCTTTTCCACCACTCCACTAATGTTTTTTGTTAACAAACTAGTTTTGGCAAGTCGGCATGCCACAGTCATTTTTCTAACAATTGTTTACAGGCAGATTATTTCACTGTATCACAATTCCAGTGGGTCAGACGTTTACATCCACTAAATTGACTGTGCCTTTAAACAGCTTGAAAAATTCCAGAAAAGTATGTCACGGCTTTAGAAGCTTCTGATAGGCTAATTGACATCATTTGAGTTAATTGGAGGTGTACCTGTGGATGTATTTCAAGGCCTACCTTCAAACTCAGTGCCTCTGCTTGACATCATGGGAAAATCAAAAGAAATCAGCCAAGACCTCAAATCTTTTTTGGGAGACCTCCACAAGTCTGGTTCATCCTTGGGAGAATCGTCCAAACGCCTGAAGGTACCACGTTCATTGTACAAACAATAGTATGCAAGTATAAACACCATGGGACCACGTCTGATGAAACAGAAATAGAATTGTTTGGCCATAATGACCGTTGTTTTGTTTGGAGGTTAAAAGGGGGAGGCTTGCAAGCCGAAGGACACCATCCCAACCGTGAAGGACGGGGGTGGCAGCATCATGTTGTGGGCGTGCTTTGCTACAGGAGGGACTGGTGCACTTCACAAAAAAGGATGGCATCATGAGGCAGGAAAATTACGTGGATATATTGAAGCAACATCTCAAGACATCAGTCAGGAAGTTAAAGCTTGGTCGCAAATGTGTCTTCCAAATGGACAATGACCCCAAGCACACTTCCAAAGTTGTGTCAAAATGGCTTAAGGACAACAAAGTCAAGTCATTGGAGTGGCCATCACAAAGCCCTGACCTCAATCCTATAGTAAATGTATGGGTAGAACCGAAGAAGCGTGTGAAATGAAGGAGGCCTACAAGCCTGACTCAGTTACACCAGCTTTGTCAGGAGGAATGGGTCAAAATTCACCCAACTTATTGTGGGAAGCTTGTGGAAGGCTACTCTGAACGTTTGATCCAAGTTTAACAATTTAATGGCAATGCTACCAAATTCTAATTGAGTGTATGTAAACTTCTGACCCACTGGGAATGTGATGAAAGAAATAAACGCTGAAATAAATCATTCTCTCTTCTATTATTCTGACATTTCACATTCTTAAAATAAAGTGGTCATCTGAACTGACCCAAGACAGGAATTGTGAAAAACTGAGTTAATGTATTTGGCCAAGGTGTATGTAAACTTCTGACTTCAACTGTAGGTTAATCTAAGTTTATCAACATGTATAATAGATGACATCAATCCTCGCTACCTTATGGTGTACTTATGGTCTTTACATGTATTTGTAGGTATACATGTTTATACATATTTTAAATGCCAAATGTTCATATATTTGCAATTATGGAATGCCCTCAAAATTGTATTTTGGGAGCTGTTGACAGACAGATACTATCACAGTTGTGTTGCAGGTGTCACTAGTCTCCTGTCTGCCTGTCCTTGTCTAAGTGGAGTGGGTCAGAATGATCACCAGGTGGTACACACCTGTTGTTGGGTCTGTTGGAATTGACAGATTAAACAGGGGCTGGAACCATGGAACCATGTCACATGGAATGTAGATAAGAACACACTATGCGCTAGCATTTATTTACCCTCCTAATGTTGAGTCTCCCTCGTAAGCAATGTGGCAGTGTGGCCATGGCATCAGTGTTGTCAATGTGTGACACTCTATTTAGTATGATATGTTACATTATGAATGGCGTATTATGCAAATTTTGAGTATAGTATCACACATCTTACCCGGTTGTGCAGTAGCATGCGAATTGGATTGTCGTTGATAGTACTGTATATTTTGGAGGACGTATCCCACTGGGAACAAACTGGTTAAGTTGTTAAACGTAATTTGTTAACGTATTGTGATGTAGAATCAACTGTTGTTCTGAGGGTGAAATTCCAACCACAGGATTATGTCACCATGGTAACCAAATGTCAACATAGACAAACCTTGTATAAAGTATGTTGAATTTAAAACGTCAGATTTTCAACGTTAAATCCACTATCCGAAAATAAACTATTGGCTGGGCAGCACCTCTTACTGGAGAGTTGATATATCTACAGCTATCCATTTGGTCTACCATCCAGGGTTTAATCAAGCACAGCCCAGCATACAGTAGCTATGATATTTGTCACTGTGCTATCATGAGAATGATTGTTGAGAGAACCACACCTAAAAACGAAATATATTCACTGTTGCAATCAAAGTCATTCCAAATGGTAGTTTTAACAGAGAAAAATAATAATTAATCTATAATCAATTCTGATATTTAGGCCTATATACCATTTGGAAAGTCATAAACTGACATTGTTTCAATTCAACCCAGAGATCAACAAATAAATAGACAACAAGGCCTTGGGTTTCAAGCTCTGGTTGATTTCAAATCATATTTTGTGATACAGTATTTAACTGTGTTTGGTGGCATAGTTCCATCTGTGCCACTAACTTAGTCTGGGTTTAATTACAGTTTGTTTATAAATGAGTAAATAACATGTTGGATTCACGTCTCCAACTCAACCAAAAATCTAAGTTAAAGAATTGTCACGTTCTGACCTTAGTTTTTTTGTTATGTCTTTGTTTTAGTATGGTCAGGGCGTGAGTTGGGTGGGTTGTCTATGTTCCTTTTTCTATGATTTGGGATTTCTGTGTTTGGCCTGGTATGGTTCTCAATCAGAGGCAGCTCTCATTCGTTGTCCCTGATTGAGAACCATACTTAGGTAGCCTGGTTTCACTTTTGAGTTGTGGGTGATTGTTTCCTGTGTCTGTACCACACGGGACTGTTTCGATTTTCGTTTGTTCATTCACGTTGTTATTTTGTATTTTGGTAGTGTTCAGTTTTATATATTAAAATGGACACTTACCACGTTGGTCCTCCGATCCTTCCTACTACTCCTCTTCGTCAGAAGAACATTGGATGTTCTTCACCCATCTAATTTTCTTTTAGATCATAGTGATAGCACATTGGAAATTCAACATATTTTTGGCTGTCTTTTTGAGTGGTCCATGTTGTAATGAACACGAGGGAGACAGAAGGCTGGTTTCAGGTGCAGGGCGCAGCAGGTGTTTAAATGCTTTAAGTATTTGTATCTGGATTTCTACAATTTGTAGTTGGTGTGGGGTTTTTAAGTCAGTGACATTTGGTGATACTGATATTTTTAAATATTGCCCCAGGTATTTTGTAGAATTTTCTGATGGTCTCCATCTAGCCCCATAGGGATATCGAATGTCAAACTAAATTCACCATGGGCATGTCGATTGTGTCACATGCAGCTGAGCTCCGAACTGATGATTGCCTGGGTGCTGCCAACCCACACCCTTTTTTCCTACCATCTCGCAAATCTCAGTTTTGGACGTGACTGACATCATGGCGAAATGATCTTTTTACACCTTGTCGTCAATTTAATAAATGTCTCTGACTCGTATTGACGCCACATTGGCCATTTTAGAAATTAAAAGTTGCTTTTTTAGGGGCAGTCACTCTTTCAATAGACATGGGGGCCTCAGACTGGGCTCTGCCTGGGGCCTCCAAGTCACGTCATGTGTGTGTGTGTGTGCGTGCGTGTGTGTTTGCGGGTGAGGTTAACCAGGTAGAATACAGTGTTCTGGGGCATATTCAGTAATATTTAGATCACTGCAGACAGAAAGGTGATGTATACTGTGAAGAACATACAGTTCACATTCCGTATCCTGAATCAGAGTAAAAGGGAGAAATTTTTTGAAAAATAGGGAGAGTAAGCGAGGAGAGGATAATGACCTTTACATCTGACTGTAATTGGTGAAAATCAATGTGTAACAAGACCGAAAGATGTTTAAGGGAATTAAATCTGAGTTTACAAGAAGTGAGATTGATAAACAAAAAATACACTTGGCCTTCAGATGGATGCAATTAGCTTGGATTTATGAGTTTACATAATTTATTCTGTAGAGATAGGCAATAGGGTCCTTAAAAACCTGATTGGATGTTTTGCTATGTGGTTCACTGTGCCAGTATAAGATAATCTATTGAGTTCTTTAGTAATGCATACTCTCATAAATTCAAAGCTGCAAACATGTAACACAATGCTGTTTAATTAGCCAATGACGAGTGTTGCTGCATTATGCACGTATCAGCTAGCTTGGGGGATTAGGTACATCAGAACTCTGTTGCGTGGGATGGGAGAGGGAAGATCATGTACTAGAGCAGTCGATACAGAAATGGAGTGAATTAAAGTGTTTCTGATGTGCGAGCACATTCCAGAAGAGAGACTCCCGTCCTCTCTCCTCTCCTCACCTTAGCGCCAGTCCCATTGATAGACTATTGATTAGCCCCCAACGTGTCAATTTGTATTGCTGCTTGGCAAGCAGTGAGCTGAGGCTCTGGGGACTCTGTAGCCTCAGTGTCCCTTGGAATGGGCCATTTTTTCACATTCTGACTTTTGTTTTATGTAGTTTGTCTTTGAAAACGATCAGAGTATGTTCCAAGGCCTATTTCATTATTATGTTCCCGTTCTGTCTGCCTCTATGGGGCCGATGATCACTCTCCTGTGTGTGCGCGTGTGTGTGCGTGTGTGTGTGTTCGTGTCTGCGTGTGTGTTTTATGTGTTAAGACTGCAAACTGCCTCATTATCCCACTGTTTGGCATAATGATGTATCTCAAATGTTGGATTGAAAACAGAAGGTCACGCTCCACCTGTGAGCCGTGTCTGACACCCAAACAATTAGAGGTTGGTGCATTTCCCAGTTTCGTATCTACACAGGAAACAATGGACAATTCTGGTGTGGATGGGCAGTGAAAACATGTGGATTCAAGGACTATGTCCTGTACTGACTTTGTTTCACTGTATATTGTGGGTGCAGGATGTGATGCACATAGATCTTCTGCACTGTACATTCAAATGCATATTCTGCGCTCTGCGTTGAGACATAAGTGTTGAGACGGAAACTTGAAGACCTATCCTCAAGTGTGTGGGAGGGGGGCCTTTGAGGGGTATTTCAACTTTCAATTTCACAGTTGCCCTTCTAGATTGTGTATCAGCGAGCTAGCTGTGTCTTTCCCAGAACTGTTTGTGCTGATCTAATAATAATAGAGAAGTAATTATCTGGGATCACACGCAGGGGACAAATGGAGCCACATGCAGTCAGACTGTGATATAACCAAAGCATAGATCAGAGTACAGGAGGAGAAGGTAGGTGAAGAAAGGAGTGACTCAGGCTACTCTCTCTCTCTCTCTCCCTCCCTCCCATCCCATTTCTGTTTCTGTGTTATTTCATCTGTCTGTCTCCCTCTTATTCTATACCTGTTTCTCTCTTCATCTCTATGAGAAGATGCATAAAATACTAACTGAACAATCTGAGCTATGTCTCTATGTTCTTCAATGGCCTCAAGTATATTACCATTACCATTAAACAGTGGCACAAATCACTCCTGATATGAGATTCATGTGTATTTCTCCACAGGACCCTGAAAGCTGGTGAGATGCAGCTGAACAACCCTTTACCCCCAGAGATAACAATCTGTCTGCTGGTCTGACAGCAGGCCAATGCTTATTTATCAAGTGTATCAATTTCCATTTGTCTTGCCATTACACTCCTCTGTGGCTGACCACTTACTCCCTAGTCATTTTAACAAACGTGTCAAATGAAACCCGTGTCATCAGATTTTGCCTCTCTATCTGTCTCTCTGTGTCGCTCTGAAACGTATTTCAGAGCTGATTGGGAGAAATAAACCTCAGAAACAAGGATCTGGACCTCTCTAGTCACAATCCCTCACCTTCCATTAGTATTAAGCTCAGAGTTACAAAAACATTTTTAATCACTGCTAAATAAAAACAAATACATGTCACTCTTTTACCAGGGAGGGACTTGCGTCAGCCGTTTCCGTCAAATAGAATAAGTACAGGTTGGAACCGAAGTAATGACTAGTTATATATTTAAACAGTCACCAAGCAATTACAATGAAGTAGATGGCAGAGCCTGCTGTATAATTAAGACGTTTTTTTCTCTATATATATATTTTTTCCCCCTCCATTTTCTACCTTTTATTGGCAATATACTATGGGGCAGATTGAATTAAACATTTGCGTCAGTGCAAAGTTTGCACCTGCTCTTTTCACAGTTTTTATGATTGTGATGCCTGTTATTGTTCCTTTCTGATAATAGCAGGTGCCAACATTCAATTGTGAATAAACGTTTCCAACAATATTGCATGCAAACAGGTGATAATATTGCATGACACCTATGGCATTAGGTGTTAATGGGCCAAATTTGCCATGAAGATCTATTTGAAGTCTTAAATGTTTGAATGATGTTTGCTCTACTGAGGTGGGTGTTTAGTATATATGCTGGCTATTAACAATTTGATTTGTCGTCCTGTCTTTGTGTCACAGCGGTGCAAATTAGCACCTTCTCTTGGAACATTAATCTTATGTTGTGTCAGTCCCATAACTCAGACTATTGACCATAATCTCTTAACTCATCGTGTGTGTGTGTGTGTGTGTGTGTGTGTGTGTGTGTGTGTGTGTGTGTGTGTGTGTGTGCGTGTGCGTGTGTGTGTGTGTGTGAGTGTTCTCAGCAACTCCAGGAGACCGCAGCAGGGTCAATGCTCACTGAGTTTCAAATCAATAAACAGACAGCAGATCTTCGCTGTTAATCCAATTTAAATTTTAGGGCTCTATTCCATCTGTATCGTGGAAGTTCAGCGTTACAGCCAGTGGCAACTCCTCAGAGGAGGAGGAAGCAGAGGACCATGCGGAGAACCATAAATAATAAATCATACATTTTTTAAATCATTTTTAGATAAAACTATACTAAACATATTCACATCACTAAATACCTGATTAAAACAAACTGTTATGCAATAAAGGTCCACTGTAGCCTCAGCATCATCTTCTAGGGTAGCACCTTGGTGTAGCCAGGGGACAGCTATTTTCCATCCTCCTTTGGCTACATTGATTTCAACACAAAACCTAAGAGGTCGTGCTCCTCACCCCTTTCCATAGACCTACTGTACATGATAATTATGATGACTTCTGGAGGAAGTCCTACAAATCAAAGATGTTGCAGTATGAACTAACATGTTGTCCATCCAATCAAAAGATCAGCAAATGAGCCTAGTACTACACATTTATGATTTAGAAGCCTGGTGATTTGGTGACATTGTTGGATAGATTAAGATTGAAATTGAGATCGTGAATAATGACAGTTGAGAATTCTTAGGATTTTATTGCATTCAAATTTGTTTCTTCAATCTACAGGAGATGAATTATATATTGCTTGCTTGTTTTTATTTTTGTGTTGTGTTAGCAAAGCATATTGAAATAAATTACACTAACTTCAGTAGCAAGTAGATAGATAGCTACCAGAGTGCCATTTTCTCTGCCAGAATGGCTAACGCTAACAACAATGTAGCGGATTTTATGTTGAAGAAGCCCTTTCATTCATTGACTTCAGATTCCAGCTTCTGGGGAAAAAGCTGTATAGTTCATGTAATGGACGAAGGTCTGTGTATTCAAACTGCGCAACACAAGGAGAAGTTAGGAAGGAACGGGATGTTTTCTCAAGCAGCATATGGACACTACTGCATTTTTGGGCATGCAAGAGTTGGCTTTTACTTAGGGACGATGAGAGGGGAAGTTTTGCTAACAATGGCAACTACAAAGAGCTTACAGAGGTAATTGCATGTTACAATGCTTTACTTGCTGAGTTTCTACTGTCTAGAGACTCAGCAAGTTTCTACATGTGGCCGTTTCTACTGTCTTCTCTGGGATGTAGAAATCAATTCTGAATGATTTCATAGCTTCCATCGCATGATCCATCAAAAGTGAGATTAAAAGACAGGTTGATGCAGCATGTTTTTTGGCCCAACACGTGCTCAAGTGCACTTTTCACTTTCCTCTGGTATTTATTTAGCAATCCCGATTACATGACCGACACAAGCAAACATTTTCGGGGGGCGGCAGGTAGCCTTGCTTGATTGAATCCCTGAGCTGACAAGCTAAAAATCTGTCATTCTGCCCCTGAACAAGACAGTTAACAAACTATTCCCCCATATGCCGTCATTTTAAATACGAATTTGTTCTTAACTGACTTGCCTAGTTAAATAAAGGTTCAAATGTAAATTTGAAATATATAACTGTTGCAGCAGTCTAGGCTACAACTAAACATTAGCAATCTGACATGCTGTATGGGATGAAAACAACATTTGGATCAACTGTATGATGCTAACAACAACAGCAGCTGCGTTCAGCCTATGCACCATGTTCACCTGGTCAGGGTAAACTAATTGGTAACATTGTTTATTTATACTATAGTCCATTTGTTTGTATCAGGAGAAAATGCAAATGTGATCAAATTTGGTTTATATTCCAAATTGGGCTGGCTATGCTGCCTAGACATTTTCAATAAAAAATGATTAACTGGAATTAATCCATCAACACAATAGTGATGACATAGACTGTGAGTGAATTCTTTATTAGGCCTACAGTTGCATAGGCCTACATGATGCAAACATGCATAAAGCAATCTCAGCCCTGTAATTTCTATTGTCGATCAATTGTTGTCTCTGTGTAAAGGAAACCAGACTTTTAGTCTAGTCTAAATATAATTAGTTAAAATCGGTGCAGTTTGACAGGGTTTTCATCCTGCCCAGGGCCAGGAGTTTTTTTTAACCTGTTAGTCCACTAGGGGCATTATTTCATTTTTGGATAAAAAGACGTGCCCATTTTAAGCGCAATATTGTGTCACGAAAAGATGCTCGACTATGCTTGGAATTGATAGTTTTGGAAAGAAGACACTCTTACGTTTCCAGAACTGCAAAGATTTTCACTGTGAGTGCCTTATAACAAAAGCTTCAGGCAAGTACTTGAGGAAGTACAGTTCCCGCTCAGCCCAGTCAAAACTGTTCGCTGCACTGGCCCCCCAATGGTGGAACAAACTCCCCCACGATGCCAGGACAGCGGAGTCAATCACCACCTTCCGGAGACACCTGAAACCCCACCTCTTTAAGGAATACCTAGGATAGGATAAAGTAATCCTTTAGATGCACTATTGTAAAGTGGCTGTTCCACTGGATGTCATAAGGTGAATGCACCAATTTGTAAGTCGCTCTGGATAAGAGCGTCTGCTAAATGACTTAAATGTAAATGTAAATGTAAAACCAAAATGTTTGAGCGACCAGGAAATGAACAGGATTTCTGAAGGTACGTTTTCCATGATCGCCTTATATGGCTGTGAATGCGACAGGAATGAACGGACACTTTCTAGCGTTTCCCCAAGGTGTCTGCAGCATTGTGACGTATTTGTAGGCATATCATTGGAAGATTGACCATAAGAGACTACAATTGCCAAGTGTCCCGCACGGTGTCTGCGTGGAAATTGGTGCGCAAAAGTCAGCTACCAGTATTTTTCCATCCGAATCAGAGAACAAAGAAGGCTTCTAGGACTGCCATTTCAATGAAGAGATATATGACAAAACACCTTGAGGATTGATTCAAACAACGTTTTCCATGTTTCAGTCGATATTATGGAGTTAATTCGGTAAAAAGTTCGACGTGTAGGTGACTGAATTTTCGGTTAGTTTCGGTAGCCAAATGCATAGTAACAAAACGGAACGATGTGTCCTACACAAGAATCTTTCAGGAAAAACTGGACATCTGCTATGTAACTGCGAGTCTCCTCATTGAAACATCTGAAGTTCTTCAAAGGTAAATTATTTTATTTGATCCCTTTGCTGTTTTTTGTGAATATGTTGCGTGCTAAATGCTAACGCTAAATGCTAAGCTAGCTATCACCACTCTTACACAAATTATTGATTTTCTCTGGTTCTAAAGCATATTTTGAAAATCTGAGACGACAGGATTGTTAAGAAAAGGATAAGCTTGAGAGCAGGCATATTTATTTAATTTCATTTGCGATTTTTAGAAATCGCTAACGTTGCGTTATGGTAATGAGCTTGAGGCTGTAGTAACGCGACCGCATGCGGGATGGGGCGGACTATGAGGTTAAACCATGTGACCTGATTATGAAAAACTTGTCCCATAGCTGTTATAAAGCCTTTTAACAACTGATTAATCACTGTCATACCCTATAGGGTCCAATGTTTTATCTGGTTATTTGACCAGATAAGCAAAAACCACAGGCCTCAGGGGAAAAAAATTGCCCAAACACTCTGGGACCTGTGGTGCCACCAGTCTGTTCACAGTTGTCAGTTATCGTCAGGTATGTGGATGATCTTTATTCAAGACCATTTCTTGGGCTACTTTGACGTGTTGAGTGGGCGAGATGCACAGTCTGTTTGACTTTGTGAATTCTGAGATGTCTGAGTTCAACTTCATGGAGAAACTTGTCCAAACCTATGATGATGTCACTGTAACGGAATGTTTCTGCTATTTGTAGTCCCCTCCTGTTCCTGATTAAGATGTGATGACCACTCGACTCTACTACCAGCGTCAACTTTCTCCTGACATGAACTTAAACCATGTCTCATGTGCCCTCTCATCCACTGGCACATCGAGATCATTCTGACGGGTTGCATCACTGCCTTGTACGGCAACTGCTCGGCCTCCGACCGCAAGGCACTACAAAGGGTAGTGCGAAAGTCCCAGTACATCACCGGGGCCAAACTTCCTGCCATCTACCAGGTGGTGTCAGAGGAAGGCCCTAAAAATTGTCAAAGACTCCAGCCACCCTATTCATAGACTGTTCTCTCTGCTACCGCACAGCAAGCGGTACCAGAGCGCCAAGTCTAGGTCCTAGAGGCTTCTAAACAGCTTCTACCCCCAAGCCATAAGACTCCTGGACATCTAGTCAAATAGCTACCCAGACTATTTTGCAAACTGCAGGCCTTGTGACACATGCCAAGTCAGGCAGTCAATCCAAAATATTACAGACCAGATCAACCCTTCATTGAAAAAGACATGAGTTGGACAGGGATTACGGCAACACTTTTTTTTATAACCCACCTGTATAATGCATTATGAATTAATTTATTGTTCCCTCTATCACACATGGTGCATTATAGGACTTGCTATAAGCATTCATAATGCATCACATAGCATTATGCATTATAAAACAAAAACTCCTTTAGAAATACATCAGCGTTTATAATGCAGAAGGCTCATATGCTGATATATGCATGTTGCTGCAGTAGTTTTAATTGCCTAATGTTTTATTCCCTGTGCAGCACACATTCGGGCTCTCTGCCCATTCTATGCAACCGGGTAATAATTTAACTTCAGACAATGACAAGTCAAAAACCAGCCAGGACCACAAGAGTTCAATGAGAAACCCAGGAGAATTCAGAATGAGTTTAAAATGTGCACACACTCCTACACACACACACACACACACACAAAAACACATTGATGCAAGAATGTGCACACACTCTAGGAAAGATAGTTTAGCAGGAATTGTACTATTCCTTGGTAACATGAGATCCTAAAGTCCCATACAGCTGGGGATTGAACAGGACGCAGAGTTTGAGCATTTGCAGCAGACTGGGGGCAGGAGTAGAGAGAGAGAGATTTCCGCACAGCCTTATTTCAGCACCATGGACAGAGTCTAATCCCAGCAATGTGTGCAGTCCACTGTATTAATTAACAAATGCAGTAGACTGGAACAGCATTGCATAGTTCCAGAGAACAACAGTATTCAGAACCAAGGACAGCGACTGTGTGAATACCAAGATTAATGCTTGCACCATGGAGGTAAGGCTGCAGTGGCTTTGAAAGTGTTGCTTCACATTTTTAAACGTAAGTAGTTCAAAAGCATAATTGAAGTGTTCAGAAATAACATCAGCTTAATACATTTTGGGAAATCCCTGTGATTCATAATTAATTTGTCTTATCAGCACATAATTAATCCTGCCTTTACAGCAGTGGTGAGCTGTAGAGCACACACGAATACGTGTGCGTGTACATGCAAAAACACACACACGCGCATGTATGCACATGCATACACAGATGGAGCACAAACAAGCCTGTCATGGAAAGTCTGTTTTTGCCCATATATGCATACTGTCAACCTCCATCAAAAGGTTTTTCAATATGATCCAAGATGAATGAAGTGTGAGCTCAGAGAAAATGGCTATGACAAGAATACAAGAATCTACAAGCAGAGGTTGAAAGCACTGCAAGCCACATCTGAAGGAAACAAGTTTCTCTGCAGGTACACAGAAACGTTACTGCACCGCTCTGGCGCAAAGACGCAGGGGTCGAGGAACGTCCTTCCTGCCAATGTATTTACTCAACTTCAGAAAAAAACTGAGGGATTATAGTCAAGGAAAAAAAGGAAATGTTCTGAATGCTTGGCAAACAGACTGTGGTTGACATATGCATCCCCAGGCAGTCCCTTCACCCAAACATGACTCTGCCTGGGAGCCAAGTGACAGTGCCATGAAGCAGACTGGTCCTCTGGCTACAGGAATACAATAATCTGCTGCTCCTCTCCTTTCCTCTTCTTCACACTGAAACACCATTATTATTCCTGTCACTGCAACCTTGCAGTAACAGCTACAGCTGAACACTGTAAATGCCAGTGGAGGAAGAGTAGTGCAGAGATACAGATACATTCCTCTGTCCATCCCTTTCTCTCTCTCTCTTTCTGTCTCCCTCTCTCTCTTTGTCTCTCTCTCTCTCTCTCTCTCTCTCTCTCTCTCTCTCTCTTTCTGTCTCTCTCTCTTTCTGTCTGTCTGTCTGTCTGTCTGTCTGTCTGTCTGTCTGTCTGTCTGTCTGTCTGTCTGTCTGTCTGTCTGTCTGTCTGTCTGTCTGTCTGTCTGTCTGTCTGTCTGTCTGTCTGTCTGTCTGTCTGTCTGTCTCACTCTTTCTGTCTCCCTCTCTCTCACTCTGTCTCTGTCTCTCTCTCTCTCTCTCTCACTCTGTCTCACTGTCTCTCTCTCTCACTCTGTCTCACTGTCTCTGTTGTGGAGTGACATTCACATGAGTGTTTGCACACCCCCACATACCCCTGAAAACAGACACACACTCACTCCCACAAACGGTATACTGTAACTTGCAAATACACGCACTGTACTCACATGCACACATTCATGAGCACCCCTCCCCCCCAAATACTGTTGCTATAAACACCTTATACTCCCCCTCACAAACACACTTATTATCCTCCCTCCCCTCCCACCTTCCAACACAAACACAGTCACCCCCACACACCCCCTCACATCTCTGTGATAGATTTCATCACTCACCCTGGCAGTTGGGTCCCCCCTCTCCCTCCTCGGTGTCTGTCAAGTTGTTTAGCATCCTCTCTTCCTCAGGCTGATTTCTGTGGAGAGAGAGACACTGCTACTGCGCTAGCACTCTGCTCTTTGCTGGCTGACAACCAGAGCTCTGTGGGTTGGAGCCACGGCAGGGAAAGCAGCACGAATGACAAGAAGCACCTTTTTTTATTTCTGCGGCTCACTGCCTTCCTGTCTCTCCCTCTTCCCTTCCCTCTCACGCTCAGAAAAAGAGCAGTGTAGAGAGGAGAGAGTCTTTGCCTCTGCAGATGTGTTTCTCTCCTACACTTCTTGTCGTCTTTTCCCTGGCGTGTTGCGTGATCTCTCTCTTTTCAGGAGGAGGATAAGGAGAGTGAGACAGGCTGTAGGGTATAGCTGATGATGGAGTGCCGGTCTCTCACTCACACGATCCGTGCACTGCACAACTACGATCGCCCCCCAGTTGGCCTAAGCTGTTGACTAAATTCCTTGTGCATTCAAAATACATTATCTTTCTCTCGCACACACTCGCACACGAGAGAGAGAGAGAGAGAGAGAGAGAGAGAGAGAGAGAGAGAGAGAGAGAGAGAGAGAGAGAGAGAGAGAGAGAGAGAGAGAGAGAGAGAGAGAGAGAGAGAGAGAGAGAGAGAGAGAGAGAGAGAGAGAGAGTCAAATGGAGTTCTGACTTCTGAGATTAAGCCTCTCTTTTTATGTTATTTTCAAATGCAAGACAATATTTCATTTCATTATTGATTATTTATCCCTCTTTTTTTATCCCTCTTTTAAAAAATGTTTTCTACTTCGCCCTTTAATTTTACTCCTGTATAGTTACTGTCAGTTATCTGCAGTAGGGCTGCAGGGTTTGTATAGCATTCTCTGAACCTAATCATTTGAAACTGAAAGCTTTCACCATCACCAAGCTGTGGATGCACTGGTCTAACTGCTTAACCTGACAAGGTTAAGTTGAAAGATTACACTGGTTCACCAACAGCTTCAGTCAAAGGGTCATGACTTTTCCAAAGAAGCACTCACAGCATATTTATTTTGTATTTGTTCACAATGAGAAATGTACAGTTGAGATTCTAAATGTCCTATGGAGGGAGACTCTTAGCCCTTACAGAAAAAACACATGATTTCACATGAGGAAAACATGTGGTTTTTGGAACACTTCACACGTGACATTTCCCATCTGAAAACATGTGGTTCACATATGTCTTGAGGTCGACATCAATTCTTACTGACCTCCAGGCATTGACCTGGAAATTATCTGATGACGTCAGACTCATTCTGAACAGGTTGCAGCCTACCAGGATACTTGGTTTTCTTTCCCTTGGCAAATTAAGATGTATGCTAGGATTACTTAACTTCTCTAGGATAGTGGGCAGCATTCAGAATTTTTTTTAAGATATGCATATTATTAGTAGATTTGGATAGAGACCATTCTGAAGTTTCTAAAACTGTTTGAATCATGTCTGTGAGTATAACAGAACTTATTTAGCAGGCAAAACCCAGAGGACAAGCCATTCAGTTTTTTTTTTGTTGAGGTCACTCTCTTTTCAATGGTTTTCATTGGGAATCCAGATTTCTAAGGGACCTTCTGCATTTCCTACCGCTTCCACTGGATGTCACCAGTCTTTAGAAATTGGTTGAGGTTTTTCCTTTGTGTAGTGAAGAAGTACGGCCATCCAGAACGGGGGGAACTTGAAGTGTACTGTTAGATAGAGGCGAGTGACCAGAAAGCTAGCTACAGTTTGTTTTCCTCCTGTATTAAACACAGATCATCCCGGCTTCAATTTTATTGATTATTTACATAAACAAATACCTAAGGTTGTATTACAAAGTAGTTTGAAATGTTTTGGCAAAGTTTACAGGTAACATTTGAGATATTTGGTAGTCCCGTTGAGCAAGTGGGAACCAGTGTTTTTCTGGATCAAACGTGCCAAATAAATGGACATATTCGACGGAATTAAACAAACAAAAGGACCATGTGTGATGTTTATGGGACATATTGGAGTGCCAACAAAAGAAGCTTGTCAAAGATAAGGTATGAATTATATCTTTATTTCTGTGTTTTGTGTCGCGCCTGGAGGGTTGAAATATGCGTGTCAGTGTTTCTTTACTATGGTGCTATCCTCAGATAATAGCATTGTTTGCTTTCGCCGAAAAGCCTTTTTGAAATCTGACATGTTGGCTGGATTCACAACAAGTGTAGCTTTAATTTGGTATCTTGCATGTGTGATTTCATGAAAGTTCGATTTTTTTTATAGTAATTTATTTGAATTTGGCGCTCTGCATTTCAACTGGCTTTTGGCAGGTGTGACGCTATCGTCCCACATATCCCAGAGAAGGGGTTCGAGCAAAATTCCAGCCTTAGCCAAATTACTCTAAGGCCTTTTGACTCTAGAGCTACAGTAATCACCGGTTTCTCCTCAGAGGTCCATAAGTCATCCCTGTAGACTGCCCGAAGCTGGTGCATAACAGCTGTAGACTTATCATGTAATTATCAATATAGGATAGTGCCCGAAGCAACATACAGTGAATTAGGAACACCCTAGATATGACATTGACCCCCCCCTTCTAAATGAGATAATAGTTGTCATATAAAGTTTTACCCAGTCAGTAACCACGCCCACAAGAGCACAGGCATTATGCCAACAGGATGGAACACCCCTTTTTCCAGAGTGCATAAAAGGATTGCTAACGAAATGTACATTAGACCAAGCAGGTGGATGGTGTTGAGCCAGACGTCACAAATGGCTAGACTCTTCCAGACCAGAAAGCGTGGAGCAGTGGCTACACGTTGAAATGGTGTCAATTTAAATACAGACCAGCGTGACCGACATTTTGAATGTTTCAAAATGGTAAGACCCTCTGAAACTCGACGAGTGAAGAAGGCGAAGACAGTCTGCAACTGGGTAATGTAAATTAGTCTAGAACTTTGACCAAAGACACAAGGAACATTTCAGCAAACGACCATTGGTACATTTCCGATGTACCCAGTCTAACAAACACTCAGATACAAAGAAGCCTACTACAACTGAGGACATTGTGACCTCTGGTGGACAACCAGAGACTTACACAACCAGAGACATTCTGTCAAACTATTTGTCACAGACAGATCGAGTGGTTTTAACAGAGAGGCAACAGGCAAAGACATCTAAGTGTAAATAGATGATGCATTTCTAAATCCGAATGAGCGGTTGTTAGGATGCTAAATATCCATATTTATGGTGAGCGTATTATTCAACTGTATGCACATAGTTGAATTCCTTTGTCTCTCCTTCTCCCGCTCTTTCTTTTCCCACCCCTTTCATTTTATAACAAGCCGTCATATCGGTTTTGTCCACTAGGGACTTTTTATTGCATTATGTTAGTAATCAATTCAACCTATACTGTGTGTGTTTATGTATTTCTGTGTGATTGTTTAGTTAGTTAGTAAATAAATAATTAAGCCAATTTGTGTATCACTCAATCATCATTTAGACTAGGGTTTGTGCAGATTTATGAAGAATGAGACTTATTTGAGGTAATAACGATGAATGAATGACTGGTATGATAACGATATATTCTGATATATTCTTGAGTTAATTCGGGAAATGGTAACTCATGAAACAAACTTTTCCCGTGGTGCCCCAAGATTGCTAATGTCTTAATTGTTACATGATTAATTTATTCACAAAATATTTAAACATAGTTTTGATAAAATAGCCGTCATCACATGAATGATAGTCATGTCACGACACCATGTTTTCGAAAGTAAAATAAGCAGAGATGAGCAGCAGCAATGAATTAAATAATTTGCTGAACGACACTGAGGAGGTACATTGGCAAAAAATAAAATTAACATGTAGTACCTGTGCGAAAGAGAGGCTTTGATAGAGTAGCAGAGGCACACAAGGTCTTATCTGCTGATGCCATGCAGTCTGAGCTTGCTAAACATTATCAAGAATCTCGCAGACCAGATTCATTTATCCTCCAATGCAGAGAACTTGCCTATGAATTAGCACATCGAACCAACATCCCTGTTGGTTAACTGGTTAATAAATGGGAGGTTAAGTGATATTGAACAGAGAGATCTATAACTAAATGTAGATATACTTGTACATGTATTAAGATATACCATATGCCACACCCCTAGCCTGACAACTCACACTAAATTATTTTGCTGCTCTGTTGTTCGCTACATACTTTAGTCTGAGTCTGCCATCATTGAAGTCGTTTGTGTTGACGAGGGACACAAGGGGCGTTGTGCAAAACAAAGTAATCAGCGGTTGGATCGTCTCTAACAAATCAGAGTATTATCCAAGTATATTCTGGCTCTGGCCCAACCCATCGGTTTCTGGACCAATCACAGTCCCAAATGCGTTCACATTTGGTGAATCATAGGGGAGGTGCTCAGATCTAGACTAATTGCGGAGAAGAAACTAAGTTTGTGGGTGTTGTGAGGCACGGAAAGGGGATACCTACAAGTTTCACAACTGAATGCATTCAACCGAAGTGTGTCTTACACATTTAACCCAACACCTCTGTATCAGTGAGATGTGGTGGGCTACCTTAATCGACATACATGTCATCGGTGCCCAGGGAGCAGTTGTTGGTGGTTAACTGCCTTGCTCAAGGGCAGAACGGCAGATATTTCCACCTTGCCGGTTCAGGGATTTAAACCAGCAGACTTTTGGTTACTGGCCAAACGTTCTTAACTGCTAGGCTACCTGCCGCCACACCCCCATACCACACCTCTGTTCCATGAATGAGTTTACAATTCCACATATGGAATTGCAGATTATGTAATGCTATTCTGTAAAAAGGAAACAGTATAGAAACATATTGCGATGTCAAAACAAATTGACTTTGATTTATCAATTTACCTGATTTTGCTAACCGTTACTTTGGACACAATCAAAATGACAATATTACTTGAAATTATTTTTATTCCTAGGTTTCACCTCCGTCACTCGGTTGCGTCATGCTATTGTTATGAACGTTCTCAAGCCGCCCTCTATCGGCGGCACCATAGTGGTGCCCTTAAGTCGTGATAAGCCCAGTCATTCTGGACGGAGGCTAACGACTGTTTAGTCTAAATTACACTATACTGCCTGGAAATACAAAGACATCGCTGAAGTTGTCAAATGTTTAGTAGGAAACAACTTTGTCCAAAATAGCTAGCACTGCCAACAGTAGCTAGCTAAAATCCAGTGTCCTCCCAACAATCTTAAGCTAACTAGATAACATTATACTGCATCTAAAGTAAATCGAAAGTAAATCTTCAAAATGATGACAAAAAGGTTTTCCTACTAATTTTTTTGCCTCCTTTTCAATGGCATTGTATTTACAGGCCACTTTAATTGCACTTTTGATTAAATCTTCATCAGCGCTCATACATTGAGTAGAATACTCAGTTGGGCATCAGTCGAAAATGGAAGTTCAAAACAATATTGTGACAAAACATGCAAACCATGAATATGAAATATCTTAAATTACAGCTCAATTTGAGCAAATTAGGAATTTGCAATTAATCATGATAAATAACATGCAACAAATCCTGCGATAAACTCAGTTACATTTTTGAATAATTTGACAGCCCGTAGTTGACCTTAAATTGTGAAAATGCACTTGAAAGTGTAGCGGACATCAGTCGGTCATGGTTGCGCATATTTTGAAGTCAGTTGCACACCAATGGTCACGTGATGTTGTGCAACTGGCTTCAAAATTTGTGTTGGCCCAAATGGTCAAGACATTGGTTTCTCCCGTGGGAGACTCAGGTTCTAATCTCGAGTTACAAAAGCACACGTGAAGCGTATAACATTACATGAAATGTTGGGAAACCACGTGTCTGAGTCATATGAAAAATGTACGTGAATCTTCACACGTGGCTGCTTTTGCCACGTGACATTTTACACATATGATTTGTTCACATTTGGAACATTTACAGAGCATTCGGTAAGAATTCAGACCCCTTCCTTTTTCCAGAATTTGCTACGTTACAACCTTATTCTAAAAAGGATTTTTAAAAATCCTCATCAATCTACACACAATATCCCATAATGACAAAGCAAAAAGGTTTTTTTGCAAAAAATAAATACCTTATTATTTATTATTTACGTAAGCATTCAGACCCTTTGCAATGAGACTCGAAACTGAGCTCAGGTGCATCCTGTTTCCATTGATCATCCTTGAGATGTTTCTACAACTTGATTGGAGTCCACCTGTGGTAAATTCAATTGATTGGACATGATTTGGAAAGGCATACACCTGTCTATATAAGGTCCCACAATTGACAATGCATGTCAGAGCAAAAACCAAGCCATGAGGTATAAGCAATGGTCTGTAGAGCTCTGATACAGGATTGTGTTGAGGCACCGATCTGGGGAAGGGTACCAAAACATTTCTGCAGCATTGAAGGTCCCCAAGAACACAGTGGCCTTCATCATTCTTAAATAGAAGAAGTTTGGAACCAGCAAGACTCTTCCTAGAGCTGGCCACCCCGCCAAACTGAGCAATTGGGGGAGAAAGGCCTTGGACAGAGAGGTAACCAAGAAGCCGATGGTCTCTCTGACAGAGCTCCAGAGTTCCTCTGTGTAGATGGGAGAACCATCCAGAAGGACAGCAATGCTCTGCAACACTCCACCAATCAGGCCTTTATGGTAGAGTGGCCAGACGGAATCCACTCCTCAGTAAAAGGCACATAAGAAAACTCCAAGCGGGTTGTTAAGGCACCTAAAGGACCCTGAGAAACAAGATTCTTTGATCTGATGAAACCAAGTTGAACTATTTGGCCTGAATGTCAAGCGCCACATCTGGAGGAAACCATGTACCGCTCATCACCTGGCCAATACAATCCCTAAGGTGACGCATGGTGGTGGCAGCATATGCTGTGGGGATGTTATTCAGGGACTGGGAGACTATTCAGGATCAAGGGAAAGATGATCAGAGCAAGGTACAGAATGATCCTTGATGTAAACCTGCCCCAGAGGCTTCGGGACAAGTCTTTGAATGTCCTTGAGTGGCCCAGCCAGAGCCCTGACTTAAACCTGATCGAACATCTCTGTAGAGACCTGAAAATTGCTGTGCAGCAACACTCCCCATTCAACCTGACAGAGCTTGAGAGGATATGCAGAGAAGAATGTGAGACGCTCCCCAAATACAGGTGTGCCAATCTTGTAGCTCCATACTCAAGAAGACTCGAGGCTGTAATCACGGCCGGTTGTTATACAGCCTGGATTCTAACCAGGGTATGTAGTGATGCCTCTAGCATTGAGATGCAGTACCTTAGACTGCTGCGCCACTCGGGAGCCCGTGTTCAAATGTGTCCGAGAACTACATGTATTTTCACGTAATTTTTTACATGTTTTTTTTTGTAAGGGTGGGCTGGAGTTATATTTAGCACCCAAATTATCCCCCCTAACTCGCTCTCCGTTAGCTTACTTTAACCCTCTCACCAATATACCCTATCATATCTAACACCCAACTCCACACCTTCCCATCTATCGCCCTATCTTCTCCCTGACTACGGCCCACTATGCCCCCTCCACTAACCAGCAAAGCAACCAGCAAAGCAACCACCACCCTCCTCTCTCCTGACCCTGAGGTCCTACGGGGTTGGCTATCTCATACAGAAAGTAGTAATTGCATTCTCCTCATTGAATTCTCCTCACTGCTGGGTCATTGTTACAATATTTCACCTAATAGTCTTTCTCTGACTGGGGGCTGTGTGGAACTCAAAAGCCAATATACAGCAAATACTGTAATTTAACTGTTATTTGTACAGTTTGTACAGTTTGTATGTTTTTCTCCTTTTTTTTCTCTGATCTTAGTCTGAAGTGGTTGGGTGAAGCATCCCCTGACAGTTAGAATAACCAGCTGTGAAGATGTGGTTTTGAGTGGACACCGACGCTGTTGCTTTCTGTGAGGACAACATACTCCTGAATGGCTGCCAAGAAATATATTCATCCTAACAGAGGCACATGGCACTGTGGCTACAATGGCAAACATACAGCATGTGTACTACATGTTCATCCCTAAAGTGCTAATTGTCTCATTGTTTCTCTCCATCTATCTCACTCTCTTTCTGGTGCCTGGTCTCATGTACAGTATTTGTATGTTTTAGGTGCACCCCAGGAAGAGTAGCTGCTGCATGTTCACTACTCTCCCTCTGTCATCCCTCTTCTCCTAGTTTCCCTTTCTTTCCCATTTTCTCCCCATACTTCTCTTTGCTCTCCTCTTCCACTCCCCCATACTCCCCTACTCTCCCCTTCTCCTTGACTCTCTCTCTTCACTTCCACCCCTCTCTCTAGCCCCTCCTCTACTCCCCCATCCCCTTATTACCACTCCCCCCTATTCTTCCCAACTCTCTCCCTTCCTTCCATCTCTACCCTTCTCTCCTCTCTTCCACTCTCTTTCTCCACTCTCCTCTTCTCTTTCCCTCTGTGTTGAGTGGCTTTACCCTCCCGGTCGGTTACATTTCCACTGGAAACTCAGGCTCTTTTCCAAGGCTCTTTTTTTGCTCTTTCAGGAGCACCCTATTCACATTCACCCCATCTCTGTCATTCATTTTTAGAAGGCGTTCCTTCTCTCTCTCTCATGTGTACTCGGTCTTGGTTAAAGCATTAAGGTTTAAAGTTACCACTGGAGTTGACATGGTGTTCCACGGAGGAGCAAAGCTCCCGACGGAAGTACTCCATAGGCACTGAGCCAGTCGTAGGCATGGTGGTCATGGATCTTGTCTTCTAATAACTTTCCTCCTGAATGGAGGGTGCTATGTATTATTGGCATGTGTGTTAACCATCAGAAGCGTGTTCTGGAGATTCCCTTACACGTCTTGCAATCTGAATGACTAACTCCTCTGTCACTGTTATCAATTGCAATTTAACTTGTTAGGTCTCTAACCTTTTTACTGCTTGTGGCTGGACTGTGCTGGCATTGGTACTGGTACTCAAGGGGAACAGTTAACCTACCGATTTATTATGAAATGTTATCCTACTGGAACACATGATTAGAGCGTTTTACTATTTGCATTGAAGGTGAAATTACACATGGCAAGGAATGATTGTTCAAATCAAATCAAATTGTATTTGTCACATACACATGGTTAGCAGATGTTAATGCGAGTGTAGCGAAATGCTTGTGCTTCTAGTTCCGACAATGCAGTAATAACCAACAAGTAATCTAACTAACAATTCCAAAACTACTGTCTTATACACAGTGTAAGGGGATAAAGAATATGTACATAAAGATATATGAATGAGTGATGGTACAGAGCAGCATAGGCTCTACAGTAGATGGTATCGAGTACAGTATATACATATGAGAATGTAAACAAAGTGGCATAGTTAAAGTGACTAGTGATACATGTATTACATAAGGATGCAGTAGATGATATAGAGTACAGTATATACATGTGAGATGAGTATGTTGCCATTTGTTTTGGAGGAGGAAAGTCCACTGGACTTCTTTTACAACCAGTGGGGTACACCTCAGTGATATCTTAGATGTGTTCTAACGTTATCCCCTTCAAGGGGCCTGTCTGCTCCTCACTGTTCTCATGGGAGAATTTACAACGAGATTTGTTTTCTGGTCTGGTGGCCTCGTCAGTGTTGCAAGTAGTCTTGACTCCCCCCCAGGCTCATCATGGGTCTGGGCTAGTATTCCCCCCTTTGTGTCTCAGGACCCCTCCACCAGCGGTTGGTGTTGGTGTCCGAGGCACAAATGAAAGGTCGGACCCTTTGTCCGAGTTGTCGGCAGCCGGTTCGTTATTAGATTGGCTGAAACCTTTCACAAAATCTTCGGGTGTTTGTGCTTGAAAACGATCAGCGGCAGTCGAGACCTCTTCACTACCTGCGAATTGAGACGAGGATATCTGTCTGTGATTGTAACGGCTCTCGTTGGTAGAAGGAAACCAAGGTGCAGCGTGGTAGGCGTACATCGTATCTTTATTGATGACACCAAACAAAATAACAAAGTCAAAAAAACGAAAGCGCACAGTTCTGTCAGGCTACAGAAACTGAACAGAAAACAAGATCCCGCAACCTAATGGTGGGAAAAAGGGCTGCCTATGTATGATCCCCAATCAGAGACAACGATAGACAGCGGCCAACCCGGCCAAAAACAAAGAAACAGAAGACATAGAATTTCCCACCTGAGTCACACCCTGACCTAACCAAACCGAGAATAATAAGGATCTCCAAGTTCAGGGCGTGACAGTGTGGGTCAGTTGGGTCAGTTGCGGGACTGACGTCGTTAGTGTCATTGTAAGGGGTTTCAGTCCCCCACAAAGCGTTAAATGTATCATCAGTACACTCTGCACGTCGATGGTTTTATTGCTGAGACAGCCGCAGTGCTTGCGGAAGTGTCCATAGGACAGGAAAAGTTTATCTCAGATACAGTATTGCATGACTCCAAGGAGGAGGGAAGTTGCTCTTTCACAGAGAATGGTCAATCAGATTTGTTGATTGAATGTGACGAGATATCATAGTATCTCCTTGAGTCAGATTTTGCATCACAAGGATTTGAAACGCCTTTTTTCCCAAGGGGTGCTGTCACAGATACCCTTCATGGATGACTGCATTGCAGCTAGCGCTAGGAGGAGACCGTGTGGTCAGTGGAGATGGCACTGTGACCTGTGACCTTACGTGGTTGGTTTTCCAATTAATCAGTTGAAGTAAACGATCCATCAAGTCTGCTCTGAGTAGCAGGTTTACAGATTTGAGGCTAGTAACATACACACAACAAGCGATAGGTCCTGTAAGTGTAGTTTCAGCATGAGTCTCAATGTGAGAGGCGAGGTAGTCTGAGTGAAACTTTGAAGTGTAGTGTTGCATCGTTGCCTTTCAATCAACGTTTACTTGGCTTCAAAGCCCTTTTGAGATCATTGAACAACGTTTGAGAGATAATGTCAAGCCCGAAACAATTAGCACATGACAGGTTAGGCAGTCTTCCAGGACTGTTTCCAGATATGGCCTTTTTGAGTGGCGTGTACTGGACATATTCCCCACAAAGTGGAATGGTTGTTCAGCGACGTGATGTGTCATTTCTGTTCATGGTGAAAGCAGACCGACTAATCGGGTTTTGAGTGGACTCGGCTTTTGAAAACCTTTGACCTTTTCTTTGCAACCTTTGTATCTGAGTCTATAGACAAGGCCTCTGAGCTTGTTTCTTGATCGAGCAGGCCCTGGACAGGGTCTCGATTGAGAGTGGGAGTAATTTAATTATTAACATTCTTGTTAAGTGTGGATCTTTTGTCCGGCAATTCCACATCTAGTCCTAGTGACTTTATCTTTTTCCCTTTTCTCAAATTGTTATCGCTTTAGTTATCCATGTAGTAGATCTTCTAGAAAACATTGGTCTATGTTTTGATCGTCCTTGAACCCTTTGTTACCCTTGTGCTCTGACACTTTGTGTGGGTTGGGTGCAGGAACGTAGTGATCAGGTAGTTTGTAGCGGTAGTCATTTCGATGGCAACATTGTTCAACTTCTTTGGGACTGGGGTGCAGTATTAATGTAGCTTGGATGAATAAGGTGCCCAGAGTAAACTGCCTGCTCCTCAGGCCCAGTTGCTAATATATGCATATTATTTATATATAATATAAATATATTATAATATATTATATATATAGTATATTTGGATAGAAAACACTCTGAAGATTCTAAAACTGTTTGAATGATGTCTGTGAGTATAACAGAACTCATATGGCAGGCAAAAATCCTGAGAAAAAATCCAACCAGGAAGTGGGAAATCTGAGGTTTGTAGTTTTTCAAATAATTGCCTATCGAATATACAGTGTCTATGGGGTCAAATTGCACTTCCTAAGGCTTCCACTATATGTAAACAGTCTTTAGAACCTTGTTTGATGCTTCTACTGTAAAGGAGGGGGGAATGGGAGCTGAATGAGTCAGAGGTCTGCCAGAGTGGCTTGAGCTGATCACGCGCGCTCAAGTGAGAGGTAGCTGCGTTCCATCGCATTTCTACAGACAAAGGAATTCTCCGGTTGGAACATTATTGAAGATTTATGATAAAAACATCCGAGAGATTGATTCTATACTTCGTTTGACATGTTTCTACGAACTGTAATATGACTTTTTGTCTGAACTTTCACCTGGACTTGCCAGCGCGTCATGAGTTTGGATTGTGTACTAAACGCGCAAACAAAAAGGAGGTATTTGGACATAAATGATGGACTTTATCGAACAAATCAAACATTTATTGTAGAACTGGGATTCCTGGGAGTGCATTCTGATGAAGATCATCAAAGGTAAGTGAATATTTATAATGCTATTTCTGACTTCTGTTGACTCCACAACATGGAGGATATCTGTATGGCTTGTTTTGTTGTCTGAGTTCTGTACTCAGATTATTGCATGGTGTGCTTTTTCGGTCAAGCTTTTTTGAAATCAGACACAGCGGTGCATTAAGATGTGCTTGCAAGATAGGAAAGCCAACGTGGGCTGTAGTAGGTAATGAAGGTGGGATATATGTTCGACCAGAAACTATCATGACACATGGTACCTCTCCTCTGGGCCGTAACCCTCCCAGGCAACCAGGTACTGGAAACCCCTGCCTCGTGGTCGAACACCCAGGAGACATTTCACGGTGTATGCCGGATGGCCGTCAATGAACGGGGAGGGGGGTTGAGCCTGGGGAAGGAAGATGAAAGACTGAGACACGAGCTTAACCTGTTACTCCTACCCCCTACTTTTTCGAACATTCTGTTAAAAATCGCGCAACATTTCAGCGCCCTGCTGCTCATGCCAGGAATATAGTATATGCATATAATTAGTATGTGTGGATAGAAAACACTCAGACGTTTATAAAACTGGTTAAATCACGGCTGTGACTATAACAGAACGCGCGTTTCATCGAAAAGCGCAGGAAAATCTGATCACTGAAAATGGAAATATATATCCATCCGCCACTTCAACCCATTGATAAAGGCGAACCACAATAAATGAGGCTGAGGTTGCAATACCTACAGCTTCCACACGATGTCAACAGTCTTGTCATTTGCCTAGGCTTTGTTGCTTGGTCAAACGAAGAAGAGACAAGCCATTTCTTCAGGTCTCCGACCGGATATTTTGGTTGAGATTTACCCAGACATTATTTCCAGACGGACAGCTAAAGAATATACATCGCCTCGTGATCAATTTGGTCGCTTATTAACGTGTACTAATACCTAAAGTTGCATTACAAAAGTATTTCGAAGTGTTTTGTGAAAGTTTATCATCGACTTTTTTAATAAATAAAAATGACGTTACGTTATAAGACGCTATTTTTTTTCCTTTATCACACAGTCTTCATAGATCGATATCTAGGCTATATATGGACCGATTTAATCGAAAAAAAGACCCAATAGTGATTATGGGACATCTAGGAGTGCCAACAAAGAATATGGTCAAAGGTAATGAATGTTTTATATTTTATTTGTGCGGTTTGTGTAGCGACGACTATGCTAATTATTTTGTTTACGTCCCCTGCGGGTCTTTTGGGGTGTTACATGCTATCAGATAATAGGTTCTCATGCTTTCGCCGAAAAGCATTTTAAAAATCTGACTTGTTGCCTGGATTCACAACGAGTGTAGCTTTAATTCAGTACCCTGCATGTGTATTTTAATGAACGTTTGAGTTTTAACTAGTACTATTAGCATTTAGCGTAGTGCATTTGCATTTCCAGATGTCTAGATGGGACGCCTGCGTGTCAGGTAGGAGCAAGAGGTTAATTCTAGACACATGGAACTTTGGGCGAAAATGGAGGGTTCGGGGTAAAAAGAGACAGACAGCAGTGGACCTAAGGATTCTAGAGATGGGAAAATGACCAATAAAATGGGGAGACAGCTTGCGGGACTCCACCCGAAGGTGAAAGCCATACAATCTGCCCAATGCGGTAGCAGGAAGCTGGGGTCTGGCGACGTTCTGCTTGTCAACGATACCTGGAGTTGGTCTTGATGATGGTCTGGCACTTCTCCAGGTACGTCGACAGCGGCGGACAAACATCTGGGCCGAGGGTACGCTGACCCCTGCTTTTGTTCTGGGAATAGTGGAGTCTGATACCCCATGGAGCACTCGAAAGGGGAGAGTCCCATGGCAGAACAGGGAAGGGTGTTCCGGGCATACTCCACCAAGAGCAGTTGACGGCTCCAGGTAGTGGGGTTGGTTGGGACCAGGCATCTTGGGGTGGTCTCCAGGTCTTTATTAGCTCGCTCTGACTGGCCATTTGATTGGGGATGGAATCTGGAGGCTGGCCAATGCCCCAATAAGGGTGCAGAATATCTTCCAAAACTGAGATGAGAATTGAGGACCCCGGTCGGAAACCATATCCACCAGGAGACCATGGATCCGGAAGACATGCTGCACCATGAGCTGGGCCGTTTCCTTGGCAGAGGGTAGTTTAGGGTGAGGGATGAAATGAGCGGCCTTAGAAAACCTATCGACCACTGTTAGAATGACGGTGTTGCCATCAGACATGGGAATCCCAGTGACAAAGTCCAGAGAGATATGGAACCAGGGACGATGAGGGACCGGTAGTGGCTGAAGATGGCCAGAAGGAGCTTGCCGTGGAGTCTTGTTCTGGGCGCACACTGTGTATGCGGTGACAAAGTCAGAGACGTCAAGAACCTGCTAGGCATGAGGTAGGGATAATGGTTTTGGTGACTGAGGCTGTGGCAGGGGAACTGTGTAGGCGACTGAGAGCATCAGACTTCACATTTCTGGACCCTGGGAGGTAGGAAATGGTGAAGTTGAATCTTGTAAACAACAGAGCCCACCCAGACTGCCTGAAGTTAAGGCGCTTGGCTGTATGGAGATATTCCAGACATTTATGGTCAGGTCCAGACCAAGAATGGCTGTTCTGCTCCTTTCAGCCAGTGCTTCCACTCTTCCAATGCCATCTTGACCGCCAGGAGTTCTCGGTTGCCTACGTCGTAGTTCCTCTCTGCAAAATTGAAACGATGGGACAGGAAGGTACAGGGATGAAGCTTTTGCAGATCGCTGGGACAGGATGGCCCGCACTCCAACATCAGATGCATCCACCTCAACCACAAATTGATGCAACGGGTCCGGATGGATGAAGATGGGTGCTGTTTTGAACCAATGCTGTAGGTCCACAAAGGCTTTGTTGACAGCAGGAGACCATTCAAGCGATACTTTGGGAGAAGTGAGTGCAGAGAGGGGGGCAGCCAGGGTGCTGTAACCCCGAATGAAACGGCGGTAGAAGTTTGCATATCCTAGGAAACTTTGCAACTGCACCCTGGACGTAGGTTGAGGCCAATCCAAGACAGCTTTCATCGTTCCAGGATCCATCTGGACATATCCCCATAAAAGTAATTTTAGAGCCTTGGAACTCACACTTCTCGGCTTTCATGAACTGTTGGTTCTCCAGGAGGCGCTGAAGGACCTGCCTGACGTGAAGAAAATGTTCTTGGACAGACCGGGAAAAAAACAGGATGTCGTCAAGGTAGACGAACACAAACGGTTGAGTATGTCCTGGAGCACATCGTTTACCAAAGCCTGGAAGACAGCAGGGGCGTTGGTGAGTCCAAACGGCATGACCTGATACTCATAATCTCCGCTGGCTGTGTTGAAGGCTGTCTTCCACTCATCCCCTTCACGTAGCCGAACCAGGTGGTAGTCATTCTGGATGTCCAACTTGGAATAAAATGGTGCCCCCCCTGGAGATTTTCAAAGCCGAGGAGAGGAGTGGTCATTTTTTACAGTAATGCCATTCAGTCCCCGATAGTCAATGTACTGATGCAATGTCTTGTCCTTCTTCTCCACAAAGAAAAACCCTGCGCCAGCAGGAGATGCAGACGGACGGATGGACGGCCTCAGTAGCCATAAGGACGGTGCGGGGGTAGGGAAGTTGCACGTGCCTTACTGAAAACTTCAAGTAGGTCATGGTACTCATTGGGAATTACAGAAACATCCAAAGCCTTGCTGACGTCCTCAGGAAGACGTCTGAGAGAAGGCTGTGCTGCTTGAAGACAGTGGGAATGGCAAAATGGGCTCTAACTCATGATGGAGCTTGTGGTCCAGTCAATAACAGGGTTACGTTTTTGGGGCCAGGAAAACCCTAAAACATCAGGAACATAGGGTGATGCAATGAGCAGAAACTGTATGGTCTCACTGTGGTTACCGGAAATCTTTGTTTGAATGGGCACAGTACAATGGGTGACTCCACCTATTGAGTGGCTGTCCAGTGCCCTGGCATCCATGGGAACGGAGAGAGGTTGAATGGGAATACCTAGCTCAGTAGCAACAGTAGCATCCATAAAACTTTCATCGCCCCAGAGTCAATAAGCACTCAGAGAGACTTAGATTGGTCTCCCCACAGCACAAGCACAAAGAAGATGTGCGGGTGATGGGAATTAGGGAACTCCCAGTCTGACTCACCAAAGTACTTGTACCCACCAGAGACAAGTGTTTCCTAACAGGGCAGGTAGCTATGTAATGTCCTGCCCCTCCACATTACAGACAACAGTTGGAGTTCAGCCTACGTGAGCGTTCCCCAACCGATAACCTAGCTCTTCCCAATTGCATAGGCTCAGGAGAATCCAACTCACCCATCATTGATAATTCACGAGGAAGCTTGGGTGGCTTCGGACCCTCTCTGAAAAACTTCCTTCATGAACTTCCGGATTCCTTCGAAGGTGAGCGAGCCATAACGGATGAACGAGTGTGCCTGAGGCCAGACTTCCTCTCACCCCTGCATTCCCTTAAGAGTCCATCAATTTGAATGGTTAGGGCGTTGAGGGAGTCGAGATCCAACGGCAATTCTCGAGCAGCTAGCTAATCCTTCACCACCTCGATAATCCATGAAGAAAAGTATCGAAGAGAGAATCAGGATTCCAAGCACTCTCGTTGGCCAACGTGCGAAAATTAACCGCGTAGTCTGCCACATTATGGGAGTTCTGGCGTAAATCAAGATGTTTACTGGCCGCCCATCTCCCGGATACCGGAGACACGAATACCTTCCTCACCTCTGCCATGAATTCCTCCAGATGACAGCATGTAGCTCAAAAATAAGCGAGCACTGAGAAAGAAATCCCAGACAGGTACCAGGATCTCCAGAATATTGCTCCAGAGGAAGCAAGCGGGGTTCGTGGGGTAGGCTGTACCAACTCACCACTAAAAGGATAACATGTACTGGGAGGTTGGGGTCTCTCAGGGATGGCAGACAGGGGGAATTGGGGGAAATTATAGGGGAAATTGGGGGCGAAAGGCCAAGAGGATAAGCTAAGCTTTGGCTTTGTTGGCCAAGATGCGTCATATTACTCAGGGCCGAACGGCCAAGAGGAGAAGACTGAGGGACACATGAAGGAGGCAAAGACTGAAACCTATTGTCTTTACTCCTCTGAGTACAACAGGGCTCCGGTTGCTTGGATGGGTAGTCACGCTGTACTTTGAGTAACGTTCAACAAAACTGCATGCATGTTATCAAGTTGAGCACGCCTGATTGTAGATAACTCGTCAGATTTATCTTGTTTGGCGTGGATATCATCGTATTTAGTTTTGGCTAAATTGAGTTGTTCCTGAAGCATATGATTTTGTTCCTGTAGAAGACGATTTTGTAGAAGATTTTTTGCTTGTTCATTTTCTACAGCTGGTCTACAGCCTATCATGAAGTACTCTACTTCAGGTGAGTAATACCTTGAGACTACCTTAAGAGGCCCTGACTGATATTCAAAACAATTTAAAAATGATATAATTTAGTGTATACAATCATCATGAAACATAATACAATATTTGAATTTGTGAAAATCTGTTTTTTTGGACCTAACTTGCTTACCACTTTTGCCATGTGGTTTCTTCCTTCAAAGACTCCATGAAATGATGACCTCTTCCTAAATATTTGCTCCAAAGATTTATTTTGTGTATGGTTTCCAAGAAACAAGTGTCATGTTCTGACCTTTATTTCCTTTGTTTTGTCTTTATTTAGTATGGTCAGGGCGTGAGTTGGGGTGGGCAGTCTGTGTGTTTTTCTATGTTTTTCCATTTCCATGTTTGGCCTGATATGGTTCTCAATCAGAGGCAGCTGTTTATCGTTGTCCCTGATTGAGAACCATATTTAGGTAGCCTGGGTTTCACTGTTGGTTTGTGGGTGTTTGTTACCGTGTGTTTGTCGCCACACGGTACTGTTTTGGTTTGGTTATTTCATGTATTCGTTTATTGCTTTTGTATTTCATGGTGTTCACTGCTTTTCTTATTAAAATCGTCATGAATACTTACCACACCGCATCTTGGTCCGATCCTTACTCCTCTTCAGACGAAGAGGAGGAAATCTGTCGTTACAATGAGAGGTGGCCCAACTAACCTTTTGGCTCACCTTACCTCCCTTTCCCCTCCAATTTAAGTGTTTCTTATGTTTGAAACTTTATCTTCAAACCTTTAAACTCCCTGACATCTTAGCAGCAAAGGACTTATCCAGTACACTATATATGGCACACTGGGATCTCTGAGGGAGTAGTAAAATCTGGGTCATACAGACAGTGTTTTGTATGGCTGTGCTGTGCTGTGAGCTAGAGAAGACTCACCGGCAGTCTAATTAAAAGCATCACTAATGAGGAACATCTTTAATCAAGCAGAGAGAAACTTCCTGACCATTAAACTTCAAACATAAATCATAAAATCCTCCAGATGCTTCTGTCTCCTTTGACCCATTGTGGAAGCGAGACCCCCTGCATTGGCCCCTCTGCAAAATCAAATGTTTATTTACATTATGTAGCAGGTATGTTGTCAGGGAGATGGATCCAATATCAAAACCACTTCAATAAGGATACTTTTATCTTTGTGCAGATGGGGGGGAAGATGATATAGCATTTGATTTGTCCTCATAGAATGCTGGTGGAAGATGAATGGCGAACAGTCACGGTGGGTTTCTTCCTGGCAATGGTAGTGGAAAATGATGTTTCCTCCTTAAAGCATTTGAGAGTTTAATGTTGACTATTTTTAGGAGCTGCGATTGAGAGCAAACCTTCCTATGTATTCTCCCATAGGAGAAGGGAAGGAGAGATTGAGTCAGGGAAGGGAAGGCACTCTCCCTTCTCTTACTCCAAGCTCAGGCTTCTACTTGCTTACTTGAGACATGCTAAATCATATCCAGCATGACAGAACCTGATATGGCTAAATTGCTCTTGTAAAACTGAACAAATGAAGATGGATTCAAACCCCAGGGAATGTTGTTCAGTACAATTGATCATGGATTTTTTTCCTATTGCTTATTCATCCTTTCTACACTCCTATAGATACCAGGACCACCAATTAAGTGATACACTGTCTTATCCAAAGAAGACAACAATCTATTCTTTACCAGACTGCCTCAATTCAATATACACTACATGGCCAAAAGTATGTGGACAACTACTTGTCGTACGCCTCATTCAAAAATCACGGGCATTAATATGGAGTCGGTCCCCATTTTGCTGCTATAACAGCCTCCACTCTTCTGGGAAGGCTTTCCACTGAATGTTGGAACATTGCTGCAGGGACTTGCTTCCGTTCAGCCACAAGAGCATTCGTGATGTCGGGCACAGATGTTGGGCGATTGGGCCTGGCTCGCAGTCGGCGTTCCAATTCATCCCAAAGGTGTTTGATGGGGTTGAGGCCAGGGATCTGTCAAGTTCTTCCACACCGATCTCGACAAACCATTTCCGTATGGACCTCGCTTTGTGCACAGGGATATTGTCATGCTGAAACAGTAAAGGGCCTTCCCCAAACTGTTGCGACAAAGTTGGAAGCACAGAATCATCTAGAATGTCATTGTATGGTAAGGCATCAAGATTTCCCCTCCAGACCATTATTCCTCCTTCACCAAACTTTACAGTTGGCACTATGCAGGTAGCGTTCTCCCGGCATCCGCCAAACCCAGATTTGTCCATCGGGCTGCCAGATGTTGAAGCGTGATTCATCACTCCAGCGATTCCAATGGCGGCGAGCTTTACACCACTTCAGCCGACGCTTGGCATTGCGCATGATGATATTCGGTTTGTGCGCGGCTGCTCGGCCATGGAAATCCATTTCATGAAGCTCCCGACAAACCATTATTGTGCTGACATTGCTTCCAGAGGAAGTTTGGAACTTGTTAGTGAGTGTTACAACAGAGGTCAGACAATTTTTACGAGCTACTCGAGCAGGGCAGAAATTTGACGACCTGGCTTATTGGAAAGGTGGCATCCTATGACGGTGCCACATCGAAAGTCACTGAGCTCTTCAGTAAGGCCATTATACTTCCAATGTTTGTCTATGCACTGTGTGCAACCTCTGCATGTATAGCTACCATTTGGAAGAGGGCATGAAAGAGCCTGGCTGATTTTCTTTCGTGGCTGGCAGTTGGCATGGACCAATTTATTACGGTAATTGCGACCTCTCCTATACAAGTGGTGAATTCTTAAATTTAGATGGCAAAACTGGCTCTGATGATAAAACATGCCAGTGTTTCTTGGGTGGTCCTTCTGTAGCTCAGTTGGTAGAGCATGGCGCTTGTAGAGCATGGCGCTTGTAACGCCAGGGTAGTGGGTTCGATCCCCGGGACCACCCATACGTAGAATGTATGCACACATGACTGTAAGTCGCTTTGGATAAAAGCGTCTGCTAAATGGCATATATATTATTATATTATTTCTTGACAGCAGCTCCCACTTTTCGTGAGTTCAAAGTATATTTGGAGGTGAACATTACAGAGTGTTCTTTAGATCTAATGGGTCTTTTTTGTAGCAGTTCATCGCATGTTTTCACCAATGCCAAAATAAGAGCTTCATCCATACAATCTCTTCTTAGAAACCTATTGCACATCTCTGCTTCTTTTTCTAGACAATCCTTATTTTACCAGTCAAATCAGTTAAGAACAAAATCTTAGTAGGAACAGTGGGTTAACTGCCCTTTTCAGGGGCAGAACAACAGATTTTTATCTTGTCAGCTCGGGAATTGATCTTGCAACCTTTCGGTTACTAGTCCAATACTCTAACCACTAGGCTACCTGCCACCCCATATACAGTGCAGTCTGAAAAACTGACTTCTTGGAAGTCCTCTTTTTAATGGCTTAGGATGGAAGCTGTCCCCCTGTAATAGAGTATTTCTGTCCGTTTCTTTTCTATACAGAGTTGTAAACAGGTTTCCATTTGATTTCTAAAACCACATATTGATGTGATGAACACGTAGAATGTCACATTCATAGTGAATTTGAGATTGGAGTCAATGCCAATAAAGTCTGACAGCTCTTTTTCCGTTCCTTCCCATTTGCAATTTTTTTTTGTCAATATATCGATACCACTTCAGGACTTTATTCAAAAATGTATTTTAGTTTTCATTGTTAACAAAACGTTCTTCCCTCCCACATGGGGAATGCTGTTATATAGACTCCCGATTTGATCAAAATGCAGTCTTCTGTTAATCCCGTTATTGGTGAAATCTTGTTTTAACAATGTCTATAGAGTCTTTTACATATGATGGCAATGCTTGCACATTTTTTTGCACATTTAACAAAATAGTCTACGATGGTTGGCAACGGCACTAGCATTGAGCCTATTCCTGCAACCACTGGTCTGCCTGGATAATTGCCTTGTTTTTGTTTTAGGTTTGTGTAATTTCAACAGAATGTACAGGCATGGACATGGCACATTTGCAGCAAAGATATTCATATTTAAGTTTTGTGATAAAGTTATTTAATAGGGCTTGCTCCAGATTAGAGCATATACTGTATCCTTTTGGAACACCTGTGTGGGATCAACACTTCATTACTGAGTTGTCTCTGAATTTCTTCTTTATATTTTACATAGTGTAAAACAACCACAGCACTCCCATTGTCTGCAGGTTTAATAACCAAAGATTAATCTTTCATTAATTCATTAAGTGCCTGTTGTTCTGTCCTTGTGAGATTCTTCTGACTGTGGTTTGTTTTTATCCTATATACTGACATGGTTTCTTGTTCAACTAACCAACAAATAGGTATTAACCGATGAGATGTTAACTATAAGACAGAATTAGGTTTTGTGCTTAAAATGGGTAACAGTCTTTGTTGGGTTTCTAGGCCTGAAACAGTGTTTTGAAAAAACATGTCCTTTTTATTTTACTAGGCACATCAGTTAAGAACAAATTCTTATTTTCAATGACGGCCTAGGAACAGTGGGTTAACTGCCTTGTTCAGGGGCAGAACGACACATGTTTACCTTGTTAGCTAGGGGATACCGATCGCTGCAGCTGTACATAGCCCATCTGTAAATAGCCCATCCAATCTACCTACCTCATCCCCATATTGTTTTTATTTACTTTTCTGCTCTTTTGCACACCAGTATTTCTACTTGCACATCATTATCTGCACATCTATCACTCCAGTGTTAATTTGCTAAATTGTAATTACTTCGCTACGATGGCCTATTTATTGCCTTACCTCCTCACGCCATTTGCACACACTGTATATAGACTTTCTTTTATCTATTGTGTTATTGACTGTACGCTTGTTTATTCCATGTGTAACTCTGTGTTGTTGTTTTGTGTCACACTGCTTTGCTTTATCTTGACCAGGTCGCAGTTGTAAATGAGAACTTGTTCTTAACTGGCCTACCTGGTTAAATAAAGGTGAAATATTTTTTTAAATGGTGTACCACCTGTAAAGAAGATAGCTCAGATGTGGGAGTGCCTTTTGAGTTTGAATGTAATTACATTTGAAATGGTATTCTTCAATTCTGGTCCTGGGAACTCACAGGGTGTGCAGGCTTTTCTACCAGCCCAGCACTAACACATCTGATTCAACCAATCAGGCGAGAAAGTGAATGCAGTGGTTGAGAGAGAGAATGCTTAAGTCTGCCATTCATTGCTGTGTGGGTGTGTCCTAGCTCACCGTAAGTGAGAGTGGGTTGCTGGCTGTGGTGGGATTGGTCGGGAGCCTGGCAGTCATATTCATCTGGGCCAAGCGGCTTTAGTTTTGAACCTGTGGGCACATCCCTGCCTGTCTGATGCAACACAATCTCACACACACAAACACACATGCACAAGTATACACATACGCATGCCCATACACACACACACATATACACGTGTGAGCATACTTACACAAGGATTCACTCGTACGTATACACAGTTGCACACGCATGCATGCACACAGACACGCACTTACACGTGCACACGCACACAGTCACAGCAGCATTTCTGATGCCCTAATCCCTCAGATTAAGGCCGTAGAGCCCTGGGCTTGGCTGATTAACTTTTCCAGGCACACTCTTTTTAAATAGTGTTTTTTTTATCTCCTTCCCTAACATGCCAGTGATCTGATCAGTTTTTCCTAGTCTGATCACATGGTCAGGATATCACCTGGCCATGGGCGTAAATCCCCAAAAAATTCACGCCAGGAGGTTTTCCCTGATGCCTTGACCAGACCAGGTCCTACCCATGTCCCACTCATAAGGTTTCCTCCAGGCTAAATGCTGATGATGCTGATTTGCAGATGGCATGTCTTCCCTGACTGCTCGGGGCCTGCCTTGGGAAGACCTTGGGCCCAGTCAGATCTTAATGGGGCTTGTTATTAAGAGCACTGTATAGTTAAAATCTCTCCAAACTGCCCCACAAACAACTTGTTGCTCCACGGTGCATTTTATGTTAGATGTTGTTAGCCATATTTCTATGTTTCTGTTCAATAATGCATGTTAACTGAACATTGTTCAGAGTATATAATGTAGGTTTCAATATCATGCATTTTTCCCTGTGTGATATATTGATATACCACAAATGTGTATAGTGTGTCAGTTGCTATACTGTTGCTTCTCAAGTTTTTTTTTCTCTCCCTATTCTACCAGCAGAAACTGTTTTATGCTAGCAGTGTAGTGCTGAAGTTGATACAGTGCGGTGTGCTAAATTTGTTTAAGCCAATGTGGTCGACTCTGTCATTATTGGAAATGCAGTCCATATGGTTTTGAGATTTACGACTGATATGGGACTCTGAGAGCAGTGTGAAAAAGGAGTGAGAGATTGAGCTGTCCTGAATCTGTCCCCAGGGCTTTCCAAGGACAACCAAAGGCAGAAGTGATGGTATATGAGCTCTGGGGCTGTGCTGCCCTGACCTCCAAACCATATTTCTGCCTGCTGTAGTGCTCTCATAAAACTTCTGAGAGAGCCCCCCCCACCCCCCACCCACCACACACACACAAACAGACACACACATACACAGTGATGTGGCAACCGTACAGAGGTTGAGTCACATTATCTAGGCTTGATGGAGCACATATATGGTTTATGTTTGTCATTAAAAAATGGGTAAAATAAAACACGCGGTGAGTTGATGAGGTGAACTGACTTTTTTCAAAGCCAAAAGAAAAAGCACTACAAAAACATCCTACTTCAGACACCCACATACAGGTTGAAAAATCTCTGTCAGGGATATCATCTCATGCAAGACCAAGAGAGTAATCTATCTCATCACCTGTGGAAAAGCCTATGTAGGACAAACAAAAAGACAATTAAAACAACGCATCGCTGAACACCGCAGCTCAATCAGGTGTGAGAACACTGACTATCCAGTAGACCCTTACTTTGTTGAAGCTAACCATCCCGTCTCCTCCCTCAAATACACAGGCATTGAGGATGTTGCTCTTCCAAGGAGAGGATGTAACATCGAGATCCTACTACTACAGAGGGAGGCCTACAGGATATCCTATTTTAAAAAACATTGACCCCTAGTGTCTGAATATTTACTTTGATTTCAGGCCCTTCTTATGAACAATGATATTTCCTTTGAACAAGTCTTGTAAATTAATATATTATTTCTACAACTTATCAACCGATATGTTCCCCCCGTTGATTATGCTTATTATGCATTATGGTTGAACCCAAAAATTACATGTAACAAAAATGAAATTAGAAACCATCAAATATACAGAACCATTCAAAAGTTTGGACACATCTACTCATTCAAGAGTTTTTCTTAATTTTTACTGTTTTCTACATTGTAAAAGAATAGTGAAGACATCAAAACTATGTAATAATACACATAGAATCATGTAGTAACCAAAAAAGTGATAAACAAATCAAAACATATTTTATATTTCAGATTCTTCAAAGTAGCCACCCTTTGCCTTGATGACAGCTTTGCACACTATTGGCATTCTTTCAACCAGATTCACCTGGAATGCTTTTCCAACCGTCTTGAAGGAGTTCCCACATTTGCTGAGCACTTGTTGGCTGCTTTTCCTTCACTCTGCGGTCCAACTCTTCCCAAACCATCTCAAATGTGTTGAGTTTGAGGCATTGTGGAGGCCAGATCATCTGATGCAGCACGTCATCACTCTACTTCTTGGTCAAATAGCCATACACAACACCATTACAATTATACAATGAATTATCTGGAACACCCATTGCTACCACCCACTTTTTACCATCTGAATGAAGATTTTACAATAAAACAAGAGATATGAGAAACATGTGGAATACAGAGTAGGAAACAGCAATCTGCAGAATTCCAATGCAGCTTTTTAACAATGGCACTTCTTTTAAAGGGTCAAGGATGGAGCGAGTACCCCCTGTCAACATGAGGACTAAGCTTTTATTGCACCAGACAGACAGCAGGCCTGTACTCATCTACCCTTTTTCCATATCAGCTGAGTCCATACTTTTACTTATCTAAGGGGCTGTCATGCAAAAAAAGTCAGCCCCATTGAAATGGAGGGCCCACGTGTCAATTCAATGTTATCCATTTGTTGGATAAAAATATAAAATATATAATTTCTTACAGAAATACTGTACTTGGGCCATCAGTGCCTTCACTAAAACCTTTGTTGAATGACTCCATAAGGTCATTGACACTGATAGATGAAGGTGAAAAGGAAATCTTTAATCCATTACTTAATCACCTCTCCTCCACTTTGGCCTTGCCTGTAGAGAGGGACACCCAGCGATGAGGAGATCCGACTGGTTAAAAGGTCCACTCTCTCTTTAAAGGGATTTGATCCTCATTAGTAATTCAGTGTTTGATGGCTTAGCTACAACAGCCGTGGTTTGTTGATAGCCGCGAGATGCAACTGTATGTTGTTTACACTGTTGTCAGTGAATCCCCACGTAAACAGCACAATAGTCAAGTAGCAAAGATTAATGCATTAAAAATTTATAGTATTTGAATAGTCTTTTTTTGTCTTTTTGGACAGATTTCTAAACATCATCTAAATGTCATGCTCAGCTAATATTACTACATACCATGAGCATAATTTCTGTTGTTTCTCATACTATGGGCCATCACACAATTTGGGAAGGGCATTGAATAATGTTAAATTATTAATGTTCTATATGTGTAAATCCTGGTTCCATTAAATACTGTATATATTACTTTTTATATTCAAATTCTGTATAACCATGAAACCATAATTATGTCATCTCCATGGAGACTATCCCTGGTCATATCTCTATAGGCTAACTAATATGTAAGGGGTAACGCCTAGAGGAGTGGAACTGACTGTCACGTTCTGACCTTAGTTATTTTGTTATGTCTTTGTTTTAGGTTGGTCAGGGCGTGAGTTGGGGTGGGTTGTCTGTTCGTTTTTCTATGTTGTGTCTTGTGTTTGGCCTGGTATGGTTCTCAATCAGAGGCAGGTGTCCTTAGTTGTCTCTGATTGAAAATCATACTTAGGTAGCCTTTTCCCACCTGTGTTTTGTGGGTGAATATTTTCCATTTCAGTGTTTGCGCCATTCGGGTCTGTTTCGGTTTTCTTTTTGGTTCTCTTGTTCTTTTTGTATTTTGTATTTATTCTCAGTAAAATACATTATCGATACGTACCACGCTGCGCATTGGTCCGATCTCGCCTACTCCTTCTCAGAAGAGGAAATCCGTTACACTGACCTTCCACGGAGTTCAATTGTTTTACAGAGAACGCATAGAGCCCTGGTTTGATTATCCCTTTTATAACATGGATATAATTTAACACATTTGTGGCTAGAAATGCCAATAAGAAATGTGTTCAACATCCACTGAAGTAACTAGCAAGTTTACTTTGATAGCTACAGTAGTTGTCGTGGTAACCAAACAAACCGACTTGCTAGAATAGCTAACCAAACCATCAGTCCTAACTTGCCATTATGAAAATCGTGTTCAACATTATCAAAGTTATCCATTCGGTTTTTCCTTTCAACAGCAGCTAACTATAGCCATTGAATTCTACCTTGCAAATGTACCGTGCATTATAGGGTAATAATACATGCTCTAGAATGCCCTTCAAGCCAATCACAAACAAGTATTTCCACAACATCATGGGATATTATCTAGATAAATCATCAAGCACGTATAATAACACATTAATCATGCACTTCCTTCATGTACATAGTCATAATTATTATGGAAATCCTATGGAATGTCTGCCCCAGGAGATTCATACAGAAAAATAATTATTTCTCCAATTATGGTTGCATAAAAAATGTATTGCCACCGTCAATGAGGATGAAATATGGGAAAGTCAATAAAAAGCAAATGGAGTGATCTCAGGACATATTTTCAGACTGTATGTCTAGGAATAGGATAAACTTGCCCCTACTTATCTATGGTCAGTTTTATGTATCCTCCCTAATGGCTAGATCAGAAGGGTAAATTGATTCTAGATCTGTGTCTACGACCAACGACTACCTAGAACGCCTGTATATACAACAGGTCCCTCATCTCCTTGCTGAAAGGACAGGAGGGTTAAGTTCCTGCCTTCCAAGAAGGCAGTAGTGAGACAGCGGAGACAGCACCAAGCCCCCAGACTGAGTCATCCTCCAGGCCTTGGTAGAATAGGAACATCTCTGAAGAGTTTGGCTCTCTCGTTAACACATCTCTTTACCTTGACTTATTTACCTTCCACTCTGAAGCCCTTTCCATTTTAAAGTGATGTCTGCCTTTATATAAGCCCTTGAGATGCTTCCAAAGTACACCATGTTAAGGGCAAATTAAATAGATGTGTAAAGAGAGAGAAAGACAGAGACAGAGAGAGGTAGGAGGAATCAGATTAATCAAAATGTAGTAGTCAGGCATTTTGTTCGAGTGTGATATTACAAGCCTGATGACATTAAAGTGAGTAAGATTAAACCTCAGAGCTTTTGTAGGGTGGTAAATGAGCTGAGCTGCACATAATGAAAGAGATGCAGAGAGAGGAATAGGAATCAGGGGCTCTGGGTTTGATTTCAGAAACCTCAGACATGGCAGCAGAGGGGCCATATAGGTGTAGTAATGTAATGGCATTGTTCATTCTCTCAGATCTAGATCACTGTTCGTTCTATGTCATTGTAGAATGTCAAGTGTTGAAGATTAACCTCACACTTCTCAGCCAGGACAGTTCGGAGAAGAAATGCCGATAACCGGATATGTCAAATTATAAAAACTTTTACTTTCTCATTGTAGAAGAGCGGATGCTCATAATTGTTAATGCATTAATAGGGATCTAAAGACACTCGTAATCTGGAGTATGAATTATGAATGCTGACATTTCAAGCCTGTCCAGTCATGATAGGTGGCTACTGAGTGAGTGTAATCTGCATGCATACTGTATGTGAAATCCTGCTTCACTCTGCCATAGTCACAGGGAAATCTGACAGCGAAATACAGTATCTCCATCTCTCAAGGAACTCCAGGGTTCCCACTTTTTCCCTCCTAGAGGAAGTGGATATGAAGAGACTGAATGCAGAAGAGAGAGGGAGAAGGATAGAAAGATGGAGAATGAGTGAGATGGAGAGAGAGAGAAGGAGATGGAGAAAGTGATTTGAAGCAAGAGAGATGGAGAGAAAGAGCGTCAGTGGGAGACAGGGAAAGACTGAACGAAACCCAGAGAGAGAGAGAGAGAGAGAGTGATAGAGAGCTTTTTGATGAAAATATAAAGGTGCTGTTGTGCTGTCTTAACAGCCTAGATGGAGAGTAGGAAAAGTCTGTAAATGAATTAAGAGTGAGGCCGGGCTATAAATAGCCCAGAGAAGGGAGTAGGAAGGAGTCTTGGCTGATGAATTATGCAACAGACTGTGAGAGACATTCAGAATGACAATTATGTCCACATTCCACTTACACACATTAACAGCCCAGTGGCGTTTGAGGGAGACAGGCTTACTGGGAATCTCTCAACAAGGGCGCTGCTGATGACCATGCTACCTAGGTCAGATACACACACAATCTTTGTTCAATCAAAACCGTTTTCCTGGAAAAACTCAAATTGAATATTATATTATACTATTGGAATATTCGGCCTTCAATTGTTCAAGATAAATTGTGTTTTCGCCTTATCACGGAAATCTGGTAACCGTGTTTTAATACAAAAGAGCTCCCATCTCGGTCCACTCATATTGATTTGTATATTGATGGTGTGACTTTCTCAGTTTCTAAATCTTTGTGTGAAGTACCCACTCATCTCTTAACCCAAAATCAATGTATTATACTTTGATGTAATTATTTTTGATTTGCTGTTAATGTTCGTTTTTTTGTGTTTGTGGTGCCGTGCAATCTCAGACAGTGAGATTTATGAGGTCGTAAACATTATTGATAAGATTGGATTTCTGAACCCATTGTAAACCTGTGGTTAGAATTGAAGAGGGCAGTTCATAAGCACAGACAAACGATATCAATGATCTGGAAAGATTCTGTATGGAGGAATGGTCTAAGATCCCTCCCAATGTGTTCTCCAATATCATAAAACATTTTAGATAAAGGCTCAGTGTCATTATCCTTGTAAGGGTAGGCTGCTAGAGTACTGAAAACAGGGGTGTGTAACGGCGTTCTTCGTTTGTGGAAAGAGAGTCGGACGAAATGCAGCGTGGTAGTTACTCATGACTTTAATGAATGAAGAGCGTAACATGAAATAACTATTACATGTACAAAAACAACAAATGGAACGAGAAACCTATTACAGCCTATCTGGTGAACACTACACAGAGACAGGAACAATCACCCACGAAATACACAGCGTAACCAGGCCACCTAAATACGGTTCCCAATCAGAGACAACGAGAATCACCTGACTCTGATTAAGAACCGCCTCAGGCAGCCAAGCCCATACAACACTCCTACTCAGCCGCAATCCCAACAATACAAAAACCCCAATACGAAATACAACAACATAAACCCATGTCACACCCTGGCCTGACCAAAAATATAACGAAAACACAAAATACAATGAACATGACCAAGGCGTGACAGAACTCCCCCCCCCCCTAAGGTGCGGACTCCCGGACGCACCTCAAAACCATAGGGAGGGTCCGGGTGGGCGTCTGTCCATGGTGGCGGTTCCGGCTCGGGACGTGGACCCCACTCCATTAATGTCCTAGTTCCTCCCCTTCGCGTCCTGGGATAATCCACCCTCGCCGCCGACCATGGCCTAATAGTCCTCACCCAGAACCCCACAGAACTGAGGAGCAGCTCGTGACTGAGGGGCATCTCGGGACTGAGGGGCATCTCGGGACTGAGGGGCAGCTCGGGACTGAGGGGCAGCTCGGGACTGAGGGGCAGCTCGGGACTGAGGCGCAGCTCGGGACTGAGGCACAGCTCGGGACTGAGGGGCAGCTCGGGACTGAGGGGCAGCCCGGAACTGAGGGGCAGCCCGGAACTGAGGGGCAGCCCGGAACTGAGGGGTAGCCCGGAACTGAGGGGAAGCCCAGTACTGAGAGAAAGCCCAGTACTGAGAGGAAACCCAGTACTGAGAGGAAGCCCAGTACTGAGATGAAGCTCAGGCAGGTAGTAGGCTCCGGTAGATCCTGGCTGGCTGGCAGAACTGGAAGATTCTGGTTGACTGGCAGATCTGGAAGAGACTGGTTGTCTGGCAGATCTAGAAGATCATGGCTGACTGGCGGATCTAGCTGCTCTATGCAGACTGACAGCTCTGGCTGCTTCATGCAGACTGACAGCTCTGACTGCTCCATGCAGGCTGGCAGCACCTTGCAGACTGACCACTCCTTGCAGACTAGCAGCTCCCTGCAGACTGGCATATCCTGGCCGACTGGCAGATCCTGGCCGACTGGCAGATCCTGGCCGACTGGCAGATCCTGGCCGACTGGCACTTCTGACGGATCCTGGCCGACTGGCACTGGCGGATCCTGGCTGACTGGCACTTCTGGCGGATCCTGGCTGACTGGCACTTCTGGCGGATCCTGGCAGACTGGTGGATCCAGGCTGACTGGTGGATCTAACTGATCTTGACAGACTGGCGGCGCTGGGCAGACTGGCGACGCTGGGCAGACTGGCGACGCTGGGCAGACTGGCGACGCTGGCCAGACTGGCGATGCTGGGCAGACTGGCGACGCTGGGCAGACTGGCGACGCTGGGCAGACTGGCGGCACTGGCGGCGCTGGGCAGGCGGGAGACTCCGGCAGCGCAGTAGAGGAGAAAGGCTCTGGCTGCGCTAAACAGGCGGGAGACTCCAGCAGCGCAGGAGAGGAGAAAAGCGCAGGCTGCGCTGAACAGGCGAGGCGCACTGAAGGCCTGGTGCGTGGTGCTGGAACTGGTGGTACTGGATCGAGGACACGCACCTCAGGACGAGTATGGAGCGCTGACCCAGGTGCCATCAAATCCCCGACACGCTCCGTCAGACGAATCTTGTACCTAAAGTACCAAGCTAGCAACTCCCTCATTACTCTCTCCTCCACTTTCCCCATTAACTCCTTCACAGTCTCTGCTTCGCTCACCTCTAACACCGGCTCTGGTTCTGGTCTCCTCACGATAAACAAGGAGAGTTGGCTCAGGTCTATCTCCTGACTCAGCCATACTCTCCCTGAAGCCCCCCCCCCAATAAATTTTTGGGGCTGGTTCTCAGGCTTCCATCCGCTACGCCGTGCTGCCTCCTCATATCTGCGCCTCTCAGCTTTCGCCGCCTCCAGTTCTTCCTTGGGGCGGCGATATTCTCCAGGCTGAGCCCAGGGTCCTTTACCGTCCTGTTCTTCCTCCCATGTCCATTTCTCTAGGTGGTGCAGCCTCTCCCACTGCAACTGCTCCTCACGATTAACAGGGAGAGTAGGCTCAGGTCTGACTCCTGACTCTGCTACTCTCTCCCTGAGCCCCCCCCCCCCCAATAAATATTTGGGGGTTACTTTCGGTTTTCGCTCTGCGCCGACGTGTCTTTCTTTTTGACTATATTCGCCTATAGCCCTCTTCGCATTGCTTCAGCGAATCCCAGGCGGGCACCTGCACTCTCTCTGGGTCGGCCGCCCACCTGTTGATTTCTTCCCACGTCGTATACTCCATGCCTCTGATGTCCATTACATCCTCCCTTCGCTGCTGCCTGTTAACACGCTGCTCGGTCCGTGTGTGGCGGGTGATTCTGTAACAGCGTTCTTCGTTTGTGGAAAGAGAGTCGGACCGAAATGCAGCGTGGTAGTTACTCATGACTTTAATGAATGAAGAGCGTAACATGAAATAACTATTACATGTACAAAAACAACAAACGGAACGAGAAACCTATTACAGCCTATCTGGTGAACACTACACAGAGACAGGAACAATCACCCACGAAATACACAGCGAAACCAGGCCACCTAAATACGGTTCCCAATCAGAGACAACGAGAATCACCTGACTCTGATTAAGAACCGCCTCAGGCAGCCAAGCCCATACAACACCCCTACTCAGCCGCAATCCCAACAATACAAAAACCCCAATACGAAATACAACAACATAAACCCATGTCACACCCTGGCCTGACCAAAAATATAACGAAAACACAAAATACAATGACCAAGGCGTGACAGGGTGCCGATAATATTCTCTGAGCAATTGTGTTAATATAAAATCACATAATTTTCCTCTTTTTTTAGCATGCAATATTTATTGCAGTATTATTTTATACAGTATTCATTTGCTCATCTTTATCAAGGGTGCCAATAATTATGCAACTGACTTTATATACTCACACACACTTACCACATGCTGAGACACAAGAATGTGCACGCACTCATGCACCATGGATGCAAGCAACCACCCGCATGCCCACACACCAGCACGCTCGCAGGAAAACACACAGCACTGGTAATACAACTGACAAGATGAATGCATGCGAAATGTAATTTGTTACATAACTGTTCACATTCTAACCTTTTAAAAAGGGTTAGGGTTCCCACACAGCCATATTTTAATGATAGATTAATAATTTGATTAATCTTCCAGCTAGTTAGCGATTAATTCTCGGCACAAGAACTGAACCCTGTGGCACCCCCATAGAGACTGCCTCGCCTGGTTCACCAACTACATTTACATTTACATTTAAGTCATTTAGCAGACGCTCTTATCCAGAGCGACTTACAAATTGGTGCATTCACCTTATGACATCCAGTGGAACAGCCACTTTACAATAGTGCATCTAAATCTTTTAAGGGGGGGGGGGGGTGAGAAGGATTACTTTATCCTATCCTAGGTATTCCTTAAAGAGGTGGGGTTTCAGGTGTCTCCGGAAGGTGGTGATTGACTCCGCTATCCTGGCGTCGTGAGGGAGTTTGTTCCACCATTGGGGAGCCAGAGCAGTGAACAGTTTTGACTGGGCTGAGCGGGAACTGTACTTCCTCAGTGGTAGGGAGGCGAGCAGGCCAGAGGTGGATGAACGCAGTGCCCTTGTTTGGGTGTAGGGCCTGATCAGAGCCTGGAGGTACTGAGGTGCCGTTCCCCTCACAGCTCCGTAGGCAAGCACCATGGTCTTGTAGCGGATGCGAGCTTCAACTGGAAGCCAGTGGAGAGAGCGGAGGAGCGGGGTGACGTGAGAGAACTTGGGAAGGTTGAACACCAGACGGGCTGCGGCGTTCTGGATGAGTTGTAGGGGTTTAATGGCACAGGCAGGGAGCCCAGCCAACAGCGAGTTGCAGTAATCCAGACGGGAGATGACAAGTGCCTGGATTAGGACCTGCGCCGCTTCCTGTGTGAGGCAGGGTCGTACTCTGCGGATGTTGTAGAGCATGAACCTACAGGAACGGGCCACCGCCTTGATGTTAGTTGAGAACGACAGGGTGTTGTCCAGGATCACGCCAAGGTTCTTAGCGCTCTGGGAGGAGGACACAATGGAGTTGTCAACCGTGATGGCGAGATCATGGAACGGGCAGTCCTTCCCCGGGAGGAAGAGCAGCTCCGTCTTGCCGAGGTTCAGCTTGAGGTGGTGATCCGTCATCCACACTGATATGTCTGCCAGACATGCAGAGATGCGATTCGCCACCTGGTCATCAGAAGGGGGAAAACTACTTCTCAGACAGAGTTCAGTGTGTCGTGAGTCGCTTTGGATAAAAGCGTCTGCTAAATGGCATATATATATATATATATATATAAATCGGAGGGCCTGTTGTCCCAACCTCTGGCAGTCTCTATGGGTTGCCACAGGGTTCAATTCTCAGGCCAACTTTTTTCTCTGTATACATCAATGATGACGCTCTTGCTGCTGGTGATTCTCTGATCCACCTCTACGCAGACAACACCATTCTGTATACTTCTGGCCCTTCTTTGGACACTGTTAACTTCTCTAAGGTAGGGGGCAGCATTCGGTATTTTGGATGAAAACCGTGCTCAAATTAAACTGCCTGCCCTACTCAGGCCCAGAAGATAGGATATGCATAGAATTGGTAGATTTGAATAGAAAACACTCTTAAGTTTCCAAAACAAATAGTTTCGGTGAGTATAACAGAATTGATTTGGCAGGCGAAAATCTGAGAAAAATCCATCCAGGAAGTAGGATTTTTTTGTTTGTTGTAGTTTTCTATTCAATGCCATTACAGTATCCATTGACTTAGGACTCAAATTGCAGTTCCTTTGCCTTCCACTAGATGTCAACAGTATTTAGAAACTGTTTCAGGCTTCTATTCTGAAAAATTAGGGAGTTAGAGCAGTCTGAATGAATGGACCCTGCCGTGTCACAGAGCTTTTTCATGAGCGCGACCGAGAGAGTGCATTTCTTGTTTACCTTTTATATTGACAACGTTATTGTCCGGTTTAAATATTATCGATTATTTAGGATAAAAACAACCTGAGGATTGAATATAAACATTGTTTAACATGTTTCTATGAACATTACGGATACAATTTGGATTTTTTGTCTGCCTGTTGTGACTGCGTTTGAGCCTGTGGATTACTGAAGAAAACGTGCAAACAAAACAAAGGTTTTTGGATATAAAAAGAGACTTTATCGAACAAAACAAACATTTATTGAGTAAATGAATGTCTTCGGAGTGCAACCATATGAAGATCATCAAAGGTAAGTGATTCATTTTATCTCTATTTCTGACTCTTCTACTTGGCTGGTTACTGTTTGTAATGATTTGTCTGCTGGGCGATGTTCTCAAATAATCGTAATGTATTCTTTCGCCGTAAATAAGTTTTGAAATCTGACACCGTGTTTGGATTCACAAGAAGTTCATCTTTAAACCTATGTAAAATAGTTGTATGTTTTCTGAATTTTTATAATGCGTTTTTCTGTATTTGAATTTGGCACTCTGCAATCTCACTGGATGTTGGCCAGGTAGGACGCTAGCGTCCCACATACCCTAGTTGAACAAACCTCCAGATGAGCTTCAATGCCATACAACTCTCCTTTCGTGGCCTTCAACTGCTCTTAAATGCAAGCGAAACTAAATGTATGCTTTTCAACCAATCGCTATCTGCACCTGCCCGCCCGTCTAGCATCACTACTCTGGACGGTTCTGACTTAGATTATGTGGACAACTACAAATACCTAGGTGTCTGGATAGACTGTAAACTCTCCTTCCAGACTCACATTAAGCATCTCCAATCCAAAATGAAATCTAACATCGGCTTCCTATTTTGCAACAAAGATACCCTCGATACCCTTTGCTGCCAAACATACCCTCGTAAAACTGACTATCCTACCGATCCTTGACTTTGGCGATGTAATTTACAAACTAGCCTCCAACACTCCACTCGGCAAATTGGATGCAGTCTATCACAGTGCCATCCGTTTTGTCACCAAAGCCCCATATACTACCGACCACTACGACCTGTATGCTCTCGTTGGCTGTCCCTCGCTTCATGTTCGTCGCCAAACTCACTGGCTCCAGGTCATTTATAAGTCTTTGCTAGGTAAAGCACCGCCTTATCTGAACTCACTGATCAACATAGCAGCACCCACCGATAGCACGCGCTCCCGCAGGTATATTTCACTGGTCACCCCCAAAGCCAACTCTTCCTTTGGCTGCCTTTCCTTCCAGTTCCCTGCTGCCAATGACTTGAATGAATTGCAAAATTACTGAAGCTGGAGACTCATATCTACCTCACTAACTCTAAGCATCAGCTGTCAGAGCAGCTTACAGATCATTGCACCTGTACATAGCCCATCTGTATATAGCCCAACCAACTACCTCATCCCCATATTGTTTTTTTATTTTCTTCTCCTTTGCACCCCAGAACCCTACTTGCACATTCATCTTCTGCACATCTATCACTCCAGTGTTTATTTGCTCAATTGTAATTATTTCGCCACTATGGCCTAATTTATTGCCTTACATCCTTAATCTTACTTTATTTGCACACACTGTATATAGACTTTTTCTATTGTGTTAATGACTGCATGTTTGTTTATTCCATGTGTAACTCTGTTGTTTGTGTCGCACTGCTTTGCTTTATCTTGGCCCGGTCGCAGTTGTAAATGAGAACTTTTTCTCAACTGATACACAAGCTAATAGTACAATAGAGAAAACATGTGGATTCATCTTCAGAAGCAATGTGTAAAGCACCATTGTTCTTGTTTTGGAAGAATATGTTGAGTGCATGAATTGACAGCACAGTGTGGAGGACAGTGAAGTGCAGTTCGCAAACAATTCGTTAGTTTTGAACAGCTCTTTTTCCTGACTCGAGAGTCATGATTTATTTTTCAGAGTGAATAGTTCATTTTGGTAACATTTCATTTTAAGGTGGATTTACACTGTAACAAGTATTGTAGTTAATTGTAATAACTCATAGTTACACTGTAATAACAAAATGTAACTGGTGGTAATTGCAGTCTGTAATTACAGATGTGTAACAACAAATGTTTGTTACCATGCTTGTTACAAATGGGCAAGTTTCTCCTAAATTCACCAATTTAGTGTTTAGTTTCTTCTCATCTGCATCTGATTCGGTAATAACTGGTCACAAGATTGGAATCTTTTGTGGACAGACACACTGGGTGTCAGAGATTACGAAGGTTGGAGGCTATAGGCTCTAATTACTTAAAATGTGCAATCTTCAAGATCTCCACTCAATGTTGTCGCTAGCACTTGTCCCTAAAAGGTGTGCCTTTTTTGGGACACGTTGAATTTACAAAAACAGATCAGATATAGGTCAACCTCACTGACTGGGGTCTACCATACGGGTGTCATCCCAGATTGTATTTTTTTTAATGATATTGAATGTATATGTTACCCATTATGACAACCAGAATGCCCTTGCCATCCAAGTGACAGGATAAACCCACACGTACACCACAGAGTGTAACTTGATGGGTACTTATTTGTAATTAATATGTACTTCTGTAGCACATTACCCATCCTGACCCTTATGTTAAGGCTTCCGGAAGCACAATCCAAGTGAGAAGATAAACACACTAGTACAACACAGAGTACATGAAATATATGCACAAGTACAATGTAATTACTAGGTGTTAACACAGGATTTAGCTAGTTAAGTGTATCTTGAGGTGTACTTGTAATTATTGTGTACCTACAAATTGTGTTACCCATTCTGACAATCTAATTGTCAGCTTCTGAAAGCGCCAATCAAGTGAGAGATAAATACACCAGTAAACCACAGAGTGCATATCTGTAATATCTGCATAAGTACTTGTTCTTACACAGGATTTAGCTATATCAAGTTAAGAGTAACTTATATTTTATCTATGAGCACTTTCTATATTTACTGAACAAAAATATAAATGCAACATGTAAAGTTTTGGTCCCATGTTTCTTAAGCTGAAATAAAAGATTCCAGAAATGTTGCATATGAACAAAATGCATATTTCTCTCAAATTTAGTGTACAAATTTGTTTACATCCCGATTAGTTAGCATTTCTCCTTTGCCAAGATAATCCATCCACCTGACGGGTGTGGCATATTCGGAAGCATGATCATTACACAGGTGCACCTTGTGAAAGCGACAATAAAAGGCCACTCTAAAATGTGCAGTTTTGTCACACAATACAATGCCACAGATGCCTCAAGTTTTAGTGTACAATTGGCATGCTGACTGCAGGAATGTTCCCAGAGAATTGAATGTTAATGTCTCTACCATAAGCCGCCTCCAACGTGGCTTTAGAGAATTTGGCAGTATATCCAACCACCTCACAACCGCAGACCACATGTAACCATGCCAACCAAGGACCTCCACATCCAGCTTCTTCAACTGGAGGATCATCTGAGATCAGCCACCTGGACAGCTTATTACAGAGTATTTCTGTCTGCAATAAAGCCATTTTGTGGGGAAAGCTCATTCTGATTGGCTGGGCCTGGCTCCCCAGTGGGTGGGCTTGGTGCCCCAGTGGGTTTGCCTATGCCCTCCCATGCCCACCCATGGCTGCACCCCTGCCCAGTCATGTGAAATCCATAGACTATGGCCTAATGAACTTATTTCAAATGACTGATTTCCTTATATGAACTGTAACTCCGTAAAATCGTTGAAATTGTTACATGTTGCGTTATATTTTTGTTCAGTACTTATTATTCATTACCAAGTGAAAATACCTACAAACAAAAGATGAGCTTCTACTTTAGTCAACTTTATTGCAACATGTAAAAATATGTTTGGGAAAGGCCCTTTCCTATTTCAGCATGACAATGCCCCCATGCACAAAGCGAGGTCCAGACAAAAATGGTTTGTCGAGATTGGGGTGGAAGAACTTAACTGGCCTGCACCTTAAACCCACACTTTTGGGATGAATTGGAAAACAGACTGCGAGCCAGGACTAATCGCCCAACATCAGTGCCCGACCTCACTAATGTTATTGTGGCTGAATGGAAGCAAATCCCTGCAGCAATGTTCCAACATCTATTGGAAAGCCTTCCCAGAAGAGTGGATGCTGTTATAGCAGCAAAGGGGGGACCAACTCCATATTAATGCCCTTGATTTTGGAATGAGATGTTCGACAAGCAGGTCTCCACATACTTTTGGTCATGTTGTAGATTTTATGTTCAATAAATTTACTTATATTTTGGTACTTGTAGGCTACTGTCTGTAATTTGTCTCAATATATTTCAGAATCGTTTGCGGTCTGTGTCGTTTAAGATGATCGAGCACAATTATTTTTTCATGAGCATGGCCTTATTTCTATTACAGCTTTATTGGATGACTGTCGTTCTAATTCCATTCACCCAGCTCAATGCAACATCGATAGTTTTCCCTAAAGCCATCATGAGGTTCCTACAACCTCGCCTATGAATGAAAGTATACAACTTGGGAGCACAGGTCGAGAGAAACATTTGAATAATCAAGGCAACAGACAGTGACACTTTCAATACTGCCTTGCAGACTCTTGCCTGCATATAGTTAATCTAGTTTATGTAAATTCAACAGTTGCAAACACGTTTCAATTGGACAAATTCAGGTATGTTTATCCCCGTTTCATTCCGTTTGCCTCCGTTTAACCTGTTACTCCTACCCCCTACTTTTTTGAACATTCTGTTAAAAATCGCGCAACATTTCAGCGCCCTGCTACTCCGGCCAGGAATATAGTATATGCATATGATTAGTATGTGTTGATAGAAAACACTCAGACGTTTATAAAACTGGTTAAATCACGGCTGTGACTATAACAGAACGTGCGTTTCATCGAAAAGTGCAGGAAAATCTGATCACTGAAAATGGAAAAAAATATCCATGCGCGACTTGAACCCATTGATAAAGGTGAACCACATTTAATGGGGCTGAGGTTGCAATACCTACAGCTTCCACACGTTGTCTAGAGTCTTGTCATTTGCCTACTATTTGTTTCTTGGTCAAACAGACGCAAGGCAGCGCATTTCTTCCGGTCTCCGACCGGATATTTTGGTTGAGATTTAGCCGGACAGTATTTCCAGACGGACACCTATAGAATACACTTCGTCTCGTGATTAATTTGATCACTTATTAACGTTTACTAATACCTAAAGTTGCATTACAAAAGTATTTCGAAGTGTTTTGTGAAAGTTTATTGTCGACTTTTTTAATTTAAAAAAATGACGTTACGTTATAAGACGCTATTTTTTTTAGTTTATCACACAGTCTTCATAGATCGATATCTAGGCTATATATGGACCGATTTAATCGAAAAAAAAGACCCAATAGTGATTATGGGACATCTAGGAGTGCCAACAAAGAAGATGGTCAAAGGTAATGAATGTTTTATATTTTATTTGTGCGGTTTGTGTAGCGACGACTATGCTAATTATTTTGTTTACGTCACCTGCGGTTCTTTTGGGGTGTTACATGCTATCAGATAATAGCTTCTCATGCTTTCGCCGAAAAGCATTTTAAAAATCTGACATGTTGCCTGGAATCACAACGAGTGTAGCTTTAATTCAATACCCTGATTGTGTATTTTAATGAACGTTTGACTTTTAACTAGTACTATTAGCATTTAGCGTAGCGCATTTGCATTTCCAGATGTCTAGATGGGACGCCTGCGTGCCAGGTAGGAGCACGAGGTTAAGAAACATTTTTCAACCGAATTGAATGAATACACCCCTGATCACACGCAAACACAGTTCACTTTCATACCTGCCAAACAAAACAGACGGATCACTTAGCTCGTTAATTCCTTCTCGCATCTACAAATTCTCCTCCTCTCACCTTTTCCATTCACTTGTGGACTTCTGTGCACAACACGTTAGCTGTCTTTGACCAGATGAAAAAACCTTTCCAACCAAACAATCCTATCATAACCGCTACACACAACCCACATCATTGTCACCATATTAGTTAACGTCATAGTCAACATAGCTACTAGAACTAACACTTTAGTAAACCCGGTACAATCATGCATTACAGTGTACAGTCATCAAGCAGTTTAGCAGTTACACCAGCTGGCCCCGGTGACAATACATTAATTAAACCTAAAGCTTACCTTGACTTATGGATAGCCATAGCCAGCTGACATGGCATCCTTCTCTGTTTGAGCTGGGTGTTTGTGTAGGCTAAACGAGCTAGCTGCATTCTCTAGATAAGTAAGTGAAACTGAAAAAAATATAACAAAACATATATCTCTTTCTCTCCCTCTCTTGCTTCTCCTGTATTTTGGAAGTTGTTAAAAACTGTTCAACTAAAAACTGTTCAACTATTGTCTTTCTCTCTCTTTGAGTCAACTATTCACCACATTTTATGCACTGCATTGCTAGCTAGGTGTAGCTTATGCTTTCAGTACTAGATCCATTCTCTGATCCTTTGATTGGGTGGACATGTCAGTTCATGCTGCAAGAGCTCTGATTGGATGGAGGAGGTCCTCTGGAAGTTGTCATAATTACTGTGTATGTCTGTGGAAGGGGGTGAGAACCATGAGCTTCCTAGGTTTTGTATTAAAGTCAATGTACCCAAAGGAGGATGGAAACTAGCTGTCCTCCGGATACATCATGGTGCTACCCTACATAGTGCTGTTGAGGCAACTGTAGACCATTGCAAAACAGTGTATTTTAATCAATTATTTGGTGATGTGAATATATTTAGTATAGTTCTATCGAAAAAAGGATAACTTTATTAATGTTTCACTATTTTTATTTTTATGAAATTCACTGAGGATGGTCCTCCCCTTCCTCCTCTGACGAGCCTTCACTCTTCAGAATGTGTAGCCTAACGTGTGGAATGATGTGCCAAATCAGTGATTTTGTGCATTTTTTTGAGGTAAGCATAAGCCATCTCAACATTTGCAGCCATATGTGGTAATATCTCTCTAGGAGCTGATCCATCATCACCATTGTGAAAAAATTATAACGTTAAGGTAAGATTTGAAAGGAATAAGCGCTCCCTTTCTTTCAATCATATCAGTATCGACACGTGCTCTAACGACGCACTAAGTGACTGTTTTCTCTGTGTGGTGTTATGGGAAATGCATGCTACATATTTGGCTGTTGTAGGAAAGATTCATAGTTAAAACACTCATACGCCTAAGTTCCATCGCTATCAAGAAACTGAACCCTAGTCTCAGAGCAAAACATATTATATTTTACTAAAATCCATGCCACTCCATTTAGTATGATACAGTATGTTACTTTACATTAGGCTATATTACATTGGCCTACCAATGTAATAGCGGTTGGTTGTACAGTATAATACAAAATGTAGACTATAGAGTCCTACGTCTTGATCGCACCGGTTTACTTTGACCCATTCAGTATGCTATATTATGTTCTACTGCTTTAGTATGATATGCTATGCTCGACTGCTTTAGTATGATATGCTACGTTAGGTTAGTGGTTAAGGTTAGGGTTTAGGTTAAAGGGTTAAGGGAAGGGTTAGCTAACATACTAAGTAGATGTCTCAGCCTCCAGTATTTATGCTGCAGTAGTTTGTGTCGGGGGGCTAGGGTCAGTTTGTTATATCTGGAGTACTTCTCCTGTCCTATTCGGTGTCCTGTGTGAATCTAAGTGTGCGTTCTCTAATTCTCTCCTTCTTTCTTTCTCTCTCTCGGAGGACCTGAGCCCTAGGACCATGCCCCAGGACTACCTGACATGATGACTCCTTGCTGTCCCCAGTCCACCTGGCCATGCTGCTGCTCCAGTTTCAACTGTTCTGCCTTACTATTATTCGACCATGCTGGTCATTTATGAACATTTCAACATCTTGGCCATGTTCTGTTATAATCTCCACCCGGCACAGCCAGAAGAGGACTGGCCACCCCACATATGCTCTCTCTAATTCTCTCTTTCTTTCTCTCTCTCGGAGGACCTGAGCCCAAGGACCGTGCCCCAGGACTACCTGACATGATGACTCCTTGCTGTCCCCAGTCCACCTGACTGTGCTACTGCTCCAGTTTCAACTGTTCTGCCTTATTATTATTCGACCATGCTGGTCATTTATGAACATTTGAACATCTTGGCCATGTTCTGTTAAAATCTCCACCCGGCACAGCCAGAAGAGGACTGGCCACCCCACATAGCCTGGTTCCTCTCTAGGTTTCTTCCTAGGTTTTGGCCTTTCTAGGGAGTTTTTCCTAGCCACCGTGCTTCTACACCTGCATTGCTTGCTGTTTGGGGTTTTAGGCTGGGTTTCTGTACAGCACTTTGAGATATCAGCTGATGTACGAAGGGCTATATAAATAAATTTGATTTGATTTCATGCAAAGTATCTAAAAAGTAGTAAGAGTTGCAAAGTTGATGAGGTTCAAACACAAAACCTTTGGGTAGCTAGAAGTTTGCGTTATACAGCCACCCATCCACCCCGACCATCCACACTTCTTTTGTTTTTCTGTTAAGAAAGTGTAGTAAAGGCTGGAGACCAGGCTGGAGATACGGCTGTACTGTATTATACAGCATACGGCTGCCCATCATCTATCTCTGATTCAACCACATCAATCCCAGGAGGTCAGGATTGAGGTCAGAAATCCGATCTGCCTCAGTCATCAAAAATGTCAAGCAGTTTAATCCATTTTAGATCCCCAATCCTCTCAGCATGACAACGTATTCTGTTCATGGATAAGTGATGAGTAGCACCTCCAGAGTTCACTCCATGTCTCATAAAACAAACAGGGGCCTGACAGGAGGGAAAACACATTGAGTTAGAGAGAGAGAGAGAGAGAGAGAGAGAGAGAGAGAGAGGTAGAGAGAGGTAGAAAGAGAGGTAGAAAGAGAGGTAGAGAGAGGTAGAGAGAGAGAGAGAAGCCCTTTGGAATACAGGCTGACGTCAGTTAAAGGTAGAGGTAGACGTAGAGAGAGGTAGAGGTAGATTGAGAGTTAGAGAGAGGTAGAGAGAGAGAAAGGCAGAGAGAGCGAGGTAGAGAGAGAAAGAGGTAGAGAGAGAGAGAGAGAGAGAAAGAGGTAGAGAGAAATAGGTAGAGAGAGAGAGGTAGAGAGAGAGAGAGAGAGAGAGAGAGAGAGAGAGAGAGAGAGAGAGAGAGAGAGAGAGAGAGGTAGAAGAGAGGTAGAAAGAGAGGTAGAAAGAGAGGTAGAGAGAGAGGTAGAGAGAGGTAGAGAGAGAGAGAGGTAGGGAGAGAGAGAGAGAGGTAGGGAGAGAGAGAAGCCCTTTGGAATACAGGCCCTCAGTTAAAGGTAGAGGTAGAGAGATGTAGAGAGAGAGAAAGGCAGAGAGCAGAGAGAGAGAGAGAGAGAGAGAGAGAGAGAGAGAGAGAGAGAGAGAGAGAGAGAGAGAGAGAGAGAGAGAGAGAGAGAGAGAGAGAGAGAGAGAGAGAGAGAGAGAGAGAGAGAGAGAGAGAGAGAGAGAGAGAGAGAGAGAGAGAGAGAGAGAGGTAGAGAGAGAGATAGAGAGAGGTAGAGAGAGAGGTAGAGAGAGGTAGAGAGAGGTAGAGAGGTAGAGAGAGGTAGAGAGGTAGAGAGAGAGGTAGAGAGAGAGAGGTAGAGAGAGAGAGGTTAAACAATCAGATAGTAATCAGAGTAGTTATTTTCACCAGATCCATTTTAATAGTAACATTCCATCAAAGGGAAAACAGACTTTGCAGTACAGACAGTTCTACAGGATACAGGGTCAACTCAGTGAAACAACAAAAATGCAGTCATCAGCGTACTGTAGCTCCAGCAGTATCCCAGAGCTCCATCCCTGGGCAAATAGAGTCAGTATAATAACACAACCATCACAACAGGAGGGACCTGGCCCCAACACCAGGCATCCCAAAACAAGTCTCCTCTCATGGGACCTAATTACCCCTAAAATTAGTCATCATGGGTATGGTTAAAGTCTTTTTGTTTTGTTCTGGTTTATTGATAATATGTCTATTAACAGTTTAGCACAACCAGAATCACATATTAAGGATGCCATGTTGCTGCCACTGATCAACCCACTGGTTGAGGTTGCCCTGGAATCCAATGTCATCTAAAACATCAAAATGCTGGTCTGTTCCAAGCCGTAATGGCCAAGTTCTCTATCTGATTGTGGCTCCAGGCACCACACAACCACATCAGAAACGCAGCAGATGGTCAAGGTAATGGACTTGTGTTGAAGTCAATAACAGTGTGACACGTCGCACTTAACAGGTGCCAGTCTTTCAACCCAGGGTCCTGTGGGACCTTTTTATCTGTGTGTAATGAACTGACGAAGACGATCAATGCTGTCTGTAATGGATATAGTATTCCCAAACCAGCCTTACTTCCATCCAGAAAAGGCATTATCTTGACAGCCAGGAAAATACCTGTCCTAGACCTGTCCTAGTCAAGAGAGCTGCTTGATGAGATCCCACTCAGTTCACCTTGTAATGGAAGAGCAGCTCAACTGGTGTCTGTGGCTCCCCTTGTCCAACAATCTACCAAAGAAGAAGTGCACATGTAACTCCTCTCCTTCTACTGCACTTTGATCAGGTTATAACCTAATCACTGTAAGAGCTCCAAACCTGATTCTCCATCATTTTCTGGGGACCAATACACCAAATCCACATAAGATCATATCATCTATGTAATAATGCATTGCAGAATAAGTGGTGTATAACGTTAGTGTGCAGATATGTTAGCAATTTATGTTTTTCTTCAATAACACAAACTTCAAAGCAAATCAGGGGGAGAAAATAGGTTTATTCAGAGAGGATAAATCAAGATGTTGTGCTGGTAGTCAGATGTTCAGTCTCCCCTGTCCTCAGCTTTCTCCCCCTGAACAAAGGAACAGGATGCCATTTATAACCCTCCAACCTAGCCGAGGGTTGACCAATCAGAAGTCCTTGCAGTAGAACTTGGCCAATGGCCAAATAACCAGTATCCTGCATCCCGATTCAATGTACAGACCAATTAAAGCGTGGCACACATCGCGCTGAGTACAGGAGTGACATTCCACAGATTCTAACAGATGTTGAACTGAAACCCAACTCCTATTTACAACTCCTATCTAGTTTTTAGGCCTCTCATCCTCTGCTTTGTGTATTTATATTCAAAATATTCTTATAGATTCAACAGAATCTGGACTATCGAACGAGCCATGGAAATGTTAACGCCATGTCTTGTGTCGTGTCTTTGGCTATGCCGGATTAAGTGATATGACATGCTATTCTATAAAATAATTAAGCTAATCAGGTAAATGTAATTAACTAGAAAGTCGGGGCACCACGAAAGAATGTTTATAGAGCTGTTATCTTCCGAATAAACTCTTAAAGACCTAGTAATCTTTTACATCAGTAGCAGTCAATATTTAATCACTTTATTCAGTCTCATCTGAAAGTTGTAAATTATTGATTATCTTCACAAACCCTGGCTAACAAGTTGAATCAGCAATACAACATTTGGTTTAATTATTTATTTACTAAATAATCACACAGAATTACATCTACACAGAATGGATCATACATTGATTACAAATTATGTCAACAAGGAAAACGTCCCTAGCGGACGGAACAGATATGACGGCTGGTTACACAAAGAAAGGGGGTTGGGTTTTGAATGAAAGAGCGGGATGTCACGTCGTTGTATGGATGAGACCAAGACGCAGCGTGAGATGTATACATCTTATTATTTAATGAAACGAACAACACTTTAAACAAACTTACAAAATGAACGTGAAGCTATATATGATAAGTGCAGACACAGGCAACTAACACATAGACAATAACCCACGAAATACCCAAGGAATATGGCTGCCTAAATATGGTTCCCAATCAGAGACAACGATAAACAGCTGCCTCTAATTGAGATCCAATCTAGGCAACCATAGACATACATAACACCTAGACAAGTGAACACCCATAGACATAGACATACAAAACCCTTAGAAAGGGTTAAAACACATACATCACCCTTGTCACACCCTGACCTAGCCAAAATAATAAAGAAAACAAAGAATACTAAGGTCAGGGCGTGACACGGGAAGACAGAAGAACAAAAAGATGTTGTGTCTCTATCGGGCCATAGGCAGCTATGCTATCGTAAATACAGTATCTTATGCATTCTAAATACCCACCCTTCTTAAAAAGGAAAATGCTATAAATATTTACTCTGAGCTGCACTTCGGTAGATTGGTCGTAGATAGAAGGTTGGGTTGTCCAGCATGGATCTCTTGTCCTCTGAAGAATGTCTCTGGTGGTAAACTGGATATGTTGTAGCATCGTTGTGTGTGTTAGACTGGATACGTCACCCGTCCTATTCTTGCCCACGTTTACAGCGGCTGCTGCTAACTCAACGGCTAGGAGGTATCACTTCTGGAGTGAATAAGAGTTTAAAGTTCATACCAAGTTGCCATACTTTTAAGCTTGTGCTGTATTCTGGCTGGTAGAGTCAAAATGTATCCTTTCAGCGTGTCGATCATCACAATGAACACGTTGCTAATTTCGTTAGGTTATTATCGGAGCCCTTTGAACGTCGTCCTCACAGAAAGAGAATTCATATAGTGGTGAAAGAAGGGCGTGTTTCATAGTTTTACAACCAATATCTGGGCTGTTTTTCTCTGAGTTAGCAGAGTTTCTCTATTTTTTAACCTTTATTTTTTAACCTTCTCACCTTTGTGAGAAGAGCAAAAATCTCAGAACCACACGGGGGACCGAGTGAATGACCTGCAGAGAGCTGGGACCAAAGTAACAAAGCTTACCATCAGTAACACACTACGCCGCCAGGGACTCAAATCCTGCAGTGCCAGACGTGTCCCCCTGCTTAAGCCAGTACATGTCCAGGCCCGTCTGAAGTTTGCTCGAGAGCATTTGGATGATACAGAAGAAGATTGGGAGAATGTCATATGGTCAGATGAAACCAAAATATAACTTTTTGGTAAAAACTCAACTCGTCGTGTTTGGAGGACAAAGAATGCTGAGTTGCATCCAAAGAGTACCATACCTACTGTGAAGCATGGGGGTGGAAACATCATGCTTTGGGGCTGTTTTTCTGCAAAGGGACCAGGACGATTGATCCGTGTAAAGGAAAGAATGAATGGGGCCATGTATTGTTACATTTTGAGTGAAAACCTCCTTCCATCAGCAAGGGCATTGAAGATGAAACGTGGCTGGGTCTTTCAGCATGACAATGATCCCAAACACACCGCCCGGGCAACGAAGGAGTGGCTTCGTAAGACGCATTTCAAGGTCCTGGAGTGGCCTAGCCAGTCTCCAGATCTCAATCCCATAGAAAATCTTTGGAGGAAGTTGAAAGTCCGTGTTGCCCAGCAACAGCCCCAAAACATCATTGCTCTAGAGGAGATCTGCATGGATGAATGGGCCAAAATACCAGCAACAGTGTGTGAAAACCTTGTGAAGACTTACAGAAAACGTTTGACCTCTGTCATTGCCAACAAAGGGTATATAACAAAGTATTGAGATAAACCTTTGTTATTGACCAAATACCTATTTTCCACCATAATTCTTTGCAAATAAATTCATTATTTCTGGATTTTTTTTCTCATTTTGTCAGTCATAGTTTAAGTGTACCTATGATGAAAATTATAGGCCTCTCTCATCTTTTTAAGTGGGAGAACTTGCACAATTGGTGGCTGACTAAATACTTTTTTGCCCCACTGTATGTCCATGGTCTTGGCAAAATGACCCTGTCATGGCATTGTCTAATGTCATATATAGAGCTTTCCTAATTTGCGGGGTGTTGCTTAGGGTACTATCCTAAGTTGATAACTACATGATAAGTCTACAGCTGTAAGGCACTAGTTTTGTGGCAGTCTACATGGATGACCTATGGACTTCTGGGAAGAAAACTGGTGTGTACTGTGGCTGTAGAGGCAAAGGCCTCAAAATAAATGTTCAACTTTACTAAGGCTGGTATTTTACTCGGACCCTTAAGAGATCCCAGCATAAATCCTAATTGGATGTTCCGTTGTACATGTGCGTTTATGCTTACACAAGCGCACATGTCAAGGGAAACAGATTACAACTTGTCCAGAATGAGTCTGACGCAGTCAGGTAACTTTCAGGTCAATGCCTGGAGGTCAGTCAGAATTGGTGAGGAGCGATTCTTTAGTGGTTTTACTACCAGTCACCGTCTTCCACTATTGTAGTGACGGTAGGTATGAAGAAATATACTTCATAGCTATGTTATCCATGGAGGAGCTAACCTCACTACGGAAGTACTCTCTAAGCACGGAACCAGTCGTACGCGGTGTGATCATGGTTCACGACTTCTAATAACCTTTCTCCTGAACGGAGGGTTCTATTTATTAGTGGCATGTTTGTAAACCATTGGAAGAGTGCAATGGAGATTCCCTTCCCCGTGTTGCACTCTGAGTTATCAATAGCAATTGAACTTGTGAGGTTACTAATCCTTTCACTGAGTGTTGCTGGACTGACTGTGGTATTGGTACTGGTACTCAAGGGGACCAGTTGTCCTACTGATTTATTCTGAAATGTTATCCTACAGGAATACATGATTAGAGCATTTTACCAGTTGTCTTGAAGAGGTTCCTACACATGGCAAGAAATGATTACTGTTGCCATTTGTTTTGGAGGTGGACAAGTCCACTGGACTTCCTTTACGACCAGTGTAGTACACCTCAGTACTATCTTAGATGTGTTCTAAGATAATCCCCGTAGAGGGGCCTGTCTGCTCCTCACTTTTCTCATGAGGGAGCTTACATCTAGATTTGATATATGCTCTGGTGGCCTCGTACGGTGTTGTCCATAGTCTCGACCCCTCACCGGCCTCGATGAGGCTCATTATGGGTCTTGGCTACTAGTGAACTGGCTCGAAATCATGGAAAGAATGGTCAATCAGATTGGCTGATGGAATGTGTTGAGATATCGTAATAGCTCATTGGATTGGATTCTGCACCAAGAGGTTTCTAAATGTCTTTTTCCAAGGGGCGCTTTCGAAAGATACCCCTCGCGAATGACTGCGTTGCAGCTAGCGTTAGGGGAAGACAGTGTGGTCAGTGGAGAAGGCACTGTGGCCTGTGACCATACCTGGTTGGTTTTCCAATACATCAATGGGATAAACCAATCCATCAAGTCTGCTCCAAGTAGCAGGGGTACAGTTTCGAGTCTGGTAACATACACAGGGTGAACGAGCGATACGTCCTGGAAGTGTAGTTTCAGCATGACTCTCAATGTGAGAGCCGAGGTAGTCTGCGTACCCCTCGAAGTGTAGTGTCGCATCGTTCCACTTTTAACCAACGTTTGGTTGGCTTCACAAGCCTTTTGAAATCATCGAACAATGTTTGAGAGATGAGTGATAATATTGCACACGAATCAATTAGCGCATGACAAGTCAAGCAGTCCTCCAGGACCTTTTCCAGGTATGGGCATTTAGATTCATGATTGGTGGACATATACCCCACAAAGTGGTGTGGTCATTCGCAACGACATGATGTGTCATTTCTGTTCAAAGTGCAAGCCGATCGACTTTTCAGATTTTGAGTGGGCTTTGCTTTAACGAAGCGTTTTACCTTTTTCTTCGCAACCTTTGTGTAACGATCGTTGTTGGAAGGATGGTCGGACCAAGATGTAGGTTAATCATTTTTATTTATGATAACCGGCACAAAACAAGAAAAAGTAACAAACGAAACGTATAGCCTTGTAGGGCTAAAAAGCAACAATACAAAATCAAGATCCCACAAACAACAGGATTTACCGATCCTCTGCAGGTGTTGTTACACATGGTCTGTCCATCCTGTCTCCCTGTAGCACTGTCTTAGGCGTCTCACAGTACGGACATTGCAATTTATTGCCCTGGCCACATCTGCAGTCCTCATGCCTCCTTGCAGCATGCCTAAGGCACGTTTACGCAGAGGAGCAGGGACCATGGCATGTTTCTTTTGGTGCTTTTCAGAGTCAGTTGAAAGGCCTCTTTAGTGTCCTAAGTTTTCGTAACTGTGACCTTAATTGCCTACCATCTGTAGCTGTGTCTTAACGACCGTTTCACAGGTGCATGTTCATTAATTGTTTATGGTTCATTGAACAAGCATGGGAAACAGTGTTTAAAAACCCTTTACAATGAAGATCTGTGAAGTTATTTGGATTTTTACGAATTATCTTTGAAAGCCAGGGTCCTGAAAAATGGACATTTATGTACAGTAGCTTTGATTGGACTGATCATCTCAACATCATACTTTCAAAATCTTAGCTATCAGTCTTCCTCATGAATAAGTCGACAATTTACTGGCAAATACTTTTAAATCCTTGTCATATGAAGTGAAATAATGAAGGGAAATGATAGATAAAACGTATCAGTGCTCATCGGCCATAAACATTACACAACAAGTTGGAAATCGCAAAAAAAGTGGTTTGGAAGGAATGAGTGACAGTGGCTGTGTGGTCCCACATCTGGGATTAAAAGGCTCTTTTCCAAGTTTAAAATGATAAACATTCAACATTGACCATGCTGTCAATGAAGCATGATTTGTGCCGCGCTCAAAACAACTGTTAACTCGGATCTGCGAAAACTTGACTTCAGTGAGTTGAATACAACTGGGAAGTCTGGGAATAATTAAGCTCTGACTGGGAAAATAAGTTTTGATCGGTCATCCAACTCAGAATTGTAAATCCGCCCTCTTTCTAGAGCTACAACCTGAAGATCAATGACGTCATCATGATTCGATCTTGGGGTTTTTTCTCGAGTTCCCAGTTGTTTTGAAAGCACCATAAATCCAGAGAATGCCATACTTTGATGACAAAATTTGCCCACGAAGGACAAAAAGGTGAGAAAAATATATTGTATGCTGCTGCATAAATTATGTATGCCAGGGAGATATGTATACTGTTTCTAAGAAAGTAATACTAAATGTATGTTGTTAGATGTTAGTAACCCATGTGTCTCACCGTAATAATTTGGTCTATGGTGGTGCACATGTAGCCTATAAACTGTTGTAGAGAAATGTAATCATCGAATATTGTCAGAGCTTTCATTGTCTGATTATATGCCCCCTTTTTTTATCCCACGGTTCTGACTTGGTGTACAGGGAGAACACTGTAAGAATGGCCCATGTTCTGAATTATGTCGCTGTAAATTTCAAAGTGCTAAACAAATATTTATATTGACTAACTTATGTCCGTCCTAGCTCGCTCATTAATGTCTTAATCAAAATGACAGATTTCCGCTTTTCTGCCTGTCGTCCCATTATGTCATAGTTTGTACATCTCAATTGTCATTAGAAACCACATTTGTTTAAGAAAGTCAGTCATACCAGCTTTGTTTGTTTTTAAAGGCAGTAAATGATGCTGAATTACCTGTTTCGCTGACAGACAAGGCTCTGCTGATAGTCAGGTGTAGCAATGGTAAGAATTTGGGACTGCTGTTGGGACAGATTTATGTGGGCACTGTTTGTCACTGTTATAATTAAATTAATGTATTGTTTAGTGTTGGGTTGTGTAGTGGCTTTGCTGGCATGCATCCCACTTTTAATTGGTTTGCCCCACCAAGATGTACATGCGGAAATCGTCACTGTGTGGGAGGTAAAACCATCCTCAACAGTTACACCAGAATGGTACCCTTTTAATCATCACCATTACCATCTACTGAAGGGGATGAAACAGATGCCAAATACAGAAATATTTAACAGTCCAATGCGTTTTTATCTCAATATCATATCATTTTATGGGTAACAATGAAGCACCGTACTGTGATTGTTTTCGATTGGTCAAAAACAAACAAAAATAGCTCAAGCAAGAATTTTGATAGTACTGTCGGAGTGGGGAGGGGGAAACTGAAAATTATGGTATTGGCAGAGAGGTTTGAAATCATTTTTCTTGTTGGTCTATTAACTAATTTTTCAACTGGTGATGTCACCAGGCAGGCCAAAACAGGCTGATATTTCAGGCTGTCTTTTCAAACAGCTCTTGTACTTAAATGGCATTATCATAATTTTCATTATCATGGATTCCCTGTCCCTCAGGGGGTGAAGTTCAAGATGACCCCAGATGTCGAATCCTCCACAGCAATTCCTCTTCACTGCTCAGAATACTGATCATGGAACCCTGGTTTCCCTGGAAACAAGACTCCTCTTCTAATATAGCAACCAGCACACGTGCCAGAATGTTTTTGTTGTTTTCTAATTCCAACCAACCCTTACTCTCTTCATGTCTATTCAATCAGTGGCATGCCTGTCTTGTTCACTCCTCCTCCAAGGAAATTCCCTCTGATTTCAACATGTTTTATGAACAGCAGAAATCATAATATATATATATATATTATTATTATTATTATTATTATATTAACAGCAGAAATCCTTTTCTATACACCTCTAATCAGTGTGGTTGGCATGCTGTTGTACGTTGCAACATCTCAAGCAGGTAAGCACCCCAGGACTGGATCCTGTTACCTAATAAATTGAGCCTTGAAGCCATGATTATTGTCATTACTGTCATTGTGTTCCCCTTGGTGCCCAAAATACCATCACTCACTGCCTGGGGTCAGTCATATCTGCTTGGATTCCACCTGGCGATTTGTTCACCGTCTTCTAGCCATAGCCGCTCCACCTTTCATTTTCCATTTGTTTTGTCTTGATTTCCTGCACACCTGGTTTACATCTCATAATTACTATGTGTATTTCACCCTCTGTTCCCTCCATGTCTGTGTGGGGTATTGTTTATTGTCAAGGTTGGCACGCTTCCGGCTGGTTTGCGCCGGGTTTTGTTTTGTACCCGTGCTTTGTGGCAGCCTGTACTTTGTACTGGGTTGTTGTACTTTGTGATGCTTCACTTGTTCTTTGGGCATTTGTTTTTGTGACGCGGTTGCGTTCTGTTCCAATTATATCGCCTCAGTAAAGTGCTTTGTCCACTCATCTCTGCTCTCCTGTGCCTGACTTCCATGCACCAGCTACAACCACTGTTTTGACAGCTAATTAACTTGTCAAGCTTATTATGTGAACTTACTCAGAAACGCTTTAATTAACTAATATAGGCCTACTATTTATTTATTTATTTATTTTATCTCATACTTTTATAACCTACTGGACTCATAGAGAGTCACTCTATCAAGTTAATCTTGTTGGGGTGGGTGACTCCTTGAACCTACAATGTCTAGCCCCAAGTCGTTCTATTTTTTATTCTGGTGCTTTATGCTATTTGCCTCATGGCTCCTGTCTGCTTTGTTGACTATGAACTTGCTTGTTTACCCAAACGTTGCACAGACTATCTTTGTTACCACACTCGGGAATCTCTATAGGTTATCACTCTTGGCCTCCCATCCTATTCTAACCACCTCTCTCCAGCTTTGTATTAATTTTACCTGATGAAATAAAAAATCAACACTGCAGAGCTCTCCCTGTCCTCTTTCGTGCCCTGATTGTATTACTGCTGATATCTAGAAATGTGCATGTACACCCTGGCCCATCTACAGTTGCTAGCTCCAATTCTGTGCTCTGATATCTGCTTCACTGATTTCTGCTCTCGTAAAAGCCTGGGTTATCTGGACATTAACACTAGAAGCTTATTACCTAAAATGTATCAATTGAAAGTGTAGGTTCACAGTTCCAATCCAGATGTGTTGGTCATTACTGAGACATGGTTAAGAAAGAGTGCTTTGAACACTGATGTTAACCTTACTGTTTGTATTATTTTTCTGAAAGACAGATCTTCCAAAGGTGGTGGAGTAGCAATCTTTACCAAGGAACACCTTCAGTACTCGTTTGTCTCCACCAAGTCGTTCTCCAAACAATTTGATTTGCTGGTTTAAAGCATTAATCGTGCATTAATCATCCATCGTGGGCACCGGCCTGTACCCTACCTGCCCAAAGCTCTCTCCTGGCCCCTTACACGAAGTCTGAATTTTTCCTGCTAGTTGACCTAAACTGGGACATGCTTAAACCACCTGACCAAATTGTAAAGCATTGGGACTCCCTAAATCTTTCTCAGATTATTACCAATTTCACAAGGTATGACTCCAAACATCCAGAAAAGGCTACTCTCCTTGATGTATCCTCACAAATATTCCTGATAGGCATCAGTCTGGTGTTTTCTGTAATGACCTTAGTGATCACAGTTTTACAGCCTGTGTTCATAACGGCTGCTCATTGAATCTCTCTGTCCTGATTTATCATAGACTTTTGCTAAAAAACTTTAATGAGCAAGCCTTCCTTCATGACCTGGCCTCTGTAAATTGGTATAGAATCAGCTTGATTCCCTCTGTCAAAGACAGGTGTACAGTATTTCATGATATTTTCAGCGGTATTGTTAATAAACACACCACCATAAAGAAAATGAGAATTAAAACAGGTTCAGCCCCTTGTTCGACCGTGATCTGGCAGAGTTACTCCACCTAAAGAATCCCATTTGGCGAAAGGCTCGGCACACGCATACTCAGTCTGACTGGGTCTCGTTCAGGCAATTGTTAAATATAAGTCCACTCAGGCTATCCGGAAGGCCAAAGTTAGTTACTTTAAGGCATATATTATTATTATTATTATTATTATTATATTATTAAGGAGCAATGCACTCTCTGTGGGTCTAACCACAAGAAGTTCTATAAGTTTTAAAGACCTGGATAATAAACCCTCCTCCTCACAGCTGCCAATGTCCCTTAATGTAGATAATGTGGTTGTTACTGACAAGGAGCACGTGGCTGAGCTCTTTAATCACCACTTAATTGAGTTAAGATTCCTATCAGCTATACCTCATTGCCTGTCCAACATTTCCTCACCTCCCACCCCTACTAATGCAACTAGCCCCGATGCTCCTCCCTATTTTTCCCCTGCCCCGCTACAAAGTTTCTCCCTGCAGGCAGTCACTGTCTCACCTCTCTGGGGAGGTTCCCATTGCTTGGAAGGCAGCCACGTTGCATCCTAGATTTACAGGGGGAGAGCAAGTTGATCCTGTTAGGCCAATTTCTATTTTGCCCTGTTTATCAAAAGTGTTGGAAAAACTGCCTTTCTTGATGTCTATAGTATTCTCACTGGTATGCAATCTCGTTTCCTCTCAGGTTATGGATGTGTCACTGCAACCTTAAAAGTCCTAAATGATGTCTCCATTGCCTTTGATTCTAAGCAATGTTGTTTTGCTATTTTTGTTGACTTGGCCAAAGCTTTTGATTACGGTAGACCATTCCAGTATTGGTGTCTCTGAGGGGTCTTTCGCCTGGTTTGCTGATTACCTCTCTCAAAGGGTGCAATGTATAAAGTAAGAACATCTGCTGTCTCAGCCACTGCCTGTCACCAAGGGAGTAACCCAATGCTCGATCCTAGGCCCCACACTCTTCAAAATGTGCATCAACAACATAGCTCAGGCAGTAGGAAGCTCTCTCATGCATTTATATGCAGATGATACAGTCTTACACTCCATCTCTTCATTCAAAGACTCAATCATGGACAGTCTTACTGACAGTTGTGGCTGCTTCGCATGATGTATTGTCTCTACCTTCTTGCCTTTGTGCTGTTGTCTGTGCCCAATAATGTTTGTACCATGTTTTGTGCTGCTACCATGCTGTGCTGCTGCCATGTTGTGTTGCTACCATGTTGTCATGTGGTGTTGCTACCATGCTGTGGTGTTGCTACCATGCTGTGTTGTCATGTGTTGCTGCTATACTATGTTGTTGTCTTAGGTCTCTTTTAATAATTTTATGTAGTATTGTGGTGTCTCTCTTGTCGTCCCCGCAGGAGGCCTTTTGCCTTTTGGTAGGCCATCATTGTAAATAAGAATGTATTCTTTAACTGACTTGCCTAGTTAAATAAAGGTTAAACAAAATAAATAAATAAATAAATAAGAAATATAATGGGAAAAATTGTAAACTACTGTCAGCGTATAACCTTTGCACAGAGATGTCTTAAGGCCAGCTAAATGTCATGTAAGATTGTGCAGTTATGTGCAATGCAGTGCAGAACAGATTCTTTGCTTGTGGTGTAGAAAATGTGAGCTTCCAAAATATCAAACTGTTGGAAAGGAATCCTTTACCCAAAGTACCCACACAGTTCCATCTGTTGGCTAGCTTCAGCAGTACACTAAATTATTCAATAAAACTTCATCTTCATCTGTACCTGCAGCCTGGCCTCAAAGAATAGATGTATCATAGTAAATGTAAATCTGTGACACCCAAATTAGCACAATATCACGTTTATGTGATATGGTTACATAACACAAAAGGTTACTTTCCATTTTATCTGTTTTCTGTAGCTTGTGAGTTGTGTAAACACTTTGTGGCTTTTATGTATTTTGTTTTGTTGCTTTTCATGTGCTCAAATGTTGTCTGTATAGTTATTGTAATTCTTTTTAATAACCAGCCCAGTGACTGCGGTTGAAAATTTGCTGGCTTGCTAAAACCGGCATTTTTCTGAAATGTTAATTCATGTGCACTGTCCCTGTAAAAATAAACTCAAACTGTCATGCCTGCTACCGCTCTCCTTCCCTGGCGCTCGAGGGCACCGGGGGCTGCCCTTAATTACGCACACCTGTCACCATCATTACGCGCAGTAGTGCTCATTGGACTCACTCCGAATATAATTGTCTGCTCCCCCGTTTGTTCCCTGTGTCTGCATTGATGTCGTTATCTTGTCCTCTGTCCAGACACTGTTCCTGTCCTGTTTCATGTCCATTGTCTATTAAATGTTTTCCCTGTGCCTGCTTCCTGTCTCCAGCGTCGAACCTCACACAAACTCTAACTTAATTAAGACCCAAAAAAAGAGGAGGGAGGATGACTAGGTGTCAGATGAGAATGTCTGGCAACCCAAAGGTTGCATGTTTGAATCACATCACAGACAACTTTAGCATGTTAGCTAACCCTTCCCCTAACCCCTAGCTAAATTTTACCACGTAGCTAATGTTAGCCACAATAAAGTGGAATGGACATCCACAAATGAATACATACCATATGAAATGTAACATATCATAATAAATAGAGGGAGACATATTTGCATTCCAGGTTGGAATTTGATAAGAATAGATAGGAGCAGGAAGAATTAGTGTCATCAATTTAATGGACAAATGTAGCATTAAACTTAATTATGCAACTCTAGCCTACAACCAATTTCACATTGGAGTAATAGCAATTCACCCCTTGAAGGCGAGAAATAGGTTAAACTTCCACCAAGCACATCAGTTAAAACCAGTTAAAGCGAGGCGTCCCTCTCCTTTGATGGTCTTCGATCAGATCAGAATGTAGTGGAAGGAGTCATACTTACCCGATACATCGTTTGGTTTCAAGTCGTGTGTCTTTGTATTAGCATATGCTACGAGTTCCAGCTGAAATGCACCCAAAATTACTTCTGGTCCCGAACAGTTGCGCATCAAAACTTCAATATTACATATATGTCGACTAAACTGGTCAAACTAAGTGCAGAATCAAGCTTTAGGATGTTCTAAACGTACAAAACAATTCTCAAATCTCTCAGACAATCATGCTTCTTGTCAGGCATTCTGGAACAAAGGAAGGTCTGTTCTAAAAGCGCACTCTAGTCACCAGGTATTTTCTCGCGACACCCACTCTTTCGCCTCACAAAGGGTCAAAACTCGCAGGATTTGCACAATTAAACGCTGTAATGAATGAGGACATCTAGTGGAAGACATAGAAAGTGTCTCCAGATCCATAGCTGGTTAGGAAGGGTGGGGGCGATGACGTCAAAGTTGCCCCAAGTTTCAGGCTCCCAAAAATAGTTTGGGAGATTGCCTGCCCTGTGAGTTCTGCTATACTTACAGACATAATTCAAACGGTTTTAGAAGCTTTAGAGTGTTTTCTATCCAATAATAATTATATGCATATATTAGCAATTTTGGACAGATTTTGTTTCAGTTTACTATGGGCACGCAATTCATCCAAAGGGGGCAGTATTCTGCTGAGCCCTAACAGGTTCTTAACCTTTGACCCTGTGACACCTGATAATGAAACAGGTTCATGGGCAAGTCACAGAATCCTTATCCTGCCTGTCTCATACGGTCTATGGTCTCTCAGCAGGAAACACAATAGAATACTCATTCTGCCTTCTAGATTCTAGAAGGTCATACATTGCCAACGTCAGCACATTGTTCCTTGGCATGCACCAACCCATTTGTAATGACACCCTATACCTTAATGCACTACTTTTGACATCATAGCCTACAGGTTATGGCAGTGGCAGACGGATGGACTAGGAGTGGCAGTTGCAGACGGATGCTGCCTGGGAAACAGTGCTTCATTCTGCACCACTACACACATACACAGATGGATGTCGTCTCCCCAAACTCAGTCAGCCATGAGAGGAGAGAGAAAGGGGTGCGTCTGCATATTCTACCCTGAGGCAACATGTCCAGAAACACACAATGCATCAGAGAGAGTTTTGAAAAATGTTCTCATTCATTTAATTAATGTTCTATTTCAAGCCATATTCCAGTCAGAGCCTGATTTTTATTTTCACTTCAGTATCACTTCAAAAGGGATTGGGAAAAGAGAACAGACACTGTCTAGAGGCAAACAGTCCCTTAGTGCAGACAACTGCAGTAATGGAGTGCCATGGTCTACTCTTTCCAGCCCCTGCCTCTAGTCTGAAGTGCTTACTGTCATGCCACAGTGGAGATGGAACAGCAGAGCAGATATTACCCACAGAGAGATGTTATTCCCATTCTGACAGGCCAATGCATTGAGCCATTATAATTTGAATGAGAAGAGTTAGAAAATATACTGTACACGTCCACTGTCTTTGAGCAGAGCTCCCGAGTGGTGCAGTGTCTAAGGCAACCTCAATGCTAAAGGCATACAGACCCTGGTTCGATTCCAAGCTGTATCACAAACGGCTGTGATTGGAGTCCCATAGGGCAGCGCACAATTGGCCCAGCATCATCCGTGCTAGAGTTTGGCCGGGTAGTCAGTATTTTTACATTTGTTCTTAACAGACTGCCTAGTTAAATATAAAACAAATAAAAGGTGCTAGATGTGAAAGTAAATGGCGTTTACGCATGGACAATACTTACTGAGGAAGGAACACAAGGGAGTGACATATAGGGGAGGTGATCAGGAAGGTAATGGAGTCCAGGTGAGTAACATGATGATCTGCAGATGCGCTTAATGATGGATGCCAGGGGGGAGTCATGGGGGACAGCATCAGCTAGGGGACCAGGAACCACCGGCCTGAGAAGGAAAATACGAAAAGGTGAGATACAGTAGTGTCTGGGAAGTGGTAACCTATACGTGACCTCGGGGGCTCAGTTTCTGTCAGGGCAGGCAGAGTGGGAAGTTCCTGGTAGAAAGCCAGATATGATCCCCAGGGTGGAACACAGGGGTCGCACTGTGGTGATGGTCTTCTTGGACCTTCTGACAGTGGACGGCACACTGAAGTCTCACATGAGCATCACTCCACACTTCTTCTGCGCGCCGGAACCACTCATCAACCACTGGAGCGTCGGTCTTACCCAGGGTCCACGGAGCCAGGGCTGGTTGAAAACCCAGAACAAAGTGTAGGGGGTCAACCCAGAGGAGGAGTGACATAGCAAGTTCTGGGCGTACTCTGCCCATGGAAGGAATCGAGCCCACTCTCCCTGCCAGTCCTGACAGTGATTCAGGAACCTCCCAAGCTCCTGGTTCATCCTCTCTACCTGCCCGTTGGACTGAGGCCAGTACCCAGAACTGAGGCAGGCCGTGACACCGAGCTTCTCCATAAAGGCTTTCCATACCCGTGATGTGAATTGGGGGCCGCGGTCAGAGACAATGTCCTCCAGGAAGGCCATAATTCCAGAGGACCTGCTGGAAGACTGCCTCAGTGACATGGAGAGCATTAGGGACACCAGAAAGAGGGATTTCAATGACAGGATTTTGAAAATCTATCCACAACCAGGGGAGATCAGTGGCAAAGTAAATGGATAGATGGGACCAGGGACGCTGAGGCACGAGAAGGGAAAGGAGCTTCCCTGCTGGAGCGTTCCGGAGGGAAATTTGGTTTGGGCCTGTACGGAACACGATTTGACGTAACGAGTGACATCCAGCGCCAAGGTGGGCCTCCAGTATTTCTCAGAGTTGGATTGGGTAGTGCGAGAAATACCTGGATGTCCAGTGACAACAGCTGTGTGTGCCCAGGTAAGCAGCCGGTCCCTTAACCCTCTAGGGACGTAGATGCGCTTGGGAAGACTGGGTGCGGGCTCCCTCTCCAGAGCCTGGCGGATGTCCACATCTACTTCCCCGACTAAAGGAGCTAAGACATGGGTAGATGGTATTATGGACACATTCTGGACAGGTCCCTCTCCCGAATCGTAGAGACATGACATCGGCCTTGGTGTTCTTAGAACCTGGGTGATGGGTCAGCGTGAATTCAAACCTTGTGAAGGGCCCACCATGCTTGGCATGATGGATTCAGCCTCCTCACTGTCCGTATGTACTCCAGGTTGCGATGGTCGGTAAGAATGACAAATGGTTCCTTGGCACCCTCCAGCCAGTGTGTCAACTCCTCTAATGCCAACTTCACTGCTAGGAGCTCACGATCACCGATGGAATTCCTCTCTGCAGGGTTCTTAGAGTAATATGCATACGGGTACAACTTTTGTGGATTACACTGTCGTTGAGACCGAACTGCCTCTACTCCTACCTGGGATCTGGATGTTCGAGCAATGCGGTGGAGGTGAAATGTCCCTTGAGTAGACAGAAGGCGTCATCAGCCGCTGGGCTCCACACCAACCTATGGGGCCCTCCCTTAACTTCTTGCACTGAGCCATGCCGGATCCGGTAGCGTAATCATAGCCTCAAGCTCAATACCATAACGCAAAGTTAACTATTCATGAAAATCGCAAATTAAAAATTAAATTAATATGCTAACTCTCAAGCTTAGCCTTTTGTTAACAACACTGTCATCTCAGATTTTCAAAAATATGCTTCTCAAGCATAGCAAATTAGCATTTGTGTAACAGTACTGATAACTAGCGTAGCATTTAGCATTAGCATCAGCAGGAAACATTTTTACAAAAACCAGCAAAAACATTCAAATAAATATTTTACCTTTGAAGAACTTCGGATGTTTTAAATGAGGAGACTCTCAGTTAGATAGCAATGTTCAGTTTTTCCTGAAAGATTGTTTGTGCAGGAGAAATCGGTCCGTTTGGTGGCGTCACGTTTGGCTACCAAATAAAAAACTAAAATTCAGTTATCCAAACGCCAAACTTTTTTCCAAATTAACTCCATAATATCGACTGAAACATGGCAAACGTTGTTTAGAACCAATCCTCAAGGTGTTTTTCACATATCTCTTCAATGATGCACACTTCCAGGAACAACACCTTGCTGTCTGTATCGCATGGTAAAAGTTTTGCCGCTGAGAGTTACGCACCAACGTGGACAAAGGATACCGGACGGGACCCTGGCAAATGTAGTCCCTTATGGCCAATCTTCCAATGATATGCCTACAAATACGTCACAATGCTGCAGACATCTTGGAGGAACGGCAGAGCACATAAGCTCGTTCACAGCATATTCACAGCCATATAAGGAGCGAATGGGAAACAGAGCCTCAAAAATCCTGCTAATTTCCTGGTTGAAGTTGCATTTTGGTTTCGCCTGTAAGATCAGTTCTGGGGCACCCAAAGATAATATATTTGCAGCTTTGAAAACGTCAGAGTGTTTTCTTTCCAAAGCTGGCAATTATATGCATAGTCGAGCATCTTTTTGTGACAAAATATTGCGCTTAAAACGGGCACGTTTTTTTATCCAATAATGAAATAGCGCCCCCCGAGCTTCAACTGGTTAACCTCTCTTAGGTAAGGGGCAGTATTTTCACGTCGGGATGAAAAGCGCGTCCAAAGTAAACTGCCCGTTTCTCAGGCCCAGAAGCTAGGAAATGCATATAATTGGTAGATTTGGATAGAAAACTCTAAAGTTTCTAAAACTGTTAAAATAATGTCTGTGATATAACAGGCGAAACCCAGAGGACAAACCATCCCAAAACAAAAACAAATTCAGCCTACCACTATTTTCAATAGCTGTCACTTGTATTATAAGGACAAGTCCTCCCACATTGCAGGTCTTAGGGCTTCCACTAGATGTCAACCATCTCTAGAAAGAGTTCAGGCTGATTTTTGGAAAAATGTTGTCGTTTTTCTAGGTGCCTCCCATCTAGGTGCCTCCAAGCGCGTGAATGAGAGCGCATTTGGGATTCATTTTGATGGAGGGAAACTGGGTGGATTATTAACTGAAGCGTGCCAGCTAAACTGAGTTTTTATGGATATAAAGAAGGACATTATTGAAAAAAAGGACCATTTGTGATGTAACTGGGACCTTTTGGAGTGCCAACAGAAGAAGATCAAAGGTAAGGCATTTATTATATGGTTATTTCTGACTTTCATATCGCACCTGCCTATGTTTTTCATGTGTTTGTATGCGGGGCGCTGTCCTCAGATAATCGCATGGTGTGCTTTCGCCATAAAACCTTTTTGAAGTCTGACACAGCATCTGGATTAACAGGAAGTTAAGCTTACTTTGATGTATTACACTTGTGATTTTATAAAAGTTAATGTATTACACTTGTGATTTTATAAAAGTTAAATATTTATAATTCTGTAGTTTGAATTTCGCGCACCGCAATTTCACCTGATGTTGGCCAGGTGGGACACTACCGTCCCACCTGCCCATAAGAAATTAAGGAGAAAGGTAAGAGTAGCGACGACAGCTGAAGTTCCTGATCAATCAGCGGGAGAAGTTGGAACAACCCAAAAACCTTTGTAACCCCTTTATGGTGGTTGGGACTGACTATTACCTGACCACATCTACCTTCTTGTCGTCCATCCTCACTCCCTGCGTGCTGATTTGGTAGCCTAAGAAGGAGACAGCCCTCTGATGAAATTGGTACTACTCAACCATGATGAACAGGTGGTTAGCCAGGAGGCGTTCAAGGACTGCTCGAATGTGAGAAATGTGACCCTCCAAGGTAGCCAAATAGATCAAGATATCATCGATGTACACAACAACCTGGCGTCCGTGCATGTCCCTGAACACCTCGTTAACGAATGCCTGGAACACTGACGGGGCTTTGGCTAAGCCAAGTGGCATCACTGAGTACTCTTAGTGACCAGACATCGTGCTAAAAGCAGTGTTCCACTCATCCCCCTCCCGGATGCAGATGAGATTGTAAGCACTCTGCAGGTCCAGTTTGGTAAAGAACCGGGCCCAGTGTTGCGGTTTAATGGCTGCCGGCACCAATGGGAGAGGGTACCGATACTTCGTGTAATCTTATTGAGTCCTCTGTAGTCAATGCATGGACGTAACCCTCCAACCTGCTTGGCCACAAAGAAGAAACCAGACGATGCAGGAGAAGTGGATGTGCGGATGAACCCTTGTTGTATTGCATCTTAGTACCAACGATCCCGAAGTTAGTTATCCAGAAGGATGGCCATCACAATGAGTGCATCCAAGGTGAGGTTGTCATCTCAATAGGCCAGTTCCATCTGGACCTCCTCATGCAGACCTCTTCTGAATAGCGTACGAAGGCGCTGGCTAAGTCCATACACTGGTTGCTGCTACTGTCCGGAAGATGAGCGCTACACGGCAGCCGTCTGGTCACCCTGCTGTAATGGAAGTAGACGCTCACCCCCCCCCTCTCTGCCCTCCAGAGGGGATGAGCAAAGGTACATTTAAAAAACAGCCATGAACCCCTCACAGGAATCTAGATCATCCTCTCCACTCTCCTAGACAGCTGTAGCCCACTCCAACGCCCGCCCAGTCAGTAGAGAAATAACCGTGGAAACCTTTGACCTCTCGGTGGTGGAGGCTCGCAACTGATGTGTAAAGTAGAGGGAGCACTGAAATAGGAAGTAACAGCATTTAGATGGGGTCCCGTCATATTTATCTGGGAATGACAAACGGGCATTACTGACCTGAGCTGGTTGCTGAGCTGGCTCGCTGTGTCGGCTGGTGGTAGAGTATCCTTCTCTAGCTAAATGCAATGCCTCCAGGGCGTGTTTGGGGCTTGCAAACTGTGAAGAGCCTCTTCCATAGCCGTGCCAGCTGGTCATGTTGTTGACGTAGAAGGTAACCCTGCTTTTTGACCGTTTGGGAGATATTCGGTTTTCCTGCTGCTTCCATTGTTTGAGTCAGTATTCTGTAACGATGACGCTGTGAGTCGAGAAGCAGGAGAAACATTTAATAAAACAACAACTGAGACAACATAACAGTAGCGTTTACGCACAGGAACAATACTGACTGAGGAAGAAACCCAAGGGAGTGACAGATATAGCGGAGGTAATCAGGAAGGTAATGGAGTCCAGGTGAGTATCACGATGATCTGCAGGTGCGCGTAATGATGGATCCCAGGACTGATGGTTAGTATACCAACGATGTTGAACGCCAGATGGGAGGAGCGGGTGTAGATGTGGCACCTTAAGTCTCATTCTGTGATTATCCAATGTTTTCATAGCAATGTGCCAGTAATTTCAAGGACTGTTTCCAAGAGACAATTCCCGTAATGTCAAACGGAACTTACCCAGAACATGGTGTCGTCACGTTGTATTGATTAATGTGACGACTGCTGCTCATCCAATGATTGACGGTCTATAATTAAGTGATTAAATGAATCAGCTAATTGTTAACTCATTGACCGGGGGCACCATTGGAAAGTATTGGCTTTATTGAGTTTCTATTTCCCAAATGAACTCAAAGAATATCAGAATATCAATTTCACAACAGTCGCTAATTAATTAATTTCCTCTACAATCTCATTCTGAATGTTGCATAATCCAGGAATCTGTACAAACCCAAATCCCACTAAATGAGTCCGTATCGCACCAATTGAGTTGATTATTTATTTACTAACAAGCTAAAATTATAAGATACACATACACAAACACACAGTTGAGGCTATTGATTCGAACTTAGTACAATGAAACAGGTCCCATCCGAGCCAACGCAACATGGCAAAATATGGATTTCAAAAGAGAGTGCATGAGAGAAAAGCACACTTGGGTACATTTCTCAACTATGCTTATTTTAACCCTAACCTTGCCCCAAACTCTTATGGGTCAGAATATAAAAGGTTTCTTTGTCTTCTTCAACCTCGTGTTGCATTTTGGGGTTGCTGACTACTCAGACCGTGGCTGCAGCGCAGGGTCACCTAGTCTGTGGATAATTCTTATCATACATGTTATATACCCTCGGGTCAGAAATGGGCGTTTCCGCCTTTACGGCAAGTTCTCTGGGTGTAACTAGTTACGAGGCAAGGTCTGGATTTAGCTCAGATCCAATTTAGACAACTAACGTCACATTTCATCTTTACAAAACATGCTCTTTGATCTGGACATTTTCCACACGACGTACAGTATGCTCTTCAAGTCACAATGTTTTCGTTATAAGGTGGTCATTTAACTTTTAACATGACAAAAGGACATTCATTTTCATATTCCATCTATCATCACTAATACCATTTTGGCTGATGAAACTTATTGTCCCAAAGTCCATTTATTGTAGCTTACTGTTCAGAGGTAGATTCTCCATAGGCCCATCATACATTCCATCCCTCCATACTGAGAGGACAAAAGGGATTTTGTCTGCTGCCATAAGATTTACAATGGGTGGGAGTTGTCATTAAACCCCCCACCTCCATACCTCTCGATCTCTCCTCCGCTGGTGGTTGTGAGAGATATCTCTGTAGGATTATGGTCCACGGTAACCTGACCCGAACAGGCCAGTCATGACAGTGGTTACCATGTTCCAATAACACTCAATATTAATATTCTAGACAAGTTTCATTGAACGTCCAGTTTTCTGAGGTTCAGGCGAATATTCCATCAACGTCACACCAAACACACACAGAAAATATTGCCACGTTCTCTGAATATAATGTATTAACACTATGGTTAAACATCTTTGGACACAGGAATGTTCTTGCAATGTTCCAATGAAATGTGTGTAAAATATTAATTTATTATATTCTGAGAACATGGCAACCATTTTCTGTGTATGTTTGGTGTGACATTTATGGAATTTTCTTCTAATCTTTAGAAAACTAGAAACAAGCTGTTATTGGCAGAGAGGTTTGGATATCTTTTTCTTATTGGTCTATTAACTAATTTACCGCCCATTGATGTCACCAGACAGGCCAAAACTCCATCCCACCAAAACAGGCTAAAATGTTGTACTCTAAAAGGGCATTATCACCATTTTCACAATTTCAAATATTATTCCAATCTCATATAAGTAGATATAAAACCCAGGAATATCGCGTAGCAATTTGGTTACTTTTTGCAGGCAATCTCAACGCTGTGCGTTACAGGAAAGTCATCCTCCTCCCTCATGTGGTACCCTTCCTGCAGGCTCATCCTGACATGACCCTCCAGCATGACAATACCACCAGCCATACTGCTCATTCTGTGTGTGATTTCCTGCAAGACAGGAATGTCAGTGTTCTGCCATGGCCAGCAAAGAGCCTGGATCTCAATCCCATTGAGCACTTCTGGGACCTGTTGAATTGGAGGGTGAGAGCTAGGGCCATTCCCCCTAGAAATGTCCAGGTTAGGTGGAAGAGTGGGGTAACATCTCACAGCAAGAACTGGCAAATCTGGTGCAGTCCATGAGGAGGAGATGCACTGCAGTACTTAATACAGTTGTTGGCCACACCAGATCCTCACTGTTACCTTTGATTTTGACCCCCCTTTGTTCAGGGACACACTATTCCATTTCTGTTAGACACATGTCTGTGGAACTTGTTCAGTTTGTCTCATTTGTTGAATCTTATGTTCATACAAATATTTACACATGATTAGTTTGATGAAAATAAACGCAGTTGACATTGAGAGGACGTTTATTTTTTTTGCTGAGTTTATATGGCTATAGTAACATTAAGCAAAGGCTGATATAAGCTTGGTTGGGGCTATGCATGTATGATTTGTTTTCAATGGAAAAACCCTAATGACACAAATCCCTCCACCAGCCAACATTGTTACCTTTCTCATCTTCTGGCGGAGAAACTGCCTGCTGTCCAAGTCCAGCACCTTCTACCTGATGGCCATCTCTGTAGCTGACACTCTGGTCCTCATCTTCATCGTGGTGCTGGAGATCACTGTCAAATTTTACCAGGAGGTACTTATTTCATCAGAAATGTCACTGTTCTTTTCATTTCTTGTTCTGTCAGTAAAAGTTTACATTGGATTTCTATAGTAACGCTGTAATTACTACAGTAACAGCAAACAGCATTGTATTAACCCAGTAGCCTATTTCAGGGCTTCCCAAACTTTGTTCTGGGGCCTCCCTTTTACATGCTTTAGTTTTTGCCCAAGTAGTACACAGCTGATACAAATAATCAACCCTTCTAGGGCAAAAAACTAAATGGGTGCCCTAGGACCGAGTTTGGGAAACCCTGGCCTGCTATACTAATTTCTTTGTAATGGATTTGAGTGTTTGTTGTTATTACACTGATGGTATTAGGAACTGTTCCCACCAGTTTAAATGCACTTTAAATGAGGCTTGATTTGATTTGAGGAGCCGTTTTGGAGCCGTGAGCCCTGGTGCCGCCTGAGAGACATATTCAGCTACGGGGCCTACAACACCTCAACCTGGCTGGTGGTAGTTTTCACCGCAGAGCGCTTCATTGCCATCCACACCTGGGCCATCAAGACCAAACTCTGCACCCCACGCAGTGCCTTAGCAGCCATCACCACCATCTTACTCCTCAGCCACCTCCTGGCAATACCCTACTACTGGTCCAATATCTCAGTTTATGACCACAACCAGACCAAATGGGCCTGTATATACGAACCTGAGGCCCCTCATGGTTATGTGCATGCCCTGGTGGGGGCCCAGACCTTAGTGGCCTACGTCCTACCTTTCCTCATCATCCTCACCCTCAATGGGCTAACTCTGCGACAGATCTCCCTTAGCAACAGGGTCCACGTGTTGATGGCTGCCGATCTAAACTCAGGGGCCTACAGGGTGACGCCCCTGCTGCGCTCCAGAAAGAGGAAGTCTGTCGTGCTCCTGGTGACTGTGTCCATGAGCTTTGTGCTGCTATCCGTCACCCGCCCAATCACCCAGATCATCATACGCACCACCTTCTTCTACGGCCAGAATCGCAACGACTACAACCTGCAGATCGATGTGGCGGCTGACATTGGTAGCATGCTGAGCCTCAGTAATGCAGCCATCAACACGTACCTGTATGCCTGCACTCAGGCCAAGTTCCGTCAGACAGGTTTTGTCCCATTGCAAGACTAACAAAACCCTGCCCAGCAGTAGACCAGCTATTTACCATTTATAACACTTTAGCCCTGTCCAGATCTGGATCAAGCTGAAGGTACTTGGGGTTAGTGAGACTGTTTAAACCCTAGTTTCTCAGAACAATGGAAAACTGATTAGTTCTAATAACACAAATTCATATATGGTTACCGTTTCTCCAGAAATCTATAGTTAGGAACTCAGTTTAATATTCTCACCCGGGTAGTATGTGTGGGGTGGCAGGTAGCCTAGTGGTTAGAGCGTTGGGCCAGTAACCGAAAGGTTGCTATATCGAATCCCCGAGCTGACAAGGTAAAGAATCTGTTGTTCTGCCCCTGAACAAGACAGTTAACCCACTGTCCCTAGGCTGTCATTGTAAATAAGAATTGTTCTTCACGACTTGCCTAGTTAAATAAAGGTCAAATTAAATGTGTACTTTACACCTTTTGTTGCTCTGTAAAAGTAGGATAATGTCACCCTGCAATGTTTGCCCCTGCAGTCAGAATTAATTTCCTTGAATAGGTTTCCAGTTACAATGCAAACAAAAGGAGATGGATGTACAAGAAAGGGAGAGCTCTGTTCCTGGCTGTAGCATTTTTCATTTCCTAAAACAGCTGCCTGGGATTAAGAAATGCTATCTTGATTGTTTTGTCAACAAATATTTTGGAGTGTTCGCATTGTCTGCTGTTTGCTTAAGCCTGCTTGAAAGAGTTGTTTTTATATTTAACAACGGCAGCTGTGTTCACACGACCATATTGATCTGAGCCTTGCTGATGGAAAGCCACTACAGTGTCCGACTTTCGGCTATCTCAGATTCACCCCTCCCCTGACGACTTTGGTCAATATTCGCCTTCAGTAGCCTTACAACTCGAACATACCCAATGAGTTTGACCTCCCCTGCTCAGACGTTGCATGCATCAACCAATGGCTGCGTGCCACATCAACGACTGTGTTGTTGGGCAAAACCAATAGGTTGAGCCAGAGCCGGCCTACATTAATCACGCCATTTTGAAGTCAGCACAAACTACTTATAGGATGGTAGGTTCAGGTCGTGTTCCCCTGCTCAGACATTGCTGACGCATGCCAGATCTTAAGCCGCCTGGATAGGTAATGTACGTACCAGCTAACCACATCATAGCAATCTGGTGCCCAATGGTCGAAATCTATTGTTACCTCAAAAATGGAGTCCCAATATCTCTGCCCCAGAATGTCAGATCCTCACAAGGTAAAGTACAGGCTCTGATCAGGCCCTACACCCAAACAAGGGCACTGCATTCATCCACCTCTGGCCTGCTCGCCTCCCTACCACTGAGGAAGTACAGTTCCCGCTCAGCCCAGTCAAAACTGTTCGCTGCTCTGGCTCCCCAATGGTGGAACACACTCCCTCACGACGCCAGGACAGCGGAGTCACTCACCACCTTCCGGAGACACCTGAAACCCCACCTCTTTAAGGAATACCTAGGATAGGATAAAGTAATCCTTCTCACCCCCCTTAAAAGATTTAGATGCACTATTGTAAAGTGGCTGTTCCACTGGATGTCATAAGGTGAATGCACCAATTTGTAAGTCGCTCTGGATAAGAGCGTCTGCTAAATGACTTAAATGTAAATGTAAATGTAAAGTGCTTATTATTCAGAAGTGATTTTCTAAGTAGTAAGAGGGGATCTACAATATCAGAGGAAGGTATTTTTGCGTGCTAATTCCCAGGTTTGAGTAAAACGATGGAAAATATGCTTTTCTGTGTATTGGGCACAAAATGGCTGAATCAAGGGCATTTGTCAACGCATTGTGATGTGGAAAGTACGTGGAAAATACATTGGCTTTGAAAAAAGCAATCAATGTAAACTGTTGTTTAGAGGGTGAAATTTCAACCACAGTATTATGTCATAACTAACCACGTGTCCATCCAGTTTTTATGCGAGTAAAGTCATATTGTTCAAGCTGTGATGGAAACAGATAATACTTTCTGAAGGCACTTATACCCCTCGACTTAATCCACATTTTGTTGTGTTTCAGCCTGAATTCAAACTCTATTACCCTGAACAAAAATAAAACGTAACATGGAACAATTTCAAAGGTTTGCCAAGTTACGCTTCATAAGGAAATCAGTCATTGGAATAAAGGAATTAGGCCCTAATCTATGGAGTTCACATGAATGGGAATATAGATATGCACTGTTGGTCACGATTCCTTAACAATGTGGATCAGAAAATCAGTCAGTGTCTGGTAACACTACCATTTGCCCATGCAGCGCAACACATCTTCTTTGCATAGAGTTGATCAGGCTGTTGATTGTGGCCTGTAGTGTTGTCCTCTTCAATGGCTGTGCAAAGCATCCCAAACCAGAGCATCCCAAACATGCTCAACGGGTGACATGTCTGGTGAGTATGCAGGCCATGGACAAACTGGGACATTTTCAGCTTCCAGGAATTGTGAACAGATCCGTGCATTATCATGCTGAAACATGAGGTGATGGCGACGGATGAATGGCACGACAATGTGCCTCAGGATTTTGTCAAGGTATCTCTATGCATTCAAATTGCCATTGATAAAATGCAATTGTGTTTGTTTTTGGGAGGGAACATTTGTGGTCTATAGTGCAAGTTCGAATTTTGGTTGTGCATCAGCAGTTTCCTCTGACAGTCACTAAATTAGCCAATGTCAGCTAACATTTTTAAGATAGATTGATCATTTAGCTGGCTAGACTAAAGTTGTAGTTATCATGGTGGAATTACTGACCGGGGGACCCGCATTGATGGGAAGTGTACTATATATCAATTGTTTGTCAAAGTTGCTCAAGCTCAGTATATTTTCTTGAGAATCATTGATGGAAGGCAGTAATCTAACCTTTGATTTTCAAGCAGATTCATTTCAGGAGCATTCAGGAACCCTCAACACCACCTGGAAAGTCATACTGGTCTGTCTTCAGCAAATGTGTAATTGTCCAGCTGAAAAATACAACTTCATCCCAGGGTTAGATATTTGCGAAGACTACGACACCTTATCCTTTAACTTTTTACCTTCAGAGTAATTTGCCATTACTCTGACACTTAAGGAACAACACAGCTTGCTCTATAAATACTTTGAAAAAACAGTGAGTTGTAGTGGACATTTCCTGTATTTACCAAATCATGAGAGCAAACCACACACAAGTCAGAGTTATCATAAAGTCCATCTTTAGTTATAATAATAATAATATGAGCTCCATCACAACCCTGTGACTCTCAGATCAATTCAGTGTCTATAAATGAATTCTCTGAGAGTGCTTACACATTGCAACTGAGATCCTTTATAGCAAAGACACACATAGCCAGAGTTCATTGGCTATAAATTATCGTTCAGCTTTGTCTCCTAAACTATGTTCTTATCTCGCTCTTGGTACCACTCAGGACCAAAAACTAGCATATATCAAATACACCCCCCCTGGACAAGATCACAGAGACACAGTGACCGGCACACAGACATTGTGGAGCCAAGAGATAATTGGTTCCCCCTCAATCATCCCTTAACATGGTTTAAAAGATATGTTTACATATGAAGACAAGCTTGACCTCTCCCCTCTTTGCGGCCCAAGTAACTGAACCCTGACAGAGAACAGATAACTGCAAACGGCCACCAGTATTATCCAAAAATAGACATTCTAATGACATATCTCACATAAGCATGCAATAAAAATAAAACATCTTATCTATGTTACCCAACTATTCTGATTAATCCCCAACAGAGTCTAGACAAGTTGAGCCACACGGCTCTCTCTCTGACCACCACAGGGCTCATGGCACTAGCCTAGCTAGTTAGCATATTGCTAGTCGGAGAGAATCGTGGGGTTCCCTGGTCTCACGACAAACAAAATGTGTCTCTCGACCGTCGAGCTGTGAAGCTAGGGGGATCAGTCTAGTCAACACGATACGGTGAACGTAGGGCTGGGCGATAATGGCCCAAATATCATATTACAGTATCTCACTTTTGACATTTCTGAATGATAAAACGTTCTAAGTATTATTTTTGGGACGTGCATGACCCTAGGATGGCAACTTAATTCTAAGTTGTTTTACTGTGGGCTTTATCCATTGGATTGCTGTATACTGTTCAACCAAACTTCAACCAAAAACAAGTAGGACAATACTTCTGTCAGTTGTAAGTAGGACAACTGTCAGTTGTCTTATTTCTAGAACATTGCATAGGAATCAAAATCCTCTTTTGTAACTATGGTACTCGACCAATGGTTTTCCATTTGCATAGTTATTTTTTTTACAATGTTTTATCATTTACGTGTTTTTTTTATGTTAGTATGCCTATCATTTTTTCTGGCTGTGCATTTATCTTCAAATACAGTCCTTACTTTCCCCATTAGAGGTAGTAAGACGACTGAGAATAATCTATTTGGCATGGTTGCCCTCCCGAAGTTGACTTGTGCTAGCAAGTACAACAGTTCTCATTTTTTTAGCAGTTTCTTGCTGGCTTTAAAAACAGATGTAAATAATTATGGAAACAAATCAAACATGAAAATCCAAACCAGTCCGTGAATGAATACAGGTATAGTTTTTTAAAAATGGTTTACCACTGTTAGCAATTTGTTATTCTTCAATAACACAAACTCCAAAGCAAATCAGGGGGAGAAAAATAGGTTTATTTGAGAAGGACAAATCAAGATGTTGGGAGGTAGATCAGTCTGTCTACCCTGTCGTCAGTTTTCCTCCACCGAACAAAGGAACAGGATGACATTTATAACCATAATCAGAAATCCTTGCAGTACAACTTGGCCAATGGCCAAATAACAAGTATCCTGCTCCCGACTCAATGCACAGAACGTAGCACACATAGCTCTGAGTTCAGGAGTGACATTCCACAGACTCTAAACAGCTGTTGAACTGAAGACCAACTATTTACATTGATAATTCCCTATTGACTATTAGTACTATATTTAGTTTAGTACTCTAGTTTTAAGTCCTCTCATCCTCTCTGTTGTGTATTTATCTTCAAAATATTCTTATTCCACCCTGCCCTAGGTGAACGTGGTTTGAGCTAAATGCGAGAGGCGAGTTAGCAATTTTACACTTGCGGGTGAAAAAGCTAGTTTGGGGTAGTTAGCCTTCCGGCGAGTTACCCGCGATAGCTAAGCCTTACGGCAAGAGCTAATCTTTGTACCATTGCTGTGTAGTACTAGTATGATTAGCTTGCCTTGTGGTGAATGCCAGTCCTTTTTGTTAGTGTTGTTAGCTAGCCTTGCAGCTGGTTGGCTAAAGCCTTGCGGCACCGATGACTAAACAAATACCAATAGCTAGCTAAACGGAGACTGACGAGTAGGGAAATTAATTCTACTCGAAGCAAAACCTTTCAAGTTGAAGTCCTAGGTTTGGCAGTGCTAACCTCACGGTTCTCCTGAGAAAGGTTCAGTAAGAAAAAAGGAAATCCAGTCGAGTTGAAAAGTGCTTTAGTGTATGCAGTCAACTTCCGCAAGGAAGACAGGCGAGAATGACCAGTTGGGCGGGCGAGTGACTCCCTTTATGGAGGAGAGGGCCTCACCTCATTCACCACTCGACCTGTCTGTCTCCATCAGATGCTGTGTGATTGTTTACGTTGAGCTGGAGAGCAAAGCCCAGGTAAAAATGTAGAGGAAAACCATACTCAGTCTTCTGAAAACATAATCCTGGGAGAGATTTTCTGCAGGACAATTACACACCAGAATGTATTTCCAAGAGGTGTTAAGTGTTCCTGAACGGTCCAGTCTCAGTCCTGACTTTAAGCTGCTTAAACAAATCTGAGAAATTTTTTAATATTGCTCTCCAATGATTCCCAACCAAAGTTACTGAACTACGGCAATTGACAAAAACAATGGAAATAAAGGTAATTGCAAAATAAAAGGCAACACTTCAAGTAAATTAGGGATAAAAAGTATATTGAAAGCAGGTGCTTCAACACAGGTGTGGTTCTGGAGTTAAGTACTCACTTAAAATCTCATGCTTAGGGCCTGAGAAAGCATTTTGTGGAAGTATGGCGTCGCATCCCAACAAGAGTTCCAGAGGTGCATTGAAGCTGTTCTGGCAGTTCATGGTGGCCCAACACCCGACTAACATAATTTATGTTGTTATTTTCTTTATTTTGGCAATTACCTGTATGTTGCCCTAAGAGTTGAGCAAGGTTTGTGGAATCTTATTCAAAACGATTCACAGCTGTTCCATTTAAACATTTTCCTTCACTTTGAGAATGTAACATAGAACGGTAAGAAAAATATAAAATATCCTTTTTAGATTTAATTTTAAGGTCGCAAAATGTGAACTGTGCAATGGGTGTGTAGACAGTCACTACGCACTGTAAATATGAAATATACAGTATAGAATTGGGCAAAACGCATTTAAAACATGTTAGTTACTATTGTATTAAATGTGCTTATATTGTGACTCAAAGTTTAATACAATTCTCCAATATTTTTTTTTCTCAAATGGGCTATAATTGTTTTGCTTTAAACTACCACATTTGGAAGGACATTACCAATACATTAATGACAAATGTTTTTTTTTTTTAAAGGAAATCAAAGCTATTTAATCTGAAGGTATAATAATAGGATATCTATTTAACCTGATAACTTTTCACCTCTGTGAAAGCCTTTGATGGAAGTTCACCAGTGACTCAATTACAGAACTATGGGATGGTAGGTTTCGGTGCAACGCTCCATCTCTTGACCACAGTATTTTTCCATGATTCAAATCTTCCAAAAGTATAAATGACATGTTTACTGCTTAGCTACTGATTTTGCAGTGTAAACCCAGTACTACAACCTACACTTTGTCAGAGAGGTTATTGTATTCGGTCTGTCACTATGGAATTGTGTGTGTGGACACTTACATGTAGCATCCCACACGGAGTCATTCAGTAGAACATGTAGTCAAAGCAGACGACATATACACATGTAGGGCAAAATCTCCACTTCATATCAGCATAATTTTGTTTTTTTAATTAATAAAGATCCTAAAATAATATCAACCCATTCCTTACCAATTTGTTATATGTACAATAATAAGACCTATTCATTGAAACAGGTGTCCTCATTTTAAGGCTACAGAGAGAACAATGTTAGCCTGGATGCAAGTCAGAGACTTGCTTCACTTTCTCAGCCTGGTAATTCTGTCAAAGAAATTCTGGGCATTGTATTGTAAATGAGGGCTGTTTCTGTGGTCATATTTTAATGACTTGGTCATTTTGTCATAAGCAACCATGGTCACAGAAGGCCCACTGTCAGGTATTGTTAACCCCACCCACAGACCCAGAGGATGATGCATGGCCAGGTCATATTTGCACCCCATTATTTTTATTTCTACTTTGCACATTCTTCCATTGCAAATCTACCATTAGTGTTTTACTTGCTATAATGTATTTACTTTGCCACCATGGCCTTTTTTTGCCTTTACCTCCCTTCTCACCTCATTTGCTCACATCATATATAGACTTGTTTATACTGTATTATTGACTGTATGTTTGTTTTACTCCGTGTGTAACTCTGTGTCGTTGTGTGTCGAACGGCTTTGCTTTATCTTGGCCAGGTCGCAATTGTAAATGAGAACTTGTTCTCAACTTGCCTACCTGGTTAAATAAAGGTGAAATAAAAAAATAAAAAATATATTCTAACTGTGTAGTGTATTCTTACTGAACAGGCATCATGTAACATGAATAACACCAATTTAGCCAAATCCTGGAGTAGACTTTATTTCATGAATGATAAACATTTTGTTGTGGGGCTTTTTTGCACATCTATACATACTCGTTGATGAAAGATTGAAGATGTACTATTTCTTCCTCCCAGGCTTCTGAACTTTGTTGTCTAGTCCCTGGATGTACTTGCAGGGAATTTGATACTTATCTGCAAAATAAAGTGTAAAAAAGCCTTAGAAATTATGCACATAAACACCTGTTAAATCAAGAGCCGGAATCAAGACATTACAAGACGGAGGTTTCCATATTTGCCAACCTAGTAGCAGTTTGCAGACTTGTTGGACCTGGTTTCCCTGTATTTGGACTAGGACTCGGTCCTTGGAGCCGGGAACCGGGTTCAGGGCTGAGCTGGCCTGGACTCTGTGCTGCAGGGCGACTGACACAGCCATGGGGTCCAGACCATACACCTCCAGGTTCTTTATCATTGTCACCTAAAGAGAAGGGAGAAAGGGAGGGACGGAAGGATATTTTTATTAAAAAACACAAAGATTGAGGAGTGTTGCTTTAAAACATGCGTTTCGTAAACATGCCGTCATGGGTGTACCTTCTTGTTGGAGCCCCTGGAGGCCACAGAGATGTCTATGGGCTCAATGTGGCCCTTCTTTACTATGGGTGGCTGGCCAGGGAACACCAGCTGGTGACAGTGCTGCATTTTGTATAGCGTCCTGTGGACACAAGATGGTGGTGTTAAGTCATAATCCAAGGTCAGTGATGCAGCATGACTTCAGGCCAATGTTTCACTACTCATAGCTGTTTACCTGCTGAAGAGGTCATCCCACTTGAGTGCCTCCACCTCCTGGTACTCTGACTTCTCCAGTAGGCAGTCACATAGGATCGGGTTAATGATGACATAACTGGTGGAGAGTTCACACAGACTGTTAATATAGGATTGTTGATAGCTACCACCTTGAACAGATACTCTCTCGGGCACATTTGCGCTGGCAGTGCATCTCGCAAACACCTGAATATAGAACATCTTAAATCATAAAATCATGTCTCAAATAATGAAAGTGTGAGCTTTGAAACCACGCAATCATCTCACTTTTTATTATTCTCATCCACCAGCTCGTTCCTCTTCACATAATCTGTGATGATTGCCCTCACTTCCGCTGGTTGGAGTACTGTTCCTTTCCTTTGAGAGAGCACACACACAAGTCAGTATAACACAAAATTAAAACAGAAAAAAAAGACTACAAACACACTAACGCTTGTAAGCATGTACCCAGACTCACCTCTTCTTGGCATCTTGAAACAGAGGCTCCAGACGAGAGGACACACTGTAGAGGGTAGTGATCTCAGGGGGATGGTAGGGCTTCTCCCCCTCTGCTCTTCCCACCTCCACTGAGGCCTCCTCTATCCCAGGATCCTTTGGGGTGCGGAAGGAGCGCAGTCTAGATGCAGCAGAAAAGACAGTAGTAAAACACTTCACTATTGCTAATCTCAAGTCCCTTCATAAATGTCGTAGGTGGAAGAGGCTATACTCACTCTGGGTTCTTCCAGTCAACCTCTACAATGCTCTCCACCCCTTTACTCAGCTCCATCACCCTCACCAGGCTGTGCTGCTGCTGCATGCACTGAAGGAACTTGGATAACTGGGGACAAAACATTAGATTTAGGATTTAAAAGGATAATTCAGTGATAATTGATGGAAAGTCAAATTAAAAATGTCTGGGTTTTGCCATCCATTCTCCAAAATTCAAGTTTATTAGAAAAATCATAGCATTATGAAATGTTGAGGACCACTTATTCTAAGAAGGAGGTTACCTTTTTATAGCTTGATTTCTTGATGTCAAGTTGCTTTCCACTTGGACTGTAAAACAACAATTCATACGAGTGTTCAATTCAAAGCTACTTCTTTTAAGCAGAATCCTAACTTGACAGGCCAGATGCACAGAACTCTTTTGTATTTATGCACGGAAGTCAGTGGGAAACTCAATGTCCCCGAGTCGTGTTTACCAGCAGGAGAACATGTGGATGCGCAGGAAGCTACTGGTCAGCAGGGGGAGCTCTGACTTCTTCACTTTGCTCTTGAGCGCCTGGAGGAAACACTGCAGCAGCAGGGCATCCATCTGCTCTGTAAGGACAGGACTATGTTTGTGAGATATCCTGGAACTGTCTCTTTTTTTGGTTTGTCAATTCATGACTCATATGCAATAAGATGCCTGCTTTCAATGAAAGACACTTAATATCAAATATGTTTGCCATCAATCTCTTTGTTTTAAGGATTTTGATTTATTAAGGACAACGTAATTAGGTTGGAATTACATATTGACAGAACTCTTCTCAATTCCCCTAGACCCAAACACATGGACACATATAATAAACTGCCAAACTCTCCTCTCCCTGGATCTCCAGTTGAGCAGTAATAGCTACCTTGTGGGCTTCTCAGGTCCTCTGGGTCTTCTCCTTCCCCTTCCTCCCCGTCAGCCAGGCTGAGCTCCTGGATACCAGAGCAGGGGGCATCTGGGACACGGTTGGGACAGGGTTCCTCTTCACCCCCCTCTGTTGCCTCATCATCCTCCTCCTCTTCTTCTTCTTCTTCATAGGTTGCCTCGACACCCTCAGTGTCCACATCAGGAATGGAGGGAGGACCAGACTTGTCTCCAAATGCCCTAAAAATTAAAAATAAAGTAAAAAGTGTAACACTAACCAGGTTTCCATCCACAGTTATGCGTGTAAAGTCATACCGTATAAAAATCACGACAACTGAAGGAAACAGGAAGTTGCGTTACAATTTTATAAATGTCGACAGATAATCTGTTCGTTCGACATGGTGGGATCTTTTTGTGTCTGTAAAATTAATTATGCAATAAATGGTGGTGGAAATAACTTTATGCACAAATATTGATATACAGTGAGGGAAAAAAGTTTGATCCCCTGCTGATTTTGTACGTTTGGCCACTGACAAAGAAATGATCAGTCTAGAATTTCAAATGGTAGGTTTATTTGAACAGTGAGAGACAAAAAGAACAAAAAAATCCAGAAAAACGCTGGTCAAAAGTGTTATAAATTGATTTGCATTTTAATGTGGGAAATAAGTATTTGACCCCTCTGCAAAACATGACTTAGTACTTGGTGGCAAAGCCCTTGTTGACAATCAGAGGTCAGACGTTTCTTGTAGTTTGCACACATCTCAGGAGGGATTTTGTCACACTCCTCTTTGCAGATCTTCTCCAAGTCATTAAGGTTTCGAGGATGACGTTTGGCAACTCGAACCTTCAGCTCCCTCCAGATTTTCTATGGGATTAAGGTCTGGAGACTGGCTAGGCCACTCCAGAACCTTAATGTGCTTCTTCTTGAGCCACTCCTTTGTTGCCTTGGCCGTGTGTTTTGGGTCATTGTCATGCTGGAATACCCATCCACGACCCATTTTCAATGCCCTGGCTGAGGGGTGGAGGTTCTCACCCAAGATTTGACAGTACATGGCCCCGTCTATCGTCCCTTTGATGCGGTGAAGTTGTCCTGTCCCTTTAGCAGAAAAACACCCCCAAAGCATAATGTTTCCACCTCCATGTTTGACGGTGGGGATGGTGTCCTTTGGGTCATAGGCACTATTCCTCCTCCTCCAAACATGGCGAGTTGAGTTGAGGCCAAAGAGCTCCATTTGTCTCATCTGACCACAACACTTTCCCCCAGTTGTCCTCTGAATCATTCTGATGTTCATTGGCAAACTTCAGATGGGCATGTATGTGCTTTCTTGAGCAGGGGGACCTTGCGGGAGCTGCAGGATTTCAGTCCTTCATGGCGTAGTGTGTTACCAATTGTTTTCTTGGTGACTATGGTCCCAGCTGCCTTGAGATCATTGACAAGATCCTCCTGTGTAGTTCTGGGCTGATTCCTCACCGTTCTCATGATCACTGCAACCCCACGAGGTGAGATCTTGCATGGAGCCCCAGGCCGAGGGGTCACCTTCTCGCCAAGCTGCTTCGCGATGGTCTTGTAGCCCATTCCAGCCTTGTGTAGGTCTACAATCTTGTCCCTGACATCCTTGGAGAGCTCTTTGGTCTTGGCCATGGTGGAGAGTTTGGAATCTGATTGATTGATTCTGTGGACAGGTGTCTTTTATACAGGTAAAAAACTGAGATTAGGAGCACTCCCTTTAAGATTCAGACTGTCCCAAACTGGGTGAAAAACTAGCTATTGACAAAGAAAATGTGTCAGGGTTATAGTAATTGACAGTCTGACCATGCCTCAGTGTGTGTGTTGAGGTTAACCAGGCACTCACCACAGGCTGTCCATGTAGGTGTGGAGGACTGACACCCCTCTGCCCTTCATGCCCAAGCTCCTCATCTCAGCACTGGACATGGTGGCAGTGCCCACTGCCATGGGAGCCCTGGAAACAACCAGGACATTGTGAGAATGACAGGCTTCATATTCTGTGTGTTCATTATAGAAAGCGGTAACAGCCACAAACGGCTTCAGTCGATCAACCTCCTTCTGATGTATGGCTTAGCCCTACCTGTTGCTCACAACTTTAACAGCACAGCAGTCCCCCTTCTTCACCTCTGGGATCCCACTTAGAGGCACCACCACTCCAGGCAGCATGAGATCTGTGGAGGAGCAGTGAGGATAGAGTTTCACAATACATGTTAATGACTGATACATTGATTAATATTAGTCCAGGTTTTACATAAGACAAATAACCGTACCTGCCCCTCCAGCCAGCTTCTGTAGCACTGGAGGCCATGTTGTGAATGTTGGCAAGACATGGGGATAACGCCAAAGCGTATACACTGAAAAACAACAAGACATACTGTACCGTCAAGATTTCACTTTTTTTCCCTGAATTATATGGTCAGTGCATCTGCCACTTGACGGTAACCCTACCTGTGGGATAGAGACATTTATCCAGCTCAAACAACACTGGGTTCTTATGAAGCACGTAGAGGGTCACTGCATCTCCCTTGTGGGCATAAATCTTCACAACATTCAGCTCCTCCTTGTTTGGGACCAACTCGGACAGGTCCTCCACAGACAGAGAGGGAAAGGCTGTGGATATGTCCGCTTTCAGCTTCCTCCTAAGGTGGGTGGAGAGGTGATATGAAATGTTATGCTTTCATTTCCACACGCCTATAATAACTGAATCACAACCACCAGCATCTTAGTTGTGTGAGTAGGAAATGGAACAGGTCAGATATTCAAAACCTAGATTTATCTAATCTCCAGTAGTCCAAAGGCCGGCAGATGGCCATATTTAGTCGCCATCTGCCGGCACAGTAAGTCGTAATTTGATTTAACTTCTGGCTTCCCACCGACAGTTTTTGTGCACCCCAATACAAGAGCGAGCAACCGCTGCAGTGTAAATATGACAGCGTTGCTAATAATAGCAGATAGCTACCCATCTACACTAATCATAGACGCTAACTATCTTTAGCGTCTATTGATGAAGGGGGCTCAATACGCATTTCATGGGAGACTTTTGTTAAGAGCCCCGAGGCGTTCTCTAAATGTGAACAGGCATCCCTTCCAGTATTGTTTTGGAAACATAAGGAACAATCTTTATCAGTGAGAAATCATTTTCAAAAACCAAAATGTTTAATTACTACACACCTTCATAGGGTTACCAGACAGCCATATTTCCATGTTATAGCACTTGTTCACGGAAAAGAGATGGAAGACAGGCATAGCAGCGCTAATTAGATTTCTGCATCTCCAAACCCCTGTGTGTAAACGGAAGACTGACGACACAAACGTGTGGTGTGGTCACTGAAAAATACTTTTGGCTGCAATTGTGTTAAAACCAGTTAAAAAGTGTCCAGTAAGTGTATATTTTGATATTATATGAAAGTAGAGGTCTTTAGGTTTCAAGAACCGTACGTACCGCAATTGAGAAGCAATTTGATTCCCATTAAGACAGTATTCGGCTGTTTTGGCTTCCAGAGCCAATTCATCCCTAAACAGAACATTTAAGGTCCTTTGACTATACAGTGCATCCATGAAGTCTCCAGACCCCTTGACTTTTTCCACATTTAATTAAATTACAGCCTTATTCTAAAATGGATGAAACAAGTGTCCTCAATCTACACACAATACCCCATAATGCCATTAAACATTTCTGCAATTTCTGATGCTGCCACCACCATGCTAGGCATTGAGGCCAAAGAGTTCAATCATAGTTGTCGGACCAGAGAACCTTGTTTCTTATGGTCAGAGTCCTTTGGGTACCTTTTGGTAAACTCCAAGTGGGATGTCGTGTTCCTTTTACTGAAGAGTGGCTTCCATCTGGCCATTCTACCATAAAAGGCCTGATTGGTGGAGTGCTGCAGAGATGGGAGAACTTTCACGAAGGACAACCATCTCCACAGAGGAACTCTGGAGCTCTGTCAGTCACCATCGGGTTCTTGGTCACCTCCCTGACCCAAGACACTTCCCCACCGATTGTTCAGTTTAGCTCGGTAGCCAGCTCTAGGAAGAGTCTTGGTGGTTCCAAACATCTTCCATTTAAGAATGGAGGTCACTGTGTTCTTGGGGAACTTCAATGAAGCAGAAATGTTTTGGTACCCTCCCCAGATCTGTGCCTCGACACAATCCTGTCTCGGAGCTCTACAGGCAATTCCTTTGACCTCATGTCGTGGTTTTTGCTCTGACATGCACAGTCAACTGTAGGACCATATATGACATCCACAAGCCAGTGTGAAATCCTCTGCTTGGACAACGCAAGGCCTTTTGACTTCCCACCGAAGCACAGAAATAGCCGGTCTGACTTCCTGTAGTGCTACGATGTTTCAAAATAGCGTTTGTAGAAACTTATTGGACACAGGAGATTTGCTTGCTCCTCTTCCGCAATCTGGAAGTCACCAGCTCGATGACTTGATTGATATGAAGAGGTGATAAAACCTTATGGCCCAATCAAGCCTTTTTGCCTGAGGTCACGCCTAGATCTTTGCCTTCAATTGTAGGCAGACTGGGCTCATATAAAGCGAGTGGAGCTCACTCACGTTTTGCTGATGAAAAAGCTAAGAGGAAAGCCGTTTTCAGACGGCTTCTACGAATGCTCGAAAGGAGGTTTCGTCAAAGCCTCCAATACTAATGTCGTATCCCAGGATGCCGCACAGATGGTCTTGGGGATGCAGCCGTTGGACACCTTGTAAGAATTAGCAGATGAGGTTGTGGGCCCCTGACGATTTTCCATTGATGCGTAAATGGTTAACTGATATGGCAGAGGCATACAATAAAAAGGTATGCCTCTTAAGGTAGAGCAACCAGAGTCCAATAGTTTTTGAAGGAATCTCAGTAAAAGAGGTACACACAGCAGGACACTGGGTCCTCCGCCCTGGTAGAGCACCATTCAGTAAACCCCTTCCATGGGGCTCTGGCGCTCTGTAACGTCTCGATAATAGCAGGATCGCAACAGATCAGTAGAGGGTTGGGTACTTTAGAGGCCACACCCATAGCTGTAGTTGGTCTGGGATGCCATATTATGTTGTCCAACTGTGTGAGCAGGTCCTGTCTGAGGGAGCTGCAATGGCTCTCTGAGGGAAAACATACAGTAGGCCCTCTGGCCAAGGGGGCTCCTGGACTTTACTAGGGGGAACAGTGGGATGTTTGCTCTGAGGCGAACAGGTCCACATGTGCTGTTCTGAACCGCTGCCAAATCATCTTCACTACTTGTGGGTGAAGTCCCATTCTCCCAGGGGATGGTTTCTGTGGCGACAACAAATATGCCACCCTACTCACCTTTTTCTTTTTAGGAGGTGGATCAGCTTTAATATTGCAGACAGATTGATGGACGCAACAATGTAATTGTCTGCATCCTTTCCAATCCCAAATACATTTGAAGTCGGAAGTTTACATACAGGTTGGAGTCAATAAAACTTGTTTTTCAACCACTCCACAAATTTCTTGTTAACAAACTATAGTTTTGTCAAGTCGGTTAGGACATCTACTTTGAGCCTGACAAGCAAGTTTTCCAAAAATTGTCTACAGACAGATTATTTCACTGTCCCCCGAATTCATATTCGTTATATAAAATATGCCCTTTTAAATTGTCTGGTTTGCCATTCCAAATAAATGTTTATTCATACTATTTAAAATGGCAGGTCAACCATAAACAAATAGTTAAATCAGGGTGAATTTCCACAAATTCTTAGATCTTATCTATTTTTGCTAACTTTCTATAAAAATGAGTGAGATCATTTCTTTCTTTCGGGATATGTATACCGAGTATGTCCACATCCCCGTCAGACTATTTTATTGGTAAACTACACAGTAATGAAAATGTAGCATTTTTTAGTGACCAAATACATAACAGTACACTTAATCCATAAAGGTTAGCAAAAGTATCTAGATCCTCTGTGAGGCTGTGGAGGGATTGTAATTGTGGTTTATAAAGAAAACATGATTCATCAGCAGACAATGACACCTTTGTTTTTACGCTACGGATATCTAAACCCTTAATATTATTGTTGGATCCAATTAACTTTTAACATTGATGGCAATAATAAATAGATACGCCGGAAGTGGACAACCTTGTTTTCCTCCTTTTGACAGTTTAAAAAATGTTCTGATATGTAGCCATTATTTTCTATTTAACACCTAGGGTTACTATAGATAACTTCAACCCATTTTATAAGAGATTCTCCAAAAATTGAAATATTCCAGGCATGTATATATAAACTCCAGTCATACTTTATCAAAAGCCTTTTCAAAGTCAGCTATGAAAACCAGGCCTGGTTTCCAATATGTCATAGTATTCCATTGTTTCCAGTACTTGTCTTATCTGCTCTCCAATGTATCGTCCATGTAAAAAACCTGTCTGATTAGGATGAATAATATCTGACAATACCTTTTTAATTCAGAGCTCCAAGCATTTATCTAGAATTTTTGCATCACAACACTGAAGAGGCCTCCAATTTTAAAAATGGACTGGATCATATTTATTTATAATATATATATATATATTGCTCAAAAAAATAAAAGGGAACACTAAAATAACACATCCTAGATCTCAATGAATGAAATATTCTTATTAAATACTTTTTTCTTCACATAGTTGAATGTGCTGACAACAAAATCACAAAAATTATCAATGGAAATCAAATTTATCAACCCATGGAGGTCTGGATTTGGAGTGGAAAACCAGACTACAGGCTGATCCAACTTTGATGTAATGTCCTTAAAACAAGTAAAAAAAAAAAAATGGGGCTCAGTAGTGTGTGTGGCCTCCACGTGCCTGTATGACCTCCCTACAACGCCTGGGCATGCTCCTGATGAGGTGGCGGATGGTCTCCTGAGTGATCTCCTCCCAGACCTGGACTAAAGCATCCGCCAACTCCTGGACAGTCTGTGGTGTAACGTGGCGTTGGTGGATGAAGCGAGACATGATGTCCCAGATGTGCTCAATTGGATTCAGGTCTGGGGAACGGGCGGGCCAGTCCATAGCATCAATGTCTTCCTCTTGCAGGAACTGCTGACACACTCCAGCCACATGAGGTCTAGCATTGTCTTGCATTAAGAGGAACCCAGGGCCAACCGCACCAGCATATGGTCTCACAAGGGGTCTGAGGATCTCATCTCGGTACCTAATGGCAGTCAGGCTACCTCTGGCGAGCACATGGAGGGTTGTGCGGCCCCCCCAAAGAAATGCCACCCCACACCATGACTGACCCACTGCCAAACCGGTCATGCTGGAGGATGTTGCAGGCAGCAGAACGTTCTCCACGGCATCTCCAGACTGTCACGTCTGTCACATGTGCTCAGTGTGAACCTGCTTTCATCTGTGAAGAGCACAGGGCGCCAGTGGCGAATTTGCCAATCTTGGTGTTCTCTGGCAAATGTCAAACGTCCTGCACGGTGTTGGGCTGTAAGCACAACCCCCACCTCTGGACGTCGGGCCCTCATACCACCCTCATGGAGTCTGTTTCTCACCATTTGAACAGACACATGCACATTTGTGGCCTGCTGGAGGTCATTTTGCAGGGCTCTGGCAGTGCTCCTCCTGCTCCTCCTTGCACAAAGGCCTGCTGCTGGGTTATTTCCCTCCTACTTCCTCCTCCACGTCTCCGGATGTACTGGCCTGTCTCCTGGTAGCGTCTCCATTCTCTGGACACTACGCTGACAGACACAGCAAACCTTTTTGCCACAGCTCGCATTGATGTTCCATCCTGGATGAGCTGCACTACCTGAGCCACTTGTGTGGGTTGTAGACTCTGTCTCATATTAACACTAGAGTGAAAGCACCGACAGCATTCAAAAGTGACCAAAACATCAGCCAGGAAGCATAGGAACTGAGAAGCGGTCTGTGGTTATCACCTGCAGAACCACTCCTTTATTGGGGGTGTCTTGCTAATTGCCTATCATTTCCACCTGTTGTCTATTCCATTTGCACAACAGCATGTGGAATTTATTGTCAATCAGTGTTGCTTCCTAAGTGGACAATTTGATTTCACAGAAGTGTAATTGACTTAGAGTTACATTGTGTTGTTTAAGTGTTCCCTTTATTTTTTTGAGCAGTGTATATCACACACACACACACACAACTTGGATCCTGTTTCAGTAATAATGAAATCAGACCTTGTTGAGTGTCTGATAATCTACTGTTTATATAGGAGTGGTTTAAACATGCTAATAATGGTCCTCTGAGTATATCAAAAAAGTTTGGTATACTTCCACTGGTATGCATTCCAGCCCTCGAGTTAATTGCATCAAGAAGTTCCTCCTCTGTAATTTGGCCTTCACGTGAGTCTTTCTGTACAGATGTTAATTTTACATTATTAATAGAGGGGAAAAAATCCATACAATTAGCATCGGTTGGTGGAGATGGAGACAAACAAAAACATTGAAGTACTTTACTTCCCCTTTCAAAATATTGTTCGGTGAATCATGTGACTCCATCATTTGTAACAAGCTTCAATACAATTTTTTTGTAGCATTTCTATGTTGAGGATTGCACAGTTCTTTTTAATTTTTCCACATATTCCATCCAGTTCACTTTATTTTTTATAATATATTACACTGGATCTTTATTGAATAAGTTCTTCAAATTCTTTGTTTTTCCTGTAACTTATTCTGAGGCTCTATTGTACAGTTTTTATTCCTATATAACTACTGTTAGTCCTTCAATTCCCTTTTTTAATATGGACTCTTGATCTTTGTTTTATCGTTGAGTACTGAATTGCATGGCCTCCAAAAGGCACATTTAAGTGTCCCATACAATAAGGGGATCTGCTGTACCTATGTTATGTCGGAAAAAGTCCATTATAAATTATTCTGTCCTAGTTATAAACAAGTTATCATCCACTAGGCTTTGATTAAATTATCATCCACCTTGCCTGGGAGATGAATGGCTCGTAAGGCCAGATGGGGTAGGGCCCAAATCAAGAGTTGTTAGGCCACCTGTATGGACCATACAGACCTCGTTCCCCCTTGATGGTTGATGTGGAACACTCAATATATTGTCTGATCATATCAGGATATGTTTGTGAAACAGCAGAAAGTGATTCAGGGCTTGGTAACCTGTATGAAGTTCTAGCACAGTGATGTGCTCTTTCCTCCAGCAGGGGGAGCCACTCTCCCCGTACAGGCCCGTGTTTCCACACTGCTCCCCAGCCTGTTAGTGAAGCATCGGTTGTCACTACTTCCCGCCTTGCCGGAATTGATCCGAGGGGGACACCTGTAGTCAGGTAGACTCTTTTCACCCACAACCGTAGAGAAGAGTAGCACACCCTTGTCACCTGTATTTGTTATAGTTTTTACTTAACTCTGCTTGAAAATCTATGGCAAGACATGAAAATTGCAGTCTAGCCATGATCCCCAAAATCTTGAGAGCTTGAAGAATTTTGAAAAGAATAAAGATGGGCAAATATCATACAACCTAGGTGTGCAAAGCTCTTAGACTTACCCAAGAAGACACCTGTGAATCGAAGGCAAAGGTGCGTCTTCTACATGTTGTCCTCTAACTGGTGATGTACATATTATGTGTGGTGTTGGAGGCGTGTTAGTTTTAAAACAGGATGTGCAACCTCATCTCCCCCCTCTCACGCTATTTAATTTAAAGTGATAATCAATGAATAATTGACATGTTGAGTTCCTCTTTATGTTTTGGTGACCCCGTACTTTACAAAACATAGCGATTCTGCGGGTTGTTTTCTAACCAGTGCTGTAAAAATACCTCCAGTTTCAATGTGTTTTTTAGTTGTTGAATTTTTACCCCCTTTTTGTGGTATCTTGTTACTACAATAATATACAACTCCAGTACGGGCTCGGAAGGTCGAAAGCCATGCATCCTCCGAAACACAACCCAACCAAGCCGCACTGCTTCTTAACACATTGCGCATCCAGCCAGCCGCACCAATGTGTCAGAGGAAACACCGTGCACCTGGTGACATGGTTAGCGTGCACTGTGCCCAGCCGGCCACAGGAGTTGCTGGTTGAGACAAGGATATCCCTACCGGCCAAACCCTCCCTGCAGAAAAGGGTCGCAATGTGTTAACCCGGACGGCGTCACCCCATGGACCTCCTGGTTGCGGCCAGCTGCGACAGAGCCTGGGCGCGAACCCAGAGTCTCTGGTGGCACACTGCAATGTAGTGCCCTAGACCACTGCGCCACCCGGGAGGCCCCAATGTGGTTTTTGAGTTGTGGTAGTTTCAACAGCACAGACAAGCCGACAAGTGTATGTCAGAGCAAAAACCAAGCCCTGAGGTTCAAAGGAATTGTCTGTAGAGCTCCGAGACAGGATTGTGTTGCACCACAGATCTGAGGAAGGGTACAGAAAAAAAATTCTGCAGCATTCAAGAACACATTGACCTCCATCATTCTTAAATGGAAGAAATGTGGAACGACCAACCAATCGGGGGAGAAGGGCTTTGGTCAGAGAGGTGACCAAGAACCTGATGATCACTGACAGAGCACCAGAGTTTCTCTGTGGAGATGGGAGAACCCTTTCTGCAGCACTCCACCAATCAGGCCTTTATGGTAGAGTGGCCAGACGGAAGCCACTCCTTAGTAAAAGGCACATGACAGTCCATTTGAGGTTTACCAAAAGGCATCTAAAGGATTGTCAGACCATGAGAAACAAGATTCTCTGGTCTGACGAAACCAAGAATGAACTCTTTGGCCTGAATCCCAAGCATCACACCTGGAGGAAACCTGGCACCATCTCTACAGTTAAACATGGTGGTGGCAGCATCATGCTGTAGGGATGTTTTTCAGCGGCAGGGACTGGGAGACTAGTCAGGATCGAGGCAAAGATGAACAGAGCAAAGTAGAGAGAGATCCTTGATGAAAACCTATTTCAGAGTGGTCAGGACCTTAGACTGGGGAGAAGGTTCACCTTCCAACAAGACAACAACACTAAGCACACAGCTAAAACAACGCAGGAGTGGCTTCTGGACAAGTCAATGTCCTTACATGACCCAGCCGGAGTACTGACTTGAACCCGATCCAACATCTCTGGAGAGACCTAAAAATAGCTGTGCAGCAACACCACCCCTCTCTCTTCCCCCTCCAACCTGACAGAGCTTGAGAGGATCTGCAGAGAATGTGAGAAACTCTCCAAATACAGGTGTGCCAAGCTTGTAGCATCATAGCCAAGAAGAGTAAAGGCTGTAATCACTGCCAAAGGTTCTTCAACAAAGTACTGAGTAAAGGGTCTGAATGCTTATGTAAATGTGATATTTCATTTTTGACATTTGCAAACATTTCTAAAAATGTATTAGTGCTTTGTGATTATGGGGTATTGTGTGTAGATTGATGAGGGAAAAAAATGCTATTTAATCTATTTTAGAATAAGGCTGTAACATAAATGTGGAAAAAGTCAAGGGGTCTGAAAACTATAGAATGCACTTTAAAAGTGATTTTAATGGGGGTGGGGGTAAACATGAATAGCTATTTATATTTCATTGTTATTTGTCTATATTGCATTTGTTTTAGGCATGACAGCAATGAAAAGTACTGATGTTTACGTATAGTTGCAGGTTGCAAGCTTCGGTCACAGGAAAACACAATATTTCTCATGTGGGTCCCAGGCTGAAAAAGTTTAACAACCCCTGGTCTAGATGGTTCCACATTTCTTCCATTTAAAAATGGAGGCCACTGTGTTCTTGTGGACCTTCAATGCTGCAGAATTGTTTTGGTACCCTTTCTCAGAGCTGTGCCTCAACACAACCCTGTCTCAGAGCTCTAAGGACAATTCCTTCGACCTAATGGCTTGGTTTTTGCTCTGACATGCACTGTCAACTGTGGGACCTTATATAGACAGGTGTGCCTTTCCAAGTCATGGCTAAGCAATGGAATTTGCCACAGGTGGACTCCAATCAAGTTGTAGAAACATCTCAAGAATTATCAATGTTAACAGGATGCACCTGAGCTCAATTTCAAGTCTCATCACAAAGGGTCTGAATACTTATGTAAATAAGGTATGTTTATTTTTAATACATTTGCTGGTCTAAACTGGTTTTCACTGTCATTCTGGGGGTATTGTGTATAGATTGAAGAAAATATGTAATTTAATCCATTTTGAAATAAGGCTGTATTGTAACAAAATGTGGAAAAAGTCAAGGGGTCTGAATCATCTCTGAATGCACTGTATATACCGGTGAATTCTCGCCTCTGAGAATGGTATTGACGTATACACTGAATGGGTGACTGGGTTCATCGGGAAGTGAATAGATGATGTTGTTCCAATTAACAACTGGAACGTATTAAAACTAAACCCCGTACAGTTTTGGTGCAGTTAATAAATACAAGTAATACGGTTACTATTTATCCCCATGTATGTGTAGATGGTACATTTTAAGACTTCAATATCACGAACTGTTTCTAAATTATTGGCTACTGATTTGGACACGTAACTGTGCCATTTATCTAAATGTTGTCTCAACTGGAAGCAGTAAAACCATTTAACTTCAGTTTTAGGAATCTGTCAACATTAATTTCCAATGGTATTGTACTTAAATCAGGTAGAAACCGCCGACCGAGTCCAAAAACCTGCTGTGATATACAGAAATAAACCTAAAACGGTTTTGCCCTGCCAGCCTATAACTGGCAAATGGAACAAGGGACTCTCCTCACCTGTCGGATCCTTTGATCACTGTGTTGGACTTGACACGGAACGATTTCGAAAACATCGTAAATGGTACCGTCGTTAATTCAAGCTCTTACTCCTGAGATGTGTTAAAATATTTACTCAGTTTAAATCCGCATTTCGCAAGCTCATTCGTTAAAAAAAATACAGTACTAGAAATGGAAAGCAGCGTGTCCATTTTGGTGCATCATAAAATACGTCCGACAAGACTCTGCCATTGCTGCTAGTTTGTTCCTAGGATATATCCTAAAATCGCTACCTTCTTCGATGGGGTTTATCGGCGGTTGGCATCCAATGCATTACCGCCACCAGCTGGACGGAGTTTTTAATAAGAAACTTAAAAAACGGCATCATACAAAATTAAACACTAAAATTAACAAAACCCATTCCACTTCAATCAGTCAACTTAACAAATAAGTCACGGGGGGGTGTGGTATATGGCCAATATACAACGGTTAACGTTTTTTCTTTTGTACGACGCAACGCAGAGTGCCTGGATACAAGCATTGGCCATATAACACATACATGCTTTATCATACCCATGGTATACGGCTGTCAGCCAATCAGCATCCAGGGCTTGAACCACCCAGTTAATTATCCAAAATAAATCCCTACACAGCCTCAGGGTCCTGTGAAGGGGTAACATCCACGACAGGATTTCTTGCACAGCCTCGGCTGTGAAATGTGTTGGTACCTTTCCCAGATCTGTGCCTCGGCACAATCCTGTCTCGGGGCTCTATGGACAAATCCTTCGACCTCATGGCTTGGTTTTTGCTCTGACATGCACTGTCAACTGTAGAACCTTATATAGACAGGTGTGTGCCTTTTCAAATCATATCCAATCTATTGAATTTACCACAGGTGGACTCCAATCAAGTTGTAGAAACATCTCAAGAATGATGAATGGAAACAGGATGCACCTGAGCTCTATTTCGAGTCTCATGGCAAAGAGTCTGAATACTTATGTAAATAAGGTGTTTGTTTTTGATTTTTTATAAATTTGCTAAAGAAATTAGAAACCTGTTTTCACTTTGTCATTGTGGGGTATTGTGTGTAGATTGATGAGGAAATAATTTAAATTAACCAATTTTAGAATAAGGCTGTAACGTAACAAAAGTGGTTAAAGGGAAGGGGTCTGAATACTTTCCGAATGCACTGTATATAAAAATAAAATAAAAATCTTGATGGTAGCCTCTGTGCAGGAATACAAACACAGCCAGCACAGGCCCATATTTATGGATTAAGGAATTAAAATAATTTTCTTAATGTGATAGATAAATCAAATAATCAAAAAACCCTTTGTTTCTCATATAGTTTTAAACTAAAATTAAATGTTTTATGTAAATACATCTGAAGAATGTGTTCTGGGCAAACAGAGTAAAATCCCTGTATTGTCGATTGAAATTGGTCACAACCAATACCAGTTTATGGTTCCTGACAAAATGAGAAAAGTATTTATGTTGATTAAAACTAAGAAAATTATATATTATATTCACAATTCCTGACATTTAATCCTAGGAAACATTTCCCTGTTTTAGGTCAGATAGGATCACCACTTTATTTTAAGAACATAAAATGTCAGAATAATAGTAGATAGAATGATTCTTTCATCACATTCCCAGTGGGTCAGAAGTTTACATACACTCAATTAGTATTTGGTAGCATTGCCTTTAAATTGTTGACCCATTTGCGACCAAGCTTTAACTTCCTGACTGATGTCTTGAGATTTTGCGTCAATATATCCACATAATTTTCCTCCCACATGATGCCATCTATTTTGTGAAGTGCACCTGTCCCTCCTGCAGCAAAGCACCCCCATGATGCTGCCACCCCCGTGCTTCATAGTTGGGATGGTGTTCTTCGGATTGCAAGTCTCCTCCTTTTCCCTCCAAATATAACAATGGTCATTATGGCCAAACAGTTCTGTTTTGTTTCATCAGACCAGAGGACATTTCTCCAAAAAGTACGATCTTTGTCCCCATGTGCACCGTTGTCTGATTTTTTTTATGGTGATTTAGGAGCAGTGGCTTCTTCCTTCCTGAGCGGCCTTTCAGGTTATTTCAATATAGGACTCGTTTTGCTGTGGATATAGATACTTTTTTTACCTGTTTCTCCAGCGTCTTCACAAGGTCCTTTGCTGTTGTTCTGGGATTGATTTGCACTTTTCGCACCAAAGTACGTTCATCTCTAGGAGACAGAACATGTCTCCTTTCTGAGCGGTATGATGGCTGCGTGGTCCCATGGTGTTTATACTTGTGTATTATTGTTTAGCCTATCAGAAGCTTCTAAAGCCATGACTGTTACGTTCCCCAGTTTCTGTGTTGTGGTTTGTGTATTTGCATGTACAGCTGTATGTGTGTTCTGTTCAGAAGAGAGATCATTGCTGGGAAGTCATTGCTGGGAGGTCATTGCTGGGAGGTCAATGCTGAGAGAAAGCTCATTGCTGAGAGAGGAGGCTGATGGCTATGGGTTATATACTGTGTTGGTTATTCTCAGTGGGACGTCATTGCTGGGAGGTCATTGCTGAAAGATGATTGCTGAAAGATGATTGCTGAGAGAGGAGGTTGATGGCTGAGGGTTATATCATGTTGGTTGTTGCTAACATAGTTAGTATGTACTATGTTAGTTGTTGTTGGGAGCAGCTTTGGTATGTTCTGTGTTTGTTGCTTTGTCAGAGCTTCTTTAATGTCCCGAGTTAGATTTGTCTCAGGTTTTGTTGTGAAGTTTATTATTGTGTTTCATTTGTTCCCAGGGGGGAAGGGGAAGGCACCTAGGGAGTGCTTAGGCAAGAGGCCCACGGGCATACATATACCCATAGTATATTCACTGTCTAGGCACACTAGGTAAGACCTGGGCGGACCACCCTCTGTATTTTGGTTCGGGCACCAGGTGGTGCTAAATTAGGTAAGTAATTGGTAGGCAGGTAAGGTAGGAGAGGGGGCTTTGAGATTTACTTTCTTTGCTTTGGTTCCGTCCAGCCCCTTTTCCCCATATTACCGTGTGACAGAATAAATTCCTTGTACCACTCTCTCTGCCTTTGTCATCCTTACTCATACCTACAGTACCATACCTCTTTCACTTCATGGGGAGTTGAGTTGTAGCAGGGTGTTGCGTTCCCTCTTCACAGAGGCGTGCGTAACAATTACATCATTTTCTGGAATTTTCAAAGCTGTTGAAAGACACAGTCAACTTAGTGTATGTAATCTTCTGACGCACTGGAATTCTGATACAGTGAAATATTCTGTCTGTAAACAATTGTTGGAAAAATTACTTGTGTCATGCACAAAGTAGATGTCCTCACCGACTTGCCAAAACTATAGTTTGTTAACAAGATACTTGTGGAGTGGTTGATAAATCAGTTTTAATGTCTCCAACCTAAGTGTGTGTGTGTGTGTGTGTGTGTGTGTGTGTGTGTGTGTGTGTGTGTGTGTGTGTGTGTGTGTGTGTGTGTGTGTGTGTGTGTGTGTGTGTGTGTGTACATACACATATATGTATGTATGCTTAAAGTGCCCGTAGTTTGGTGATGTGGACACCAAGGAACTTGAAGCTCTCAATATCACCCTTGTATAAAAATTGGCACCAACCGTAATTATCCAAGTGTGTTTGAGGGAAAACTTTGACATGGTTAGGGAATTGTATTGTGATATTTAAATCAGGAAACCTGTCTCCATTGGGGTGTTAGCTGACCAAAGTGGATGATAAGGACTTTATTGACTTGCATTAGGGCAATTCCACAATAATGGAATTACATGGAGACTCCGTTTCTTTTCACTTTAAAATGTATTGATTTCAAAATGTTAAATTTTAACAAAAACACATTTACTGGAAGAACTGTGCAGATGCAAAGTTTGGTCATAGAATTACAGAAAAATCTCCCTAAATTTGTTATGTGACAAATCTCGGCTCCGAATTTAATTTAAAATATATCTGCAGAAAGACTGGGTGTCAGCTATGACATGACACCTTGCGTTTGAAAAAAATCTATTGGTTATTCAACTACAGTAAGTGAAGTGGATTTACACCTGGTAACATAATTATGGTAATGGGTTTACATCATGGGTCCCTGATCTGAATTAAAAAGAAATGCATCATTAGGGATATGAATGTCTTTCTCTTCATGGTAATGTATCCTAAATAGGTATGCCAAGCAGTGATGTAGTGGTAAAAATAATATGTGGGTAAACTGTGTTCTAGTGTACTGTACTATACTTTACGTTACTGTACAGTAGTGAACTGTGCTGTATGTACTGAACTATACTGTACTATTATTTACGTTACTGTACAGTAGTGAATTGTGCTGTCCGGACCAGAACCAAATCTGAACCAATCATGGATGTCTATGTTTGGGCCAAAATAAAGGAGCTCAGTGAGTGAGGATGCTGATTACAGTAAATGGAGAGGGTGGGGCTCATGGGTAGGTGTCAGTAAGAGCTGGGAGAGGGGGCAGAGAGAGGAAATTAGACAATGAGGAGGAGTCAGTGAATGTGTACAAATCTGGAACAGTAATGGTACAGGGAAACCCCAAACAGTTTCAGCTGGACTTTCACATTATCACAGATATAGCTCAGTACGATAAGCTCTCTCTTGAGAAAGATACTCCCACCCCGAGTGTGTCAGACCAGACCTCTTCACTAAACAACCCCACAGACGAGCAAGCCCAAACACCAATCTGCAAAAATATCCTCAGTGTACAATGTAAAACACCAAATAATGCATGCAGAGAAGAATTAGACGGATACGTGCTAATTATCAAAATCCAGAAAAGAGAGGTTAAATTCTACAACCACCTAAAAGGAAACTATTCCCAAACCTTTCATAACAAAGCCATCACCTACAGAAACATGAACCTGGAGAAGAGTCCCCTAAGCAAGCTGGTCCTGGGGCTCTGTTCACAAATACAAACAGACGCCCACAGAGCCCTAGGAAAGCAACACTAGAATGCTACTTGCCCCTAAACAGAGAGTACACAGTGGCAGAATACCTGACCACTGTGACTGACCCAAACTGAAGGAAAGCTTTGACTATGTACAGACTCAGTGAGCATAGCCTTGCTATTGAGAAAAGCCACCGTACGCAGTCCTGGCTCTCAAGAAAAGACAGGCTATGTGCACACTGCCCACAAAATGAGGTGGAAACTGAGCCGCACTTCCTAACCTCCTGCCAAATATATGACAATATTAGAGACACATATTTCCCACAGATTACACAGATCCACAAAGAAAAAAAACAAGTTTGATAAACTCCCATATCTACTGTGACCTGTTGCCACAAGAAAAGGGAAACCAGTGAAGAACAAACACCATTGTAAATACTAAATATGTTTATTTATTTTCCCTTTTGTACTTTCACTGTTTGCACATCATTACAACACTGTACATATACATAAATATGACATTTGAAATGTCTTTTTTCTTTTGGAACTTCTGTGAGTGTAATTTTATTGCAAATTTGTATTGTTTATTATCTACTCACTTGCTTTGGCAATGTTAACATATGTTTCCCGTGGCAATAAAGCCCTTGAATTTAATCGAGAGAGAGAGAAGAGGGCATTGTAACGTAGCTCATACAGTGAGGATTGCTACAATAGAATAAGAAAAGTTAAAGTTTTCATTTTTGGGCTTGAGGTGAAGTGTTGAAGCAATAAAGAAAAGCCCTCTGAGGGACATACTGGACATTGATTGCACTGTACAATCAAGTCAGGTCAAAATGTAATGTCAAACTTTATTCTTCCACTGGGAAATTTACTGTGCAGACATGAACAGGATTAAACCTATATTATTATTTTAAAACAATAAAGATACACTCAACTGTGTGGGTCAGTGGTGATAATACCTCATTTATTGATCATGCACCATTGATCACTACCATTAGATCTGTTGTCTGGCCTTTGATCAGCAATGATCAATCTTCCCATGTTTAAAATATTGGAAGAATTATTACTTTTATCTCTACCAACATGTGCTTTTGTTATTGGGGAAATTAGCTAATTTGCCCACCATGTCCAGAGACCGCTCTCTGATGCCTGCCATTCCATGATTCGAGCCTCACAAGTGTGAGCTCATAGGAAGCGAGAGTCGGGGGGAAATCAACAGACAACCTGGGAAGTCGTGACGTCTGGCCCATTCGATACTGAAGTCAGGGGATTTTTTTAGCAGGGGGAGCTACCCTGTAAAGACAGAGAAGCGACGAAGACATGATAACATCTTGTCAATGACAGGAAAGCGTCTGCAAAGATGTTTTTATAGCTAAAACAAGAGACCACAGCCTGTCGTTTCCAACTGGAACAGATGAGTCATAGTGGGCAGAACAAACAAGGAAGTGGGCAGAGCCAAGCACCAGCTAGCGAGATCCTTTGGCCTATGCACTACTAGTGTGACATAACTCAATTCGCCTTTACACTCCTAGACATCGTGATTTTGTCAAACTTTGTCAAAGGGGAAAGTCTACAAAACTTAGTCCACTCTGTTCATAACATATTCTAGTTTTGGGAAAATAATATTGGATTGAGATCAAATGTTTAATTAATCGATGAGAAGACTTGCATAATCTAGGCCAAACTCCATCTCCTTTCAACTTCTCCCACTGCCGGCCGCTGGGCTTCCTCTCACTACCATATGTGGTAGTGAGAGGAAACACCAAGCGGATGCTTCATATTTATACATCCAGTGAAATGTCTGTCTCATTGTTCTATCTGTGGCGTCCGCTTCACGAAGAATAACCCCTCCTCCTTTCTCTGGTGGTGACTTTATTAATGCAGGTGGCAGTGAGTGAGTCGGAACGAGTCAACGTAGCCAGCTAGCTTCGCCGCCAGATAAGTTGATATGAATATCACTCGACGGTTCATAAGCAAGTAGATTAGCTATCTTGCTCATTGGCTACCTATCTAAAGTAATTATACGGGTACTGTAGCACTGTGAGATATTGCTAGATCGTTAGCATGCTAGTGCAACCACACATCAGCAGGTAGGTAGCTAGCATTAGCGAACTATTAAGGAAGCCACTGTTTCCATCTTAACTGAGGATTTCACGGCGGAAAAAATAGAATTGTTATCAGTGAATCCGCGCTCTCAAACCAAATCAGAAATGTGGTCGAATCCTCAGAACCAGAACCAACCGGCGTTTCCGAACCAGCAACAACAGCAAGTGCCAAATCTGAACTCTGCTCCCTTTCCTCCGTTTTTCGCCAAACCCCACAACCCTCTTCAAATAAAAAAGAATGCCATAACTGACGACTACAAAGTTACAAATCAAGTCCTTGGCATGGGCATCAATGGGAAAGTATTGGAAATATTCCAAAAAGGAAGTGGAGATAAATACGCTCTGAAGGTAAATACATGTGTTTTGTGTATCACTCGACTTGAAACAATGTTGTGTTATTCTTTTTATTTGAGACTACCAAGTGAAACTGTCTAAAGTGGTCAAGAAAGTGGAACCATTTTACATTTTGAGGAAGGGTGCTTCTATAGCCCTGCATACTTGTAAACACAATTGAGTATGAGTATATTTACCATCCCACTGATGAATGATCAATTATGGTAGTGCACTTCCATGTGCAATGGCAGAAATATTATTTTGACAGCAAAAACGCGAATTAATTCCTTTAAGACATACCCACACTTTTCAAAGCACATTCCATTTCCAGACTGGAAGTTGAATAAGTTAATAAATCTCACTTGCAACTTTGTTACCATATAATGTTTTCAATGTGATTTGTACTTGTATTTATTATGGATCCGCATTAGCTGCCGTTTTGCTTCAGTCCCTGCTGTTCCATAAGGTTTTTTAAAATATTTTTTAAATCTGATTTTACTGCTTGCATCAGTTACTTGATGTGGAATCGAGTTCCATATAGCCATGGCTCTATTTAGTACTGTGTGATATGGATGATTTGAAGCACAATAGGTTTCTTTTTTAAATTTGAAATTGGGGTGAAAAATCTGTTTACTCATAAAAGAGTAGACGAGAGTCCCACCAATACCCAGTTAGTCTCTTGTGGGTGCTACTTTCTCTTGGAGGCCCTGACTATACACTATAAATCATATGATTCATATCTAACCATCAGGGTTGTTGATAGAGCAAATCATTGCTTTTCTGATTGCATTACGGTCAGCCTCTCATCTCATTTTAAAGTGGGTGAACTTTCTGATCTTGTTTGAATATGTCTGCATTTAGGCCTCCTCTGTATCTATGCTGACATTGTTTTTTAAATACTCAGAAAAATGAAAGCAATGAGTTTAATACATAATCATATCTATAGGCCTATTTATGTAACAGTTATATTCAAGGCTACAATTAAACTGTTTGTCTCCAAAGATTTTTATAACAGAGGTTTCCAGGAAACATTTTTAGAAAATGTTTTTTTTTTTTTAATCAGAAATTAAGTAACTGATATGCCACTCATTTGTTTGCGTCACTCACTGCGTTGTTGTAAGCGTCCACTAGAACTCCTTTGTTCATAGTCAACCCTAAGATCTTCTAGATCCCTCAAATTCAATCGTGGACCTCGAAGTCAGTTCCACTGCGTTTTTTTTCTCAATTTTTTTTGCCTTCTAATTAGGGGCTGATTTAGACCTGGGACACCAGGTGGGTGCAATAATTATCAGGTAGAACAGAAAACCAGCAGGCTTCAGACCTTGTCGGGGAAGAGTTGAATACCCCTGTTCTAGATCATTGACAGACTTGAAATAGACAATGTCCCATGCTGTTTTCTAGATCTCTCAGATAAGCCTTAACCAATAACAGCATCCCACCCCCTCCTGTCTCCATTCACCTCACACACTCTTCCTCTGATGTCACAGATACACACTCTTCCTCCTTTCATTACTCCTCAGGGCAGTGTTTCTGCCTGCAAGCCCCAGTGTTAGTAGGCAGGCAGAGATCATTGACAATGGATCACTTCCTGATAGTTCCTCAGTCTGCTCCTCTGGGATCTATTAGTCAGCCCTAATGCATGTGTCCTCCTCCTGGACACCTGCTCTATTTGGGGGACCAGGGTTGCAGCTTTGGAATGCTGAGCACAGATTGAATTTGAAGTGGAGATGAGTGTGAGGATGATGTGTATATGCATTTATACCACAGTAGGGCTGGGCAATATGGCCAAAATATTATATCACTGTATTTATTTTTATTTTTTTAAATGGACTGTATGACGGTATAGGTTAGTTTTTGAATGATAAAAGTTCTTCATTTGCTTTGAGTAGTGAGTGATCCTAGGGTGGCAACACATACATTCTAAGTGATTTCAATGACTCTTTCTCCATTCTGATTGGTTTATACTGTTCAATTCAACTTCAACCAAAACAATTTCAGCACTTTCATAATTTGTGTTTCCTGCACTCAATTGCAGTGGTGGAAAAAGTACCCAATTGTCATACTTGAGTAAAAGTAAAGATACGTTAATTGAAAATTACTCAAGTAAAAGTCAGTCACCCAGTAAAATATTACTTCAGTATAGAAATATTTAGCTTTAAATATACTTAAGTGTCAAACATAAAAGTAGAAACCATTTCACCAACACTCAGACATAATTTACAAACAAACCATTTGTGTTTAGTGAGTCCTCCAGATCAGAGGCAGTAGATGACCAGGGATTCACAAGTGCGTAAATTGGACCATTATCCTGTCCTGCTAAGCATTCAACATGTAACGAGTACTTTTAGGTGTCAGAGAAAATGTATGGAGTAAAAAGTACAGTATTGTCTTTAGGAATGTAGTGAAGTAATTAATTTTTTTATTTCACCTTTATTTAACCAGGTAGGCTAGTTGAGAACAAGTTCTCATTTGCAACTGAGACATGGCCAAGATAAAGCATAGAAGTGTGAACAGACAACACAGAGTTACACATGGAGTAAACAATTAACAAGTCAATAATACACTAGAAAAAAGGAGAGTCTATATACATTGTGTGCAAAAGGGATGAGGAGGTAGGCAAAAGATCAGATGGTCATGTACAGGTAGAGATATTGGTGTGCAAAAGAGCAGAAAATAAAATAAATAAAAACAGTATGGGGATGAGGTAGGTAAAAATGGGTGGGCTATTTACCGATAGACTATGTACAGCGGCAGCGATTGGTTAGCTGCTCAGATAGCAGATGTTTGAAGTTGGTGAGGGAGATAATAGTCTCCAACCTCAGCGATTTTTGCAATTTGTTACAGTCACAGGCAGCAGAGAACTGGAACGAAAGGCGGCCAAATGAGGTGTTGGCTTTAGGGATGATCAGTGAGATGCACCTGCTGGAGCGCGTGTTACAGGTGTTGCCATCGTGACCAGTGAACTAAGGCGGATCTTTACCTAGCATGGACTTGTAGATGACCTGGAGCCAGTGGGTCTGGCGACGAATATGTAGTGAGGGCCAGCCGACTAGAGCATACAGGTCGCAGTGGTGGGTGGAATAAGGTGCTTTAGTGACAAAACGGATGGCACTGTGATAAACTGCATCCAGTTTGCTGAGTAGAGTGTTGGAAGCAATTTTGTAGATGACATCGCCGAAGTCGAGGATCGGTAGGATAGTCAGTTTTACTAGGGTAAGTTTGGCGGCGTGAGTGAAGGAGGTTTTGTTGCGGAATAGAAAGCCGACTCTTTATTTAATTTTCGATTGGAGATGTTTGATATGAGTCTGGAAGGAGAGTTTACAGTCTAGCCAGACACCTGGGTACTTATAGATGTCCACATATTCAAGGTCGGAACCATCCAGGGTGGTGATGCTGGTCAGGCGTGCGGGTGCAGGCTGAAAAGCACGGTTGGAAAGCATGCATTTGGTTTTACTAGCGTTTAAGAGCAGTTGGAGGCCACGGAAGGAGTGTTGTATGGCATTGAAGCTCGTTTGGAGGTTAGATAGCAGTGTCCAAGGACGGGCCGGAAGTATATAGAATGGTGTCGTCTGCGTAGAGGTGGATCAGGGAATCGCCCGCAGCAAGAGCAACATCATTGATATATACAGAGAAAAGAGTCGTCCCGAGAATTGAACCCTGTGGCACCCCAATAGACTGCCAGAGGACCGGACAGCATGCCCTCCGATTTGACACACTGAACTCTGTCTGCAAAGTAATTGGTGAACCAGGCAAGGCAGTCATTATCCGAAAAAACCGAGGCTACTGAGTCTGCCGATAAGAATATGGTGATTGACAGAGTCGAAAGCCTTGGCAAAGTCGATGAAGACTGCTGCACAGTACTGTCTTTTATCGACGGCGGTTATGATATAGTTTAGTACCTTGAGCGTGGCTGAGGTGCAGCAGTGACCGGCTCGGAAACCAGATTGCACAGCGGAGAATGTACGGTGGGATTTGAGATGGTCAGTGACCTGTTTGTTGACTTGGCTTTCGAAGACCTTAGATAGGCAGGGCAGGATGGATATAGGTCTGTAACAGTTTGGGTCCAGGGTGTCTCCCCCTTTGAAGAGGGGGATGACTGCGGCAGCTTTCCAATCCTTGGGGATCTCAGACGATAGGAAAGAGAGGTTGAACAGGCTGGTAATAGGGGTTGTGACAATGGCGGCGGATAGTTTCAGAAATAGAGGGTCCAGATTGTCAAGCCCAGCTGATTTGTACGGGTCCAGGTTTTGCAGCTCTTTCAGAACATCTGCTATCTGGATTTGGGTAAAGGAGAACCTGGAGAGGCTTGGGCGAGTAGCTGCGGGGGGGCGGAGCTGTTGGCCGAGGTTGGAGTAGCCAGGCGGAAGGCATGGCCAGCCGTTGAGAAATGCTTGTTGAAGTTTTCGATAATCATGGGTTTATCGGTGGTGACCGTGTTACCTAGCCTCAGTGCAGTGGGCAGCTGGGAGGAGGTGCTCTTGTTCTCCATGGACTTCAGTGTCCCAGAACTTTTTGGAGTTGGAGCTACAGGATGCAAACTTCTGCCTGAAGAAGCTGGCCTTAGCTTTCCTGACTGACTGCGTGTATTGGTCCCTGACTTCCCTGAACAGTTGCATATCGCGGGGACTATTCGATGCTATTGCAGTCCGCCACAGGATGTTTTTGTGCTGGTCGAGGGCAGTCAGGTCTGGAGTGAACCAAGGGCTATATCTGTTCTTAGTTCTGCATTTTTTGAACGGAGCATGCTTATCTAAAATGGTGAGGAAGTTACTTTTAAAGAATGGCCAGGTCGATTAGAAAGGCCTGCTCACAGAAATGTTTTAGGGAGCGTTTGACAGTGATGAGGGGTGGTCGTTTGACTGCGGCTCCGTAGCGGATACAGGCAATGAGGCAGTGATCGCTGAGATCCTGGTTGAAGACAGCGGAGGTGTATTTGGAGGGCCAGTTGGTCAGGATGACATCTATGAGGGTGCGCTTGTTTACAGATTTAGGGTTGTACCTGGTGGGTTCCTTGATGATTTGTGTGAGATTGAGGGCATCTAGCTTAGATTGTAGGACTGCCGGGGTGTTAAGCATATCCAGTTTAGGTCACCTAACAGAACAAACTCTGAAGCTAGATGGGGGGGCGATCAATTCACAAATGGTGTCCAGGGCACAGCTGGGAGCTGAGGGGGGTCGGTAGCAAGCGGCAACAGTGAGAGACTTATTTCTGGAGAGAGTAATTTTTAAAATTAGTAGTTCGAACTGTTTGGGTATGGACCTGGAAAGTATGACATTACTTTGCAGGCTATCTCTGCAGTAGACTGCAACTCCTCCCCCTTTGGCAGTTCTATCTTGACTGAAAATGTTATAGTTGGGTATGGAAATCTCAGAATTTTTGGTGGCCTTCCTGAGCCAGGATTCAGACACGGCAAGGACATCAGGGTTAGCAGAGTGTGCTAAAGCAGTGAGTAAAACAAACTTAGGGAGGAGGCTTCTGATGTTGACATGCATGAAACCAAGGCTTTTTCGATTACAGAAGTCAACAAATGAGGGTGCCTGGGGACATGCAGGGCCTGGGTTTACCTCCACATCACCCGCGGAACAGAGGAGGAGGAGTAGTATGAGGGTGCGGCTAAAAGCTATCAAAAATGGTCGCCTAGAGCGTTGGGGACAGAGAGTAAAAGGAGCAGATTTCAGGTCATGGTAGAATATATTCACGGCATAATGCGCAGACAGGGGTATGGTGGGGTGCGGGTACAGCGGCGATAAGCCCAGGCACTGGGTGATGATGAGAGATTTTATCTCTGGACATGCTGGTTTTAATGGGTGATGTCACCGCATGTGTGGGATGTGGGACAAAGGAGGTATCAGGGGTATGAAGAGTGGAACTAGGGGCTCCATTGTTAACTAAGACAATGATAACTAACCCGAACAACAGTATACAAGGCATATTGACATTTGAGAGAGACATACAGCGAGGCATACAGTAATCACAGGTGTTGAATTGGGAGAGCTAGCTAAACAGTAGGTGAGACAACAACAGCTAATCCTCTAGCACAACAACAGCAGGTAAAATGGCGTTGACTAGGCAGGGAGGGTCGGATTAACTACACACAGAGCCTGAGTGCGGCTGGGGCCGACAGATAAAACATAAACAAGCAGAATGGAGTACCGTGATTAATGGACAGTCCAGCATGCATCAGCTATGTAGCCAAGTGATCAGTGTCCAGGGGGCAGCGGTGGATGGGACTGGCGAGGTATTATCCAGGTAAAAAAAGCTGGCTGGCTGTACAGAAGGTAAAGTCGCTAGCAGTGGCTCACAATGACTAAATAGCTTGTAGCTAGTTAGCTGGTTAGCTTCTGGAGGTTCTTGAATGTGTTCTAAAAATTAAAAATAATAGCGATTTCGTATCACATTGGGTGAGGCAGGTTACCGGAAGGTATAATCGAATTAAAAATCAAAAAGAGATTGAAAGTAAATATGGGTCCAGTGAGTGGTTGGGCTGGCTGGGGATGCGGCGATTCAGACAGTTAGCAGGCCTGTGCTAACAAGCTAACAATTAGTAGGCCGGGGCTGAGCAAGGTAGCAGTTAGCGGACCGGGGCTAAACAAGCTAGCAGTTAGCAGGCTGAATTAGCAAGCAAGCAGATAGCAAGGGCTAGAAAGTTAGCCTTTGGGGGACGTCGCGATGGGGTGAGTCTGTTTATGCCTCTTCATGCGGTGACATCGATAGACCGGTCGTGGGTCCGGATATTGTAGCCCAGGAGTATGCTTCGGTGGTAGCACAGGAGCTCTGGCTGGGCTAGCTTCAAGCTAAGTGGATGGAAACGCTAGCCAGGAGTAATCATCCGGGGTTGCGGTTAGCTAGTTAGCTAGTTGTGAAGATCCAGCTGAAAATGTTCCGTTTGCGGTGGGAATCCGGGGATAAAAAAATAATAATAATAATAATAGGTTATAGGTTAATACGTTATGCTCTGGTTAGAGTTGCGTTGTTCGAACTGGCGAGAGCTTTCTGAGCTAAAGGTTAGCTGATGACCAGTTAGCTGATGACCGCTAGCAATGGTTTGCTGGTAGTTAGCTGGCTAGCTTCAGTTGAGGGGTTCCGGATCCGAAGTAAATAATAAGTACTTTAGAAAAAAAAGCAGATCCGCGTTACATTGGGTGAGACGGGTTGCAGGAGAGTATTTCGTATTTAGCAAATTTTTTAAAAATATATGCGAAGAAAAATATGTAAAAAAAAAAACTATATATACAAGGGACACGACAAGACGTCCGTCTGCTACGCCATCTTGGATTTGTAAAAGTTGTCAATAAAAGTAAAGTACAGATACAAATAACATGTAGCTTACATATTCTTTCTTTGCATATTCCTCTTTGATTTAGAAGATACTGTTGCACAAACAACATGCTGATTTAGGGCTACACCATCACTGGTATTATCAGGCTGTATTAGCTAGCTACGTTTGCTCTTACTCCGTACATTTATTAGCATTAGCAGCTAACAATTAGCATTTCACAAGATTTAGGGCAACTTTCTAAAAAAGAAACTACCTGGTTGCTGATGTAAGAATATTCATTATAGGTCTTGGCTGATATTTCATTATAGATTGCCAGTGGATTTATATTTAGGCATATCAAATACGCTCCTTGAGTGACAGGGGGCGTGGCTAGGTCTGTGTGGAAAGTGGCGCGGAGAGAGATGACTCAAGTAGCAAAGTAAACTATAAAAATGGACATTACACATGGCGTATCATATTTAACAAACCAAACATTCAAATACCGGTATAGAGTATAAAGTAAAAACCCAAACCAGTCCCTGCATCAATAAATCAAAATCAAATCAAATTTATTTATATAGCCCTTCGTACATCAGCTGATATCTCAAAGTGCTGGACAGAAACCCAGCCTAAAACCCCAAACAGCAAGCAATGCAGGTGTAGAAGCACGGTGGCTAGGAAAAACTCCCTAGAAAGGCCAAAACCTAGGAAGAAATCTAGAGAGGAACCAGGCTATGTGGGGTGGCCAGTCCTCTTCTGGCTGTGCCGGGTGGAGATTATAACAGAACATGGCCAAGATGTTCAAATGTTCATAAATGACCAGCATGGTCGAATAATAACAAGGCAGAACAGTTGAAACTGGAGCAGCAGCACAGTCAAGTGGACTGGGGACAGCAAGGAGTCATCATGTCAGGTAGTCCTGGGGCACGGTCCTAGGGCTCAGGTCATCCGAGAGAGAGAAAGAGAGAGAGAATTAGAGAGAGCATATGTGGGGTGGCCCGTCCTCTTCTGGCTGTGCCGGGTGGAGATTATAACAGAACATGGCCAAGATGTTCAAATGTTCATAAATGACCAGCATGGTCGAATAATAGTAAGGCAGAACAGTTGAAACTGGAGCAGCAGCATGGCCAGGTGGACTGGGGACAGGAAGGAGTCATCATGTCAGGTAGTCCTGGGGCATGGTCCTAGGGCTCAGGTCCTCCGAGAGAGAGAGAGAGAGAGAAAGAAAGGAGAGAATTAGAGAACGCACACTTAGATTCATACAGGACACCGAATAGGACAGGAGAAGTACTCCAGATATAACAAACTGACCCTAGCCCCCCGAATTTGTTCTTAACTGACTTGCCTAGTTAAATAAAGGTAAAGTAAATAAATAAATTGTGATGCGCGTGTTGACTCATAATCCACAGTCCCTGTGGTTTATATAAGCAGGGTGGACTGGTTTAGGGTCATTAAATATCATGTGGATAAAGTGAGGGTGGGTTGGATAGAGAACAATACCTTAAATCCATAAATATATTGTTGTGCAATTGTACAGTGCAGTCAGAAAGTATTCAGACAATTAGACATTATCCTTTGATCAATGGAAACAGGATGCTCAGGTGCATCCTGTTTCCATTGATCCTCCTTGATGTTTCTACAACTTGTTTGGAGTCCACCTGTGGTAAATTCAATCGATTGGACATTATTTGGAAAGGGACACACACCTGTCTATATAAAGGTCCTGCAGTGCATATCAGAGAAAAACCAAGCCATGAGGTCGAAGGATTTGTCAGTAGAGCTCAGAGACAGGATTGTGTCGGTGCGTAGATCTGAGGAAGGGTACAAAAACATTGAAGAACCCCAAGAACACAGTGGCCTCCATCATTCTTAAATGGAATAAGTTTGGAACCACTAAGACTCTTCCTAGAGCAGGCTGACCACCCGGCCAAATTGAGAAACTGGAGAGAAGGGTCTTGGTCAGGGAGATGACCAAGATCCCGATGGTCACTGAGACAGAGCTCCTCTGTGGAGATGGTTGTCCTTCTGGAAGGTTCACCCATCTCTGCATTACTCCACCAATCAGGCCTTTATGGTAGAGTGGCCAGATGGAAGCCACTCTTCAGTAAAGGGCACATGACCGCCCTTTAGGAGTTGGTCAAAAGGCACCTAAAGACTCTCTGACCATGAGAAACAAAATTGTCTGGTTTGAAGAAACCAAGACTAAACTCTTTGGACTGAATGCCTAGTGTCACGTCTGGAGGAAACCTGGCACCATCCCTATGGTGAAGCATGGTGATGGCAGCATCATGGATAGAGGGGAAAGATGAACAGGGAAAAGTACAAAGAGATCCTTGAGCTCCAGAGTGCTCAGGACGTCAGACTGGGGCGAAGGTTCACCTTCCATCAGGACAACGACCCTAAGCACACAGCCAGGACAACGCAGGAGTGGCTTCGGGACAAGTCTCAATGTCCTTGAGCTGCCCAGCCAGAGCTCGGACTTGAACCCGATCAAACATCTCTGCAGAGACCTGAAAATAGCTGTGCAGGGATGTTCCCCATCCAACCTGACAGAGGATCTGCAGAGAAGAATGGGAGAAACTCCAAAAATAAAGGTGTGCCAAGCTTGTAGGGAAAGGGAAGAAACTTGAGGATGTAATTTCTGCCAAAGGTTTTTCAACAAAGTACTGAGTAAAGGGTTTGAATACTACATACAGTTGAAGTCGGAAGTTTACATACACTTAGGTTGGAGTCATTAAAACTCATTTTTCAACCACTCCACAAATTTCTTGTTAACAAACTATAGTTTTTAATTTTCCCACAATTGTTTACAGACATATTATTTCACTCATAACTCACTGTATCACAATTCCAGTGGGTCAGAAGTTTACATACACTAAGTTGACTTCCTTTAAACAGCTTGGGAAAATTCCAGAAAATGAAGTCATGGCTTTAGAAGCTTCTGATAGGCTAATAGACATAATTTGAGTCAATTGGAGGTGTACCTGTGGATGTATTTCAAGACCTACCATCAAACTCAGTGCCTCTATGGTTGACATCATGGGAAAATCAAAAGAAATCAGCCAAGACCTCAGAATTTTTTTGTAGACCTCCACAATTATGGTTCATCCTTGGGAGCAATTTCCAAATGTCTGAAGGTACCTTGTTCATCTGTACAAACAATAGTACACAAGTATAAACACCATGGGACCATGCAGCCGTCATACCGCTCAGGAAGGAGATACGTTCTGTCTCCTAGAAATGAACGAACTTTGGTGTGAAAAGTGCAAATCAGTCCCAGAACCAAGCAAAGGACTTTGTGAAGATGCTGGGGGAAACCGGCACAAAAGTATCAATATCCACAGTAAAACGAGTCCTATATCGACATAACCTGAAAGGCCGCTCAGCAAGGGCGAAGCGACTGCTCCAAAACCGCCATTAAAAAAAGCCAGACTACGGTTCGCAACTGCACATGGGGACAAAGACCTTACTTTTTGGAGAAATGCCCTCTGGTCTGATGAAACAAAAATAGAACGGTTTTGCCATAGTGACCATCGTTGTGTTTGGAGGAAAAGGGGGGTAGCTTGCAAGCCGAAGAACACCATCCCAACCGTTAAATACGGGAGTGTCGGCATCATGTTGTGAGGGTGCTTTGCTGCAGGAGGCACTGGTGCACTTTACAAAATAGATGGCACCATAAGGGAGGAAAATTACGTGGATATATTGAAGCAACATATTGAGACGTCAGTCAGGAAGTTAAAGCTTGGTCCTTCCAAATGGACAACGACCCCAAGCATACTTCCAAAGTTGTGGCAAAATGGCTTAAGGACCACAAAGTCAAGGTATTGGAGTGGCCCTCACAAAGCCCTGTCTTCAATCATATAGAAAATGTGTGGGCATAACTGAAAAAGCTCTGTCAGGAGGAATGGGCCAAAATTCCCCCAACTTATTGTGGGAAGCTTGTGGAAGGCTACCCAAAATGTTGAACCCAAGTTAAACAATTTAAAGGCAATGCTACCAAATACTAATTGAGTGTATGTAAACTTCTGACCCACTGGGAATGTGATGAAATAATTAAAAGCTGAAATAAATAATTATCTCTATTCTGATAATTTCACATTCTTAAAATAGTGGTGATCCTAACTGACCTAAGACAGGTAATTTTTACTGGGATAAAATGGCAGGAATTGTGAAAAACTGAGTTTAGATGTATTTGTCTGAGGTGTATGCAATCTTCCTACTTCAACTGTATTTAAATTTGAATTTTCAGTTTTTTATTTTTTTAAATTAATTTCTTAATACATTTGCAAAAATGTCAAAACCTCTTTGCTCTTTCATTATGGGGTGTTTGGAAAAAGTCAAGTGGTCTGAATACTGTACTTTTTTGAATACATTTTTCAATCATTCCCCATCCCAAAAAGTATGAATAAGCAGTCTTTGCTTTCTGGACTAAATCAGGAGTTCTTCAGAGGTATAAAAAAAAAAATGACAAAACACAATGTTGAGGTGAAGACCCCTGCAAACTAATATCAACTTTTTTTTTAACAAATATTTTGTTTTGGATAAATTATTTACCTTCTATAAGTTCAAGAAACATTGCCTTGTGTCTTGTATTTCCTCTACCAAAAATAGTTTTCTCTCCATGAGGAGGGAGGATAATGAAAGTTATCAAATGTGACAAGTAAAGGTAGACCTGCCAATATAAAGGAGGAGGGGGTACCCCAGAGGAGCAGACGGAGGAAATATCAGGGCTGGTTTTCAATGATCTTTGCCTGCCGGCTAACACTTCCTAAAAGAAGGAATAGTCTATTTTGTTTTGTTTTTATGAATTATTAAGTGATTTAAACTCATTCTGTTACCAAATTGGAATTGACTACAATGGGAAAATCATAGTAGTCACAATCCACAGTTGGGGCACCTTCTACTGTCCTCCCTTCCACTGGCATACTGTTATGTTCAGCTAATAACTGTTTTCTTTCTGTCATCTGTTGGTCAAAGCAAGACTGAAAACAGTCTGGACAACCCCTTACTCTCCTCTCTCTGCCGCTCTGTCTCCTCTCTCTCTCTCCAGTTAATGTCACCTCTCCCAGCTCTTACTGACTCCTACCATGATACCTACAACCGACCCTCTTTCAATTTACTGTAACAAGTTAAAAAAGTAACAAGTTAAAAAAAAGTGTTTAGATGAGAAGTTGGGGAATTGCTCATAAATATTCATTTTGGGGGTGGGTGATCACAATACTTTCTCTAAAGTATTTTTACCAGAATTCCAATGGCACTCTGATAATTAAATTATGTGCACCGCAAGCAAATATGGCTCTGGGCCCGGTTTCCCAATAGCACTGAAATGTAGGCTTACAAGTGTTTTTTTATCTTTCTTACCACGGCCAAAGATACTTTTGCTAAGTGTGTCGTTGAGGCATGTGTCGATACTGATTGGTTCAAAAGAATGGCAGCGGTGCTCTCTGGTCAGCTTTCTCCTTTCAAATATTACCTTAACATTTATAATTATTCTGAAATACTGACGACAGATCAGCTCCTGGAGAGAGATTATCACCTATGGCTGTAAATATTGAGCGGCTTATCAAATGCTTACCCTATAATGCACTAAATTAATATTTGGCACATCATTGCGCACATGTTAGGTGTATGACATTCCTTTTGTAAATTGATGTGGCACTGAGTAGCTTCGTTCATCATGAAATAGATTAAGGCCAAAAATTTGACCGTAGCTAAATACAACTCAACTGAATGAACATGACATTTTCCCCCGCTGACGAAATGTAGTCAGTTATCGGTGGTCATGGAGAGACAGATATCACTGTTATTCTTCTATGTTTAGCGGAGATCTTCTCTTTTATAAAGTGATGCGGGTGGGCAAAAAGCTTCTAGCAACATGGCTGTTCTATGAGTGGTCTGAGGCTGGTGTTAGAATATGAGAGTTTAAGTGCAGCATTAATAACATTGGTTTTATTAAGCCGCTCTGATATTTTAACGATGCTCCTATGAAGATTCTAACGATATTTTTATTTTTTATTTAACTAGGCAAGTCAGTTAAGAACACATTTTTTATTTACAATGACGGCCTAACAATGAACTTAGCGTTAAAATGCTTTTGGGAAACTGGGCCCAGGACAGTTGGCTCACAGGGGTAATCTATTTCTACTTGCGGTTTAAGTTTGAATACCCCCAATTGCACACAAAACATTTTTTTGAAATGTGGACCAATGGTGTAAAAATATTTCAAGTACTACTGAAGTAGTTTTTTGGGGTATCTGTACTTTACTATTTTGATTTTGTAACTTTTTTAAAAAACTTTTTACTTTGCTAAAGACAATGTACTTTTTACTTCATACATTTCCCCTGACACCCAAATGTACTTCACACACTTATCAAGAGAACATCCCTGGTCATCCCTATTGCCTCTGATCTGGCAGACTAACTAAACACAAATGCTTAATTCGTGCCCCTGGCTATCCACCTAATAAAAAAAAATGAAAAAACACGGAAGTACAGAAATGTGCCTTACTGGCTTTGGAAAATTGTGTAACGTCAGTAGTCTAGTCAAGGAAACATCATGTAAAATATATTGGCACACTCCATTTACCAGGACTATTGCCAAATAAGGCACGCTGTCACTTGCTTTTATAGTAAGCCTTGAGGTGGCACCACCCAGCACATCTAGAAGGGAGTGTATTTCATACAGTACCCCTCCCTTGAGATTACTTTTAAGGCATTTCCTTTAGATAAATGAATGTAATACTTCTAAGGACCCGTGGACACCCTGACAGTAGTAGAGAAGAGTTCAACACAGTACCTTATACTGTACTCTACAGTACTTTCTGCATACTTTATATCTGGTTTTAGTCATTTAAGTTTACATTGAAAATGTTTTACAATACCGAAATTGTTTTCCCACCCCACAATACAGTAAAGAATGTAGAGTACAGAACAGTACTGTATAATGTATTGTACTGTACTGAACTCTACTCAACTACTGTCAGAGTGTCTGCGGGTCCTTTAAAGTATTACATTAATTTTTATAAATGTTCTTATTCAGTTTTCAAAGGTCTTAAAAAATGTGACCAAGAGCCTCCCAAGTTGTGCAGCGGTCTAAGGCACTACATTGCAGTGCTTAAGGTATCATTACAGATCCGGGCTCGATCCCGGGCTGTGTTGCAGCCAGCCGCAGATATTTAAGAGTTTTTGGAAAATGTGGTCGCATAAAAACTGAAGGAGATTTTACTGTAATTCTGTTACCAAACTTTCCATTTGGACAGTTCATCCAGTAAATGTGTTTTTGTGAACTTGTCTGTCTAAATTGTACAAAGAAGTAATTGTGCATAGTTTGTGTGGTTTGTTCAACTTTTTGAAATCAGTGTTTTCTTGTTTGGCATACATTTTTTTGAAAGTGAAAAATCTGAATCAAATTGTACTTCCGTCCCACTGGAATCACTTTATCATTAAAACTGACTGGGCTAGTAGCGTTATACCTGATAAAAGTTGTGACGATCACATCCTGCTGTCGTGACGATGCTTAGGTGGTCCATAGACGTGTGCCTGTATGTGTGTGTCATGCTGAGGCAATGGTAGTGGCAGCTGTACGGCACCCCTTCCTCCTCTGAATACTGAATGACATCAGGGAGTGACTCATGTTTGCTGATGGGGAAGTGGGTAGGCTACACTCAGTAAGCAGGGTCAGGAGGACATAACATCGCTGACACCTTGCGCCTTAAACCTCTGACATGGATTAAGTGCTATTTATTCATATTAGTGCTTGTTCCCCTGTTCAAATTCAGATGGCCTACTTTTTAGTTGCTCTGGATTTCTGCATGTTTGGTTTAGTGCATTTATTTACATTGAGATGATATCAGGAGTCAACTGTACTGGGTATTTCCAAATGTATACAATACTTTAATGAGGAGAATATCTTATCCGCCTCTGTGTGTTGGGAATTTCCATGTAAATGTACCTATGTACCTATGAGCACCAACGTGAAGTTCATAGGAGCATGTCAAATGAAAGCGAAGAGTCTATATATTTTTTGTTGTTGAAATGAAAGTATATATATATATATATATATATTACATTTTATTACCATTTGCCATCCTAACAATTAGGAATAAGCAAAGAGTTTGATTTCTGGTCAAACAGATGGAAAAGGGATTTTGGACATCTACCAGAAATAGTCTTTTAAAAGCTATACAGTGCCGTGCGAAAGTATTCGGCTCCCTTGAACTTTGCGACCTTTTGCCACATTTCAGGCTTCAAACATAAAGATATAAAACTGTATTTTTTTGTGAAGAATCAACAAATGGGATGACATTTATTGGATATTTCAAACTTTTTTTAACAAATCAAAAATGGAAAAATTGGGCGTGCAAAATGATTCAGCCCCCTTAAGTTAATACTTTGTAGCGCCACCTTTTGCTGCGATTACAGCTGTAAGTTGCATGGGGTATGTCTCTATCAGTTTTGCACATCGAGAGACTGAATTTTTTCCCCCATTCCTCCTTGCAAAACAGCTCGAGCTCAGTGAGGTTGGATGGAGAGCATTTGTGAACAGCAGTTTTCAGTTCTTTCCACAGATTCTCGATTGGATTCAGGTCTGGACTTTGACTTGGCCATTCTAACACCTGGATATGTTTATTTCTGAACCATTCCATTGTAGATTTTGCTTTATGTTTTGGATCATTGTCTTGTTGGAAGACATCTCTGTCCCAGTCTCAGGTCTTTTGCAGACTCCATCAGGTTTTCTTCCAGAATGGTCCTGTATTTGGCTCCATCCATCTTCCCATCAATTTTAACCATCTTCCCTGTCCCTGCTGAAGAAAAGCAGGCCCAAACCATGATGCTGCCACCACCATGTTTGACAGTGGGGATGGAGTCTTCAGGGTGATGAGCTGTGTTGCTTTTACGCCAAACATAACATTTTGCATTGTTGCCAAAAAGTTAAATTTTGGTTTCATCTGAACAGAGCACCTTCTTCCACATGTTTGGTGTGTCTCCCAGGTGGCTTGTGGCAAACTTTAAACAACACTTTTTATGGATATCTTTAAGAAATGGCTTTCTTCTTGCCACTCTTCCATAAAGGCCAGATTTGTGCAATATACGACTGATTGTTGTCCTATGGACAGAGTCTCCACCATCCAGAGTGATCATGGGCCTCTTGGCTGCATCTCTGATCAGTCTTCTCCTTGTATGAGCTGAAAGTTTAGAGGGACGGCCAGGTCTTGGTAGATTTGCAGTGGTCTGATACTCCTTCCATTTCAATATTATCGTTTGCACAGTGCTCCTTTGGATGTTTAAAGCTTGGGAAATCTTTTTGTATCCAAATCCGGCTTTAAACTTCTTCACAACAGTATCTCGGACCTGCCTGGCGTGTTCCTTGTTCTTCATGATGCTCTCTGCGCTTTTAACGGACCTCTGAGACTATCACAGTGCAGGTGCATTTATATGGAGACTTGATTACACACAGGTGGATTGTATTTATCATCATTAGTCATTTAGGTCAACATTGGATCATTCAGAGATCCTCACTGAACTTCTGGAGAGAGTTTGCTGCACTGAAAGTAAAGGGGCTGAATAATTTTGCAAGCCCAATTTTTCAGTTTTTGATTTGTTAAAAAAGTTTGAAATATCCAATAAATGTCGTTCCACTTCATGATTGTGTCCCACTTGTTGTTGATTCTTCACAAAAAAATACAGTTTTATATCTTTATGTTTGAAGCCTGAAATGTGGCAAAAGGTCACAAAGTTCAAGGGGGCAGAATACTTTCGCAAGGCACTGTATATGTAAAAACACAATATTGAAGTAAAGACCCGAATCTCAGCACTTTTATATTTAGGTTGGTAGAAATGATTTACCTTCTCTAAGTTTAAGAAACGTTGCCTTGTGCCTTGTAATTCCGTTACCAAAAACCCACACACAGCACGTTCGTAAAGTATTCAAACCCCTTGACTTTTTTCAAATGTTACGTTACAGCCTTATTCCAAATGTATTAAATCTTCACAATACCCCATAATGACAAGGCAAAAGCAGGTTTTTAGAAATATCACATTTACATAAGTAGTCAGACCCTTAACTCAGTACTTTGTTGAAGCACCTTTGGCAGCAATTATATCCTTGAGTTTTCTTGGGTTTGACTCTATATGCTTGCCACTCCTGTATTTGGGGAGTTTCTCCCATTCTTCTCTGCAGATTCTCTCAAGCTCTGTCAGGTTGGATTGGGAGTGTCACTGCACAGCTATTTTCAGGTTATAGAGGTCCTGAGCACTCTGGAGTAGGTTTTCATCAAGGATCTTTCTGTACTTTGCTTCATTCTTCCAGACGTGACTCTTGGCATTCAGGTCTGATGGTCTGATAGTCCTTTAGTTGCCATTTGGCAAACTCCAAGCGGCTGTCATGTGTATTTTACTGAGGAGTGGCTTCAGTCTGACACTCTACCATAAAGCCCTGATTGGTGGAGTGCTGCAGAGATTGTTGTCCTTCTGGAAGGTCCTCCCATCTCCACAGAGGACAATCGGGTTCTTGGTCACCTCCCTGCCCAAGACTCTTCTCCTCCGATTGCTCAGTTTGACCAAGAGGACAGCTCAAATACATTTTTTTTTATAAATTAGCAAACATTTCTAGAAACCTGTTAGCTTTGTCATTATGGAGTATTGTGTGTAGATTGAGGACTTTTTATTCTATTTTAATCCATTTTTAGAATAAGGCTTTTAATGTGGAAACGGGTAAGTGGTCTGAATACTTTCCGAATGCACTGTATCTTTAAGATGTTGAGGGACAATAATGGAAATTCACAGAAGTAACAAGTAAAAGTAAACGTACCAATTAGTTGTCGTGTTTGTACTGATATTAAATTTGTTTATGAATTATTAAGTTAATAAATCTCGGAATGCTGTTACCAGAATTGCTACAATTGAATTGACTCCAATGGGAAATCATAGTAGTCACAAACCACTTTTGGGTCACCTGCTACTGTCGTTTCATGATCAACAACTCATGGTGTGGTTGTAGGAATGTACAAACCCTTAAGAATTTCTGTTCCCTTGACCTGGAATACTTCGCAATCAAATGCTGACCCCATTATCTCCTAAGACAATTCACAGCTGTTTGTGTCACGTCTGTGTACATTGTCCCACAATCCAACACCACGCTGGCACTCAAGGACTTACACACGGGACTTGGAACAAATTGAAAACAGCATATCCCAAGGCTGCATTCGTTGTACTTTAACAAAGGACGTTTTAGGAAAATTCTCACTAAATTCCACCAACACATCTCTTGCTTCACCCGTTGAACCATTGTTATTCTCCTTACCGAGACAGGTACAAACCCCTCCTTTGCTTTATGAGTAGTGCGTGACCCTACGGAGGCAACACATACATTCTAAGTGATTTCAATGGGTCTTTCTCCATTCTGTTTCATACTGTTCAATTAAAATTCAACCCAAAATAATTTTCTGCATTTCCTGATTTCATTTGAGATAATTGACACACTGCCATGTAGGGCTGCAGGGCTGCAAATAATCAAGGCCTTATTTTTATCCAAATGTTGCAATTGTGGTTTGACTTGCGATTTAGATCAAAACACTTGGGTGAACTGTTGGAATCATGGAAATATAATATTTAGAGTATAAATAATAGCTGATACTTAAATGCCAGGGAGAAGTTATTGTGACAGGGTAGGAACCAAAGTGTTGGTCAGTGTTTCTTAGGGGACCCTGTAATCTTTGGCTACAATAAATGTTTCTTCATTTAGCCAACATATTCATGCTTCGCCTATTCCTCTTTCAGAAGATACTGTTGCATAAACATGCAGATTTAGGGCTACACCATCGTACCCACAGCAACTATTAAAACATTCCCAAACCAGAAACCGTGAATTGATGGCAGCATTCGCATGAAACTGAAAGCGCGAACCACTGCTTTTAACCTGGGCAGGGTGACCGGAAACATGACCGAATACAAACGGTGTAGCTATTCCCTCCGCAAGGAAATCAAACAAGCTAAGCGTCAGTATAGAGACGAAGTAAAGTCGCAATTCAACAGCTCAGACACGAGGTATGTGGCAGGGTCTCCAGTCAATCACGGATTACAAAAAGAAAACCAGCCCAGTCGCAGACCAGGATGTCTTGCTCACATACAGACTAAGCAACTTCTTTGCTCGCTTTGAGGACTACAGCGCCACTGACACGGCCCGCTACCAAAACCTGCAGACTCTCCTTCACTGCAGCCGACGTGAGTAAAACATTTAAACGGGTTAACCCTCACAAAGGCTGCATCCCCAGCCGCGTCCTCAGACCATGCGCAGACCAGCTGGCTGGTGTGTTTACGGACACATTCAATCAATCCTTATCCCAGTCTGCTGTTCCCACATGCTTCAAGAGGGCCACCATTGTTCCTGTTCCCAAGAAAGCTAAGGTAACTGAGCTAAATGACTACCGCCGCGTAGCACTCCCTTCTGTCATCATGAAGTGCTTTGAGAGACTAGTCAAGGACCATATCACCTCCACCCTAGACCCACTCCAATTTGCTTACCGCCTCAATAGGTCCACAGACGACGCAATCGCAACCACACTGCACACTGCCCTAACCCATCTGGACAAGAGGAATACCAATGTGAGAATGCGTTTCATCGACTACAGCTCAGCATTTAACACCATAGTACTCTCCCAACTCGTCATCAAGCTCGAGACCCTGGGTCTCGACCCCCGCCCTGTGCAACTGGGTACTGGACTTCCTGACGGGCCGCCTCCAGGTGGTGAGGGTAGGTAACAACATCTCCACCCCGCTGATCCTCAACATTGGGGCCCCACAAGGGTGCGTTCTGAGCCCTCTCCTGTACTCCCTTTTCACCCACGACTGTGTGGCCACGCACGCCTCCAACTCAATCATCAAGTTTGCAGACGACACTACAGTGGTAGGCTTGATTACCAACAACAACGAGATGGCCTACAGGGAGGAGGTAAGGGCCCTTGGAGTGTGGTGTCAGTAAAATAACCTCACTCAACGTCAACAAAACAAAGGAGATGATCATGGACTTCAGGAAACAGCAGAGGGAGCACCCCCCTATCCACATCGATGGAACAGTAGTGGAGAGGGTAGTACGTTTTTTTTAAGTTCCTCGGCGTACACATCACGGACAAACTGAATTGGTCCACCCACACAGACAGCGTGGTGAAGGCGCAGCGGCGCCTCTTCAAACTCAGGAGTCTGAAGAAATTCGTCACCAAAAGCACTCACAAAGTTTTACAGATGCACAATCGAGAGCATCCTGTTGGGCTGTATCACCGCCTGGTACGGCGACTGCTCCGCCCACAACCATAAGGCTATCATCCAGAAGGCGAGGTCAGTACATGTGCATCAAAGCAGGGACCGAGAGACTGAAAATCAGCTTCTATCTCAAGGCCATCAGACTGTTAAACAGCCACCACTAATATTGAGTGGCTGCTGCCATACATGTAACTAATGTTTCACTATCTACTTTAAACAATGCCACCCTACGTTACTCATCTCATATGTATATACTGTACTCGATACCATCTACTGCATCTTGCCTATGCCGTACTGCATCTTGCCTATGCCGTTCTGTACCATCACTCATTCATAGATCTTTATTCACATATTCTTCATCCCTTTACACTTGTGTGTATAAGGTAGCTGTTGAGAAATTGTTAGGTTAGATTACTCATTGGTTATTACTGCATTGTCGGAACTAGAAGCACAAGCATTTCGCTACACTCGCATTAACATCTGCTAACCATGTGTATGTGACAAATACAATTTGATTTGGTATTGGGCTGTATAGCTAGCTAAGTTTGCTCTAACTCAGTATATTTATTAGCTAGCTAGCCAGCTAACTATCAATTTGCATTAGCTGCGAACAAGATTTAGCTGAACCTTGCTAAGAAAAAACAAACTAGATTTTTGCAGATGTAATAGAAACAAACTAGTAGTGTAATTTTAGAACACATTTGGAGTTATATTAAAAAGCAAAGTGGAAACAACATCATGGTCATCAACATTGTTTCATGTGACCCGATTGACCATGCAGACTGAACGCAAGTGTCGCGAGGTCAAGTAACAAAAAATGCTCTCCTTGATTGACGGGTCGGGGCTAGGTCTGTGTGGAAAGTGGCATGGTGAGAGTGGAGAGGGATGACTCAAGTAGCGGTGTAAACTACACAAATGTACTTTACACACGGCCTGTAACATTTAACAAACCAAACATTTAAATACTGTTATAGAAGGTAAAGTAAAAACCCAAACTGGTTCATGCATCAATACTGGTGTATATAGTAAAATAAGGTATACCGCCCAGCCCTAGACAACACCTTCATTCTCCATCTCCCAGCCTATAGGCAGAAATTCAAACTGGAAGTACCCGTGGTAAGGTCTGTTCAACGCTGGAAACTGGAAACACTGCTGAGTACAAACAGACCACCTATGACCTCCGCAAGACAATTAGAGACACAAAGACCTTACAAGTGGAATCGCAATTCAACGGCTCAGACACGACCCATGTGGACTTCAGACAATCATGGATTACAAAGGGAAAACCAACCTATATGAGAGTAATACGGTGCCTACAGACCCCTTGACTTATTTCACATGTATTTCACATGTTGTTATGTTACAGCCTTATTCTAAAATTGATTAATCTTTTTTCCAAACATCAATCTACACATAATACCCCAAAATGAAAAAAACAAAAACAGGTTTTTAGGAACAAAAATTCACTTACATAAAAAATAACCATACCTTATTTACTTAAGTATTCAGACCCTTTGCTATGAGACTCAAAATTGAGCTCCGGTGCATCCTGTTTCCATTGATCACCCTTGATGTTTCTATAACTTGATTGGAGTTCACCTGTGGTAAATTCAATTGATTAGACATGATTTGGAAAGACACACAGTTGGTCTATATAAAGGTCCCACTGTTGACAGTGCATATCAGAGCAAAAACATAGCCATGAGGTCGAAGGAATTGTCCATAGAGCTCCGAGACAGGATTGTGTCGAGGCACAGATCTGGGGAAGGGTACCAGAAATATTCTACAGCATTGAAGGTCCCCAAGAACACAATGGCCTCCATAATTCTTAAATGGAAGGACTCTTCCTAGAGCTGGCGGTCTGGCCAAACTGAGCAATCGGAGAAGGGCATTGGTCATGGAAGTGACCAAGAACCTGATGGTCACTCTGACAGAGCTCCAAAGTTCCTCTGTCCAGAAGGACAACCATCTCTGCAGCACTCCACCAATCAGGCATTTATGATAGTGACCAGACGGAAGCCACTCCTCAGTAAAAGGCACATGACAGCCTGCTTGGAGTTTGACAAAAGGCACGTAAAGGACTCTCAGACCATGAGAAACAAGATTATCTTATCTGATGAAAGAAATATTGAATTTTTTGGCCTGAATGCCAAGCGTCACATCTGGAGGAAACCTGGCACCATCCCTATGGTGAAGGATGGTGGTGGCAGCATCATGCTGTGGGGATGTTTTTCATTGGCAGGGACTGAGACTAGTCAGGATCGAGGGAAACAGGAATGGATTCAAGTACAGAGATCCTTGAAGAAAACCTGCTCATGAACGCTCAGGACCTCGGACTGATGTGAAGGTTCACCTTCCATCAGAACAACGACTCTAAGCACACAGCCAAGACAACACAGGAGTGGCTTCGGGACAAGTCTCAATGTTCTAGAGTGGCCTAGCCAGATCCCGTAATTGAATCCTGTCATATCTCTGGAGGGACCTGAAAATAGCGGAGCAGCTACGCTCCCCATCCAACCTGACAGCTTGAGAGGATCTGCAGAGAATATCCCCAAGGCTTGTAGCGTCATATCCAAGAAGACACTAGGCTATAACTGGCAACTTCATTAAATAGTACCCCCCCCCCCCAAAAAAAAGTCTCGATGGTGAAGAGGTGACTCTGGGATGCTGGCTTTCTAGGCAGAGTTTCAATAAAAAAGCCATATCTCAGACTGGCCAATAAAAAGAAAAAATGTAGATGGGCAAAAGAACAGACACTGGACAGATGAACTCTGCCTAGAAGGCCAGCATCCCAGAGTCACCTCTTCACCTTTTGATGTTGAGACTGTTGACATTTATTTAAGGAAGCTGCCAGTTGAGGACTTGTGAGGCGTCTGTTTCTCAAACTAGTCACTCTAATATACTTGTCCTCTTGCTCAGTTGTGCACCGGGGCCTCCCACTCCTCTTTCTATTCTGGTTAGAGCCAGTCTGCGCTGTTCTGTGAAGGGAGTAGTACACAGCGTTGTATGAGAATTTCAGTTTCTTGGCAATTTCTCGCATGGAATAGCATTAATTTCTCAGAAGAAGAATCGACTGACGAGTTTCAGAAGAAAAGTCTTTGTTTCTGGCCATTTTGAGCCTATAATCAAACCCACAAATGCTGATGCTCCAGATACCCAACAAGTCTAAAGAAGGCCAGTTGTATTGCTTATTTAATCAGGACAACAGTTTTCAGCTGTGCTAACATAATTGCGAAATGGTTTTCTAATTAGCCTTTTAAAATTATAAACTTGGATTTGCAAACCCAATGCGCCATTAGAACACGAGTGATGGTTTCTGATAATGGGCCTATGTAGATATTCCATAAAAAAATCTGTCATTTCCAACTACAATAGTCATTTACAACAATAGCAATGTCTGCTGGAATTCTGATCAATTTTATGTTATTTTAATGGACAATAAAAATGCTGAAGGCCACCATTGGTGGATTGATTGTCAATGTGTGTTTGCTTACTAGCCACACGTCAGGCAGGCCAAGGGTTAAGCCTTTACCTTTTCAACCAGCTTGGTCTTTTGTGTGGTATTGTTCTTGAACTACCAAATTGATGGGTATTGTCATTAGGTTCCATTAGGCTTGTTCCATCTGGGAAGGAGGGAAATTGTATTATGATGTGTCTGAGACTGCCGTAATCAGATCTGTTGGTCAAAATCTGGGAAGTGACTACCTCTGGATGGCTTTTGCTCCGTCGTGGTTGGAGGCCTCTGAACTTGGAGTGAACTGAGGATGGAAAATCTTCTGCATTGTTTTTCTATTTCAGAAACAATGACAAGTTAGACACTGCATGTTTGAGACCTCTGGCCTGATGTACTATCAACAGCAGAGAAAGTAGGCTGCACTAGACACGTTGGGGAAACCTGTTATCTTTGATATCAGTGGTAATCTTCTTGAACTGCACTTTTGGTTAAGGGCTTGTAAGTAAGCATTTCACGGTAGTCTTAACTTGTTGTATTCTGTGTATGTGACAAAGTTTGATTTGATTTTAATGGTGGTAAGGAGAGGAGGAAAGGAAGCCATGAAGATCTGATTTAGCCTCTGATTCCCTCCTTACTCTTCTCTCTTCTCATCTACTCCGCCCCCTCTCTCCAGATGCTGCAGGATTGTGCGAAGGCTCGTCGGGAGGTAGAGCTCCACTGGAGGGCGTCGCCCTGCTCTCACATCGTACGCATCATGGACGTCTACGAAAACCTCTACCAAAGCAGGAAGTGCTTGCTCATCGTCATGGAGTGGTGGGTGACTGACACACACACACACACACACACACGCACATTTAGCCTATGTTATTCAGTGTTTTCTCTCTCCATTTTAGTATGGATGGAGGTGAGCTATTCAGCCATATTCAAGACCGGGGGAACCAGGCATTCACAGAAAGAGGTAATGAGTAGGGCTGTTAACGGGGACCGTATTACCGTCACACCGGCGGTAACGAGTCATGACAGTCAAATTCCATGTGACCGTTTAGTCACGGTAGTTGGGCTTCTCCAAGCTCTGATGCTGCTGATGGTCATTAGTAGCCTACCAAACTTGCTAACTGCCTGGTCCTCAGCACTCTATTGTCCCTATAATCACTCTGACATCAATGCAAATGTGATCTCAAATCTAATCAAACACTTCATGAGAGCTCATGTTGTGCAACATTTCTAGGCATAGTTGACACCAGGGTTGGGAAGTAACGGATTACATGTAACCTGTTACATGTAAGGGATTACGAAAAACCGGTAACTAATCCTTTACCAGCTAAAATATTGTCATCAGAATACAGATACTTTTGAAAAACTAGAGAATTACATCGAGGATTACTTTTAAATTCAGAAAGGATGTTTGCGTAAGAAAATATTTGACACTTCTCTAATAATCATTGAAGAAAGTTGCAAGTTGTTAAGTTTGTTCCACCGGAGTGAGTCTAATATGATGACATGCCAAATGTGTAGGCTACAGTACAAGCTATGTCTGTCAATGGTGCGACTGCTGTCGCCAGCCAAAGATTACCCAACTTTAATAATAGCTTGTAGGCAAGGATGACAGCAGTGGTGTAGTCTACGGCGATACGGATATCACTTATTAGTGATATCTACGTAGCGCATTGATGTGAATCCCACTGCTGTGCTCTCGTTTAGCTATTTGTGCCCTACGGATTGTGGTTGTTGTGTGGATGGCTGTTCACAAATTTCAATGTGTATTTGAACTCTAATGGTTGAATTCAAGAGGTTTAAGCTGCCTATCAACCATTGTTTTTGAAACCAGTGGAACATGTGCTCTTGCAACAGCAGATCCCAGCCTATGGAATAAAAGTGGGGCTTTTATTGCTCAATCTAATTCATGCAAATAAGGAAAATATTTATCAATAGGCCTAATTTGCAGACTTTTGATATACTTAAAGGGACAATCTGTAGTTGCTACATCCATTTTTGGACTCAATTCAATTATATTTACAAATAATAACATAAATTATATATATTAATGTAGCAGAAAGAGATGGGTTAGAAGAAGCCTACAAAACCAACCCATAAAGTAAAATGTAACATCCATATATGGCCAGCTATGTAAACTTTAACATTGATTTATTTACATTTACATTTAAGTCATTTAGCAGATCCTGCAATAGATGTCGTTCAATTGGTAACATACATTTTTGTCTTCTAATGACTCTTAAGGGGAAAGTAATCTAAAAGTAACTGAATGTAATCAGATTACTGAGTTTGGGTAATCCAAAAGTGACATTAATGATTACAATTTTGGACAGGTATCTCGTAACTGTAACTGATTACCCAATCCTACCCAATCCTGGATGACATATTTTTTTCCGCTGCCCCTGTTTCGAGACAGGTGCATGATAATGGTCCATTCTAAATCAAAACACATTTCACATGTGTATTATTTAGGATATGGAAAGGCAAACTTAAATCAAAAATAGAGTGATGGGTGACAATATTAGCCTATCACTTGTGAATGATGCCTAGATGTTGCGCATGCTTTTTTGACTTTTTCCAAATCATAGTCGCACACCTAATGTAGCCTAGCCCATAGGCCTATATGTTCTGGTAAGGTTTGTATAACAACTAAGGTGGGCAAATAACTTCTTTAAATGAAACGCATTAATCTGCTTTACATCGGGTGTAGAGCCTAACTGCCATGCATACACAGTGCGTGAATTTCAAATTTGGAGAAGATCATTTTCACCATAAACATGCACCTTTTTATAATAAAAGCATTACATGCACTTTTGAGAATGGTGTTTTCCTGCTAATGGAACATTCGCTCGTATAGCCTAATAGTTGATCAACATTTTAAGCTAAACATTCTCATCTGTTGAGTTTGGTTCATTGCTTAAAACAGGTTTTTTGATGCTAGTGGTTGTATTAATTTGGGATCTATTGTAACTCACAGCTGTCCCAGACTATGTTTTGGAATATTTATTTCTCGCAAAGAATGGGGTAGGTCAACCTTCGAACTGTGGGGTATAGTAGATTGACATAGGCTATTGCTTTTGCTTTTTGTTAGGCCTACTCATCTTGTTGGCAGACAAAGTAAATATGGACAGTTCTTACAATATCTTTAATATGCACCTCGGCATTGGATAAGGATGAGCACAGTTGCGTCCCCAATGTTGGTCTTCACTTGTAGCCTGTGAGACAGACTTGATCACATGACGTAGAGCCATGTGAGTGAGCGGTGCTTCGGCACTCAGCCTGGAGAAGGGCATTATAATTATTATATTCAGCACAAGGGCCACTGGCCACAAAATGCATGGATTCTTTTAGGGGGCATCTGTAGCTGGGAAATTCGAGGCATTATCAAGTGCTTGTCATATTGTGAATGAGAGACCGATGCGATGACGTGTGTACAGCCTTCGTAAAAAAACAGCCGAGCACATGCCTTTCATGCAGCCTTAGAATTTATTGAAAATGAAAACATGCAGTTGAAGTCGGAAGTTTAACCTTTTGCGACGAGCAAACCCGTAGCCTCAAACGCATTAGCATAACGCAACGGACATAAATACCCCTATAAACTTTTCCTATTCATGAAAATCGCAAATGAATTGAAATAAATATATTCAAACACAAGCTTAGCCTTTTGTTAACACCACACATCTCAGATTTTCAAAATATGCGTTACAGCCAACGCTAGACAAGCATTTGTGTAAGTTTATCATGGCATAATGCTATGCTAGGGTCTGCTGGCAGCAGGCAACATTTTCACGAAAATAAGAAAAGCAACCAAATTAAATAATTTACCTTTGAAGAACTTCAGATGCTTTCACTTAGGAGACTCCCAGTTAGATAGCAAAAATATTATTTTTGTAGGCGAAATAGCTCCCGTTTGTTCATCATGCTTGGCTGAGAAATCGACCCTAAAATGCTACCACTATTAACGCCAAACTTTTTTCAAAATTTGCTCCATAATATCGACAAACACGGCAAACGTTGTTTAGGATCCATCCTTAAGGTGTTTTTAACAAATATATTCAATAATATATATGTCAAGGCAGTTGGTTTCTCATAAGAAGCGATTGGGAAAAATGGCTACCTCAGTATTTTACGCAAGGTTTTCTGAAAATACGCAAGGTTTTCTGCGGGATGTGACCACATGCTATATATGGTCCCTTAAAGCCATTCTTCAAGGGAAATGTCTAAAAAGACGTCATAATGCTGTAGACACCTTGGGGAAAACGTAAGCTCATTCGTAGCTCATTCACAGCCATATAAGGAGTTATTGGCATGAGGTGGTTTCAAAAAATGTGGCACTTCCTGGTTGGATTTTTATCTGGGTTTCGCCTGTAACATCAGTTCTGTGGCACTCACAGACAATATCTTTGCAGTTTTGGAAACGTCAGTGTCTTCTTTCCAAAGCTGTCAATTATATGCATAGTCGAGCATCTTTTCGTGACAAAATATCTTGTTTAAAACGGGAACGTTTTTCATCCAAAAATAAAATAGCGCCCCCTAAATCCAACTGGTTAACAAATTTCTTGTTAAATTATAGTTTTGGCAAGTCGGTTAGGACATCTACTTTGTGCATAACACAAGTCATTTTTCCAACAATTGTTTACAGACAGATTATTTCACTTATAATTCACCGTATCACAATTCCAGAAGTTTACATACACTAAGTTGACTGTGCGTTTAATCAGTGTGGAAAATTACAGAAAATGATTTCATGGCTTTAGAAGATTCTGATAGGCTAATTGACTTCATTTGAGTTGATTGGAGGTGTACATGTGGATGTATTTCAAGCACTACCTTCAAACTCAGTGCCTCTTTGCTTGACATAATGGGAAAATCAAAAGAAATCAGCCAAGACCTCAGAAAACAAATTGGAGACCTCCACAAGTCTGGTTCATCCTTGGGAGCAATTTCCAAATGCCGTAAGGTACCACGTTCATCTGTACAAACAATAGTACACAAGCATAAACACCATGGGACCACGCAGCCGTCATACCGCTCAGGAAGGAGACGCGTTCTGTCTCCTAGAGATGAACGAACTTTGGTGTGAAAAATGCAAATCAATCCCAGAGTAAAACAAGTCCTATATCAACATAACCTGAAAGGTCACTCAGCAAGGAAGAAGCCACTGCTCCAAAACCTCCATGAAAAAGCCAGACTATGGTTTGCAACCGCACATGGGAACAAAGACCGTACTTTTTGGAGAAATGTCCTCTGGTCTGATGAAACAAAAACAGAACTGTTTGGCCATAATGACCGTCATTATGTTTGGAGGAAAAAGGAGGAGGCTTGCAAGCCGAAGAACACCATCCCAACTGTGAAGCATGTGGGTGGCAGCATCATGTTGTGGGGTGTTTTGCTGCAGGAGGGACTGGTGCACTTCACAAAATAGATGGCATCATGAGGTAGGAAAATTATGTGTATATATTGAAGCAACATCTAAAGACATCAGTCAGGAAGTTGAAGCTTGGTCGCAAATGGGTCTTCCAAATGGACAATGACCCCAAACATACTTCCAAAGTTGTGGCAAAATAGCTTAAGGAAAACAAAGTCAAGGTATTGGAGTGGCCATCACAAAGCCCTAACCTCAATAATATAGAACATTTGTGGGCAGAACTGGAAAAGTCTGTGTGAGCAAGGAGGCCTACAAACCTGACTCAGTTACACCAGCTCTGTCAGGAGGAATGGGCCAAAATTCAAACAATTTATTGTCGGAACCTTGTGGAAGGCTACCCGAAAGTTAAACAATTGACCCAAGTTAAACAATTTAAATGCAATGCTACCAAATACTAATTGAGTGTATGTATACTTCTGACCCACTGGGAATGTGATGAAAGAAATAAAAGCTGAAAAAAATCATTCTCTCTAGTATTATTCTGACATTTCATATTCTTAAAATAAAGTGGTGATCCTAATTTACCTAAAACAGGGAATTTTTACTGGGATTCAATGTCAGGAATAGTGAAAAACTGAGTTTAAACGTATTTGGCTAAGATGTATGTAAACTTCCGACTTCAACTGTAGCCCAACTAAAATTACGTAAATAACTCTACATTAAGAATATAGGAGTACCTATTTCTTTGTTAACCACTCAACACAGAATAGCTGCATGAGTGCACTCCCTCATTGTATTCATCTATGTTCAATTGTGTTCTAGGCAAATGTCTGCTAAATGAACTACTGTTGCCCACAGCCATATGGCATAGGCAGGTCAGGGCCTAACATAAGGACAACTCAAGAGTATGCTATTCTGTTAATCTGAAATATACAATTTTTTTCATATCATGTTTCTTTAGACCTGTCTAAAATAAAGAATGTATTGATTGTGATTGTGTAGGCTATATTACATGGCTTTATTAGACTTTTTAAAAGGTAAATGTTCCAAAGGTCTTAATCAGTGGCTTGTAGGCTATGCATGGAAGCCAGTAGATGCTAAATGTGTATGTTAATTAACGGTCAGTTACCGTGGGATGAGCAGTTATTTGCTTGACAATCACCGGCTGCCAAAATTTCATGACCCCCACTGCCCTAATGATGAATGAAAAATATTCTCTCTAATTTCTGACCATATGAATAATGTATCCCTTCTAGAGGTCGACCGATTAACTAGGGCCGATTTTCAAGTTTTCTTAACAATCATTAATCTGCCTTTTTGGACGCTGATTAAATTGCAATCCACGGAGACTGCGTGGCAGGCTGACCACCTGTTGCGAGTGCAGCATCAAAAGGACCTTGTGGCTACAAGGAGCCAAGGTAAGTTGCTAGCTAGCATTAAACGTAACTATATATAAAAAACGATCAATCTTCACATAATCACAAGTTAACTACACATGGTTGATGTAATTACTAGGTTAACTATCTTGTCCTGTGTTGCATATAATCACTGCGGTGCCTGTTAATTTATCATCGAGTCACAGCCTACTTCAACTTCGCTCAATGGGTGCTGATTTCACAAAAGAGCATCTGTGAAAAAAGCACAATCGTTGCACTAATGTACCTAACCGTCAACATCAATACTTTTTCTTAAAATCAATACACATAAATATATTATTTTAAACCTGCTTATTTAGTTAAAAGCTTCATGTTAGCAGGCAATATTAACTTGTAGTGAAATTGTGTCACTTCTCTTGCGTTCAGTGCAAGCAGAGTCAGGATATATGCAGCAGCTTGGGCCACCTGACTCGTTGCAAACTGTGTGAAGACCATTTCTTCCCAACAAAGACCGTAATTTATTTGCCAGAATTTTACGTACTTATGACATGCATTGCACAACCTTCAATGTTAACAGCAATATTTAGATTTAGGGTTGCACCCGTTTGATAAAATACAGAACGCTTCGGTAATACACTGAAAGAAAAAAAAAACGTTTTGTTTTTTAAATGGTAGTTTCCAGATTTGACCATATTAATGACCAAAGGCTCGTTTTTCTGTGTGTTTTAGTATATTATAATTAAGTCTATGATTTGATAGAGCAGTCTGATTGAGCGGTGGTAGGCAGCAGCAGGCTCGTAAGCATTCATTCAAACAGCACTTTACTGCGTTTGCCAGCAGCTCTTAGCAATGCTTGTTTCATTATTTATTTGAGACAATTGATTTTATTTATGTATTATATTAAGTTAAAATAAAGTGTTCATTGTTCATTCAGTATTTTTGTAATTGTCACGTATGTATGTATGTATGTATGTATGTATGTATGTATGTATGTATGTATGTATGTATGTATGTATGTATGTATGTATGTATGTATGTATGTATGTATGTATGTATGTATGTATGTATGTAAATAAGTAAAATCATCTGGGTTAATCTGTTCTGGCTTATTTCGGTCCTCCAATTTGTATCGGCGTTTAAAAATCTAACTCTGTCTTTCTCTTCTCTCCCACCCCGTCTAGAGGCCTCTGACATCATGAAGAGTATAGGAGAAGCTATCCAGTACCTGCATGCCATTGACATCGCTCACAGAGACATTAAGGTAAAGTCTGTCTGGTGATTCAATGAACAGAATTATACTAAACATCTCTTTGCGTACATGTTAAGTCCAATAAATAATTATGCTATTTTCTCCTCCGTCAGCCAGAAAATCTGTTGTACACTTCCAAAAAACCAGATGCACTCCTTAAACTAACCGATTTTGGGTTTGCCAAAGAAATCACGACACTCAACTCCCTGGCAACGCCATGCTACACCCCCTATTATGTTGGTAAGGGCACGCAACTCAGTCTTACTGACTGGTTTAATAGTACGGCCTAGCCTGTTAGTATAATTATTTGTGAATATTTACATTTACATTTAAGTCATTTAGCAGACGCTCTTATCCAGAGCGACTTACAATACAAAATATTTCAGTGGCATTGATTATTAAGTTCATAAAATATAAGGCTTCAATGTATTTTGAGTCTGTATTTCCTCTCCTTGATCACAGCCCCTGAGGTTCTTGGTCCAGAGAAGTACGACAAATCCTGTGATATGTGGTCTCTGGGTGTTATCATGTATATCCTGTAAGTGATACAAAATAGCTTGACAGCATGAATCAATTCCCAATAACTGCGCTGTACAAGATGTACGACCTTACGTGGTTATTATATATTCTCCTCTCCTCCTACCACCTAGGCTGTGTGGATATCCTCCCTTCTACTCTAACCACGGCCTGGCCATCTCCCCTGGGATGAAAAAGCGCATCAGGAACGGACAGTACGAGTTCCCCAACCCAGAGTGGTCTGACGTGTCAGAAGACGGTAAGAGAGAGAGAAGACAGATATTTACAGTTGAATTTGGAAGTTTACATGCACCTTAGCCAAATACATTTAAAGTCCGTTTTTCACAATTCCTGACATTTATCCCTAGTAAAAATTCCCTGTCTTAGGTCAGGATCACCACTTTATTTTAAGAATGTGAAATTTCAGAATAATAGTAGTGATTTATTTCACTTTTATTTCTTTCATCACATTCCCAGTGGGTCAGAAGTTTACATTCACTCAATTAGTATTTGGTAGCATTGCCTTTAAATTGTTTAACTTGGGTCAAATGTTTTGGCTAGCCTTCCACAGGCTTCCCACAATAAGTTGGGTGAATTTTGGCCCATTCCTCCTGACAGAGTCAGGTTTGTAGGCCTCCTTGCTCGCACATGCTTTTTCAGTTCAACCCACACATTTTCTATAGGATTGAGGTCAGATCTTTGTGATGGCCACTCCAAAACCTTGACTTTGTTGTTCTTAAGCCATTTTTCCAAAACTTTGGAAGTATGCTTGGGGTCATTGTCCATTTGGAAGACCCATTTGCGACCAAGCTTTAACTTCCTGACGGATGTCTTGATGTTGCTTCAATATATCCACATACTTTTCCTACCTCATGATGCCACCTATTTTGTGAAGTGCACCAGTCCCTACTTCAGCAGAGCACCCCCTCAACATGATGCTGCCGCCCCCGTGCTTCACGGTTGGGATGGTGTTCTTCGGCTTGCAAGCGTCCCCCTTTTTCCTCCAAACATAACAATGGTCATTATGGCCAAACAGTTCTATTTTTGTTTCATCAGACCAGAGGACATTTCTCCAAAAAGTACGATCTTTGTCCCCATGTGCAGTTGCAAACCGTAGTCTGGCTTTTTCATGGCGGTTTTAGAGCAGTGGCTTCTTCCTTGCTGAGCGGCCTTTCAGGTTATGTCGATGTAGGACTCATTTTACTGTGGATATAGATACTTTTGTACCTGCTTCCTCCAACATCTTCTCAAGGTCCTTTGCTGATGTTCTAGGATTGGTTTGCACTTTTCGCACCAAAGTATGTTCATCTCTAGGAGACAGAACGTGTCTCCTTCCTGAGCGGTATGATGGCTGCGTGGTCCCATGGTGTTTATACTTGCGTACTATTGTTTGTACAGATGAACGTGGTAACTTCAGGCATTTAGAAATTGCTCCCAAGGATGAACCAGACTTTTTTCTGCGGTCTTGGCTCATTTCTTTTGATTTTCCCATGATGTCAAGCAAAGAGTTTGAAGGTAGTTCTTGAAATACATCCACAGGTACACCTCCAATTGACTCAAATGATGTCAGTTAGCCTATCAGAAGCTTCTAAATCCATGACATCATTTTCTGGAATTTTCCAAGCTCTTTAAAGGCACAGTCAACTTAGTATGTATGAACTTCAGACCCACTGGAATTGTGATAAGTTATATTATCTGTCTGTAAACAATTGTTGGTTAAATTACTTGTGTCATGCACAAAGTAGATGTCCTAACCGACTTGCCAAACTGTTGTTTAACAAGAAATTTGCGGAGTGGTTGAAAAACTAGTTTTAATGACTCCAACCTAAGTGTATGTAATTATCTGACTTCAACTGTATATGGGCTGGATTCAAAATGAATATCTTGACTTTGATGGTAATTACGTGAATTGCTTAACTTTGTTTTCCTGTGTTTTCTCTCTCCCAGCCAAACAGTTGATCCGTCACTTACTGAAGACTGAGCCCACCCAGAGGATGAGCATCACAGAGTTCATGAACCACCCCTGGATCAATGTAATCACAGCACCCTTCTGTTGTCCAGGCAGTTGGACCATGATGCAGTCGTTGTCGATTGTTATGAAGATACATACTGATTATTCACTAGAAACTTTCAATGCAACTAGACCACAAGAAGACAACAGAAGAGTGCAATAAATGGTTGTTTTTTTTCTGAATGGAATTTCACAATTCTCAAAAGTTATCATATTACATTTTTATTTAACCTTAATTTATCTAAGTTAGTCTCTTTGAGTTAAACATATATTTTTCAGAGGGGCCTGGTCCAACCAAGACAGCAGCAGAGGGAAACAATTATTCAGACAAAATATCAAACATAACATATACACTGGGTATAGAAAGTCCCCACCCCCTTTCAAAATCTTCACCTTTTTGTTGCCATACAGCCTGAAATGAAAATGCATTAAGTCAGACCTTTTCTGGCTTTTGCACATTAACCCACAATATCGAGGTGGGGGGAAAAATCTAGAAAATGTATTGACATGAATACAGTAAAATACCCTGTTTGGATATGTGAACACCCCCCTGAGTAAATACTTGGAACCACCTTTTGCTTGAATTACAGCCACGAGTCTCTTTTTGAATATGCCTCTACTTACTTTGTAATATTTGCGCATTCTTCCTTGTAGAGTTGTTCAAACTCAGACAAATTGCATGGTGACCCTTCACAGACTACAATCTTTGAGTCATTCCACAGAGTTTCAATGGGATTTAGGTCGGTGCTCTGTCTAGGACACTCAAGGATATTCACCTTCTTGTCCTTCAGCCACTGTACTGTTACTTTGGCAGTGTGCTTTAGATCACATTTCAACATGACAAATAGCCTATCTTCCGATATTCAATTTCTTGGCGGAGGGCTGCAGGTCTTCCTCAAGAATCTGTCGGTATTTTGTACTGTCCATTTTCCCTTCTATTCTGACAAGTGCTCCAGTCCCTGCTGAAGATAAACACCCCATCAACAGGATGCTGCCACCGCCAAGCTTTACTCTAGGCATGGGGTTCTTTAGGTGGAAAGATGTTGGGTTTTGACCACAGCACCTCTTGCCACTTAGCCTCAGAATCTACAATGTGCTTTTTGGCAAAGCTCAAACAAGACTTGATGTGGCTTTTTTTGAGGAGGTTTTTTTTTCTTGCCACACTCCCATAGAGGCCAGATTTGTGGAGCGCTTGTGATATTGTGGTCATATGCACGCACACGTTGACCATTCTTTGCCGTAAAGACCTGAAAGCTCCTTCAAAGTTGCCATTTGCTTCTTGTTAGCCTCTGATCAGTCTCCTCCTTGCCCGATCATTCAGTTTGGAGGGACAGCCTGAACTATGTAGGGTCTGGGTGATGCCATACGCCTTCCACTTCTTACTAATGGTCTTAACTGTGCTTCGGGGAATAGACCAAGCCTTTGACATTTGTTTTATATCAATCCCGACTTTCCACAATTTTATCTCGTAGATCATTTGAAAGTACCTTTCCGCCCATAGTGGATTCTTTGCTTTGAATTGTACTACTAAGCAGTGGAGTCCTCTATGAACAACTCCTTTTATTCGGAACAAATCAACATCACTACAATTGACCACAGAAGCCAATTAGCTTGATTTGTGATCTGGAAGATGGTTGGTTATACTTCAAGTTTGCAATTGCAATTCTAAGGGGGTGGTGTTCACTTATCCAAATAGGGTATTTGACTGTTTTACTTGTAATTAATTTTCAGAGTAAAAAATATATAAATCACTTGGATTTTGTGGGTTACTGTGTGTAAATAAAGCTGGAAAAAGTCACATTTTGTGTTTTAAATTTCAGGCTGTAAGGCAACAAAAGGTGAACATTTTGAAAGGGGGTGGTGACTTTCTATACCCACTGTTAGCAGTTGATGTTATTCTTCAATAACACATCCCCCAAAGCAAATCAGGGGGAGAAAATCATAGATGTTATGCTGGGAAGTAGATGGTCGATGTTCATTCTTCCCTGTCCTCAATGATTCTCCACAAAACAAAGACACGGGAGGTAATTTATAACCCCTAACCCGAGCCTTTGCTTGACCAATTAGAATTCCTTGCAGTAAAATAAATAAAAAAATTAAAAAGTTATTCTGTTATAGGCTCAATGTATGGACGATTCTGACCAATGAGATCTTGCCACATGAATCCAGAACTGAAACCCCTACACAGATTCTAACCAGATGTTGAATTGAAAATCAACTATTTCCATTGATCGTTAATTTCCTATTGACCTCTAGTCCTCTGTGTGTTATCCTAAAATATTCTTATACCACTGTACATTACAATTGCCAGCAGCATACCACCCTGCATACCATTGCTGGTTTGCTTCTGAAGCTAAGCAGGGTTGGTCCTGGTCAGTTCCTGGATGGGAGACCAGATGCTGCTGGAAGTGGTGTTGTAGGGCCAGTAGGAGGCACTCTTTCATCTGGTCTAAAAAAATACATCTTTCAGATGGGACATTAAACGGGTGTCCTGACTCTCTGAGGTCATTGAAGATCCCATGGCACTTATCGTAAGAGTAGGGGTGTTAACCCCGGTGTCCTGGCTAAATTCCCAACCTGGCCCTCAAAACATCATGGTCACCTAATAATCCCTAGTTTACAATTGGCTCATTCATCCCCCTCCTCTCCACTGTAACTATTCCCCAGGTCGTTGCTGTAAATGAGAACATGTTCTCAGTCAACTTACCTGGTAAAATAACAGATAAATAAATAAAATAAAAGGAAACATACAGGCGTCATGGATGAAGTTAATCATATGTACCACCGCATGAACTCCTAATGACAATCACATTCCTCAGTCAACTAAACTAATCTGGCCATGTGATGTCAACACGACACATTTGCTGTTGTAGCATATTATGTTGCTGCAATCACATCCTTTTCTTGCCTGGTCCAGTCTGTTTGTGCTTAAGCTAACTCCTCTCTGTTTCGCTTCTTTGACATACCAAAGAAACTTGTCTCACAGTAATGGTAACTTGGCAACCATAAAACCACATACGGTATGGGACCGGGATATTCTTTTACAACATGTTTTTTGTAATAATTGACCTCCCTAGAGTTGCTGAATACTTTTCACATTTCCTATTTGATCCTATATTCATGTTCCTTGATTGGACACAATGCTTTTTCCAAAGCAATGCGCTAACCTAAGCTGGTCTCCCTACAGCAGTCTATGGAGGTCCCTCAGACCCCTCTCCACACCAGTCGTGTGCTGCAGGAGGAGCAGGACGTCTGGGAGGAGGTCAAGGTGAGCACTGGCACTGCAGTGATGTGAATGCATTCTTTCTGCATCTAACTTGGATCCACACACCTCTAGCATGCAGAGCACAAAAACAACAATATCCTACTATAGACTGTACAAAAATACAGTGTTTTGGTCTGCTTCTATCTACATAATTGCACATTTGCTCCTTTGGATGTTCTTGGTCCTTTACACATTATGTATAATTGTTTCTATGTGATTTGCTCATGGTGTGATTGTTGTTACTAGGAGGAAATGACAAGTGCCCTGGCAACCATGAGAGTGGACTATGAGCAAATCAAAATCAAGACCATCGAGGATTCGACCAATCCGCTGCTGATTAAGAGAAGGAAGAAAGCAAACAATGCAGCCACTAAACCACCGGGCCTGTGAAACAAAATACACCGCACATACCCTTCCATGCGGTGAAAGAGAGCTGATAGGGCAAACAGGGATTATTAAAGGGTGACAGTCTGAATCTCCAGAAATATTACTTTTCCAGTTCTTTGAACCTCCTTTTTAGTTGTTTTATTCTCATCGTTTTTACCCCATTTTAATGTTTTTTTCCCCCACCTTGCTATTCTAAAGAACCATTTTTTTTTTGTTGCTTTTTTGTCCACATAGAGATCAGATGTTTATCGTCACGTCTCGGTGATGTACTGGGTTTTTCTGTCGTTGTTGCTGATCACTGCAAGCTGACTGCACTGTAACTAATCCAGTATCTTGACCCAGCTCTGTTCTGTGTTTTATCATTGTTGATTCCCCTCGGTATTGGCCACATGTTTTTCTAACTTTATCTGTGGGTCTTCAGATGATACTGCCATGAAAACATTGAATGCTTCTCCAGTTATACTGTGGATCCATAATATTTTTCTGCTATGCAATTGGTTAACTCTACACAATGGAGGAAGCAACACTTTTCTTTATGTTTAATTGGATGTCCTTTAGTTTCTTCCTCCTTTAGTTGTCATTCATTTTATATACTTATTCACACCTCACACCAACAATATACATTGTCTATTTGTTGTGTGGGGTTTTTGTTGCCCTGAACTCTCTGATTTTGTTTTGATTGGACTTCTAAGTTGTATGACTGCAGTTGACTGTGTTTTCATTGTTGGTTGGGTTTGATTTCTTAGCCAACGCACCCATAGCCAAAGTTAGAGTCACCATATTTTTTTAGAGTGGACTGACTGTTTAGAAAGACTGTGCCTTGAGGACATTGGGAAAAATCCTTACTTGATATTTGTGCTCACAGCCCAACTTTTCACACATCTATCTCCCATTGAGGTTATATGCATGATTGACACAAGTTCAAGGTCTGTGCACTAATCTCAAATTAGTTTTTTTCCCGGTGTGATGACAGTGGGGGAATATTCAAGCCACTTTGGCAGTAGCAAATGTACATTGTGTTATCAAATATCCAAACCGTGAGATCACAAAATCACCACATCCCACAGATGTTGTAGCCTACTTCACAATTATCCTGATTGCAATTGTTTAAATATATTTTCAGTGAATTCCCACTAATGAACTATACAACATAAGTGTCACTTAGTTTCCACGCAGCAGCAATAATGTTTTGGGTTTCTGCTGTGTTAGGTGATGGGGAACACTGAGTGTAAGGGCACCATTGTTATGCATAGTGGTATGGCAGTACATATATGACATGTAGCACTGGCTGTCTTTTGGATTAAAACTTGTATAAAATCCCTTATCCGCTCAAATGTGTTAATTGATGTGTGACTGGTGGTGTTGTGCCACAATCCCAAAGTAGCCTTGATGTCAAACTGTGGCAATGCAGGACATTATCCTGTTTGTGCAGCCATGTACCACCATCTGCTGTCATGGAGATGGAAAGACAACCTCTTATACAGTGCCTTCAGAAAGCATTCACAATCCTTGATTTTTTTTTGCTAACACAAAATAATCATGTCAAAGTGCAAGAACAATTCTCACTTGTAAAAAAAAATAAGTCTTTCTGGTTGGGTCTCTTAAGAGGTTTCCAACATTTGCACATTTATTTATTTTTTTAATTCTTCAATCATTGTCAAGTTAGTTGTTGATCAGTGCTTGACGATCATTTTCGGCCACTCGGGACAATCACTGTCTTGGTAAGCAACTCCAGTGTAGATTTGGCCTTGTTTTAGGTTATTGTCCTGCTGAAAGGTGAAGTCATCTCCCAGTGTCTGTTGCAAAGCAGACTGAACCAGGTCTACTTCTGGGATTTTACCTGTGCGTAGCTCCATTCTGTTTTATCCTGAAACTCCCCCGTCCTTAACGATTACAAGCATACCCATAACATGATGCCGCCATCACTATGCTTGAAAATATGGAGAGTGGTACTCGTGGTGTTTGGGGAAAATCCAATACATTAACAACACATTGTATTCGGAACAAAAAGGAAATTGCTTTGCCACATTTTTTGGGGCTTTATAACTTTAGTGCCTTAATGCAAACGGGATGCATGTTTTGGAATATTTATGTTTTGTACATGCTTCCACCTTTACACTAGTATTGTGGAGTAACTACAATGTTGATCCATCCTCAGTTTTATATCACAGCCATTAAACTGTTTTATATTCACCATCTGCCTCATGGTGAAATCCTTGAGCTGTTTCCTTCCTCTCCGGCAACTGAGTTTCTTTCTCGTGGCTGGGTGTATTAATACACCATTCAAGGTGTAATCAAAAACTTCATGCTCAAAGCAATATTCAATGTATGCTTTTTTTTATACCCATCTATTAATAGGTGCCCTTTGCGAGGAATTGGTGAACCTCTCTGGTCTTTGTGGTTGAATCTGTTTGAAATGCACTGCTCAACTGAAGGACCTTACAATTATCTGTATGTGTGAAGTACAGAGATGAGGTAATCATACAAAAATCATGTTTAACACTATTATTGCACACAGAGTCCATGCAATTTATATGACTTTTAAGCCCATTTTTACTCTTGAACTTATTTAGGCTTGCATTACAAAGGGGTTGAATACTTACTGACAATGACAATTCTCAACACATAATTCCACTTTGACATTATGGGGTATTGTGTGAGGGCAAGTGACAACAGGTCAATGTAATCTATTTTAAATTCAGGCTTTAACGCAACATTTTGACATTCAAGGTGTGTGAATCCTTTTGTAATGAAATGCAGTTCAACACTTCAAGGAAGAGGCTTACATAATATGATGTTTGTTGCATTTGGCCATGTCATTATTGCCATGTCCCCTGATGTGTGGTTACATCCAGAAACCCTTTTGTAGGCCTGCGGATCAATAACCCCCTTCTCCCCCAACTTACTGTTGGGAGTTAGAATAGTAGAAATACACCAAGGTGAAATTTGGTTTTGCATCAGCAGTTGTACTCTTGCCAGTCACTGACACTCAATTAACACATCAGCAAAAACTAATTTGATTGGTAAGTTAGTCTATCCAGCTATCTAAACTTGTAATTATGGTCGACGGGGGGCCCGCTGATTTTGTTAGTCACTCACTCTGATATCTCCTTCCAATGGCAAAATGTGTAGAATTGCAGGAAATTACCTGTAAAACTGAAACATGTTTTCTCTTTCCCATGGCAAAATTAGTAGAATTGCATGAAATTTAATCTAAAACTTTATACAGTTGCATCACCACCTTGTATGGCAATTGCTCAGCATCTGACCTGCCATCCAGGACCTAGAGTGCCAGTCAAATGTTGGGACACACCTACTCATTCAAGTGTTTCTCTTTATTTTTACTATTTTCTACATTGTGGAATAATAGTGAAGTTGCACTGCAATTAACTCTACCTCAGCCTAAATAAATGCTTCACAGAGTTCAAGTAACAGACACATCTCAACATCAACTGTTCAGAGGAGACTGTGTGAATCAGGCCTTCATGTTTGAATTTCTGAAAAGAAACCACTGCTAAAGGACATCAATAAGAAGGAGAGACTTGCTTAGGCAAAGAAACACAACCAATGGACATTAGACTGGTGGAAATCTGTCCTTTGGTCTGTTGAGTCCAAATGTCTTTTTGAGACGCAGAGTAGGTGAACGGATGATCTCCGCATGTATGGTTCCCACCGTGAAGCATGGAATAAGAGGTGTGATGGTGTGGGGGTGCTTTGCTGTTGACACTGTCTTAGATTCATTTAGAATACAAGGCACACTTTAACCAGCATGGCTACCACAGCATTCTGCAGCGGTTTGCCATTCCATCTGGTTTACACTTAGTTCCACTATCATTTGTTATTCAACAGGACAATGACCCAAAACGCACCTCCAAGCTGTGTAAGGGCTATTTGACCAAGGAGAATGATGGAGCGCTGCATCAGATGACCTGGCCTCCACAATCACCTAACCTCAACCCAATTGAGATGGTTTGGGATGAGTCGGACCGCAGAGTGAAGGAAAAGCACTTCATCCATTAATATATTTTTTTCTTTGTTATTGATTGAAATTAACACCATTATTTCCCACCAAATACTGTGTTGAAACCAATTGTTTTGAACTGTAGTCTAGAAAGTATCTGTTGGTACTTAATACATAGTGGTATTCACTTGTATATAACAAATTACCTGAGACAGGACTGTAAAATCAAGATTTGATAAAGCTTGAATGTTGACCATTACTCACATTCTGAAAGCCAAATTCTAACTCTCCAAGTATGTTTATCCACAAACAATCACTTTCATTTAAATACATAATTTCATGAATGGAAATAAACATGCATTAACTTACAGTAACCTACCAGCCTGTTATTTATAGGCAGTCCCTCCCTCCCTAGTCTATTTTGCAGTGTCTCTTTCAGACTGAACTGTAGAGTGGTTTTAGAGTTTTTTTTTTTGCATACCTCTCTCGGTCATCCCCCTCTCTCCCTCCCCAGCTGCAGCCCAGCCACTCTCTCATTACAAAAAAACTTTCCACAACCATGTAATACATCATATCACCCCCAGCCAAGACATTATAAATCCCATCTGTGTGTTGGCAGGGCTGCCATCTAGTCTTTAACATCTACGGGATCGGTGTGTGTGTGTGTGTCTGTCCGTCCGTCCCCTGCGTGATGGTTGAGCTAACGTGTGCTAATGTGATTAGCATGACTTTGTAAGTAACAAGAACATATCCCAGGACATAGACATATCTTATATGGGCAGAAATACTAACAAGAATTTAAGCTAACTGCACTGTCCAATTTACAGTAGCTATTATAGTCACAAAATACCATGTTATTGTTTGAGGAGAGTGCACAACAACAAAAAACTGTTATCACGGCAACTGGTTTGATACATTCCCCTCTGAAGGTAAATAATGTACTTACATTCAGTAATCTTGCTCTGATTTGTCATCCTGAGGGTCCCAGAGATAAAATGTAGCATATTTTTGTTTGATTAAATCCATTTTTATTTTCAAATGTAGGAACTCACAGATCACTGCACCTGTACGTAGCCCATCTGTAAATAGCCCATCCAACTACCTCATCCCCTTACTGTATTTATTTATTTATTTATCTTGCTCCTTTGCACCCCAGTATCTCTACTTGCACATTCATCTTCTGCACATCAATCACTCCATTGTTTAATTGGTATATTGTAATTACTTTGCCAACATGGCCTATTTATTGCCTTACCTCCCTTATCTTACCTCATTTGCACACACTATATAGACTTTTTATACTGTATAATTGACTGTATGTTTGTCTATTCCATGTGTTACTCTGTGTTGTGGTATGTGTCGAACTGCTTTGCTTTATCTTGGCCAGGTCGCAGTTGTAAATGAGAATTGCTCTCAACTAGCCTACCTGATTAAATAGAGGTGAAATATATATTTAAAAAATGTGTTCTACAGTTTGAACCCCTGGTATGTCTGGCCAGCCCACCCCATCTAGATGTGCGAAGATTCATCTTTTATGTAGGGAAGTTAATTATCCATAATTGATGACATTCCTGGGAGTGTGTAAACTTAAATGTTGTATTACCTTATCATTTTTTGTGTGTTGTCTATAGTTATGTACTTGAAAATGTATCAATTGACCAATTTGGTACATTTTGGCAGACTTATACAATATTTTGAACAGTAATGCAATGGTTCATTGAATCAGTCTAAAACTTTGCACATATAATGCTGCCATCTAGTGGCCAAAATAGAAATTGTACTTGGACTCCTAAATTATTTAACGGCCTTTCTCTAGCATTTCAAATATTGTTTTTTTATATAGAAAATATATTGTCTTTTACCAGATCTAATCTGTCGTATTCTCCTACATTCATTTCACATTTACACACACGTCCAAAGTGTTTCCGTTCAAATAGTATCAAGAATATGCATATCCTTGTTTTAGGTCCTGAGCTACAGGCGGTTAGATTTGGGCATGTCATTTTAGGCAAAAATTGAAGGCAAAAAAAGGGTCCGATCCATCCTTGTTTCCCCCACTCTGTTGTGCCTTATTTGCTTTAGATCAGCAATGGGCTATGCCATGATGTTTCTACCTGAAGGCTTTCAGGAAAGGGGTGCAGGCAAAGGATGTATGTAACTCACCACCTGGATTTGGTCTTATGTAAAACATTGTCGTAAACAATGAAGCCCTCCGAGGTAAAATATTCCAAAAACGGAGGATTGTTTAAGTACCTTTTAACCCGGTTGACTTTTGATTTCTGATAAAAGAGTGTGAAGTCTAAGACATTTAGACCGCCATCACAAACCCTGTTGGTGATAAACATCTCTTTTTCTTATGTGGCTTGTTTCTAAGGTACAGCAAGTGGATTTGGGAATGTCAATAGATGAAAAAAGATTGAATGCACGAGATAGCCCCTCAGCTTTGGCTAAAAGCCCCTTCCCTAACCACGAGGAAAATATTTTTTTATCAATTCAGTTACAGGATTGAAATTAAGATCATTCACAGTCTTGAGATTTTTGGTGATCTTAACACCGATGTAGGTTACAGTATAAGTTTCAGAGATGTTACAATCAGCTGGATTATTGTCTAATAAAGAGCCCGAGCTGGCGCACACCCAGAGAAACGTATTTAGGGTAGAGTTGCTGACAAATGACGAATAAACTGTAAGATATGAAAACAAAGAGACACACTCTGTATACATATAAACTCAGTGTCACACCCTGACCATAGTTTGCTTTGTATGTTTTGGTTGGTCAGGGTGTGATCTGAGTGGGCATTCTATGTTACATGTCTAGTTTGTCTAGTTCTATGTTTGGCCTGATATGGTTCTAAATCAGAGGCAGGTGTTCGTCATTGTCTCTGATTGGGAACCATATTTAGGTAGCCTATTTGGTGTTGGGTTTTGTGGGTGATTGTCCTTGTTACTGTCTCTGTGTTACTTTGCACCAGTATTAGGCTGTTTCGGTTTTCGTGTTACGTTTTATTGTTTTTGATTCGTGTTTACTTTGTTTCATTAAACATGGATCGCAATAGGTCTGACTCTCTTTCACCTAAGGAAAACCGTGACACTCAGCAAAAGAAGGAATAGCCTCTCACTGTCAAATGCATTTATTTTCATCAAACTTTTTATTAAAATGCGTCAATATTTGTATGAACATAACAAGATTAATCAACTGAGACATACACTGAAAAAGTTCCACTGACATGTGACTAATAAAAATTGAATATTGTCTCCCCGAACTAAGGGGGGGATCAGAATCAAGTGCATCTCCTCCTAAAGGAGGCACCAGATTTGCCAGTTCTTGCTGTGAGATGTTACCCCACTCTTCCACCAAGGCACCTGCACGTTTCCGGACATTTCTGGGGGGAATGGCCCTAGTCCTCACCCTCCATCCAACAGGTCCCATAAGTGCTCAATGGGATTGAGATCCGGGCTCTTCGCAGGCCATGGCAGAACACTGACATTCCTGTTTTGCAGGAAATCACGCACAGAACGAGCAGTATGGCTGGTGGCATTGTCATGCTGGAGGGTCATGTCAGGATGAGCTTGCAGGAAGGGACCACATGAGGGAAAAGGATGTCTTTCTTGTAAACGCACAGCGTTGAGATTGCCTGCAATGACAACAAGCTCAGTCCGATGATTTTTTATTTATTTATTTCACCTTCATTTAACCAGGTAGGCAAGTTGAGAACAAGTTCTCATGTACAATTCCGACCTGATGATGCTGTGACACATCGTCCCAGACCATGACGGACCCTCAACCTCCAAATTCATCCCGCTCCAGAGGACAGGCCTCGGTGTAACGCTCATTCCTTTGAAGATAAAGGCGAATCCGACCATCACCCCTGGTGAGACAAAACCGCAACTCGTCAGTGAAGAGCACTTTTTGCCTGTCCATTCTGGTCCAGCGACGGTGGGTTTGTGCCCATAGGTGACATTGTTGCCGGTGATGTCTGGTGAGGACCTGCCTTACAACAGGCTTACAAGCCCTCAGTCCAGCCTCTCTCAGCCTATTGTGGACAGTCTGAGCACTGATGTAGGGATTGTGCGTTCCTGGTGTAACTCGGGCAGTTGTTGTGCCTGTCCCGCAGGTGTGATGTTCAGATGTACAGATCCTGTACAGATGTTGTTACACGTGGTCTGCCTCTGTGCGGACGATCAGCTGTCCATCCTGTTTCCCAGTAGTGCTGTCTTAGGTGTCTCACTGTACGGACATTGCAATTTATTGCCCTGGCCACATCTGCAGTCCTCACGCCTCCTTGCAGCATGCCTAAGGCACGTTCACGCAGATGATCAGGGACCATGGGCATCTTTCTTTTGGTGTTTTTCGGAGTTGGTAGAAAGGCCTCTTTAGTGTCTTAAGTTTTCATAACTGTGACCTTAATTGCCAACCATCTGAAAGCTGTTAGTGTTAACGACCGTTCCACAAGTGCATGTTCATTAATTGTTTATGCTTCATTGAACAAGCATGGGAAACCGTGTTTAAACCTTTTACAATGAAGATCTGTGAAGTTATTTGGATTTTTACGAATTATCTTTGAAAGACAGGGTCCTGAAAATGGGACGTTTCTTTTTTTGTTGAGGTTAAATATGAACTTCCTGTAATTTATTGGTAAAACACCAACGTTTCGCCATCCCTGTGCCTTCTTCAGAATAATGTCATCAATGCTTGAACCAGCTTATGTAGACAAACCAATGAAAATAGTGAGTGGTGTGTCATAATTATAGGCTCTTGTTAGCATTAGCGTAAGATTAGCATCAGCATACATGATTTGTTAAAATAATTTCACATATTTAATTGTTTGCAATTTCATAACATTTTCGTTACATGTAATCTTTTGGTTCAACCGTAATGCATAATAACCATCATCAATAGGGGGAACATATTGGGTGTACGCTGATAAGCTGTAGAAAGAATGTATTAATTTTTAAGACTTTTTCATAGAAAATATAATTGTTCATAGGAAGGGCCTGAGATCAAAGTCTAATTCCACGTGACTATTTAGTCCAAGCTCTGATGCTGCTGATGGTCATTAGTAGCCTACCAAACTTGCTAACTGCCTGGTACTCAGCTCTTTATTGTCCCTCTGTAAATATGTTTGAAAATCTAATCAAACACTTCATGAGAGCCCATGAGTTGATGTTGGGCAACATTTCTATAGTCTATGCAATTGTGCAAGAAAACAGTGATGGCCTCTACTAAAAAGAGGAAGACCCATCAGCTTTCTATAGGCTAGGCCGACTACTGTATATTTATTTTTCAACTTTCCTAATATGAAGCACATTGCTAATCTTTACAACAGGAATACAGCCTACCTGGTTGGTATGAAAATGAAACACGGGAAAAGTGTCCTCCATTCACTATTTAAGTGCTTAGATGATATGTATTTTTTCATGCTGCCCCTATTTCGAGACAGGTGCATGATAATGGTCCATAATTTCAAAACAAATTTTAGACATATATTATTTAGTATATGTAAAGACAAGATTAATTCAATAGTCTGATGGGGGAAATATTAGCCTATCACTTGTGAATTATATATTGTCACTTGTGAATGATGCCCAGTATAAGACACTGACTTTTTTTTGGTGACTTTTAATCATAGTCGCACACCTCATGATGCCTAGCCTTATATGTTTTGATAAGGTTTGTATCACAACTATAGTGGCCAAATAACTTCTTAAAATTAAGCACATTAATACGCTTTACAATAGGTTTAGAGTGTAACTGGCGTACATAAACACGTTTGGGGAAGATAATTTTCACCATAAAAAATGCACCTTTATAATCAAAGCATTACATGCATAAAGGCATTTGCGGTCACTTTTGATAATTGTGTTTTCCCCCTAATGGAACATTTGCGCTTATAGTGTACTGCCATGTGTGCATTGCTGCGCTTATAATGTGACGAAATAGCCTCAGTGGCTTGGAGGATATGTGTGGAAGCCAGGAGATACTAAATGTGTTTATGTTAATTACCAGACAATTACTGTGAGCTCGACAATTATTTGCTTGACAATCACTGGCTGACAAAATTCCATGACTGCCACAGCCTTATTTGATAGACAAAAAAGGTTGTATTCCTTTGTAAATGTTAAACCTTGAGGATGTTCCATGACAGAGTTTGATACAGCTAGCCACCATTATCTTCTCTAGGGTAGGGGGCAGCATTCTGAATTTTGGATGAAAAGCATGCCCAAATTAAACGGCCTGCTACTCAGGCCCAGAAGATATGATATGCATATAAGATAGATTTGGATAGAAAACAAGTTTCCAAAACTGTTAAAATAGTGTCTGTGAGTATAACATAACTGATTTGGCAGGTGAAAACCTGAGAAAAATCCATTCAGGAAGTAGTTTTTGGTTGTTGTTGTTGTTGTAGTTTTCTATTCAATGCCATTACAGTATCCATTGACGTAGGACTCAAATTGCAGTTCCTATGCCTTCCACTAGATGTAAACAGTCTTTAGACATTGTTTCAGGCGTGTATTCTGATGTTTTATTTATTTTTTATTTCACCTTTATTTAACCAGGTAGGCTAGTTGAGAACAAGTTCTCATTTGCAACTGCGACCTGGCCAAGATAAAGCATAGCAGTGTGAACAGACAACACAGAGTTACACATGGAGTAAACAATTAACAAGTCAAGTAGAAAAAAAGGGGGAGTCTATATACAATGTGTGCAAAAGGCATGAGGTAGGCGAATAATTACAATTTTGCAGATTAACACTGGAGTGATAAATGATCAGATGGTCATGTACAGGTAGAGATATTGGTGTGCAAAAGAGCAGAAAAGTAAATAAATAAAACAGTATGGGGATGAGGTAGGTGAAAATGGGTGGGCTATTTACCAATAGACTATGTACAGCTGCAGCGATCGGTTAGCTGCTCAGATAGCTGAAGTTTGAAGTTGGTGAGGGAGATAAAAGTCTCCAACTTCAGCGATTTTTGCAATTCGTTCCAGTCACAGGCAGCAGAGTACTAGAACGAAAGGCGGCCAAATGAGGTGTTGGCTTTAGGGATGATCAATGAGATACACCTGCTGGAGCGCGTGCTACGGATGGGTGTTGCCATCGTGACCAGTGAACTGAGATAAGGCGGAGCTTTACCTAGCATGGACTTGTAGATGACCTGGAGCCAGTGGGTCTGGCGACGAATATGTAGCGAGGGCCAGCCGACTAGAGCATACAAGTCGCAGTGGTGGGTGGTATAAGGTGCTTTAGTGACAAAACGGATGGCACTGTGATAGACTGCATCCAGTTTGCTGAGTAAAGTGTTGGAAGTTCATTTTGTAGATGACATCGCCGAAGTCGAGGATCGGTAGGATAGTCAGTTTTACTAGGGTAAGCTTGGCGGCGTGAGTGAAGGAGGCTTTGTTGCGGAATAGAAAGCCGACTCTTGATTAGATTTTCGATTGGAGATGTAAGTCGCTCTGGATAAGAGCGTCTGCTAAATGACTTAAATGTAAATGTAATGTAAATGTTTGATATGAGTCTGGAAGGAGAGTTTGCAGTCTAGCAAGACACCTAGGTACTTATAGATGTCCACATATTCAAGGTCGGAACCATACAGGGTGGTGATGCTAGTCGGGCATGCGGGTGCAGGCAGCGAACGGTTGAAAAGCATGCACTTGGTTTTACTAGCGTTTAAGAGCAGTTGGAGGCCACGGAAGGAGTGTTGTATGGCATTGAAGCTCGTTTGGAGGTTAGATAGCAGAGTGTCCAATTAAGGGCCGAAAGTATATAGAATGGTGTCGTCTGCGTAGAGGTGGATCAGGGAATCGCCCGCAGCAAGAGCAACATCATTGATATATACAGAGAAAAGAGTCGGCCCGAGAATTGAACCCTGTGGCACCCCCATAGAGACTGCCAGAGGACCGGACAGCATGCCCTCCAATTTGACACACTGAACTCTGTCTGCAAAGTAATTGGTGAACCAGGCAAGGCAGTCATCCGAAAAACCGAGGCTACTGAGTCTGCCGATAAGAATATGGTGATTGACAGAGTCGAAAGCCTTGGCAAGGTCGATGAAGACGGCTGCACAGTACTGTCTTTTATCGATGATGAATGAGGGAGTAAGACCAGTCTGAATGAGTGGACCCTGACGTGTCATAGAGCTTTTTCATGCGCAATCCCGAGAGAGTGCATTTCTTGTTTACCTTTTATACTGACAACGTTATTGTCTGGTTGAAGTATTATAGATAATTTAGGCTAAAAACAACCTGAGGAAGGAGTATAAACATCGTTTGACATGTTTCTATGAACTTTACGGATACAATTTGGATTTTTTTTGTCTGCCTGTTTTGACTGCGTTTGAGCCTGTGGATTACTGAAGAAAACATGCAAACAAAATTGAGTTTTTTGGATATACAGAGACTTTATTGAACAAAAGGAACATTTATTGAGAAAATGAATGTCTTCTGAGTGCCACCATATGAAGGTCATCAAAGGTAAGGGATTAATTTTATCTCTATTTCTGACTTGTGTAACTCTTCTACTTGGCTGGTTACTGTTTGTAATGATTTGTCTGCTGGGCTATGTTCTCAAATAATCGTAAGGTATGCTTTCAATGTAAAGCATTTTAAAAATCTGACACCGTGGTTGGATTCACAAGAAGTTAATCTTCAAACCTATGTAAAATATGTCTTGTTTTCTGAATTTTTACAATGAGTATTTCTGTATTTGAATTTGTCGCTATGCAATCTCACTGGATGTTGGCCAGGTGGGACATCCCACATACCTTAGAGAGGATTTATAGAGAGTTCTAATAGGATCAACAAAAAAATAAACTTCAAATGCTTAAGACAATCAAAGATAAAATTGTGACTTTCTGAAAATCCAAAAATAAGATAACAGGGAAGGCATGCAATAGATCACAATACTCAACCAAATCTAACACCAGCCTCAGATTATTAGATATATGGCGCCCTTTCATAAACCCTGATTTACATTCATCAATCAGATCATTCAAGCCATTTTGTAGTCGTTATTAGGGAGTGTGATATATCCTTATGTACACATTCTTTATCCCCTTACACTGTGTATAAGACAGTAGTTTAGGAATTGTTAGTTAGATTACTTGTTGGTTATTACTGAATTGTCGGAACCAGAAGCACAAGCATTTCGCTACATTCGCATTAACATCTGCTAACCATGTGTATGTGACAAATACATTTGATTTGATTTGATTTGAACGCAAGTGATCAATAATTCATCCTTGTGTGGTTAGGTATTCAGAGAGGCAGCTCTCTTCTTTATAGCCTCAAAGGTTTCAAGTAAAAATTGTGCTATTTCTGTAAAATTTTGCAAAATTCAGAGGTTAATTCATCACAGCCTGGAGATTTTAAATTTTTGAATTGAGTAATCATGACAGTAATCCCATATTGGATGTCAATAGTGTATAAATCTTGACAGCAAGACCGATTGAATTCTTCACTAATCGAGTTTACTTTCTCTGTAGAATCAAGGAGATCAAGGAGATTTAGAGTCACTCTAAATTGATATCTATGGAGTAAGGATTCTCATAAAAGTTAGTGGTAAAGTCTGATAACAACTCTCTATCCTCAGCGGTTAGCCCAATAATCTTTAGTTCCCGAAGTGTGTTGAGTTCCCCTATGCTCTTTTCCAAATATATTTTTTTTATCTACTGTTCTTTTCTCCTTTTTCAAGCCATTGTTTTCTGGACATTATAAAGGCTCATTTAGCCTTTTCCTCATAAAATGCATCTAGTTGATTCTGTAAATGGTTCAATTTAGGTTTCTCATTAACATCAAGGTGTTCATTCTCTGTGATATCAGCAATTTTCTTAGAGAGCTCAGCTACCTCACATCTCCTTCTTAAAGCAAGCTGTTTCCCATAAGTAATACAGGCTGAGCGGATAAAAAGCTTCAGCAGTTCCCAATATTTCCATATTCTGCATTAGAGGTAGCTAAATTCCATGAAATAGAAATTAGATTCTTTAATCATGTTTTAAATCATCATGCAATAAAAATGAGTTATTCAATTTCCAATAACCACCAGAGTATTTCTTATCATCATTACTTCAAATTCTTACAGTCAGCCATATGACTTTATGATCTGTCAGGACTGCAGGCAGTATTTTAAGGCTAGAGGTTATCACCCACAAGTAAATTTGTGATTGTAGTGAATGATCTCTATTACTCTATTTCTCTCCAGGGATTTTAACACTCCATATGTCAATTATGTCCTGGCTTTGGCAGAAATTCACCAATTTGTTCACACCAATGTAAGGCCTATGGGGCAATCTATCAGTCTTATTATTATAAGCCATATACTATAATCTGAGTGGATGGATATTTTCCCAGAAGATTTTTATATTTTTATTTAACCCTTATTTTACCAGGCAAGTTGACTGAGAACACATTCTCATTTACAGCAATGACCTGGTGAATAGTTACAGGGGAGAGGAGGGGGGATGAATGAGCCAATTGTAAACTGGGAATGATTAAGTGGCCATGATGGTATGAAGGCCAGATTGGGAATTTAGCCAGGACACCGGGGTTAACACCCCTACTCTTACAATAAGTGCCATGGGATCTTTAGTGACCACAGAGAGTCAGGACACCCATTTAACATCCCATCCAAAAGACGGCACCCTACACAGGGCAATGTCCCCAATCACTGCCCTGGGGAATTGGGCTATTTTTTTAGGCCAGAGGAAAGAGTGCCTCCTACTGGCCCTCCAAAAACACTTCCAGCAGCATCTGGTCTCCTATCCAGTGACTGACCAGGACCAAGTAAGTCATTTGGAGGACTAGAACAGTCTCCATATGCATTACACCTGGTTGATGACTGCTACTAGCCAATGTTCATTCGAGTAAACAAACATTTCCCTTTGAAATTGTGTGCTAAAATGTTAACCTCCAGCTGAATGATTTGTCCCGTGGACAAAGAAAATGTCACTGGCCCACTGATTTTCCCCAAAATTATAGTTGTCTTTGCATGGATGCGTTTCTTGAATGAATACAAGCTTTGCATTGCAGTGCTTACAAAACAAAAAAAACTTTCCTCTTCAACAGGTTTCTTATCCCCCTGGCATTGATTGATATAAACTTCAAGTCATATATACAAAATAGAAAGGAAAATCCTAAAGGGGCTTCATAAATGTATAAACAGAAGTCTTAACTTGTAAACCATAACACCACAATTCAAAACTATAGCGCTCAGTTTGTTGTGGGTGAAGGGGCTACCTTTGTAAGCCTACCAGCGGAGGAAATCATCCAGGTTTAAATTATATTCCGTTGGCGAAAAAGGCTCTGATTCCCCTGTAGTATCCACCCTTTACTTGATTTTGGGCCCGTTGGACGAGAGGCCCCAACTTTGCCTTTGCAGCCTTGTCTGCTGCAGTCAGATCCTCAACAAATCTCATGTTAGAAAGGTGATTTCCTTTGCTTTTTTCTAAACTGCATCTCTAGTTGTGCGGAAACCGAACTGGATGAGGATCGAGTTGTCGTGTTCTAGATGGCACGGTGGAATTAACAATGGGACTGAAGTACTATTACTTTTAGCTTTATAACTGAAACATGGTAAGAATTAACACTCTTCCTCTTCTTCTGAGGTTTAATGGCAGTTGGCGTCCAATACATTGTGCATTACCGCTACCTACTAGACTGGTGCTGGAAAAAGATTTTAAAAATAAGTACCATCTAACACGACACATCTAACACTCCCTTTGTACTGGTACAGATCTAAACTTTTTCAGGACCCTGTCTTTCAAAGATAATTTGTAAAAACCCAATTGACTTCAAAGATCTTCATTGTAAAGGGTTTAAACACTGTTACCTATGCTTGTTCAATGAACCATAAACAATTAATGAACATGCACTTGTGGAACGGTCGTTAAGACACTAACAGCTTACAGACAGTTGGCAATTAAGGTCACAGTTATGAAAACTTAAGATACTAAAGAGGCCGTTCTACTGACTCTGAAAAACACCAAAAGAAAGATGCCCAGGGTCCCTGCTCATGTGCAGGAACTTGCCTTAGGCATGCTGCAAGGAGGCATGAGGACTGCAGATGTGGCCAGGGCAAGAAATTGCAATATCCGTACTGTGAGGCGCCTAAGACAGCGCTACAGGGAGACAGGGTGGACAGCTGATCGTCCTCGCAGTGGCAGACCATGTGTAACAACACCTGCACAGGATCGGTACATCCGAACATCACACCTGCGGGACAGGCACAGGATAGCAACAATAACTGCCCGAGTCTCGTTCTGTGCGTGATTTCTTGCAAGACAGGAATGTCAGTGTTCTACCATGGCCAGCGAAGAGCCCGGATCTCAATCCCATTGAGCACGTCTGGGACCTGTTGGATTGGAGGGTGAGGGTGAGGGCCATTCCCCCCAGAAATGTCCAGGAACTTGCAGGTGCCTTGACGGAAGAGTGGGGTAACATCTCACAGCAAGGACTGGCAAATCTGGTGCAGTCCATGAGGAGGAGATGCACTGCAGTACTTAATGCAGCTGGTGTCCACACCAGATACTGACTGTTACTTTTGATTTTGCCCCCCTTTGTTCAGGGACACATTATTCCATTTATTTTCATCACATGTCTGTGGAACATGTTCAGTTTGTCTTACTTGATGATTCTTGTTTTGCTCATACAAATATTTACGCAGTTGACAGTTTACTTCTCACTCCACACCTCTCAGGATCCCTCCCTTTGACCCGTCTTCCGCTACTTTCTTCACTGCCTCAGGATAGGACAACGTCTGCACTACTGTAACGCTGGAAACCTCAACCTGCCTCTCTCGCATGGGCACCCCTTCAATTAACACATTCCACTACTTTCCCCAATGCTACACACTCCCTTGTCTCATGCCCTTCTCATGCCCTTCACACCTAGTAACCTCCCTCCTACACACTGCTGCCACATTCCCATAAGCTTGACACCTGTAACAACATAATGCAGCGTAGCCTAGTGGTTGGAGCGGCAGCGTAGCCTAGTGGTTAGAGCGTTGGACTAGTAACCGGAAGGTTGCAAGTTCAAACCCCTGAGCTGACAAGGTACAAATCTGTTGTTCTGCCCCTGAACAGGCAGTTAACCCACTAGGCCGTCATTGAAAATAAGAATTTGTTCTTAACTGTCTTGCCTAGTTAAATAAAGGTAAAATAAAAATGCATTCGGCACAAAAGTTCATACAGGATAACTTATATATCCTAACAACCATTTGTCGGGCATCAAAACTCAAAAGAAAAGGCAATGACTCTCGCACTAAATGACGAGCATCACAAACACTGGGAATCTTCCCCATCAGTTGGTCAACATTTACATTTTACATTTAAGTCATTTAGCAGGCGCTCTTATCCAGAGCGACTTACAAATAGGTGCATTCACCTTATGGCATCCAGTAGAATAGTCACTTTACAATAGTGCATCTAAATCTTAAAGGGGGGGGGGGTGAGAAGGATTACTTATCCTATCCTAGGTATTCCTTAAAGAGGTGGGGTTTCAGGTGTCTCCGGAAGGTGGTGATTGACTCCGCTGTCCTGGCGTCGTGGGGGAGTTTGTTCCACCATTGGGGGGCCAGAGCAGCGAACAGTTTTGACTGGGCTGAGCGGGAACTGTACTTCCTCAGTGGTAGGGAGGCGAGCAGGCCAGAGGTGGATGAACGCAGTGCCCTTGTTTGGGTGTAGGGCCTGATCAGAGCCTGGAGGTACTGAGGTGCCGTTCCCCTCACAGCTCCGTAGGCAAGCACCATGGTCTTGTAGCGGATGCGAGCTTCAACTGGAAGCCAGTGGAGAGAGCGGAGGAGCGGGGTGACGTGAGAGAACTTGGGAAGGTTGAACACCAGAGGGGCTGCGGCGTTCTGGATGAGTTGTAGGGGTTTAATGGCACAGGCAGGGAGCTCAGCCAACAGCGAGTTGCAGTAGTCCAGACGGGAGATGACAAGTGCCTGGATTAGGACCTGCGCCGCTTCCTGTGTGAGGCAGGGTCGTACTCTGCGGATGTTGTAGAGCATGAACCTACAGGAACGGGCCACCGCCTTGATGTTAGTTGAGAACGACAGGGTGTTTTCCAGGATCACGCCAAGGTTCTTAGCGCTCTGGGAGGAGGACACAATGGAGTTGTCAACCGTGATGGCGAGATCATGGAACGGGCAGTCCTTCCCCGGGAGGAAGAGCAGCTCCGTCTTGCCGAGGTTCAGCTTGAGGTGGTGATCCGTCATCCACACTGATATGTCTGCCAGACATGCAGAGATGCGATTCGCCACCTGGTCATCAGAAGGGGAAAGGAGAAGATTAATTGTGTGTCGTCTGCATAGCAATGATAGGAGAGACCATGTGAGGTTATGACAGAGCCAAGTGACTTGGTGTATAGCGAGAATAGGAGAGGGCCTAGAACAGAGCCCTGGGGGACACCAGTGGTGAGAGCGTGTGGTGAGGAGACAGATTCTCGCCACGCCACCTGGTAGGAGCGACCTGTCAGGTAGGACGCAATCCAAGCGTGGGCCGCGCCAGAGATGCCCAACTCGGAGAGGGTGGAGAGGAGGATCTGATGGTTCACAGTATCGAAGGCAGCCGATAGGTCTAGAAGGATGAGAGCAGAGGAGAGAGAGTTAGCTTTAGCGGTGCGGAGCGCCTCCGTGATACAGAGAAGAGCAGTCTCAGTTGAATGACTAGTCTTGAAACCTGACTGATTTGGATCAAGAAGGTCATTCAGAGAGAGATAGCGGGAGAGCTGGCCAAGGACGGCACGTTCAAGAGTTTTGGAGAGAAAAGAAAGAAGGGATACTGGTCTGTAGTTGTTGACATCGGAGGGATTGAGTGTAGGTTTTTTCAGAAGGGGTGCAACTCTTGCTCTCTTGAGGACGGAAGGGACGTAGCCAGCGGTCAGGGATGAGTTGATGAGCGAGGTGAGGTAAGGGAGAAGGTCTCCGGAAATGGTCTGGAGAAGAGAGGAGGGGATAGGGTCAAGCGGGCAGGTTGTTGGGCGGCCGGCCGTCACAAGACGCGAGATTTCATCTGGAGAGAGAGGGAGAAAGAGGTCAGAGCACAGGGTAGGGCAGTGTGAGCAGAACCAGCGGTGCCGTTTGACTTAGCAAACGAGGATCGGATGTCGTCGACCTTCTTTTCAAAATGGTTGACGAAGTCATCTGCAGAGAGGGAGGAGGGGGGGGAGGGGGAGGAGGATTCAGGAGTGAGGAGAAGGTGGCAAAGAGCTTCCTAGGGTTAGAGGCAGATGCTTGGAATTTAGAGTGGTAGAAAATGGCTTTAGCAGCAGAGACAGAGGAGGAAAATGTAGAGAGGAGGGAGTGAATTGATGCCAGGTCCGCAGGGAGGCGAGTTTTCCTCCATTTCCGCTCAGCTGCCCGGAGCCCTATTCTGTGAGCACGCAATGAGTCGTCGAGCCACGGGGCGGGAGGGGAGGACCGCGCCGGCCTGGAGGATAGGGGACATAGAGAGTCAAAGGATGCAGAAAGGGAGGAGAGGAGGGTTGAGGAGGCAGAATCAGGAGATAGGTTGGAGAAGGTATGAGCAGAGGGAAGAGATGATAGGATGGAAGAGGAGAGAGTAGCGGGGGAGAGAGAGCGAAGGTTGGGACGGCGCGATACCATCCGAGTAGGGGCAGTGTGGGAGGTGTTAGATGAGAGCGAGAGGGAAAAGGATACAAGGTAGTGGTCGGAGACTTGGAGGGGAGTTGCAATGAGGTTAGTGGAAGAACAGCATCTAGTAAAGATGAGGTCGAGCGTATTGCCTGCCTTGTGAGTAGGGGGGAAGGTGAGAGGGTGAGGTCAAAAGAGGAGAGGAGTGGAAAGAAGGAGGCAGAGAGGAATGAGTCAAAGGTAGACGTGGGGAGGTTAAAGTCGCCCAGCACTGTGAGAGGTGAGCCGTCCTCAGGAAAGGAGCTTATCAAGGTATCAAGCTCATTGATGAACTCTCCGAGGGAACCTGGAGGGCGATAAATGATAAGGATGTTAAGCTTGAAAGGGCTGGTAACTGTGACAGCATGGAATTCAAAGGAGGCGATAGACAGATGGGTGAGGGGAGAAAGAGAGAATGACCACTTGGGAGAGATGAGGATCCCGGTGCCACCACCCCGCTGACCAGAAGCTCTCGGGGTGTGCGAGAACACGTGGGTGGACGAAGAGATAGCAGTAGGAGTAGCAGTGTTGTCTGTGGTGATCCATGTTTCCGTCAGTGCCAAGAAGTCGAGGGACTGGACGGAGGCATAGGCTGAGATGAACTCTGCCTTGTTGGCCGCAGATCGGCAGTTCCAGAGGCTACCGGAGACCTGGAACTCCACGTGGGTCGTGCGCGCTGGGACCACCAGATTAGGGTGGCCGCGGCCACGCGGTGTGGAGCGTTTGTATGGTCTGTGCAGAGAGGAGAGAACAGGGATAGACAGACACATAGTTGACAGGCTACAGAAGAGGCTACGCTAATGCAAAGGAGATTGGAATGACAAGTGGACTACACGTCTCGAATGTTCAGAAAGTTAAGCTTACGTAGCAAGAATCTTATTGACTAAAATGATTAAAATGATACAGTACTGCTGAAGTAGGCTAGCTGGCAGTAGCTGCGTTGTTGACACTACACTAATCAAGTCGTTCCGTTGAGTGTAATAGTTTCTGCAGTGCTGCTATTCGGGGGCTAGCTGGCTAGCTAGCAGTGTTGTTTACGTTACATTTACTGCTACCCCAGTAATCACTCCTTTCAATGGCACCCTTTTCTTGAGAGCAAAACAATTTACATGTCTTGCCCCCGTTCGATTAACGCGGAGTGCCTTGACCAGCAGAAACAGTTACCACAAGACCACTTCTGGTTACACTCACAGATTCCACAGCACCTAACTCTGTTTCACTGTCCTTGAAACCAGAAATGGATCAGCCAAAAGGCAAGGGTGGGTCCACTTTTTCCAAAAGCTTCACTCCTACTGTCACAGACTCAACTTCATGAATTAACACTGTGCACACAGGCACACTTCAAACTGCAAGACCTCTCATTTACATATCCCTTGACCCTCAACCTTGAGTGATACTGATTGTCTGTTAAACTCCATATATTACATCCCCTCATTAACTAGAGCTTACAAGAATATAGTATTTTTAATACTGCTGTAGAGTCAAAGGTAGCTGGTGCTCTAGTTTCACTTACAATACCAGGCTTTACCTCTGACTCACTCTAGCACATAGTCCTGTAGGCTCGCTTGTAGTTTAGTACATCTACCTACTCTGGTGCATTGACTGGTGAGAGTCTCTATGACAGACGGTTCTGGTGCTCTGTCATTTGTCAGGATCTGTCTGTGTTCATTTGTGTCTCTTTGCGTCGCCTCTTCAACCTCCTGGCCTGAATCAGTCAGTGATTGTGACTTCTTCGTTGTCCCTGTACCTCGCTGTTTTGCAAGGTCTGAGATGCTTTCTGTTTCTTCTGTAGCGTGCTCCTGTGGATGTGATGATATCGTACCATCTCAGTTCATCTCTGATTCTCACCACTGTTGCCGGCTGCCATCCTTTTGTCGTCCCCATGCACAGTCTCTCTTCCTCCCGAAATGAAGGAAGCGGTGACGCCGTTTTCTCATAGCTTGTCTTCTGCGGCAGCTGTCTGCGTTTCAAGCCAGGCTAGACATTTTTGGGAGTCACTGGCTGAAGGGCTGCTTTACTTGTAGCTAGGTTGGAGCGTAGGACACGTCCCATGAGTAGCTGAGCAGGGGAGTACTGCAGACCCGTGACAGGTCTGTTTCTCAGGTTCAGGAAAGCTGCGTGAAGGTCAACACCTGTCTGTGCTGTCAAATTGAGCATGTTTTTCACTGACTGAATGGTCCTCTCAGCCTTGGACTAGAAGTAATGATTTTGAAACCCCTCTTTTGCAAACTGAGCCATCTCAGCACTTGAAAAGGGTACAATGTCTGCAATCAGTTCAACTGCAGTACAATGCCTAGCAAACACAGCTTTAAACTTTGCTATGACAGTACCTGATGTCTTGTCTGACAGACTCAGCACCTCTGGATATTTGGAGTAGTAGTCCACTATTAGAAGGAATGATAGTGGACTGAAAGATATCAGTGGCAATGTTTTTGTGACATAAAGTTTCATGCACTTTGTGTGGTAGGCGTGGTTCCTTTTTTGTTGCTGGACAGCTTTTCTTGACAGGAAGTGCAAGATTCGACCATCATTCGTACATCATCAGTGAGGCCAATACATGAGAGCTCTGCCATGCGCTAAAGAGCATTGATTGCCCTGATGTGCAATGTGGAGTCTCTTAAGTACCTCAGCTCTAGTCTTTGGGAATGGTAATACGTTTGTTTACCATGAGTAGTCTATCTTCAATGTAAAGAGTATCTGATGTGCCAGTAGAGTTGTGTTTTCAGTGGTGCACTTTTCTTCTTGTCTGGCCATCCATCTTCGAGTAGGTTCCTCAGCAGCTGAATCTCACTGTCTGTGTCAGTGACTGCTCTCAGCTGTTGCGTAACAGCACCCTCCAGTGGCTAATGTGTGGACACTGCATAAATGGCTTTCTCATCACTGAGGTCACACTTCAATCTGTGTGGCAATCTGGGGTATAGCCCTTGATAGCATGTCTGCTATTCATGTCTATACCTGGGGTGTAGATGATGTGAATGTCACGTCTCTGTATTTGAAGCTGCATCCTTTGAAAACAGGCAGGCGCCTTTCCAATGGACTTGGTGATTAAAGCCTCAAGTTGTTTGTGGTCAGATTGAACTTTGAATGAGATATAGACATACTGGTGAAACCTCTTCAGTGCGAAAACGATTGCCAGGATATATTTTTCTATCTGGGCATAATTTTGTTCTGCCCCAGACAGAGCTCTGGATGTAAAGGTTATAGGCTGTTTAGCTTGCATCAGAACAAAGTCCATCTTTGGATGCATCAGCTTGTATTTCAATCTCTTCCTGTGGATTGAAGAATTTCAGCAGCGGTGAAAGTGGGGAAGTCTTTTTCCAGTCTCTCCAGTGCTGCTTGTTGTTCTGGGTGCCACTGCCATGCCATGTCCTTCCTGAGGAGCATTCTGAGTGGTGCAGTGAGTGTGACTTCATCTTGGATATACTGGGATAGGAAACGTGTCATACCCAGTAACCTCTGTAGACCTTTTCTGTCTTCTGGGGTATTGAATGTGCAGAGATCAGCTGATTCTTCATCCAGCTTGATTTGCCAAAACCCCTCCTCATCTAGGAGAGTGAAGATGTTCTTGCCTGCTAGTTTGCATTGCACATCCTCTGAGGTGGGAATGGACAGGTGCTGGTGCTGTATAACCTTGATCGGGCCGTAAATATCCAAACACACCCTACTTTTTTTCCTCTTATGGCTAGGCTGCTCACCCACGCTGTTGGTTTTGTTACTTTGCTGACCACACCCCTCTGCTCTTGATTGTCCAATATCTCTTTCAGCCTGTCAAGCACAGCCTATGGGATTTTCCTACATCCATGAACAACAGGAGGGACTTCTGTATCAATGTACAGTACCAGTCAAAAGTTTGGACACACCTACTCATTCAAGGGTTGTAGAATAATAGTGAAGACATCAAAACTATGAAATAACACATAGGAAATCATGTAGTAACCAAAAAAAAGTGTTAAACAAATCAAATTATATTTAATATTTGAGATACTTCAAAGTTGCCTTGGTGACAGCTTTGTACATTCTTGGCATTCTCTCAACTAGCTTCATGAATGCATTTACATTGACATGTGTGCCTTGTTAAGTTCATTTGTGGAATGTCTTTCCTTCTTAATGCAATTGAGCCAATTAGTTATGTTGTGAAAGGGAAATGGGTGTTATACAGAAGATAGCTCTATTTGTTAAAAGACCAAGTCCATATTATGGCAAGAACAGCTTTTAAGCAAAGAGAAACAACAGTCCATCATTACTTTAAGACATTAAGTTCAGTCAAAGTGGAAAATTTGAAGAACTTTGAAAGTTTCTTCAAGTGCTATAATGAAACTGGCTCTCATGAGGACCACCACAAGAAAGGAAGACCCATAGTTACCTCTGCTGCAGAGGATAAGTTCATTAGAGTTCCCAGCCTCAGAAATTGCAGCTCAAATAAATGGTTTACAGAGTTCAAGTAACAGACACATCTCAACATCAACTGTTCAGAGGAGACTGAGTGAATCAGGCCTTCATGGTTGAATTGCTGCAAAGAAACCACTACAAAAGGCCCCCAATAATAAGAAGAGACTTGTTAGTCTCAGGAAACATGAGCAATGGACATTAGACCAGTGGAAATCTGTCCTTGGGTCTGTTGAGATTTTTAGTTCCAACCACCGTGTCTTTGTGAGACGTAGAGTAGGTGAACAGATGATCTCTCAATGTGTGGTTCCCACCGTGAAGCATGGAGGAGGAGGTGTGGGGGTGCTTTGCTGGTTATTTATTTAGAATTCAAGACACTTAACCAGCACTGCTACAACAGCATTCTGCAGCTACATGCAATTCCATCTGGTTTGCGCTTAGTGGGACTATCATTTGAATTTCAACAGGACAATGACCCAAAACACACAGGCTGTGTAAGAGTTATTTGAACAAGAAGGAGAGTGATGGAGTATTGCATCAGATGATCTGGCCTCCACAATCACCCGACCTCAACCCAATTGAGATGGTTTGGGGCGAGTTTGAATGCATAGTGAAGGAAAAAGCAGCCAACAAGTGCTCAGCAAATGTGGGAACTCCTTCAAGACTGCTGGAAAAGCATTCCTCATGAATCTGATTGAGAGAATGCCAAGAGTGTGCAAAGCTGTAATCAAGGCAATGGGTGGCTACTTTGAAGAATCTCAAATATAAAATATATTTGGATTTGTTTGACACTTTTTGATTACTAGATTATTCCATATGTGTTATTTCATAGTGTTGATGTCTTCACTACTATTCTACAATGTTGAAAAACATTAAAATAAAGATAAACCCTTGAATGAGTAGGTGTGTCCAAACTATATATACAGTTGAAGTCGGAAGTTTACAAACACTTAGATTGGAGTCATTAAAACTAGTTTTTCAACCACTCCACAAATTTCTTGTTAAGAGTCCAAACATTTGACTGGTACTGTAGATGTGGTACTGGCCTGGAAACTCACTGAGTCCTTTATACACAGTTGCATAGCACTTGAGTAGCTCTTCCTTGAAGCATGGCGGAGCATGCAACTGTTGCAACTTTTCTGATGAGGTCTAGCTGCACACAGTCCTTTCTGCCTAGTAGTGGTGTGTCAGTTGCATCTGTAACATAGAACTAAAGATGGGCTTGTTTGTGCCGTGTGTTCACTTGCAATGTCATGATGCCCTTTGGTTTAATTTGGGTGCTATTGTCTGCTATTGCTTGTTGGGAACTGAGCTTCAGTTCCTGTGTCTAACTTAAAGTTGACCATCTGTATCCCTTATACACAAGTTTGTGTGCCAGCCAGCATCTAATTTGTGTGCTTGTGTTACTGCACCTATGAACAACATGTCCACTTCCTTGACATCTTTCAACGGGAGCAACCTCTGTCCCTAACCTACACACAGCTGCAAAGGGATTTCTCTTCACACATTTTTTACACTCAACATTGAATGCAGGACTCAAGTCTTTGTCTGCTGCTCGCTGGTTGAGTCTGTGTCTGCCGCCCGGCCTGCTTTTGTTCTGACTGTGCCCGTGACTGCTAAAAATGGCTGAACTTTTTTTCCATAGCATGCAGAAACTGCTCTGTGCTATTGATAGCTGACTTGGCTTTAGCCTGAGCTGATGTAACTTATTTTGCACAGCAAACATCTATGGCCTTAGCTAGGGTTAAATCTGAAATGGAGAGTAGTTTCTCTCTTAGTCCACTATCTTTATTTATCCGTTATTTTACCAGGTAAGTTGACTGAGAACAGGTTCTCATTTACAGCAACGACCTGGGGAATAGTTACAGTGGAGAGGAGGGGGATGAATGAGCCAATTGTAAACTGGGGATTATTAGGTGACCGTGATGGTTTGAGGGCCAGGTTGGGAATTTAGCCAGGACACCGGGGTTAACACACCTACTCTTACGATAAGTGCCATGGGATCTTTAATGACCTCAGAGAGTCAGGACACCCGTTTAACGTCCCATCTGAAAGATGGCACCCTACACAGGTCAGTGTCCCCAATCACTGCTCTGGGGCATTGGGATAGTTTTTAGACCAGAGGAAAGAGTGCCTCCTACTGGCACTCCAACACCACTTCCAGCAGCATCTGGTCTCCCATTCAGACCCAACCCTGGTTAGCATCAGAAGCAAGCCAGCAGTGGTTTGCAGGGTGGTATGCTGCTGGCTAAATTTGTGACGCTAAACACAATTTTGCCCATTAGCATTAGATCCTCAGTGTCTGAACTCAGAGCTGCACTCAGTCTCAGTTCGGTTACAAACTTGTCAATACCTGCCCATTCATTGAACACAGTATTCCTGCGTGGTGCACAGTCTTTTTCAAAAGTTTTCATCACCTCGGCCAGTGTCTTGTTTTCCGGGTCGGCATATGTGATTTCCATCGTGTTGTATATCTCCAGCATGATTCAGAGAGGTCTCGAGGTCTACAACGTGTGCACATTGATAATAATGGGTTCACCAGATATGCGATGATGGATAATCAGAGACAAAAAACACGTTTGGATCTTAAAGTATGAAACATAATTACATGCTTTTAGCCTGACCAACCAGGGTAATGCAATTAAACAGTGTTTAGTAGAGTCATATAGAAATAAAAAAAAACACTTAATTGCCTGTCACATTGAATTAGATTTCTACCAGCTCATTGTTTGCAGAAATCAAAACCAGCCCCATGTTGCTACTCTGCCTTCTCCTTCATGCTTCCCCTTAAAGCGCTCACTCAGAGGGTGGGCGGCTCTCCAGACAATACTTCTCTTATTCTGGGACCAATTTCCACATATTTGAACTAAATCATATTGGGACATCTGTCAAAGGCTCTTCTTTTCATCTTTAACAGCTGCTTTAAATCTCTAACACAGCAGTGCCATAACAAATTATAGGAATGCTTTCCCACTTCTCATAACGGAGCAGGAATGGAGAGATTATTGACACATCACAAAACTCATACCATGGCATGCACACTGACAATATGTTATACACTTGTTCCACACATTATAATAGGGTTTCCCAAAGTCGGTCCTGGTCCCCAGGTGGGGGGGACTGGACACTGCATTATAGTACAGAACAGAATACTTTTCTATGATAGTGTGTGAAATGCACTCAACCATGTTTTAGTGGGGCATGTAAGCAGCAGGCAATGGAGAAATAAAACATATTTGGCTTCTTGAAAAAGTGTTCAGGGGAAACTAGTGCCAGTAGTACAACAGCACAGCCAGTAGGCCAACAGCACTGCCAGCCTGCAAGCCAATTGTCTACGCCAGTGGCTCACAACTCCAGTCTTTAAGTACCCCAAACAGAACACATTTTTGTTGTAGCACCGGGTAAAAAACACCTGATTCAACTCATTGATGGCTGATGATTATCTGACAAGTTGAATCAGGTGTGCTTGTCCGGGGCTACTAGAAGAATGTGTACTATTGGGGGTATTCAAAAGCTGAAGTTGGGAACCACGAGAAGTGCTGGCTAACAGTCTATTGTTCCGTGGAACTGTTAAGCATAAATCCACTGGGAACCAAACAAACCAAACAGGAGCAAACAGAACGAAATCGGGAGGGACCTACCTGAATTTGCCTAATAGAAACTCGTGGAGTAAATGGTTTCCATTTCAATACGTTTTGAAACTGTTTGCTACGGTCTAGGTCTGAAAGGTGTGTAATGTCTGCCATTGAAAACAATGGTGTGAATGCTTGCCATTGAAAACAATGCATTTTTTTTTTTCTACACACAATTATTAACTGGGGCTTTCTCCTATAGAGCTCCATTTTTATGGAATGGAGACGCAGACTCAGTCTCAACCTTTCAGTCTTTATTGAAGACTAATCTCTTCAGTAGGTCCTATGATTGAGTGTAGTCTGGCCCAGGAGTGTGAAGGTGAACGGAAAGGCTCTGGAGCAACGAACCACCCTTGCTGTCTCTGCCTGGCCGGTCCCCCTCTCTCCACTGGGATTCTCTGCCTCTAACCCTGTTACAGGGGCTGAGTCACTGGCTTACTGGTGCTCTTCCATGCTGTCACTGGGAGGGGTGCGTCACTTGAGTGGGTTGAGTCATTGATGTGATCTTCATGTCTGGGTTGGCACCCCCCTTTGGTTGTGCCGTGGCGGAGATCTTTGTGGGCTATACTCGGCCTTGTCTCAGGATGGTAAGTTGGTGGTTGAAGATATCCCTCTAGTGGTGAGGGGGCTGTGCTTTGGCAAAGTATGTGGGGTTATATCCTGCCTGTTTGGCCCTGTCTGGGGATATTGTCGGATGGGGCCACAGTGTCTCCCAACAACTCCTGTCTCAGCCTCCAGTATTTATGCTGCAGTAGTTTATGTGTCGGGGGGCTAGGGTCAGTCTGTTATATCTGGAGTATTTCTCCTGTCTTATCCTGTGTCCTGTGTGAATTTAAGTATGCTCTTTCTTTCTTTCTTTTTTTTTTCTCTCTCTCGGAGGACCTGAGACAGCAGGAGCGGTAGAGATACTCTGAATGATCGGCTATGTTGCAAAATAACATTTAGTCCTGAGGTGCTGACCTGTTGCACCCTCAACATCCACTGTGATTATTATAATTTGACCCTGCTGGTCACCTATGAACATTTGAACATCTTGGCCATGTTCTGTTATAATCTCTACCCGGCACAGCCAGAAGAGGACTGGCCACCCCTCATAGCCTGGTTCCTCTCTAGGTTTCTTCCTAGGTTCTGGCCTTTCTAGGGAGTTTTTCCTAGCCACCGTGCTTCTACACCTGCATTGCTTGCTGTTTGAGGTTTTAGGCTGGGTTTCTGTACAGCACTTTGAGATATCAGCTGATGTAAGAAGGGCTTTATGAATACATTTGATTTGAAATTTAATTTGATCTTTCCTAACTTTCCATTAGCCTACCTTTTTGAGGCATTTCACAAATTTGTTGATGCAAATTGAGATTGTCACACCTTCCCCATGTTCAAGTCATTTGACATATTTTCGAATTAGCCTTATGAAAATAGAAACTTGGTTGCAGTTTATATCTGTGCTAGATGGTTTAAAAAGGTCATACAATTAAAAACTTTTATATAAGAATTGGTCGTTCTTCCGAAATCCTGATGTTGCTCTCAAGTCAAAATGATTGCCCAACCCTGTTCTATGTGGGGATGCAAAGACCTTTACGAGTCTTTTCAGTTATACAGCAAATTCTCCAGTGTTGACATTTAACACTGATCCAGTGCCTATATTGGTCCACACTTTTCAGTGTTAAATTAACACTGTTTTTTTTATTTTAATTTTTAAAAATTTACCTTTATTTAACCAGTCAAGTCAGTTAAGAACACATTCTTATTTTCAATGACGGCCTGGGTTAACTGCCTGTTCAGGGGCAGAACGACAGATTTGTACCTTGTCAGCTCAGGGGTTTGAACTCGCAACCTTCCGGTTACTAGTCCAACGCTCTAACCACTAGGCTACCCTGCCGCCCCAAGGGTTGAGTTGTTACAATTTGTCAGTGTAAGGAAGGTAACACCTGTAGTGTTACAGTAACTTGTTTTGGGGTGTTGTTTTAAACTGTATGGTGTAAAACCTAATTTACATATTTCCCAGTGTGCCTAGCCTTTTCGAGTGAAGTGTAGATTTACCACCCATGACTGTATTAGTTAGTGACAGAGATATTGGTTATTGAATTTGTTCTTTTTCAGTCCTGTGGCCTTCAACAAGTGAGTTCCTATGTGAATGCTATCATTAAAATTGGGGCCTCCAAATCACTAAGCCTGCCCTTGGTTAGGCTTAAACATTTTTAAATAGGTAACAAAGTGGTGAGAGCAAAAGGATTTAGTGGCTATGAAATGGCTTTTAAAGTGTCAATGAGCTCGTTGATTGGCTGTTTGGAAGCAAGTTCGCAACATTCTGGATGACCTGACATCAATCCCCCCACAATCAAAAAACTGGAAGCAATATAATGGTACAAACCCCAATGAAACTTTTGTACCAGTCTAACTAGATTTATTTAATTGATTTGAAACAACAAATAGTTTTTTTTATATAGTGGACAAAGGCACATCAATCACCATAGACATTATTAGAAAATATGGGTTTTAAGTCAAGTTATATAGACAGTGTATATATATATATATATAGTACCAGTCAAAAGTTTGGACACATCTACTCATTCAAGGGTTTTCTTTGTTTTTACTAATTTCTACATTGTAGAATAATAGTGAAGACATCAAAACTATTAAATAACAGATATGGAATCATGTAGCAACCAAAAGATTGTTACATAAATGCAGTGATACAAGCACACAAATAAGATGCTGGCTGGCATACAAACTTGTGTATAAGGGATACAGACGGTCAACTTTAAGTTAGACACAGGAACTGAAGCTAATGTGTTCCCAACAAGCAATAGCAGACAAATTGCCCAAGCAATTCAAAGTGAGAGACTGAGACTGTACTCATAGCCTATGGAGGCACCCGAATTAAACCAAAGGGCATCATGACATTGCAAGTGCACACAGTGCACAAACAAGCCCATCTTTAGTTCTATGTTACAGATGCAACTGACACACCACTAGTAGGAAGAGAGGCCTGTGTGTAGCTTGATCTCATCAGAAAAGTTGCAACAGTTGCATGCTCCGCCATGCTTCAAGGAAGAGCTACTCAAGTGCTATGCAACTGTGTATAAAGGACTCAGTGAGTTTCCAGGCCAGTACCACATCTACAGTACCAGTCAAACATTTGGACTCCTCATTCAATGGTTTTTCTTTATTTTTTATGTTTTTTGACATTGTAGAATAATAGTGAAGATGAAATAACACATATGGAATAATCTAGTAATCAAAAAAGTGTTAAACAAATCAAAATATATTTTATATTTGAGATTTTTCTAAGTAGCCACCCAATGCCTTGATGACAGCTTTACACACTGGCATTCTCTCAACATCCTTCATTCTCTCAACATCCTTTATGAGGTAGTCACCTTGAATGCATTTCAATTAACAGGTGTGCCTTTTTAAAAGTTTATTTTCTTATTGTGTGTTAGCCAATCAGTTGTGTTGTGACAAGGTAGGGGTGGTATACAGAATATAGCCCTATTATGGTAAAATACCATGTCTATATGTTGGCATGAACAGCTCAAATAAGCAAAGACAAATGACAGTCCATCAGTTCTTTAAGACATGAAGATCAGTCAATGTGGAAAATTTCAAGAACTTTTAAAGTTTCTTCAAGTGCACTCTCAAAAACCATCAAACGCTATGATGAAACTGGCTCTCATGAGGACCACCACAGGAAAGGAAGACCCACTGTTACCTCTGTTGCAGAGGATAAATTCATTAGTTAACTGCACCTCAGATTGCATCCTTAATAAATGCTTCACAGAGTTCAAGTAACAGACACATCTCAACATCAACTGTTTAGAGGAGGCTGTGTGAATCAGGCCTTCATGGCAAATTGCTGAAAAAGAAAACATGACTAAATGACACCAATAAGAAAAAGAGACTTGCTTGGGTCAAGAAACACGAGCAATAGACATTAGACCGGTGGAAATCTGTCCTTGGGTCTGATGAGTCTAAATTGGACATTTTTGGTTAAAACCGCTGTGTTTGTGAGACGCAGAGTAGGTGAACGGATGATCTCTACATGTGTAATTCCAACCGTGAAGAATGGAGGACAGGACAATGACCCAAAACATCTCCAGGCTGTGTAAGGGCTATTGGACAAAAAAGGAGAGTGATGGAGTGCTGCATCAGATGACCTGGCCTCCACAATCACCCGACCTCAATTCAACTGAGATGGTTTGGGATGAGATGGGCCACAGAGCGAAGGAAAAGCTACCAATAAGAGCTCAGCAAATGTGGGAACTCCGTCAAGACTGCTGGAAAAGCATTCCAGGTGAAGCTGGTCCAGAGAATACCAAGAGTGTGCAAAGAATATCATCAAGGGGTGGCTACTTTGAAGAATCTCAAATATATAATATGTTTTGATTTGTTTAAAACTTTTACGGTTACCACATTATTCCATATGTGTTACTTCATTATTATTTATACAATGTAGAAAATAGTAAAAATAAAGAAAAACCCTTGAATGAGTAGGTGTGTCTAAACAATATATACAGTTAAAGTCGGAAGTTTACATACACTTAGATTGGAGTCATTAAAACTCGTTTTTCAACCACTCCACAAACGACTTGTTAACAAACTATAGTTTTGGCAAGTCGTTTAGGACATCTACTTTTTTACAGACAGATTATTTCACTTATAATTCACTGTATTTCAATTCCAGTGGGTCAGAAGTTTACATATTCTAAGTTGACTGTGCCTTTAAACAGCATGGAAAATTCCAGAAAACTATGTCATTGCTTTAGAAGGTTCTGATAGGCTAATTGACATAATTTGAGTCAATTGGAGGTGTACCTGTGGATGTATTTCAAGGCATACCTTCAAACTCAGTGCCTCTTTGTTTGACATCATGGGGAAATCAGAAGAAATCAGCCAAGACCTCAAAAACAATTGTAGACCTCCACATGTCTGGTTCATCTTTGGGATAAATTTCAATTTATTTATTTTACCAGGCAAGTCAGTTAAGAACGACAGCCTAGGAACAGTGGGTTAACTGCCTGTTCAGGGGCAGAACGACAGATTTGTACCTTGTCAGCTCGGGGATTTGAATTTGCAACCTTCCGGTTAGCCCAACACTCTAACCACTAGGCTACACTGCCACCCCAAGGTAGTGAAGGTACCACGTTCATCTGTACAACAATAGTACACAAGTATAAACACCATGGGACCACGCAGCCGTCTAACCTCTCAGGAAGGAGACACGTTCTGTCTCCTAGAGATGAACGTACATTGGTGTGAAAAGCGCAAATCAATCCCAGAAGAACAGCAAAGGACCCTGTGAAGATGCTGGAGGAAACAGGTACAAAAGTATCTATATCCACAGTAAAAAGAGTCCTATATCGACATAACCTGAAAGGCCGCTCAGCAAGGAAGAAGTCACTGCTCCAAAACCACCATAAAAAGCCAGACTACGGTTTGCAACTGCACATGGGGACAAAAATCATACTTTTTGGAGAAATGTCCTCTGGTCTGATGAAACAAAAATAGAACTGTTTGGCCATAACGACCATCGTTATGTTTGGAGGTAAAAGGGGGACGCCATCCCATCCATGAAGCACGGGGGTGGCAGCATCATGCTGTGGGGGTGCCTTGCTGCAGGAGGGACTGGTGCACTTCACAAAATAGATGGCATCATGAGGTAGGAAAATTATGTGGATATATTGAAGCAACATCTCAAGACATCAGTCAGGAAGTTCAAGCTTGGTCGCAAATGGGTCTTCCAAATGGACAATGACCCCAAGCATACTTCCAAAGTTGTTGCAAAATGGCTTAAGGACATCAAAATCAAGGAATTGAAGTGGCCATCACAAAGCCCTGACCACAATCCTATAGAAAACTTGTGGACAGAACTGAAAAAGCATGTGCGAGCAAGGAAGCCTACAAACCTGACTCAGTTACACCAGTTCTGTCAGGAAGAATGGGCCAAAATTCACCCAACTTATTGTGGGAAGCTTGTGGAAGGTTAGCCAAAATGTTTGACCCAAGTTAACTATTTAAAGGAAATGCTACCAAATACTAATTGATTATTTGTATGTAAACTTCTGACCCACTGGGAATGTGATGAAAGTAATAAAAGCTGAAATAAATCATTCTCTCTACTATTATTCTGACATTTCCCATTCTTAAAATAAAGTGGTGATCCTAACTGACCTGACCTAAAACAGGGACATTTTACTCGGATTAAATGTCAGGAATTGTGAAAACTGAGTTTAACCTGTTACTCCTACCCCCTACTTATTCAAAAATTTTGTTAAAAAATCGCGCAACATTTCAGCGCCCTGCTACTCATGCCAGGAATATAGTATATGTATATGATTAGTATGTGTGGATAGAAAACACTCAGACGTTTAGAAAACTGGTTAAATCACGGCTGTGACTATAACAGAACATGCGTTTTATCGAAAAGCGCAGGAAAATGTGATCACTGAAAATGGGAAAATATATCCATGCGCCACTAGAACCCATTGTTGAATGTGATCCACATTAAATGGGGCCGAGGTTGCAATACCTACAGCTTCCACACGATGTCATGGTTGTCCTTCTGGAAGGTTCTCCCATCTCCACAGAGGAACTCTGGAGCTCTGTCAGAGTGACCATCAGGTTCTTGGTCACCTCCCTGACCAAGGCTCTTCTCCCCCGATTACTCAGTTTACCCCCTGGCGGCCAGCTATAGAAGGAGTCTTGTTGGTTCCAAACTTCTTCTATTCAATAATGATGGAGGCCTCTGTGTTCTTTAGGACCTTCAATGCTGCAGACATTTTTTGGTACCCTTCCCCAGATCTGTGCCTCGACACAATCCTGTCTCAGAGCTCTACGGACAATTCCTTTGACCTCATGGCTTGGTTTTTGCTCTGACATGCACTGTCAACTGTGGGACTTTATATAGACAGGTGTTTGCTTTTCCAACCAATTGAATTTACCACAGGTGGACTCCAATCAAGTTGTAGAAACATCTCAAGGATTATCAATGGGAACAGGATGCACCTGAGCTAATTTTAGTGACTCATATCAAAGAGTCTGAATAATAATGCAAGTAAGAAATGTCTAAAAACCTGTGTTCGCTTTGTCGTCATGATGTATTGTGTGTAGATTGATGAGGGGAAAAAATAATTTAATACATTTTAGAATAAGGCTGTAACATAAACATGTGGAATAAGTCAAGGGGTCTGAATACTTTCTGAATGCACTGTATGCACTGTACACACTATTCCCTACTTGAATAGCCTACTTGCATAGCCTTCTCAAAAAGAGAAGGTCCATTCAAATCCATTGATAGTGCTTATGGTGCCTGCAGGCCAGAAAAAGACTGTCTATGGAATGTGTAACACTCTTGGACTGTGTGTATCAGAGATGAGTGCTTCATGTAAATCCTCATCTCCATATGTGCTCCTCCATCTGTAGCAATCTGTATTTTATGGCGTTCTGGCAGAGAAGAGGAGTATTCAGTATTCAGCAAATACTGTACATGGACAGACTGACAGATGATAGATAGACTTAACATAATACTCACTTTATTGCACCTGCATCTCAATGTCCTGAATATCTGTATGCAAACTATAAGTAACAAGTAAAAACTTTGAATTAGAAGTCACGTATATGTGTTGTTTGTCATCATCTTGCATTGTTTCGATTACTCTAGATACTGTGTAACACTTTACCTTGAGTTTTGGTACACTTGTGATGTGTGATGATAAGTACTGTGGAACATCTGTGGTGGAACAAAATCACACAAATAAACAAATGTGTCAATTGCTTTTTATTTTTTATTCCTTTTTTACTGTGATACTCAATTTAAACGCAGCAGGGGTCTTCAATGCTGTTTATTAATTCCTGCAGTCAAATGACCAAATCACATGGGTGGAATGTTATGAATATGAATTCATTAATAAACATGATATAAACATTATATATTTTTCTATGCCGAAAATCTGATGTTTAGGTCAAATGACATAGGTCAAATGGGTGAGTTATATTTCAGTCTTTTGTGATCTACATAAAGTGTAATATGGGGATGCAAACTCAAAATTGAATCAATTTCAACTCTCTATCTGACATGATACAGGTGTCTTCTTTTCTTAAGACCATAAGAATGTGTGTGAGGTGTATACTTTAGTTTCAATGTAGATGTGTTAAGACTACCAAGAAACACTCTGTGACCCTGATTTAGCCCACAGCAGTAAAAGGTTAACTTCAAATCACACGTGGTCCAGTGTGGCTGAGTTGGTAGAGCATGGTGCTTGTAATGCGCAGGTTCAATTCACATGGGGATCAGTATGAAAATGTATGCACTCACTCCTGCAAGTAGCTCTGGATAAGAGTGTCTGCTAAATGACTAAAACACAATGTATATGTAACTTGTAAGTATGTATTATTACCTTGTGTTTGACGAGGCAATAGAGAGTGAATATGAACATCATTCCTCCACAGACTGATGGAGTTATGACCATGAAATGAAACTTAAGGTCTCCAACTTGGGCTCCATCTAGACCAGTCTGTGGGGCTTTCTCTGAGTCCCAAAAAGTGCTGACTGTGGATGACGAGACAGGTCATAACAGCCGAGTTATAATATGGACAAGTAAGGTTAAGATAATCAGATCGCTCGGCTAGTTCAAGCATACAACAACCGAGGACAGTGGGTCTGATTCTGTAAGCTACAGTGCCTTGCGAAAGTATTCGCCCCCCTTGAACTTTGCGACCTTTTGCCACATTTCAGGCTTCAAACATAAAGATATAAAACTGTATTTTTTTGTGAAGAATCACCAACAAGTGGGACACAATCATGAAGTGGAAGGACATTTATTGGATATTTCAAACTTTTTTAACAAATCAAAAACTGAAAAATTGGGCGTGCAAAATTATTCAGCCCCCTTAAGTTAATACTTTGTAGCGCCACCTTTTGCTGCGATTACAGCTGTAAGTCGCTTGGGGTATGTCTCTATCGGTTTTGCACATCGAGAGACTGAAATGTTTTCCCATTCCTCCTTGCAAAACAGCTCGAGCTCAGTGAAGTTGGATGGAGAGCATTTGTGAATAGCAGTTTTCAGTTCTTTCCACAGATTCTCGATTGGATTCAGGTCTGGACTTTGACTTGGCCATTCTAACACCTGGATATGTTTATTTTTGAACCATTCCATTGTAGATTTTGCTTTATGTTTTGGATCATTGTCTTGTTGGAAGACAAATCTCCATCCCAGTCTCAGGTCTTTTGCAGACTCCATCAGGTTTTCTTCCAGAATGGTCCTGTATTTGGCTCCATCCATCTTCCCATCAATTTTAACCATCTTCCCTGTCCCTGCTGAAGAAAAGCAGGCCCAAACCATGATGCTGCCACCACCATGTTTGACAGTGGGGATGGTGTGTTCAGGGTGTTGCTTTTATGCTAAACATAACGTTTTGCATTGTTGCCAAAAAGTTACATTTTGGTTTCATCTGACCAGAGCACCTTCTTCCACATGTTTGGTTCAGTTTTGGATTTGTTAATTCCACTTCATGATTGTGTCCCACTTGTTGTTGATTCTTCACAAAAATATATAGTTTTATATCTTTATGTTTGAAGCCTGAAATGTGGCAAAAGGTCGCAAAGTTCAAGGGGGCCGAATACTTTCGCAAGGCACTGTACTTTTCTAAATTACCATACTGTATTATTATATTCTATAATAATGAAATTCCATGTTTTATGCCTTTGCTAGGGACCCTGTAAAGAACCTTGAGGAAGTTGCCCACCTGTAGTCAGAGAGAAAGCTGTAGGGAGGACTGTGGGGGGCTCTTCTGTGTCTCTGTACTCCCTCTCACAGCTCCAGTCTACCGGGGAGTCCCTGGTGGTCACCAGCTCCCAGTACTCAGACAGGACATCCTGGACCCTCCCCAGGGCCTCTGATGGGGAGCTGCTGAATGACATTCCAAAGCTCACTGGGTCATCCTGGTCAATAGAGTCAGAGAGGAATGTTGGTAAACATGTACATGGGATGCATGTCCTATCAAGTTTTATGAGCTTAGTATTAAGTTCCTTAAATCCTCTTTAAAACACCCGACTTAGGCTGTTATTCAAGAGATATCTTCTGCATCAAACGGCCCTCACCTCTAGCTCCTCGTTGATCTGTGGTACACATCTCTGAGAGTAGATGTTGTGGAGGAGACAGGTCAGAGACAGTACGTAGCTGTGGTTGTCTGAGCCTTGGGTGTATCTAAAGTGGCTGGTCAGGAGCTCCAAGATCCAGGGCAGGGCAGCTTTAACATAACAACATTTACTCTGTCAGGGAATGGAAGAAGAGCAGTCAATATTCATGTTAGTTATGATACGAAGTATGTTTGATATCAGTGACTTTTTCTAGCCTAGCCATAACCTCATCCCCACGTGCAATTGCTACCGCATAGAGCCGGCTGGTGGGTGAGATTAACCTAGCCATAATGCTAATAGGTAATGCTTATTTTTACAGTCCTTTTAGGATAAATTATGTGGTGGACATTGGATACTTTTTAGTACTATTCTAAATTACCTTTTGTATATATTTTTTTTAAAGTAAAAAAATAAATAAAATAAAAAATAAATAAAAAGCATAAACTAATGTTCTTTGTGAATTTGCCTATGATGTCCCATGTTTTCACTGCACATGACGCATAAAAATGACCTTACCAAACTTCTCCGCTCAATGAATGTGTAGGTTATTGAGCATCCACTCTGCAACTGGTTATCTATCTATTTAAAACAGAAACCAAAATATCTGTCAGAAGTCATTAATTAAATATATAAAACTTTCGATATTTTGTATTCATGACAGGAATATGCTATACATTCAACAATCCCAATGAATGCCTAATGGTTCTAGTCATGAGTTTAATATGCTTCTTACAGTGATATACTCCCCACAGTTTTTTCTACTTTGATCAAAAATGTATTTCTGGAAATCTCACCAATAAATCACTCTTGGTTATGTATAATTCTTTTGATATTATAATAGTTTTATACAACTTTAATGTGTTCATGTCTTTTTATATTGTTCATTCCAGCTTTACTACTCACCAGGCGTCTTATGGTCAGCAGGTGATCTCTGGTGATGGAGTGTCTGCACGGACCAGGGTCTCCCATGGTCAAGGAGAGACTCAGGAACACTATCACACACAGACACACCTGAAACCAGTGGTGAAACGTATTATCTTTGTGAACAGAAAAATAAGAGAGTAAAAAATGTGTTGACATCTTTGAATTAAAAAAATATGTTATATGTTAAAGCTAGAATCCTTTGTTGCTACATACATTTTTTGACTTATAATGATAACTGCCCAAATAAAGTATAGAGTAAATGAGGGATACAAAGCATATTGAAAGCAGATGGTTCCACACAGGTGTGGTTCCTGAGTTATTTCAGCAAATATTTGGGCTACCATGGCTAGAAGAAGAGATCTCAGTGACTTTGAAAGAGGGGTCCCTGGAGCGATGACTGAGACAGCTTTTTTACACCATCATAAACAAAACATCACATTATGGAATTTCTTGTGGAAGAATTGTGTTGCGTCCCTCCAATGGAGTTCCAGACAATCAATACCAAGGCGCAATGAAGCTGTTATGGGAGCCCAACTTCCTATTAAGACTTTATTTAGGCAGTTACCTGTATATACCTATTGATTCTTTAAAAATATAACTTCCAAATGCCTCATGAGTTTAGTTCAAGTGTCATACCCCATCAGAACCCAAAATAAGCCCCCCCCCCCTTTTTTATACAACGTAAATGGAAACACTGTATAGTGTCAAAACATGGCACAACTATATTTGTTATATCATGTATGGTCAGTCCTGGTATCCATAGCTCTGTCTATGAATTTGAGAGTGGTTACATTTCTCCAGCACCGTCCCTCAACTTTTTACCAAAACAGAGGCAGGGTGTGCGCTTTGTTATTGTTTCAACTGCAGAATCTAGCTTTAAATAATATATAAAACATAACATTTCCTAGTTCTTAATGGATTTTGTTTCTATGAGTCTTTAGTATTGAACCCATATTTGATTTTTGTTGCACAGTGGATCATTGAATAGACCTTTACTGCACTGTTCTCGGTATCCTATGAGACATAATGTCTTCTCTTTGTTTCTGCATCTTCCCATCTCCTGGGTTTGATTAAAAAAATTGGACTCAGGTTTTGTTTTCCTATTGTATGAGATGGGCCTTTAGTTGAGGGGAATTCTGTAATAATCCAAAATAGAAATCAATGAGCTTCCATAAAGATGATCCACATTCATGCAGTACTGTACATTATAGTCATATGATGTGAAGTTAACCATCTATGCCGTGTTTGATCTTTGTCAACAGTAGTTACATCTATTCATTTTAAACCCATTGGAGACAAATCTGAAAATGTACAGCCTGAAAAGCCAAACTACACCGAGAAAAAAGTGTAAAGTGTTGGTCCCATGTTTTATGAGCTGAAATAAAATATCCCAGAAATTTTCCAAATGCACAAAAAGCTTATTTCTCTGAAATGTTTTGCACAAATTTGTTTACATCCCTGTTAGTGAACATTTCTCATTGCCAAGACAATCCATCCAACTGACAAGCATGTGACAAATAAACATGTATTTGATTGATTTGCATCGGTCAACGCTTCTTATATCAAGAAGCTGATTAAACAGCAGGATCATTACACAGGTGCATCTTGTCACTGTAAAATGTGCAGTTTTGTCACACAACACAATGGCACAGATGTCTAAAGGTTTAAGGGAGAGTACAATTGGCATGCTGACTGCAGGAATGTCCACCAGAGCTGTTGCCAGAGAACTGAATGTTCATTTCTCTGCCATAAGCCACCTCCAATGTTGTTTTTTGGATAATTTGGCAGTACGTCCAACTGGCCTCAAACCGAAGACCATGTGTATGGCGTCATGTGGGCGAGCTGTTTGCTGAGGTGCATGTTGTGAACAGAGTGCCCCATGGTGGCGGTGGGGTTATGGTGTGGGCAGGCATAAGCTACGGAGAACAAAAAAAATTGCATTTCATTGATGGCAATTTGATACCGTGACAAGATCCTGAGGCCCATTGTTGTGCCATTCATCCACTGCCATCTACTCATGTTTCAGCATGATAATGCATGGCCCCATGTTACAAGGATCTGTCAACAATTTCTGGAGCTGAAAATGTCCCAGTTCTTCCATGGCCTGCATAATCAGTAAACATGTAACCCATTGAGCATTTTTGGGATGCTCTGGAACGACGTGTACACCAGTGTGTTCCAGTTCCCGCCAATATCCAGCAACATCGCACAGCCATTGAAGAGGAGTGGGACAACATTCCACAGGCAACAATCAACATCCTGATCACCTCTATGCGAAGGAGATGTGTCACGCTGCATGAGGCAAATGGTGGTCACTGGTTTTTTGATCAACGCCCCTACCTTTTTTAAGGTATCTATGACCAACAGATGCATATCTGTATTCCCATTAGATTAGAGCCTAATTTATTTATTTAAATTGACTGATTTCCATATGTGAACTGTAACTCAGTAAAATCTTTGAAATTGTTAAATGTTCCAACAACAAAAAGTGAAGTGAAGTGAAGATGAGGGGCATACTGTAGATTATTTTATTATTATTTTAATTTGAACTGTAGACGAATTAAACAGAATACCGTCAATGTCAAAGGCAGTTTTGACAACAGATTTCCTTCACAAGAGCATTGTTTCCTGGAGAAGTAACTGCATCTCTTACCTTGGTTTTGCACTGAATGTGGGCTGACACGTGAAGGGTCATCTGGCTCAACTATGAAAATAGAAAAGACCAGACTCCTCTGTCAGGAGCATTGGAGCAGATAGATGATGAGTCTCCCCTCTTCTAGTCCTGATCAATCCCTCTAGTAAGGCATGCACTAAAGAGAAGCTGACATGGATGGAGCCGAGGTTCTCCCGGCATGGAGTGATGTGGTTTTACTCCCCTCCGAAAGGTCTACAGCTCACAGTGTGACTGCCTGCCTTAGCTGTAACTCAGAAACTATTTTAAGACCTCCCTCCATCTGCTCTTTCTCATATGGTCCAAAGGAAACTATGCCCTGTATCTCAGCTTGGTGTTTTCCAATAACCACTGGTGGGTCATGACCTGAGACAAATTATTGGTCTAGCTTTCTAGATAACTAAAAGCTTTTAGGTGGTCTTGGTTCCCTGCACAGAATAAACATTTGGAACCACTGTGCAACTACACTTAGACGCAGTGCTTCACAGATACACAGGTAGAGTATGGCGATAATGCCTTACACATTGTGCCATATATTTTATAGTAAGTTCCTGGACATTGGAAATTCTCTTTAACGTTTCAGCTCTCCCAGTATAGATGGTAACATGCCAAAGAAACTGGCAGAGAAAATAAAGTAAATCCTGGTGAAAGTACATTGACTGAAACATGGTGTTTTTTACGATCCATTTCAGATTGATTTACCATTAAGAATGCCAGTTTGGATTTCTTTGAGTTTGAGGTTGAGCCAAAACGTTTAACCCACTGGGCACACACTGGTTGAATCAACATTGTTTCCATGTCATTTCAATGACGTACATTTAACCAACATGGAATTATTACATTTTTTCCTGCATTTCTTTCTTGAATAAACATACCTCTTTACCTGATCCATTATTCATTTTAATCAGGGTGTCATTCTGACTGTTGTAAATCACACATTTCAATATACTGCATTAACATGCCGAGGATATTACATTGCTATTACAACACAGTGTATGGGATCATAACACACACCATCAATACAGCAACATATCATGGCATCATCATTCATTAACAAATATTATGAAATGATCATAAGGTCCCAGATTACATTTAAACCAAGTATTTTTCTGCATATCCAATCATACCTCTTGAGCTGTCTATTTCCTCCTGACTGGTGTTTATTTTTTTATTTTTTTATAAATCAAATATGCTTCTCTGCATATCTGTTAAAATCTGTGTAAAGAGATTGAAAGGAATGAGTCTCATTCAGTACATTTAGTAATTTCTTGCTTTTCTAAAATCTAGCAACGTTGCCAGCAGGCATGCCAGCTAAGATAGTTAGACAAGCTACTTTAATTTGATTGATAGCCTGAAATGGATTAGCAGCTAGTTATGAGGTTGGGAGATTGGGAACCTATCTAGCTGGCTAGCTAAAGCCAACTTCATAAAATTGTTAGGTGGCTAGTACTACAGAGAAACAACAAAACATCAATAAGTAATCAATAGGCCTCCCAAATGGCGCAGCAGTCTGACACTGCATTGCAGTGCTAGAAGCGTCACTGCAGACCCAGGTTTGATCCCGGGCTGTATCCCAACCGGCAGTGATTGGGAGTCCCATAGGGCGGCACACAATTGGCCCAACATCGTCCGGGTTAGGGGAGGGTTTGCCCGAGGGGGCTATACTTGGCTCACTGCACTCTAGCGACTCCTTGTGTCAGGCCGGATGTCTGCAGGCTGACTGCATTCGTTAGTTGAGCAGTGTTTCCTCCGACACATTGGTGCGGCTGGCTTCCAGCTTAAGGGGACAGGTGTTAAGAAGCGTGGTTTGGCGGGTTAAGTTTTGGAGGACACATGACTCGATCTTCACCTCCTGAGCCCGTTGCAGAGATGAGACAAGATCGAAATTGGGGAGATAAAAGGTGGTAAAATACACAACAAAATATACAAAATAATATGATGTACATACCTTGATCAAATTAATTTGCAAACACACCTCCTACGAGTCCTGCCCATCACCGGCAGCAAAAATCAAATCAAATGCTGTGTTTGTCACTCTACAATCTCTCTCCTCCTCCACTAACTATACTGTCTGCACGCACTAGAGTATCTCGCTTCCTGGTATATCTTTACTTTGTGGTGCACCTTTGAAGGAATCACTTACTAGCTAGATTAGGGGAAGGGGAAGTTATTTTTGCCTGGTGCAATCAGTCTGGCCCCTCCACAAAATACTGTGGTTTAACATTTTTGTTTAGGAATTTATTTAACATCTAAAAAATGTAAAAACATGACAAATCTGAGGGGACACGTGCCCTTCGTGCCACCTATGGGCATGTTAGTTATCTTTCAAATAGAGCTTAGTGCTGTTGCTTCCTTTTGGTCTCCTGCATCCGAGATATCGGACTTAGAACATTTAATGACATATTCTTCAGAAAAATAAGAGCTACTGAGTGAACTCAAAGGTTATTTCCTTTTAAAAAACCTCTCTGGTCACAAAGAAAGGATAACTCATACATCTCTAACACAATCCAATGGAGCTGCTGTGTCTGCCAATGGCACTGTTGTTCATCATCCAAACTTTTGGTCTTGGTCTCTTGAGAGCTTTACTCTCCTTGGATTTCAACTTACAGCTCCTTTAGGCCTCTTTACTAACAGTTATAAAGCACCATCTCCTCTGAGATATCTATGGATTCCTCTATAAATTCAACGTGGCTCATCTTCAAAAATAGAGCAAAATGTATGAACACATGGAGACACTCCAGTAACGATTCAAGTTCATGCTATATAATTTACAAAAGGAAGAGATCATGCAGAATCTTTAGCCATTGTGTGTGCCAGCTTTTGTTCCGGCCACTACATCTGATTCAAATAATCAACGTCTATAATCTAGGCCATGGATTGTTTAATCAGGTGTGTTAAAGCTGCACTGACCACGACATCTTTGCAGCCCGCTGTTCAAATCTGATTGGTTTTGTAGATGCATGGTATCTGTTCCATTGGTTACATACAGTTCCTGTTCTGTCAGGACCCGGTTACGAACCCGGGTCTCCGGAGTGAGAAACAGTCACTAAACCAACTGAGCCACGAATAGTCAGCAGAACCCAGAAGATGAGGCAGACACAGCAGTACTTGAGACGGTGTATTTAATGAAGTAAAAAGTGAAGTTCTTCAGGAAAACATGTAACTCCACAACCTCAAAAGGAATTCCACAAGAACAAAGGCAATCCTCCAAGACAAAAAGGCAAATCCACAAGGTGGAAGGCACAGCACAAAAAGCCTCAAAAGATACTCAAGAACAAACAAGAACAAAAAAACAGAACTCCACAAGAGAGTCCACCGGGATCAACAAGAGCTCACAGAGTACTAGGGCTGGTTGCTAACATACAAACACAGAGCAAAGAACTGAGTAAAACAAAGGGTTTAAATACAATCAGGGGAAACGAGGCACAGGTGCAAATAATAATGGGGATCAAGGGAAAACAAAAGGTCAAAAGGCACAATGGGGGCATCTAGTGACCAAAAACCGGAACAACCCTGGCCAAATCCTGACATGTTCAAGTCCTTATGATGCCACTGTGGGAATTTATGAGATGGAATATGGTTTGTTCTTCTATGTGTAATGCAGACTACAGTACATAAACCCAGCATATTCCAGGTTATACCTGAGTATATTACCTTTGGCAATTTGATTCCTCATTATGTCAAACATAACACGTCTTTCCATTCTAAAGCCACAGATGTAGTGGGAAATGAAATGTCGATGTTTTGTAGTGTCATGCAGAGAATAAGAATAGTTATGCGCCTTATAAAGTAGCAGTGCTAGTATCTTCACCTTAACCGCAAAACTTTTAAAAAAGTTAAACAATGGATGTGCTGGGTTGAGGGCAAGGAAACTGTTGTTTGTATTCCAGTCTAGGTATCTTTATTGTCTCCATACCCTACATCACTGTACATACTTCCACCCTCTGAAAACAACCCCACAATAGTTCTCAATGAATATGACAGCAATGATTGTTTTTATCTCTGCTAGAACTGAGGTTAAAGATACAGGAACAGAGTCTGTCTTCATGTAATTCTGTTTCACTTTCAATGTCATCCTCCAGGGACAGTTTGCTAAGCATGACCTTTCCGACCTGTGATTGATCATGACCTCTGACCGTTGTGGTTGAGATGTACACTGAAATGGCCATCTTTTCCATGAGGATATCATGGGACATCTCCATCTTGTACTGTTTTGCTTCAGAGGAATCACTCTACAATACAGTAGATGTTAAGTTTAGCTGATGTTGAATTACTTCACCCCACTTACCCCCATGAACAGTGGGAAAATAGGGGGGAAAAAAACACATGCTAATATATGTTTTCTGAATAATGACCCAGCCAGCTGGTGCATGGTGAGAGAAAGCACAGGGTCGAGAGAGAGGAAGAGAGAGAAATTAGAGAGAAAATAGAGTGAGAATATGATGACATAAGGATGAACATTCAGACACCACACTGTGAAAGGCATCTTCAGAGGGGCAGGAACAGCAGGAACAAGGATAAATCACTCAACCGGTTTTTACATCCATACAATGTGTGCTATTTTCACGCCATCAGTGCCACATTAGATCAACACATTGTGCAAGACCTGGCTGCCAGAATGTAGAACTAAGACACAGTCTGATATCAATTAATCTCTAGCTCAACTTCAGAAGATCAGACATATTAATAATGGGACTCAAAATAGAATACGTCTGGATTGTTTCTGTACAGACATTATGCTTGTGTTCGTGGCCAGTGGGGTCCAGCGGTTACAGCTGCTGATCCCAGCACACATGTATGCCAGAGTCGGCATGGGTTTGAATCCAGCTCACTGCTCTTTGACTCACCCTCCCCTAACTTCCTCGTCTTTTCAACACTTAATTATCTCAACAAATCAAAAAAATGTAAAAAGTAGTGGGACTTCTCCACGTACAAAAATACTATCCTATGGTAGAAATACTATAGTATTCACTATCAGTAGTGTAGTGCAGAAAAAAAAGTAAATTATGTCATAATTTCCTATCACTATAGAATATGCATAAAATGCATTCTCCAGTTGCAATGTCTGCCTATGCCACACATATTGTCTCAATAATTTGATTTTTAATACACTCAAACACCAAGTTAGGCATAGGCTGCCTAATTTTAAAAAAAATACGCCATCATCACTGTCAATCGTGAATGAACTTTCTTCATGAAATGTCCAAACTGCAACTCCATGCCAATCATTTGATTGTTTTCAATCAGTTTCATGGGAATATGCATTTTTATAATCTTGGATGACTGTTTCGTGAGCGAATTAGAGCAGATGGTGTTAAACTATTAGCCGTTCTTGTACTTTGTTTCAATCAAAGCATATATCCTGCCAAGTCACACGCTCTGTTGAGTTTTGGCAAATGAGATTTTTGGGGGACTATTCAGCTTCAGCTAACCATCCTAAAATCAATTTAGAAATGAGGTGTTTTTGGTGTAACAGTATTGTTAACGGCGTATTACATTATATTCTGATATGTAAAATGCAAATGAATCCTTCTGTGATCTTGCTAGAAATTGATTCAGCTTTGATCGGACTTTACCAAATGAGCACCATAGTGAGAAGTGATATTATTATTATTACAAGAATAAGTATGACTATTAGGCATATGCAACATAAATTGATGAGGTGTTATTTGAGCGCACTTCATGGTGCTGAAAGGATAGCGCCAGGATCGTGCAATGATTCATTAAAGCAGAACCTTGTGGTGCTGATGGATAGCTGAAGGATAGCTCTGACATTCAGCCAGTTCAGGAACAAACAATCATTTGCAGTAGGCCTATAGCCCAGTAGGTCTTCAACTATGTGGTATACAGTGCCTTCAGAAAGTATTCACACACCTTGATTTTCCCACATTTTATTGTTACAACCTGAATTTAATATGGATTAAATTTAGATTGTGTAAAAATTAATACAAAATGAAAATCTGCAATGTCTTGAGTTAAGTATTCAATCCCAAGTTCAAGAGCAATAATAATAATAATAATAATAATATAGGTTGCATGGACTCACTCTGTGCAATAAATGTTTAACCTCTAAAAGTCAGAGCTTTTTAGGTATCCTAAAAATATAAAATATTGAATTTGGCTTTTAGTACTACAGTATAGACCATAGAAAAACATTCATAAAAGGCTAAAAAGACCAAAATAGTATCATAAGGAATAAGGTTTTGAAGTGTCTGTCCTATATCTAGGAGCTCAGGAAATATATATACACTACCGTTCAAAAGTTTGAGGTCACTTAGAAATGTCCTTGTTTTTTAAAGATTTTTTTTTTGTCCATTAAAAAAATATACATTTGATCTGAAACACAGTGTAGACATTGCTAATGTTGGAAATTACTTTTGTAGCTACAAAATGGTGGAATATCTCCATAGGCGTCCATAGGAGTCCCATTATCAGCAACCATCACCCCTGTGTTCCAATGGCCAAGTTGTGTTAGCTTATCCAAGTTTATCATTTTAAAAGGCTATTTGGCTAATTAGAAAATCATTTTGCAATTATGTTAGCACAGCTGAAAACTGTTGTTCTGATTAAAGAAGCAATAAAACTGACCTTCTTTAGACTAGTTGAGTATCTGGAGCATCAGCATTTGTGGGTTTGATTACAGGCTCAAAATGGCCAGAAACAAAGACTTTTCTTCTGAAACTCGTCAGTCTATTCATGTCCTGAGATATGAAGGCTATTCCATGCGAGAAATTGCCACCAAACTGAAGATCTCGTACAGTGCTGTGTACTACTCCCTACACAGAAAAGTGCAAGCTGGCTCTAACCAGAATAGGAGGAGTGGGAGGCCCCTGTGCACAACTGAGCAAGAGGACAAGTACATTAGAGTGTCTAGTTTGAGAAACAGACGCCTCACAAGTCCTCAACTGGCAGCTTCATTAAATAGTGCCCACCCAACACCAGTCTCAACGTCAACAGTGAAGAGGCGACTCCGGGATGCTGGCCTTCTAGGCAGAGTTGCAAAGATAAAGCCATATCTCTGTCCAGTGTCCTTTTGCACATCTTAATCTTTTTTTTTATTGGCCAGTATGAGATATGGCTTTTTCTTTGCAATGAATATCCCTTTGAGCATGCTGAAGTTACACTTTGGATGGTGTACCAATACACCCAGTCACTATGAAGAAATCGGACATCCTTCCAAACTCAGTTCTTGGAGAGATAGGAAACCATTCAGGGCATTCAAAATGAGGCCAATGGTGATTTTAAAACAGTGACAGAGTTGTGATAGGAGAACAGCTGTGATAGGAGAACAGCTGTGATAGGAGAAAACTGAGGAAGGATCAACATTGTAGTTACTACACAATACAAAAAATATTTCAAAGCATGCACCCTGTGTTGAGGAACAATAGTAAATGTTAAGGAACTATAGTAGTGCCACACATGATTGATGGATACTACAGTGTGTAGTACAGTAATCTACAGTTTACTACATAATTATAGTAAGTACTGTAGTATTCTATAGTAAACTATTATTTTTTCATGTGGGTACCAAACTCCCCAAAAATATGCTTGTGTTTCTGTGGTCGATGAATGAGCAACACTTCGTCGTCTGCTGGTTTTTACCTATGATGACAAAGACAGCCATTCTAATAACAGTAACAGAGTGCAAACAGTATTCCTCGACTGCAGACAACAAAAACATAGACTTTCCCATTAAACAAGCTTTATTCGTGTCACGTCATGACAATGCAGATATGAGGTCGGACATGGTGTATTTGTGAGAATTTGTGCTGCAATGTGATACTGTGTGAAGTCAGCATGCCATGTGATACAGTATATAACACAACATAAGTCCAGTGTTGGTATCAGCACGCAATTATCGTCAACTAAAAACAATTATGTAGAAGAGTGCAATTGGCACAGATTGAAATCAAAATTATTACTTGACATGGCAGAATGCAAGAACTGTAAAACATATATGGACAAGAGGGCAGGCTCTGTGATAAAGAGTCAGAGAGAAAGAAAAACTGAATGATATAGTTAGAGAGTAAGGGAGAAATAGAGGCTGATAGAAAGACAGTAAAAGACAAAGCGAGTAAAAAAAAAAAAGTGTAAGAGCAAGCGAGAGTGAAAGCTTGGTGGCTACGGATCCTGTCAGACTGCTGTGGCGAAGCCTATGCGGTTGTTGCGACGGTCAAACTCTGTGTAGTAGCGGGCGATGAAGTTGGCTCCCAGGATCCAGATAGGGCCAGTAGGGGGCGGCACATCCAAACCCCTAAAAGTCACGCTACATATGTCCTCTCCAAACTGAGATTGCTGCAGACACAAATAGAGTTCAAAGCACAAAACATCTTGGTAAAGACTTCCATAAATGTATATGCAGTTGAAGTCGGATGTTTACATACACCTTAGCCAAACACATTTAAACTCCGTTCTTCACAATTCCTGACATTTAATCCGGGTGAGAATTTCCTGTTTTAGGTCAGTTAGGATCACCACTTTATTTTAAGAACGTGAAATGTCAGAATAATAGAGAGAATGTTTAATTTCAGCTTTTATTTCTTTCATCACATTCTCAGTGGGTCAGAAGTTTACATACACTCAATTAGTATTTGTTAGCATTGTCTTTAAATTGTTTAACTTGGGTCAAACATTTTGGGTAGCCTTCCACAAGCTTCCCACAATAAGTTGGGTGAATTTTATGATGGCCACTCCAATAGCTTGACTGTTGTGCTTAAGCCATTTTGCCACAACTTTGGAAGATTTCTTGGGGTCATTGTCCATTTGGAAGACCCATTTGTGACCAAGCTTTAAAATCCTCACTGATGTCTTGAGATGTTGCTTCAATATATCAACATAATTTTCCTACCACATGATGCCATCTATTTTGTGAAGTGCACCAGTCCCTCCTGCAGAAAAGCACCCCCACAACATGATGCTGCCACCCGAGCTTCACGGTTGGGATGGTGTTCTTCGGCTTGCAAGCGTCCCCCTTTTCCCTCCAAACATAACAATAGTCATTATAGCCAAACAGTTCTATTTTTGTTTCATCAGACCAGAGGACATTTCTCCAAAAAGTACGGTCCCCATGTGCAGTTGCAAACCGCAGTCTGGCTTTTTTATGGAGGTTTTGGAGCAGTGGCTTCTTCCTTGCTGAGCGGCCTTTCAGGTTATGTCGATATAGGACTCGTTTTACTGTGGATATAGATACTTTTGTACCCGTTTCCTCCAGCATCTTCACAGGGTCCTTTGCTGTTGTTCCGGGATTGATTTACACTTTTTTGCACCAAAGTACATTCATCTCTAGGAGACAGAACGCGTCTCCTTCCTGAGCATTATGACGGATGCATGATCCCATGGTGTTTATACTTGTGTACTATTGTTTGCACAGATGAATGTGGTACCTTCAGGCATTTGGAAATTGCTCCCAAGGGCGAACTAGACTTGTGGAAGTATACAATTTATTTTCTGGAGGTCTTGGATGATTTCTTTTGGCTTTCCCATGATGCCAAGCAAAGAGGCACTGAGTCTCAAGGTAGGCCTTGAAATACATCCACAGGTGCACCTCCAATTGACTCAAATTATGTTGATTAGCCTATCAGAAGCTTCTAAAGCCTTGACATAATTTTCTGGAATTTTTAAAGCTGTTTAAAGGCACAGTCAACTTAGTGTATGTAAACTTCTGACCCACTGGAATTGTGATACGTGAAATAATCTGTCTGTAAACAATTGTTGGAAAAATGACTTGTGTCATGCACAAAGTAGATCTTCTAACCGACTTGCCAAAACTATAGTTTGTGAACAAGAAATTTGTGGAGTGGTTGAAAAACGAGTTTAATGACTCCAACCTAAGTGTATGTAAACTTCCCGAATTCAACTGTATGCAATTGTCACGGCTGATTTCCTCCTCTTCGTCTGAAGAGGTGTAGCAGGGATCGGACCAAAATGCAGCGTAGTTCGTGTTCAACATGTTTAATGAAAGACGATAACACTACACAAATACAAAATAACTAACGTGGCAAAACCGAAACAGTCCTATCTGGTGCAGAGAACACAAAGGCAGGAAACAATCACCCACAAAGTACCCACAGAATATGGCTGCCTAAATATGGTTCCCAATCAGAGACAACGATAGACAACTGCCTCTAATTGAGAACCAATCTAGGCAACCATAGACATACACTCTACCTAGAAAGGAACAGCCCCATAAACCGCCAAAAAACCCTAGATAAGACAAAAAACACATACATCACCCATGTCACACCCTGACCTAACCAAAATAACAAGGAAAACAAAGAATACTAAGGTCAGGGTGTGACAGTAATGCAATGTCACTGCTATAAGCAAGGGATAATCAACCAGGGGCTATGAATTCCATTTGAAAATAATGAACTACGTGGAAGGTATGTTCCACGACATGCTAGCAAAGTGGAACTAATCTTCCATGGAGTTGCATATTGATTATCCCTTTTATACAATGGCTATAATTGAACACATTTGCCACTAAGATGTGGTCATTTGCAGGTAGAAATGTCCCTTATCTTTAAAAAAAGTTAGAGTGCTGTATAAATGCAGTACACTGTAGTATAACTGTAGTTAGTGTGCAGTAAAGCTGCAGTATGCTGCATCCATGTGTCGTGGGTGTGGAGTCAGACGCAGGAAACAGAAAGTGCAATACGGTGCTCTTTAATGAACTCATGCAACACTGGGTGCTCAAAACCAAATGCCCCAAATACGGGGGCCGAAAATAGTACAGTAGAATACACGACCAGGAACAAACACGTTCCTCTACTACACAATAATTAATCCCGCACAAAGAAACAGGCGGGCCGGCTGTCTAATAAAGCCCCACTAATGACTCCCTAACAGGTGCTAACAATAAACATACAAGGAGGGGGAGGAAAGACAATCAGTGTCAGCTAATAGGCCACCGGGAAGGGGAGCCACCCTCGGTCGGACTCGTAACATCCAAAATATTTTTTTTTTTAGTGCAGTAATTTTGCAGTGTAAGTGCAGTTGCAGTGCAGTATAACTGCAGTTACACTATTCTGCTATTATCGCGTCCAAAATACCACAGTTTACTGCAGTTACTGCACTTTAACTGCCGTTTCAAAACTGCAATAATTTTTTGTAAGCGGTGTTCAACATCTATGAAGTAGCTAGTAAGTTTACTGCAGTAGTTGACTTGGTAACCAAACAAACAGACTTGCGAGTTCATCTAACCCAACCATACGTCCTAGCTTTCTATTATGAAAATAAAATTCAACAATGCAATAACGTTAATGTTTTCAATTCAATTTTTTGCTTTCAAAAGCAGCTCAAATATAGAACATGTGAGAATGAACTAGCCATTGAATTCTGCCGTGCTGATATACCATGCATTATAGGGAAATAATGTACATTCTAGAATGCCCTTTAAGCCAATCAGAAATGATTATTCAACAATGCCATGGTATAAATCCAAAATAAACATGACATAATAGCTGCGAAGGTATCAAAGACAATCACCCTGTACCTGTATCCCAGTCGAGCTCGTTTCCATGTTGCTTACCCATAAGATGTAGTCTCCTTCAGTGAGTGAGTACTCATGGCCTCCCAGGTGGAAGGTGACACTGGGTAAGGACTTTACCAGGTCACAGTTCACAGTATACTGAAAAGGGGACAAAAAACACAGTTTAGTCCACACCAGAGGGGTATTCCAGAAAGCCGGATTAGTGACTTAACTCAAACCAGAATTTACGGCTCCAGAAGGAGTTTGAAAGAGATTCTGATCAGAGACTATAGCAACGAATGCGCTGAAGCGAATCTGCTACCTAATAGGTTACGTGATTTTAGCCTATGCTGGTGAACGAATACGGGATTTATCCGTAAAATCAGATTCCCGTTTGTCACTATGGCCTGTCCTTTCTTTGAAAATCAACTTGACATCGGAGCCTGCATTGTTTGCCGTGCTTTACAAAGTAAATTAATTGTCCCTCAAAATAGATCCTTTAGATCATTCAGAAGAAGTTCTTTGAATATTATCGTTTTTCAGCACAATCACTCATATCTGGTCAATTTACTCAACCCATATATAGCAAATGTAACCCAACGCTGTTTCGCTTTGACTATACAAACTCTTGTGTATTGCGTTGCGATTTTTTCCCACTGGAAGTTTCCGGTACAATGTGGGCGATGCTGAGCTATTTTTTTAATGTATTTGTTGCATTCCCTGGCCATCAAGCTGTCCATATGATCAAGGAGGACTTTTACAGAATTGAAGGTAGGCTGACTGTCAGGGAAGCTTTGCTAATCTCAAAATCAATAAACATAGGCAACATGATAAACAGCCTAATTCATCCTGCAGATTTCCCCAATGTCATTGGTGCTATAGAATCAATGTTACAATAAACGTGCTCTATAAAGTGAAAACATGATCACCCATGTGTGTATGCTAAACTTCTTAGATATTGGAATCGTGCTACTTCTTTTGCGAACTTACCCTGGCTCCAATTTTCTGCTAGGCTCCCTCTGGCTTTTGCTGTGGTGGATATATTACTTTCGTTGGTAAATATGTGATCATATTCATTGCATGTTGTCACATTTGTTTCTTGTTCGAGACTTGTGAAATATTGGACTCTGTCTTTTGACTCCAGTTCTATCGTTTTTTCCTGTCATCGAAATGAGGACCTTTTTGAATGTTGCCTTACTACAACCTGCCAGTTGTCAGATCAACCGAACTGCACTTCGCTTGGCCTAATAACTTAATAGAGAAGCAGCCATTCTGGAACCAAGAAATCCGGGACTCCCTCAGCTGATTAAGACAAGACGGATATGTTCAGGAAATCCTGCATTTGTTAAACAATCTTTCTTGAATACCCCTCTGAAGATAAGATAGTTAAAGGGTCAATCTGCATTTGCTACATACATTTTTTTGTACTTATAAATTAGTAATTTGTAGGTCCTACCCATTGATTCTTGAAACATTTTACTTATAAATGCCTCATGAGCTTAGTTCATGTCATATCCCATCAGAAGTCAAAATATAACCTTGTTTTATTCCAATGTTTGTAAAAAAAAAAAATGTAAACACACACTGTATAGACTAAAAACATGGTTAAAACTTGAGTGGTTATATTTTTGCAGGATAATCCCTTAGCTTTTAATGGAAACAGTGTCAGGGAAATACTTTATTATTGTTTCAACTGCAGATTGCCCCTTTAAGAGACTGGCTGAGGTGATTCAATTAATCTGGGCAGGCCAGGTGCCCCGTTCAAAGCCCACTGAGAAGTTGGCTCTCCGCTCAAAACAGAAGTGACGTAGGAGCACGTGGAGTAACGAGTAGGATTCTGTGTTTTCACATGCAAAGGTGATAGCTTTTGATAGAAAAATAAAAACATATATTTTATGGACGATGCACAATGCTGCCAACATGACCAAGCGGCGCAGATTACTGTTTGATTTGAGGCGGGTACTCCTCACTCACCCTGGGCCATAGACAGGTGACAAGCAGCATAATCAAATCTGCCCAATTTGTGATGTACATACCCCTCCCTCTGCCAGCTCTGTGGCTCCAATGGTCTTCATCAGTACAGACACAGAAGAGGCAGGGCCTGTAATGTAGGAGGAGCCTGTGTCAATCACAGCCATGCAGCCCTCCTTACAGAACAGCATCTCCTCCCCCACAGACACCCTGGTAGAGAAAGATAATTACACATATTTATTTCTACCTTTATTTAACTAGGCAAGTCAGTTAAAGAACAAATTCTTATTTTCACTGATGGCCTAGGAACAGCGGGTTAACTGCCTTGATAAGGAGCAGAACGACAGCTTTTCACCTTGGGGATTTGATCTTGCAACCTTCCGGTTACTAGTCCAACGCTCTAACCACTAGGCTACCTGCCTACACCTATACATACATACATACATACATACATACATACATACATACATGCAAATGCACCTGCACTGACCAACAGACACACAGAGCGACAGACAACATACACACAGACCTATACAACTTTCCCATCTCACCCTTTCATGTTGACCTCCCATTTTCCTGCCTCACGGGTGCCCATGTAGTTGAAGGTACCAGTGTAGTAGTCTGGGTCTGTCCCTCCCAGCACTAGCTCTCCACCTGGTTTGTGCATTGGATCTCTGAGAGAAGAAAAACATATTTTGAACTAATTCACAGATTCTAAAAGTACTTATTTGTGTATGTGGAGGAATAATCTGTATATGAACAGTGATAGTGATATCTCCTACTTGCTGTAATAGACAGAGAAGACGTCGTCCTTGAGGACGTGCTGGGACATAATGCGGTCGAACACGGGGGTGATGCCGTCGATGGCCACAATGGGGTAGCCCATCCCCAGGACCCCATCAAACTTGGCAAAGATGAAGGGGATGGCAGGCAGGGCTGTAACCTCAGCAAATACCTGGACCACTGGGATGCCACCCACCTAGAGGAAGCACAGAGTAAGATGTTGTTCCATAATACCTAGATAAAGGTTTTCCCCCAGTGAGATGATCCTACTGTAGACCACTACTTATGGGCAAGTCTACTATTATTTCCCAAATTTGATCATTAAAAAGGACAATAAAAATAGGTGATAGGAAACAGATTAGGAGAAAGCGAAGGAAGGTTGTTTTCCTGTTGAGGTGTTGCGTTACACTCACCACAACCACATCCTCACTCAGGAACCCTCTGACATTTCCAGAGGCATACTGGATGGAGAAAGCTGTCCCGTTCTCTATGTGTGTTCGGGATTTGGAGGCATCATATCTGTTGTGGGTAACTGAGAGTTCAAAGGTCACTGAGTCATAATCATCCGGGAACATCATCATCTCTGGTGACGCAATCATACAGGTTTTGTGTGTGTGTGTGTGTGTGTGTGTGTGTGTGGGTACTCACAGCAGGCAGTATAGAGAGGGGAACAGTTGTAAGAGGGCACCCACAGGTTGGCTGAGCCTGTATCAAACACCACATTGAATATCTGAGCAGGAGAACCAATACTGATCTCCCCATAATACTGGGCCTGAGAAGAAGAGAGAAGAGGAAGCAATGAATCATTTACACCACTGAGTTGGGCATAGGTTTCGTGTCCTCTCATTTATGTGCTAATCCAATGTCAATTGCATCTAAGTGTTGTCAGTGCAATGTGTGCATGTGGTCTCTCACATCCAGGTAGTTGGTGAGGGGGGTGGGGGTGGTCCCATTGCTGGTGGAGGGGTCATCTTTGCTTTTCTGGGCCAATTCAGCAAAGAACTGGGCTGGGGACACGCCTATCTCATGCAGAGTCTCTCTTATGGAGGGCATCTTCTTCAGACTGATCCTGATCAGAGAGGACAATGGTAAGGAAAGACCATCCAATAGAATTATATATAGGGAGTGACCAGGGGTGGGTTTATACAATCCAGTCTGCAATCTTGGACGATTTGGTGATATAAGACCATGTGTCCTCGTGTCAGTATGACATTGTTGTTTCTACAGCTCTGCCAAAAATACACATTCTTTATTGAGTTAGTTAAGCAAAAGAGGCTGGTTTAAATGGATAAAATACACTCAAGTATCCATTCAACCTCCTTTGTTGTCTATCGTAGGTGACATTACATCGTAGGAACATAACACTGAGGACCATAACACATTGCAGAGTAGACTTCATATAGTGAGACACACAAAAAAAATGGTTACCTTTGTAAGGCATTGGTTGTGGTCATCGTCAGTGACAGAGCAATCACACACACCCAGCAATGCATCAGCATGGCCATGGAGACTCTGAAGAGCGAAGGAGTGTACGGGCCCTGAGAAGACGCACAAGTTCTCCTAGTCAAGTTATCCTAGTATCGTTCCTCCGGGCACACCAGCTGGTTGTATATCCAATCTTCTGAAAGATTGGCCCCTCTCTCTCTTTCTCACTGTCTATCTAATCTTTTTATACCATCTCTCCTTCACTCCTTCAATGAGTTCTGACCCAAAGGCCACTGGCTCGGAGTTTCCCTAGAAGTGTCCACCAAAAACAACCCTCTTCTCCCTCCCTCCCTCCCTCCCTCCCTCCCTCCCTCCCTCCCTCCCTCCCTCCCTCCCTCCCTCCCTCCCTCCCTCCCTCCCTCCCTCCCTCCCTCCCTCCCCCTCAGCCAGCACTCCCTGACAAACGGGTCCCAGAGCGAGGTTTAACCTGTGACCCCTGGGAACATATTGGATACAGAAAGCAGGGACGTAAGGGTTTGAGAGAGAGAGAGAGCTCTCTAGCCATGCTGGGCTTCCATCATCAAAACTGCAAGGGTGAAGGCCTGTGAGAAGAGGAGTGGGTGCCTTGGGTGGGGTGGGGGATAAAGAAGGGAGAAGCTGTAGGGGGGGACAGAGGAGTAGGAGAGGGTGCTGACAGGGATCACCCAGGCTTACAGTAGGAGACAGAAAATTGCCCTGTGAAATCTGGAAAGTAGCTATAAGATCTGAAAGCAATGATTGCCAGATTATGCAGTAATACATTAAGACCTAGTGAAATGGACTGTAAAAACATCACAGACCAGATGTTAACTTAAAGTGCCATCTCTTTCCTTTCTGCTAAAGTATACTGCATCTGCTCCAACTTGACACTGTATGCTGCAATGATTTCCCTTTATCTTCCCTGTCTTAAGTGGAGTTTTCCCATACCCTTCCAGCTCGTATCTGCAGAGTAGAGAGCACTCACACCTGTCTGTTTACACTCTCCTAATACAAAGCTGTACTGCTAGCAACTCAAGTCTACTCTCATTCGGTAGGTTATTGATTATTAGGCACTAAATCCATAGGGACAAGACAACACTTGTCTCTGAAATATTCCAAATCAATATTCCAGATAGGAATACTCAGTAGGAAATGGAGCAAATCCTAAACTTTGTTTGTGGGGGTTGTGCTGTGGACCTCAGACTAGATACTAAGCTAGTATCACGTTTTAAGGTAGGACCCAGGTGCAGACAGTGTTGAGGGATCAAAAGTTTATTCCTCATACAGGGGCAGGCAAATGCCAGTTCAAGGCAGGCAGGGGTCAATAATCAAGAGAGGGTGTAAGGTACAGGACAGCAGGCGGGCTCAGGGTCAGGTCAGGCAGAGATCGGTAATCCAGAGTAGTGGGGCAAAGGTACAGGACGACAGGCAGGCTCAGGGTCAGGTCAGGCAGAGATTGGTAATCCAGAGTAGTGGGGCAAAGGTACAGGACGACAGGCAGGTTCAGGGCAGGCAGAATGGTCAGAACCGGGAAACTAGAAAATGGGAGCAAGGAAACGGCAGGCGCAGGGAAACAAAACGCTGGTAGGTTCTACAAACAAAACGAACTGGCAACAGACAAACAGGGATAAAATACACAGGGGATAATGGTGGGCGACACCTGGAGGGGGTGGAGACAATGACAAAGACAGGTGAAACAGATCAGCGCATGACAGCTAGGCTAGCTAATGTCTATCTGCAGGCTAACCAATAACTGTAAATGTACAGGCCTACATATGTGCGAAGAGTACAGTTTTGGATTTTGCTCATTTTTAGATATATTGTTTAGAACAATATATATTCTTCAAACATGTCAAATTTCCAGGGTGGGCTCTCTGGTACATATTTCCCAAATGAAGCTATGACCCATTTTATACACACCAGCAGAGGGATTCCCTTTGAATCCATTTCCTCATTGACTGTGTTGGTAGTGCTCATAAAATAATAACTTCAAAAGTAGCACAGATCCCATTCTAGAAATTGCATGTGCTTGTAGAGTATATTAAATAAAACAATAAATAAAACAATATGTCTAAAAATGTACAAATAAATAGAAAAAGGGTACTTTTTATTTTTTTTATTTATATGAATATGTTTTATGTTGATAACATTTATGTGAATTTTTTTATTTCAGAATCTAGACATACTCCATATTTTAGCTGACAACATCAGGAAAAGGATTTACGCACCCTTCAATGGGGCAGAAGTCCGTGTGTTGTCGTGATTCTGGGTGGCCAGAGACAGTGTCTTCAGAAAGTATTCACACCCCTTTAGAGTCGGACTTTAATAAAATTCATTACATTTAGATTACAAATTAATTTAAAATGAAATGCTGAAATGTCTTGAGTCAATAAGTATTCAGCCCTTTTGTTATGGCAAGCCTAAATAGGTTTAGGAATAAAAATGTGCTTAACAAGTCACATAAAAAAGTTGAATTGACTCAACTTGTCTACGATAGTTTTTAACATGATTCTTAAATGACTACTGCACCTCTGTGCCCAACACTTACTATTATCTGTAAGGTCCTTAAGATTTGAGCAGTGAATTTCAAGCACAGATTCAACCACAAAGACCATGGAGCTTTTCCTACAAAGAAGTTCACAAAGAAGGGCACCTACTGGTAGATGTGTAAAAAAATTAACAGACATTGAATATCCCTTGCATGGTCCCTTTGAGCATACAGTTATTAATTTTACACTTTGGATGGTGTATCAATACACCCAGTCACTACAAAGATACAGGTGACCTTCTTAAATCAATTGCCGGGAGAGGAAGGAAACGACTCAGGGATTTCACAATGAGGCCAATGGTGATTAAAACAAGTTACAGAGATTAATGGCTGTGATATGAGATACCTGAGGATGGATTAACAACATTGTAGTTACTCCACAAAACTAACATAAAGGACAGAGTGAAGAGAAGGATGGATTCAAAAACATACATCCTGTCTGCAATAAGGCACTAAAGTAATATTGACAAAAATGTGCATATTGTACAATGCAAATATTGTACAATCCTGGTGTGCACAGCTCTTACCCAAAAAGACCCCAAATCGCTGCCAAAGGTTATTCTAACATGTATTGACTGAAGGGGTTGGATACTTACTTATCTAGTCAATATATATTAGTGTTTTATTTTCCATTAATTAAAAAATATATCATTTGACTTCCACTTTGAGTTTACAGAGCATTTTGTGTAGATTGTTGACACAAATGATAATTAGAACCATTTCAATTCCATGAACACAATGACATGTGGATAAAGTGAAAGGGTGTGAATGTTTTCTGAAGGTGCTGTAGCTAGCAACAATGACAAGAATCTGTCATGTGGGGAATTGTAGGTGGCTCGTCAGTTCGTTTTTTTTTATCTTGTTCTTGATACTATGTCTAATTTTGAAATGCTTTGACTGATGTCATGTCAGTGCTAATATGGCACACATTCCCTAACTAACCGACAACTGTAGCGTTGTATTTGAGAGACAACAAGTGCTCATTGTGCACATTTGATATGTTTTCAATAAGCATTGGAGACAAAATATAATTTACATGTTGTCAACAATTTTAAGCTAACTGAGTTTGTTTTGCCCCGTCTTTGCACACCCACCAGTTTAGCTGATAAACAACCAACCCTTCTATAAGGAGTATAAATGACACCAAGATCTTGTCGGCATCATGTATAGTTTACGCATCATAAGGGTCTTAAAGGAGCCATGTATAGGTCTAAAATATCCACTTTCATCCCCCCCAAAATATGTGTTTTTCAAATGTAAAAGGTATGTTAAACATCCTTCCTCTCAATGAAGTTTCTACATGAGAATTGCCACAGCAACCTGAGATACCAAAACTATTTTTGGGCCTTATTGGTGTGGAATTGCCCATATGTACAGTATCTACAGTATATTGTATACTGTAGGCTATAGAACAGTATCTACCCTATAGTGTATACTGTAGGCTATTGGTCAGGGGCTAGCTAAGGTCTATGGCTTGCTGAGGTCTCTCTTGCGCTATCTTTCACTGTTGCCTCAACCAGCAAGATTTGGTTCCCACAGTTTCTGCTCTGTGGGGCTGGGGTCATATTTGTGTACTGTAGTGACCACCCAGCCTAGCAGGAGATCTAGGCGTCCACGTCAGGCATAGACTTGGACAGCCCTAGTAGAGGTCAGGGGTCAGTCCTTCAGCTATTCCATAGGCAGAACTGCCAGGAACCTGGTAACATGGTCAGCCACAGTTTAAGGGGGTAATGACAACTTTCTAGTTGCCAGATAGCATCTCAGTCAAGGGGAAAAGGTGCTTTGGTTTCACAGAGAGGGAAATGTTGGAAATCATGTCAAACATGTTATTGGTCGCATACACATGTTTAGTAGATGTTGTTGCGGGTGTAGCGAAATGCTTGTGTTTCTAGCTTCAAAAGTGCAGTAATACCTAACAGTACACAACAATACACACGTATCTAAAAAGTCAAATATTAGGAAAAGCAATGTCGGAGTTCGGAGAAGAAATATACATATATATATATACACACAGTTGAAGTCGGATGTTTACACACACTTAGGTTGGAGTCATTAGAACGCGTTTTCAACCACTTTTTCAATCACCATACTTAGGACATCTACTTTGTGCATGACACAACACATTTTTCCAACAATTGTTTATATACAGATTATTTCACTTATAATTCACTGTATCACAATTCCAGTGGGTCAGAAGTGTGCATACACTAAGTTGACTGTGCCTTTAAACAACTTGGAAAATTCCAAAAAATGATGTCATGGCTTTAGAAGCTTCTGATAGGAAGGAATTGACATCACTTGAGTAAATTGGAGGTGTACCTGTGGATGTATTTCAAGGCCTACTTTCAAACTCAGTGCCTCTTTGCTTGACATCATGGGAAAATCAAAAGAAATCAGCCAAGACCTCAGACATTTTGGTTCATCCTTGGGAGCAATTTCCAAATGACTGAAGGTACCACGTTCATCTGTACAAACAATAGTACGCAAGTATAAACACCATGGGACCACGCAGCCGTCATACCGCTCAGGAAGGAGACGCATTCTATCTCCTAGAGATGAACGTACTTTGGTGCGAAAAGTGCTAATCAATCCCAGAACAACAGCAATGGACCTTGTGAAGATGCTGGAGGAAACAGGTACAAAAGTATCTATATCCACAGTAAAGCAAGTCCTATATCGACATAACCTGAAAGGCCGCTCAGCAAGGAAGAAGCCACTGCTCCAAAACCGCCATGAAAAAGCCAGACTACGATCTGCAACTGCACATGGGGACAAAGATCGTACTCTTTGGAGAAATGTATTCTGGTCTGACGAAACAAAAATAGAACTGTTTAACCATAATGACCATCGTTATGTTTGGAGGGAAAAGGAGGACGCTTGCAAGAAACAGACAACAAGGGGTTACTTTCAAGCAGAATTTCAGAGACTACAGACAACAGAATGTCAAATCTACAGTAATGTCATAAAGCTAAGCTTTTGGTTGCCTATACGAAGAATCACAGTTTTTGCTTCAAATGTCCTTTCATTCTCTTCTGACCCTGTTACTCTATTTCAGGGCAGCACTGCCTACATTGAGTTGTCCCTATTAGTCTTGGTGACACATTTTGTCAGGCAGCTCTGGGGCACTCTGAGGAACGTCCGAACTTTGACCCCCACAAAATGGATGCCCACTCACTTTCCCACACAGCCCATCAAAATCCATGTGTCTATCGTTGGCCTTCCACCCCCTCCTCCGAACATGGCCTCCACTCTTGGGCATGGGAAAACTATTCACTAATACTTTAACCTCATATTTTATATAACAGCGTATACTTTTACATCGTACTTTTCACACATCAGGTACAACCCCTTTATTGATATAAGCAGAAGACTTGGTGTAAGTGAGTATTTCTAATCAGTTTATTCCAAGAGTATGTTAGATCTATTAATCCTCATATGAGATAATTTTGTATCCAACCCAAACTGAGACTTTAATCCCGACAAAATGAGATCATATTCTTATCGGCAGACTCAGTAGCCTCAGTTTTTCTAATGACTGCCTTGCCTGGTTCACCAACTACTTTGCAGACAGAGTTCAGTGTGTCAAATCGGAGGGCATGTTGTCCGGTCCTCTAGGCAGTTTCTATGGGGGTGCCACAGGGTTCAATTCTCGGGCCGACTCTTTTCTCTGTATATATCAATGATGTTGCTCTTGCTGTGGGCGATTCCCTGATCCACCTCTACGCAGACGACACCATTCTGTATACTTCTGGCCCTTCCTTGGACACTGTGCTATCTAACCTCCAAACGAGCTTCAATGCCATACAACACTCCTTCCGTGGCCTCCAACTGCTCTTAAACGCTAGTAAAACCAAATGCATGCTTTTCAACCGTTCGCTGCCTGCACCCGCACGCCCGACAAGCATCAACACCCTGGATGGTTCCGACCTAGAATATATGGACATCTAGAAGTACCTAGGTGTCTGGCTAGACTGTAAACTCTCCTTACAGACTCATATCAAACATCTCCAATCTAAAATAAAATCTAGAGTCGGCTTTCTATTATGCAACAAAGCCTCCTTCACTCCGCCGCCAAACTTACTCTAGTAAAACTGACTATCCTACCGATCCTCGACTTCGGCGATGTCATCTACAAAATAGCTTCCAATACTCTACTCAGCAAACTGGATGCAGTTTATCACAATGCCATCCGTTTTGTTACTAAAGCACCGTATACCCCCCACCACTGCGACCTGTATGCTCTAGTCGGCTGGTCCTCGCTACATATTCGTTGCCAGACCCACTGGCTCCAGGTCATCTACAAGTCCATGCTAGGTAAAGCTCCACCTTATCTCAGTTCACTGGTCACGATGGAAACACCCACCCATAGCACGCACTCCAGCAGGTGTATCTCAATGATCATCCCTAAAGCCAAAACCTCATTTGGCCACCTTTCCTTCCAGTTCTCTGCTGCCTGTGACTGGAACAAATTGCTAAAATCGCTGAAGTTGGAGACTATTATCTCCCTCACCAACTTTAAACATCTGCTATCTGAGCAGCTAACCAATCGCTGCAGCTGTACATAGTCCATCGGTAAATAGCCCACCAATTTTACCTACCTCATCCCCATACTGTTTTTATTTATTTACTTTTCTGCTCTTTCGCACACCAGTATCTCTACCTAACATGACCATCTGATCATTTATCACTCCAGTGTTAATCTGCTAAATTGTAATTATTCGCCTACCTCCTCATGTATTTTGCACACAATGTATATAGACTCTTTTTTTTCTTTTATTCTACTGTGTTATTGACTTGTTTATTATTTACTTCATGTGTAACTCTGTGTTGTTGTCTGTTCACACTGCTATGATTTATCTTGGCCAGGTCGCAGTTGTAAATGAGAACTTGTTCTCAACTAGCCTACCTGGTAAATAAAGGTTAAATAAAAAAAATAAAAAACTTAAGTCATTAAAAAAGGTTATCAGGATAGCAGAAATTGCAGAAACCCAGAAGTTGGTTTGTGCTGAAATTGCTGTTCAGAGATGAAATCCAGACTTATCCATCAGGATAAGGGAGATATGAGGCAGAGTGAAGGTTGTTCGGAGGAAATGTGGGTTTGATTGGGTTAATCACTAAATAAACCATTCTGCTAAATAAATACTATTATGTTTGTACCTTTATTTTACGGTACCGGAGTCTAGGACCAGAGGCTCCTTAGCAGCTTCTACCCCCAAGCCATAAGACAATTTACATTGACCCCCCCTCCCTCCCCCCCTTCTGTACACTGCTGCTACTTGCTGTTTATTATCTATGCATAGTCACTTCACCCCCACCTACATGTACAAATGACCTCAACTAACCTGTACCCCCGCACAATGACTCTGTACCGGTGACCCCTGTATATAGCAACATTGGTATTTTTGTTAATTTTGGGGGGAGGGGGGGGGGGGTGAATCTACGCAACAAGAGAAGCAGTTCCCTCTAGGTGCAACAGAACCTCACCACGTATAAGGCAATGTGTGTGTGTGTGTATTAAAAAGTGACAGAAAGAAAGAGGCAGAGAGAGAAAGAGAGGGAGAGAAAAATATTTGAGACTTTGGTATGGTCCCCATGTGAGTAGAGTGCCAATCAGTCGGCAGTGGCAAGGTTATTTTCTGCAGAGGCTCATAGTGACAATGCAAACGGACACAACCTCTACGAGGTCTGTGATTCTTCAAGCTGTGTCTCTGTGCCAACCTGCTCTCCCATGGAAGCGGTGCCGCTGTGACTCAGTCTAATGAATTTGAATATTCACAGCTCTTCTCTGTGGACCACTGTCACCTCGCCACATCGTTAAGAGGGGAAAAATATTGTAGCAAAGAATAGTATAACAATGAGGCAGAAGTATTTATTTCATTTGGTATAGTACGAGGACCAGAAAAGTATGTCAAGAGTACTGTAAATGTGCAATATATTTCTTCACCAGCAGGATGTAGCATTGCTCCTACAAATAGTATTTCTTGTTGGAATGAACCAAGCAATCTTGACTGTCTGTCTGACACATCTTTAGAAAACAGAGGATTTCAGTCATCATTGACTCAACATCTGATGCCTGCTCATCAAATAGACATCTGCTGTAATTAATAAACAATGGGTTGAATCTTGGGGGAAGAGGGTCCAGATATCACCTGTTGTTATACCTTTTCCTGTGCACACATTGTAGAGTTCCTCTGATTTCATTACCCGTGACTCTGTTGTATTGACACACCAAGCAAAACACAGGGGAGGCCATGCAGTGTGTGTGTGTGTGTGTGTGTGTGTGTGTGTGTGTGTGTGTGTGTGTGTGTGTGTGACCTGTAGACAATTCTCTCACCTTTTTTTTCAAGCCCAAAGTAATCCTCTCTCTCTCGCTCTCTCTCACCTCAAAGTCAGAGAGACGGCAGTGTGTCGTCCAGCTGACACGGACTGATAGACCTTCAATCCATGTACAGCAACATGGACACCAAAGGCCTCTGTGCTACCAGGTGGATTAAAGGTTTAGACAACAAGTCAGTGTGTCGACCAGAGATAAATATACAATAAGATACTTGGGAAGTAGACATACAGTGGGATGTTATGAAGCTATAGTATTTTCATGAATTGAAAAATGATTTGTGCACCCTCTAGATCCTCATTCATAACCCACAATAATGTAGGTGCATTGCAGGAGTGTACTACATTGTAGTAAACAAGACAAAAAAAGCCATGGTAACAAATCTTGTTTTCCACCATGTAAGCCACACTACAAAGTCACCAGGTCCATCCATCTCTATACAGTCACTTGATATTTCATCACAGCGCTGCTACTGCTGTACTGTAGGTGCACTGTTGTGTCCAAGGTCTAGTTAAATGTGTGGATAGGGCCTATGATGGTTAATCATTGGGTTCATATATCTTGTTGACAAGTCAATTTATTTCCTATTCATTTATGCAGTCCCTGGATAGCGTGCATACATCTATATTGCAAGTGGCTGCTCCACTGGATGTCATAAGGTGTATGCACCAATTTGTAAGTCGCTCTGGATAAGAGCGTCTGCTAAATGACTTAAATGTAAATGTAAATGTATATCTACACTGAGTGCTTGTTTTCATCCCTCTGTGAAAGTGGCCTGTTGGGGATGATTATGTGGAATAAACTAAGTACAGGGGCTACTGTGTGTACACTGTCTGTGTGGGCCAGTCAATGTTAATTGTTGGTATAGTAGATCACTAGCTTTGAAAATGATCAGAAATGCATAATTTAGCATCCATTATATAGTGTACATTATGTACTTTTCATGATGTATGTGAGAATGGTGTATATTTACTGTGTCCGTGTGTGTGTGTGTGTTTGTTTGTGTTTGTGTGTGTGTTCATGCATGCGTGCACACATGCACACGTGTCTGGCCCTGTATGGCTCTGTGCACATCATCACTGTGTCATCACACACAGGGGGATATAAAAATACCCAATTTTTAAATAAACCAGTGAGAAAAGCTCTGGTATAATGCTCCGAGAAGCCACACGTTTTTTACTTTACCAATATGTGACCCCAGTTTCATACATGCAGACAATTAACACCAGCTAAATACATAAAGCAAAATGGACCCTGGACTATTTGGGCCTACTGTATATCAAATGATCAAACAGGTACGAGACGCCCTGTCTGAAGAGTGTGTGAGTGGCGTCCCCTGTGTGAGGAGCATTGGTACTGACCTGCACCAATAAAGACAACAGCACTCTAGCCACACGAGACATTGCATTAAACACCTGTTACCTCTCCCCATGTTCAGCTTCAGCTGCAAACAGAGACATTGGAGAGCTTCAAAGAGCTTGCCGACCAGCCAGAAAACATGATGAGGATGAGAGGAGAGTTTCATATTTGGAGAGAGAGAGCGAGAGAGAGAGAGAGACAGAGGAGAATATCTTAATGTGGTAAATCTATAGGGCTGCTCTGACTGGGTTATATCCAATCCCATAAGAATATTGGCATATGTTTTTCATGTGCCTTCTCAAACTAAATGCATTAAAATAAGCATGTCTGAAATGTATATGTGCCTGAAATATCTTTGTGACTGTCTTGGTGATTGATGTGTGATTTCCTAAATCACATAATGAAGTCTTCAAAGAAAGACAAACCTTGTCTGTCACTTGACATGTTTGTCTACAGGATATCCAAGAATGTACTCATTTCTAATTGGCTTTCTCTGTCTCTTCCTGGACAAAAAAAGCCTCCATATCCTCCCTCCCATCTCTCGCTCTTCACAGGCAGGCCTGCCTCACCATGACAGGTCCTGACACATCATACCAGGTAAAACCTCAAGGAAGAAGACAATGTAAATCTCTGTCACTGTCAGTATTCTTTGTGTAATAGTCATTCGAATGACCAAATCCGTGTGACCAAGGTGTATAGAATGAAGGACAAATTAGATATACAAAATACTCACTAATTACTGTACCCCAGGACAAATGAATTGACTATGTGAGTGATGTATGAATAAAGCACTCACAGATAATATCTGCTCTATGTCTCTCTAACTCTGCTGCCATAAGAATACATTGTTTAAGAAAATGTAGTTGTGTAGTTTGAAAAGATCAGTGCATCAATCATTTTTTAAGTCTACATCAATATGTCTGCATAAAAATAAGGATACAGAATATTGTAGGACGTGGCTTTTCCATCCTTCTATAAACACAATTATCCGCTTAGTAAGGTTTCCTACAACCAGAATCGCCATACTTCCCCAGATTGACAGTTGTCAGGTGGAGGGTGTGTCAGTGTAACAGTGTGAAGAAGCCTTCAGGGCAAATATGCCACTCATTTCAAAACGAGGCCTGCTATTCACACACACGGGGTTCCATAGAAAGGATAAAAATATGAATTGTGGGAGCCTGGGTTCATTATCATATCATTATTGCATATTAGCACACTTTAGCATGCATGAATATTCTGCCCAATTGTCACACCCTGACCATAGTTTGCTTTGTATGTTTCTATGTTTTGGTTGGTCAGGGTGTGAGCTGAGTGGGCATTCTATGTTACATGTCTCGTTTGTCTATTTCTATGGTTGGCCTGATATGGTTCTCAATCAGAGGCAGGTGTTCGTCATTGTCTCTGATTGGGAACCATATTTAGGTAGCCTGTTTGGTGTTGGGTTTTGTGGGTGATTGTCCTTGTTACTGTCTCTGTGTTACTTTGCACCAGTATTAGGCGGTTTCGGTTTTCGTGGCACGTTTATTGTTTTTGTATTTGATTTGTGTTTACTTTGTTTCATTAAACATGGATCGCAATAGCCACGCCGCATTTTGGTCTGACTCTCCTTCACATACAGAAATCCGTTACACCAATGCTTGTAATAGTTTGACCTTTGATCCCAGTGGAGCTATGGGGATATATCCAAAGATGATGGAGTAGAAAACCACATTCGAAAAACACACAAAACACACACACAAAAGGCATTGTGAGCGTTTCGGAACAGAAATATTTCTGATCTGAACACTGATCTGAACAGACTAGCATGTGTATATCCAGAACGAACCATCCAATACCCGAACTCCAAATCCTTATCAGATGTTGACAATTGTTTAACCAGAGTGAGCAATAAGTAAGCTACACACAACAAAGCATACATCTTGAATGAGCCCATTTAGGTCAACCAGTGGATAATAATGTGATCATTAGGCTGAGTTTCTATATAGCACTTTGTGACATCTGCTGATTTAAAAAGGGATTTAGAAATATATTTGATTTATTACGCTTTGGAATTTCAGTGGTCAGCTCTGTCAAACAATCAGTGATTGAAGTGAAACATCAAGCGATGTCTGTGGGTGTTAAAACCAGTTCACATCAAAGCCCCATAGTCCCTCAGAGACTGCTGTGAAAGAAAATAGCCATCATTTGTGGGGAGACTTTGGGAGCACCTCACTGTGTGAGGATTGGACCGCCTTCAGGCATAACAAGAGGTTCAGGCTCCTTAAAGAGTCCTAACTTATTTGGAACAGCAGGATAGGATGAAGGGAGAGAAATAGAGGGAGGAAGAAGAGGTGTAGTATTTATGGACTAAGCATGAGGTCTGAGAGGGACATAAAGCCTCATGGCTAGCAAACAATTAAGCACTGTGTAAATGGGTGTGTGTGTGCATGCACGTGTGTCTGTGGTTGTTCAGAGCATAGAATGGGGTGTGTCTTTAGAAGTGTGTATGTTCCTTGGGCACAGGTAAGTTTATGTCATAGGAGGATGTAGGTGTTTGCATGAAACATCCAAGCCTCCTCTGTAACCAGCTTGCCTGGTAGAACACTCCCTCAACGTGGTGAATGGAACCCAAAGGATCCTTCCTTCCAGTGCTGAGACATTCTCTGTCCCTGAATCATTGAATGTGGCTCACTCTGCTCCTCTTGTGTACCACACGGCTGAGAAGCAGTGAAGGGGAAGGCTGAATGCATAGGGAAAGACCTAGTTTTGTACGCCTGCAGCCAAGTGAACAAGCGGCATACGTAAAGGAGAGGGGTAGTAGAGGAGCATTGTAGAACACCCACCACATGACAACCCATGTTGCTTTGTCATCACGTGCTCTTGCTCTTTCTCCTTTCCCCCGTTCACACATTCTTCCTCTTTCTCTCTCGCTATTTAATCAGTGGGCAGAAACGTACAGCCTCTCTCCATTCCAACACTCTCTCTGTGGCAGCAGTACATGGTAGCAGAACAAAACATGGTACAAACATTATTGGGCACAGACAACAGCACAAAAGGCGAGAGGGGTAGAGACAACAATACATCACACGAAGCAGCCACAAGTGTCAGTAAGGGTGTCCATGTTTTAGTCTTTGAAAGAAGAGATGAAGATTAAACTCTCCAGTTTGAGTTTTTTGCAGCTCGTTCCAGTCGCTAGCTGCAGCGAACTGAAAAGAGGAGTGACCCAGAGATGTGTGTGTGCTTTGGGGACTTTTAACAGAATGTGACAGGCAGAACTGGTGTTGTCTGCCTCTCGCTCTCTCTCTCTCAACAATCAGCTGACACATGTCCAGACAATAAGGATTTAACAGCCAAACTGCAGAAAAGGGTTTTTCTCACATTAGAAAATCGAAGAAAAAAAATGGATCTGAATAGTGAGCATCAATAACAACATTAGGAAGTTGGTGTATTCCTGTACGTACTATGCACTCTTATACAAAAAGGTGCTCTCTAGAACGCTGTCCCCATGGGATAACCCTTTGAAGAACTATTTTTGGTTCCAAGTAGAACCCTATCTACAGAGCGTTCTACATGGAACCCAAAAAGGTTCTACCTGGAATCAAAAAGGGTTCTCCTGTGGGGACAGCCAAATAACCCTTTTGGAACCCTTTTTATTTAAAGAGTGTGGGCCAATATGCAACCACAGAATTCTGAAACTACCTGCCTGTTTTACAGGTTTCACTAAGAATGGGTTAAGAACCTTCAGCTAATTCCTGAAAATTTAGCTAGTGCCTTGTGTATTATTTAAGAGATAATTAAACCCTAAGGTCATTTGATTTCCCTCAGGTATAGAAGACTTATGTTCCTTATTATTTCACACAACACCAATAACATGTCCCTCTAATACAGAATGACAAATGTACTTCTAAAGTACTTAGCAATATAATAAACAGCAACTGCATTGTGCTGAAATCAATAATAGTTCTGCAATGGTAGACTTTGAAGTGTTGAAGTTGTTTTGGTTTCATTGCCATAGTTATAGGAGGACAACAGTACAGTACATTCAGTAAAACCTAATAAAAACACCACTGAAGATACAAACTACCAAACTGACAATGATACATTTGACTCCTGATAAGAGTACTAGATGAGAACAAAGTGTCCATAGATGAAAATGATGACAAAGGACACAGATAACGTCACACACATACAGGCCTTATTGATGATTGAATCTAATGAAACACCTTGATCCGGCCTTGTGTGGTCTCTGTGGTCACCTGGGACAGGTTTCACGCATTCCTTTACTCCGAGGCACCACAGATCGATAGGTGCTGTCTGACTTCCTGTTTAATATCTAATAACTATGCATTGATTGGTGGACACACAGCATTCCAGAGGGTTGACACTCAATTACTGTCAGTCATAAAGCTAAATGGGACGGCTTACACAATACTGTACGCTTTGTAATGCTCTTTTTGTCTTTATTGTACACTGGCCACTTTAAAGTAATGTGTTTGTCATTATTAAACAGAATGTGGGTAATCCAATAATGTGTTTATTTATTTGTTCCCACATTAAGTTGTCCCTGTTGTTTACTCTGGTTGCAAGTAAATAAAACAATAGATTTCTTAGTGAAATTCCACTAACAAAATTAATTATGGATGATGAATCAATTCAGATGTCATTGAGTCAATATTCAATATTGATATAGTGTGGCAAGACAGTTCTAGCTAAGACAATGAGAATGCAATAGCAGATGAAGAGACATTGTCGACCACCGTGTGTATGAAACAGGTCACACACCAGCTGTCACATACCAGCAGTCAGAGGACGTCACTGCCCCATAAACGGGTGATGTGAAGTGGCCAGCAGCAGTTAGCTAGTGGACTCTGACCCCGTCAAAATGTCATGTATCATGGTACTGGCAGTGCCCATACTGCTTGAGAAGGAGAGCGATAGAGATGCTGCCATAGGAAATAAAGGGAATCTGCGTCCCTTGTATATAGAGATGTTGGTACATCACAGAGTACAAACATCTTAGAATCCGGAATGGAACCCAATACCCCCACCAACTCCCAACCCTACATGGGATGCACAGAAAATTAAAAACAAAGGAACACATTTTCTCCTGAGCTAATAAGGGTTAGGGTTAGGGGTCACAAGACCTAAGTTAGAGCCCTTCAAACGATAGCTGAGGCTCTTAAACAGAACATCATCTCAGGCATGTGTAATAAAAGGTGTGAGTTTGTCAAGTCACCGTGCATGCTCACAGGATATGAGAATATGAAAAGGAATGGAAATATTCCTTCCATGCAATACGATCCAGGCCACAGCTCTCACAGCCTGTGGTATTTTGGAATGAGTGACTGTTTTCTGTACTTTAAAGAACATACCTACCCGCTATGAAATGACAAGTTGAGGTGTCATCTTCGTGGAATCCCTTGGAAACCAGTAAGAAATTAGGTCATGAGGTCAGAGGGAGCTTTTTCCATGGTGAACAGTGGGTGCATCCCACCTGATCACAGCTACAGTACAGTAAGTAGTACAGTATGCTCATTTCCTGATGACGGCTCACCGCTCTTCGTACTTTCCGACTTCAACATCCCGATGTCTGCCTTCGATTCATTTCTTTCCAACTCTCTCTTTCCCCTCCTTGCCTCTTTTCACCTCACCCTTTCTCTGTCTCCTCCCACATACAAGGCAGGCAATACACTTGACCTCATCTTTACTAGAGGCTGCTCACCTAGTAATATCTCATCAACCCCCTTCCAGGTCTCTGATCACTACTTTGTTTCTTTTTCTGTCTCCCTTTTGCCATCACAATCCTCGCGCTCTCTCTCCCACTACTCTCTCCTCTTCTATCCTACATAACTAAAAGTATGTGGACACTTCCACATCAAACATCTCATTCCTTTGCTGCTATAACAGCCTCCACTCTTCTGGGAAAGCTTTCCACTAGATGTTGGAACATTGCTGCGGGGACTTGCTTCCATTCAGCCACAAGAACATTACTGAGGTCGGGCACTGATGTTGGGCGATTAGGCCTGGCTCGCAGTCGTGGTTCTAATTCATCCCAAAGCTTGAGGTCAAGGCTATGTGCAGGCCAGTAAAGTTCTTCCACACCGATCTCGACAAACCATTTCTGTATGGACCTCGCTTTGTGCACGAGGGCATTGTCATGCTGAAACTGGAAAGGGCCTTCCCCAAACTGTTGCCACAAAGTTGGAAGCACAGGATCATCTAGAATGTCATTGTATTCTGTAGCGTTAAGATGTCCCTTTATTGGAACAAAGGGGTCTAGCCCAACCATGAAAAACAGCCCCAGACCAATATTCCTCCTCCACCAAACTTTACAGGCACTATACATTTGGGCAGGTAGCGTTCTTCTGGCATCCGCCAAACCCATATTTGCCCGTCGGACTGCCAGATGGTGAAGCATGATTCATCACTCCAGAGAACGCATTTCCACTGTTCCGAGCACCACTCCAGGCAACGCTTGGCATTGTTCATGGTGATCTGAGGCTTGTGTGCAGCGGCTCGGCCATGGAAACCCATTTCATGAATCTCCCGAAGAACAGTTCTTGCCTTATGTTGCTTCCAGAGGCAGTTTGGAACTCGGTATTGGGTGTTGCAACCAAGGACAGACACTTGTTTCTGTGAGCTTGTGTGGACTACCATTTTGCGGCTGAGCCATTGTTGCTCCTACACATTTCCACTTCACAATAACAGCACTTACAGTTGACCGGGGCAGCTCTAGCAGGGCAGAAATTTGACGAACTGACTTGTTGGAAAGGTGGCATCCTATAACGGTGCCACATTGAAAGTCACTGAGCTCTTCAGTGTTGCATGGCTGTGTGCTCGATTTTATACACATGTCAGCAATGGTTGTGGCTTAAATAGCCGAATCCACTAATTTGAAGGGGTGCCCGCATACTTCTGTATATAGTCTATCATCTTTCCCTTCTGCTAAATCCTTCTCCCTCCTGTCTCCTGATTCTTCCTCTTCAACCCTACTCTCCTCCCTTTCCGCGTCCTATGTCTCGCAGTGTCCCCTTTCCTCCCAGTCAGCTCGGCCCTCCCCTCCTGCTCCGTGGCTGAGTGACTCATTGCCAGCTTACAGACCAGGGCTGCAGGCAGCTGAGCGAAAATGGAGAAAAACTACATTTCCGGAGGACCTATAATCCTTCCACTCCCTCCTCTCTATACCTTCTCTTCCTTTGTATCCGCTGCTAAAGCCGTTTTCTATCACTCTAAATTTCAAGCTTCTGCCTCTATCCCTAGGAAACTCTTTTCCACCTTCTCCGCCCAACGACATCCGCTTCTCATTCACTCAGACGGGTCACTCAACCGAGACTGCTCTTCTCTGTGTCACGGAGGATCTCCGCACTGCCAAAGCTAAATCTCTATCCTCTGTTCTCATCCTCTTAGATCTATCTGCTGGCTTCGGCACAGTGAACTATCAGATCCTCCTCTCCACCCTCTCAGGGCTGGGCATCTCAGGCTCTGCACACCTAGTGAACCCAGTGACATCATCAGAGTGTGACGTATGTTTATTGTTGTTGAACGTTGTCGAACGCCGAAACTCAAACCTGTCGAACGCTGAAACCTGAACTAAAGACCTCGGACAGTGTTTTTATATACTTTTATTTTATTTTGAATCCTGCGGCTCTGTTGGGATAAATTGCTGTGAACGCTGCTATCTGTCCCGGGATACTGCCAGATTCTGTATAGGGGGAGAGACACGAAAGCCCAGCTAGCCTAGCTGGCTCAGCTGGCTCAAATGGAGGCCGCTGTTGAACGTTTCCAACGTTGCAGTAGCTGCGATTACTTTGCTTTGTTCCGGGAGAATGTAGACTGCATTGACTTTCAATGTAGCAACTGCTTGCTTGTGGAAGACTACAGAAGCAAAGTAGCTACTCTTAGCAAGCAAGTAGCAAACCTACATAAGCTACTGGGGAACCCACGCCCACCTACTTTTTATTTTTCATCCACCCCAGTAGCCAGACGCCGCTCTGGTCTGGTGGAAGTTTCGCCGCTGTGTCGGCTCTCCACAGCCAACTGGACGGTGCTAGGCAGGGTTCCATCCCCGAAGGGGTCTCCCCCTTCCCTGGAGAATGGAGCTGATCTCAACCCAACCAACCAACCAGCCATGGAGGTACGTCACTCGCCGTGGAAGTCGAAGAAGGTGTCCTCTGGCAATAGGAGTCTCCATGGAGATGTTTAGCCCCGAACTGACACAGACCAGAAACAGCTTTGCCTCCCAGGATCCAGAGGTTCCGGCGCCTTCGTTCGTGGTGGCATCCCAATCAAGATCGGATCCGGAGGTACCTGCGTCTTCATCCTCAGCTCTGTCTCCCTCTCTGGTGGCTTCTATCTCAGGTTCAGTTCCTGGTAGCTCCCAGCCTCACCAGACCGTGAGGCTGCCTGAGAGTCCGGCCCATTTAACATCACCAGCTGTCATCATAGGCAGCTCTATGGTGAGAAACATCTCGGTTCCCAAGGCAAAAACCCTGCGCTACCCAGGAGCAAGAGTACAGGACATAACAAAGCTGCTTCCGACTGTTCTACCACAGATGCCGGGAGTTGACACTGTCATAGTCCATGTGGGGTCCAATGGCATCAGGAGGCTAGCTCGGAACATTTGACATTTTATTTTAAAGAACTGATTTTAGCATTAAAAAACTCAAAAAAACGGCCAATAACTTCAGGTCCAGTACCATCGCGGGTGTGAAAGATTCAGCAGACTGCTGGCATTACACATCTGGCTAAAAGACTGTAGCTCTGCTGGAGTCACTTTTATTGATAACTTTGACACCTTCTGGAAACAGAAGTTGTCCTACAGGCATGACGGAGTCCATCCAAATCATCTTGTCTTCTGGACTCATGCATTTCAAGGCTGCGTTGAATCAATGACTGGTAAATGATCCAAGACCAGCTCAGTTAATCCCTACCATTGTGACAATAACTTGTCATAATGCTCCATCAAATGTACACAATCTTAGGGGCATTGGCAAACACAATGTAAGTAATTGAATTTATGTACCCCTAATTACACCGAATACATCTGTTTATCCTACAGCTATTGTAAGCAGTAATCATGAGCCTATAAACCAGAGTTACACTGTTAGCACTGAGGCGGTGTGCAATAGTAGGAAGACCACTTTATGCAGCTCACCCTGCACTATCAGCATGAGTAAGTCTACCTCTGATAAGTTCCCCAGTATAAAGCATTAAAAACAATCAAGCAACCCCGAAAAGTGCTAAAAATAGCCCATAATAACATATGTAGCCTAAGAAACAAGGTCCATGAAGTCAAAAACTTGCTTGTAACACATGACATTCATATTCTGACTATCTCTGAAACTCACTTAGATAAAACCTTTGATGATACAGTGGTAGCAATACATGGTTATAACATCTACCGAAAAGACGAAAAGGCGGTGTTACGGTCTATATTCAAAGCCTTATTCCTGTAAAGCTTAGAGACGATCTAATGTTATACACTGTTGAAGTAATATGGTGTCACGTCCTGACCATAGAGAGCCTGTTATTCTCTATTTTGGTTACGTCGGGGTGTGACTGGGGTGGGTCATCTAGGTAATTATATATCTATGTTGGCCTGGTATGATTCTCAATCAGAGGCAGCTGTTTATCGTTGTCTCTGATTGGGGATCATATTTAGGCAGCCATTTCCCATGTGTGCTTTGTGGGATCTTGACTACGGAGAGTAGCTTGTTAGCACTATTATCAGCTTCACGTTTAGTTTTTCTTCTGTTTTGTTTGATGAGTTTATTATTAAACGTGGAATTCTACACACGCTGCACCTTGGTCCAATCATTATGGCGATCGTGACATATGGCTACAGGTTCATCTGCCTCACCTAAAGCCCATTCTTGTGGGAAGCTATAGCACCAAGTGCTTACAGTCAGTATCTGGATACTCACACCCTAAAACACATAGATCCCCTGAACGCAGCTCACTCTCCAGATCCCAATCACCTGAATTCTAAACACCTGTTCACACACCTGTATGTCATTATCACACACTATTTAGTTCAGTTCTTTGCACCCCATCACTGTGAGGTATTGTTTGTTTTGCGACACAAGTCCTTCAGCGCTCTGGTTTTCCCCGTCATTTATTCCTCCCGTGTATGATAGTTCTTGCCTGCCTCACTAACGATGCCTAACGACTACGTTACTAGCCTTTTCCCTGCCTGTACTGTTGCAATTTTGGGCCCCCTGTGTATGACCTTCTGCCGACCCTGGACCCAGCTACCTCCTGTGGTCCTCTGTAATAAACAACTGCTGCGCCCTGCGCTTGAAACCAGCTCTCTGTCTCCCCTCATGTTCATTACATATTCACTGAATCAGATGGCTCATTCATCACAAAGCCCACTGATATTGCAAACTTTGTCATTGGCTTCTTCATTGGCAAGATAAGCAAACTTAGGGATGACATGCCAGCAACAAATGCTGACACTACACATCCAAGTATATCTGACCAAACGATGAAAGACAAGAATTGTACTTTAGAATTCCATGAAGTCAGTGTGGAAGAGGTGAAAAAATGATTGTTGTCTATCAGCAATGACAAGTCACCGGGGTCTGACAATTTAGATGGAGTTACTGAGGATAATAGCAGACAATATTGCCACTCCTATTTGCCACATCTTCAATTTAAGCCTACTAGAGAGCATGTGCCCTCAGGCCTGGAGGGAAGCTAAAGTCATTCCACTACCCAGGAATAGTACAGCTCCCTTTACTGGCTCAAATAGCTGACCAATCAGACTGTTACCAACCCTTAGTAAACTTCTCGAAAAAAATGGTGTTTGACCAGATACAATGCTATTTTACAGTAAACAAATTGACAACAGAATTTCAGCATGCTTATAGGGAAGGACACTCAACAAGCACAGCACTCACACAAATGACTGACTATTGGTTGAGAGAAATTGATGATAAAATGATTGTGGGGGCTGTCTTGTTAGACTTCAGTGCAGCTTTTGACATTATTGATCATAGTATGCTGCTGGAAAAACGTATATGTTATGACTTACTTGCTATAATGTGGATAAAGAGTTACTTGTCTCACAGAACACAGAGGGTGTTCTTTAACCTGTTACTCCTACCCCCTACTTTTTTGAACATTCTGTTAAAAATCGCGCAACATTTCAGCGCCCTGCTGCTCATGCCAGGAATATAGTATATGCATATGATTAGTATGTGTGGATAGAAAACACTCAGACGTTTATAAAACTGGTTATCACGGCTGTGACTATAACAGAACGTGCGTTTCATCGAAAAGCACAGGAAAATCTGATCACTGAAAATGGAAAAATATATCCATCCGCCACATCAACCCATTGTTAAAGGCGAACCACATTAAATGGGGCTGAGGTTGCAATACCTACAGCTTCCACACGATGTCAACAGTCTTGTCATTTGCCTAGGCTTTGTTTCTTGGTCAAACGAAGAAGAGACAAGCCATTTCTTCAGGTCTCCGACCGGATATTTTGGTTGAGATTTACCCGGACATTATTTCCAGACATACCCCATATAGAATATACATCGCCTCGTGATCAATTTGATCGCTTATTAACATGTACTAATACCTAAAGTTGCATTACAAAAGTATTTCGAAGTGTTTTGTGAAAGTTTATCGTCGACTTTTTTAATTTAAAAAAATGACGTTACGCTATAAGACGCAATTTTTTTAGTTTATCACACAGTCTTCATAGATCGATATCTAGGCTATATATGGACCGATTTAATCGAAAAGACCCAATAGTGATTATGGGACATCTAGGAGTGCCAACAAAGAAGATGGTCAAAGGTAATGAATGTTTTATATTTTATTTGTGCGGTTTGTGTAGCGACGACTATGCTAATTATTTTGTTTACGTCCCCTGCGGGTCTTTTGGGGTGTTACATGCTATCAGATAATAGCTTCTCATGCTTTCGACGAAAAGCATTTTAAAAATTTGACTTGTTGCCTGGATTCACAACGAGTGTAGCTTTAATTCAATACCCTGCATGTGTATTTTAATGAACGTTTGAGTTTTAACTAGTACTATTAGCATTTAGCGTACTGCATTTGCATTTCCAGATGTCTAGATGGGACGCCTGCGTGTCAGGTTAATGGAATCCTATCAAATATAATCCAGTTAGAATCAGGAATTCCCCAGGGTAGCTATTTAGGCCCCTTGTCTTTTACATTTTTTACTAACAACATGCCACTGACGTTAAGTAAAGCAAGAGTTTCTATGTATGCGGATGACTCAACACTATATATGTAAGCTACTACCGCAACTGAAATGACTGCAACACTCAAAGAGCTGCAGTTAGTTCCAGAGTAGGTGGCAAGGAATAAGTTAGCCCTAAATATTTCAAAAACTAAAAGCATTGTATTTGGAACAAAACACTCATTAAGCCCTAAACATCAACTAAATCTTGTAGTAAATAATGTGGAAATTGAGCAAGTTGAGATGACTAAACTGCTTGGAGTAGCACTAATATTGTAAACTGTCATGGTCAAAACTGTCACGTTCTTTCAAAATCGAACCCAGAAGCAGACCAGGACAAGGAGAGTAGGAAGAAGGTGAGTATTTATTTACAAGTGAATGTGAATGGGTAGATATATCCAGGTGGCGTAGCGGGCAGCGGTGGTGAGTTGATGGGAGTAAATAGGTGGATCCAATGGGGTAGCGGAATCCGCCGACGACCAGGCGGGAATGGGGTAAATGATCCGGGTGAGTAACTGAAGACAGAACAAACGGAGGTAAGTTTAAGGCAGTTTAGTACGTAAAAAACAACAAAACGAATTCTATCTAACTTGAGGCTGATACTATGGCACAACATACTGTTCATGGCTAACGATCCGGCAGGGAATGGATGTCAGGTCCGGGCTTATGAAGAGGAGAGGTGATGATCAGGACCAGGTGTGCAGATAGCTGATGGGATACAGGAACTCCCAAATGGCTACATTGCCCGGCAACCAGACAGGGTGCGTTCCAGGACGCCGGAAAAAACACTCCAGGACAGAACACAGGCAAAAAACAAACTCAGGAAACGGGATTTGTGACAAAAACATATTAATGCAGTAGTAGCTAAGATGTCTATAATAAAGTGATGCTCTGCCTTCTTAACAACACTATCAACAAGGCATGCCCTACAGGCCCTAGTTTTGTCGCACCTTGACTACTGTTCAGTCGTGTGGTTAGGTGCCACAACAAAGGACAATTGGCTCAGGACAGGGCAGCACGGCTGGACCTTGGATGTAAACAGAGAGCTAATATTAATGCATGATAATCTCTCCTGGCTCAAAGTGGAGGAGAGATTGACTTCATCATGACTTTTATTTATGAGAGGTATTGACATGTTGAATGCACCGAGCGGTCTGTCTAAACTACTAGCAAACAACTCGGACACTCATGCATTCCCCACAAGACATGCCACAAGAGGTCTCTTCACAGTCCCCAAATCCAGAACAGACTATGGAAGGCACACAGTACTAGATAGAGCCATGACTACATGGAACTCTATTCCACATCAAGTAACTGACGCAAGCAGTAAAATTTGATTTAAAAAACACCTTATGGAACGGCGGGGACTGTGAAGCAACATTAGCACGCACACACACACACACACACACACACACACACACACACACACACACACACACACACACACACACACACACACACACACACACACACACACACACACACACACACACACACACACACACACACACACACACACACGATAACACACACGATAACACACACACTATACATACACACGATACATACACATTGATTTAGTACTGTAGATATGTGGTAGTGGTGGAGTAAAGGCCTGAGGGCACACAGTGTGTTGTGAAATCTGTGAATGTATTGTAATGTTTTAAAATAGTATAAACTGCCTAAATTTTGCAGGACCCCAGGAAGAGTAGCAGCCAATACAAATACACTATTGTACTGCATCCTACCTGGCAGCCTGCTCCTACCAGGTGACATGGAGAGGATCTGTGTCAGCACCACGTACTCTCATGACTGGTGTCCCCCATGAGAGAACTTCTACCTCCTTACCTCCTTCTACCATCCTTATTTTGAACCTGTGAGGAGTTCAAAGTAGTCCAAACTGATGTAAAAATAGATGAGTTTATAACTCCGGAGGGTTTATGAAGAGACACAGCAGGAGTAGCCTAGGCCCGTTTTAAAATTACATGAGCTTGCAAGCATTTATTTGAAAAATTCCTACATTTTAGTTTCACGGTGCATTAGACTTATGTATAGATAGAGGCACTGTGCAGTAATGGCCGTGTGTCTTCAGTACCGTGACATTATTTATGAATAAAGAGTAAATGTCCTAAGGGGGATAGAAGGTCCAATGCATATTTTTTTCTCTCAATATCATATAGCGTCTGGGTAACAATTGCAGATGCACTCCAGGATCTTAAGCACAATAAATGTGTATCATATTGCACTAACTGGATTCATAACATATGACACGAATTGCAATAATCCTATGACATCATACAAATTGCAAAATTCTTAAAATGAACATATCACACAAAATGGATAATGTAATATACAAATAGATGACATTGTAAACAAAAAAAGAGACATTTTTAGGCTCGTGAGCACCACATTCAAAACTAGAAATTATACAAATGTTCGAGAGTGCATCTTTAAGTACTTTACTGTGATTGTTTCAATTAAAATGGTCAAAAATGAACAAGAATAACTTCTTAGCAAAGAGCAATTTCTCAAGGAAGACTTTTGCAATGACTGTATGTGTAATGGATCTCGTCCTCCTCTTCTGAAGAGGAGTAGCGAGAAGGATCGGAGGACCAATGCGCAGCGTGGTAAGTGTCCATAATGTTGAATCAAAATGAACACTGAAATACAAAACAACAAACGTTAATAAACGACACAAACGAAACAGTCCCGTGTGGCACAAACACTGACACGGAAAATAAACACCCACAACTCAAAAGTGAAACTAGGCTACCTAAGTATGATTCTCAATCAGGGACAACGATTAACAGCTGCCTCTGATTGAGAACCATACTTGGCCGAACACAGAAATCACAAATTATAGAAAAACGAACATAGACAACCCACCCAACTCACGCCCTGACCATACTAAAACAAAGATATAATAACAGATTGGCACAATTGTTTGGAACTCTTTCTTATTGGTCTATTAACTAATTTACCGTGATGTCACCAGGCAGGCCAAAACTTTATCCCACCAAAACAAGCTGAAATTTAAACTCTTACATTAAAAGGGCATTATCATAATTTCCAAAGTACTATTCCAACCTCAATAGTGTGGTTATAGACGGATTATAGCAAATGTTAGGAACAGACATTGGACAATATGTAGAAAGCGTTCCCATGTTAACTCCAAGGCTTTCCTCAATTGTTTCATGTTGGCTGGATGTACTTTGGGTGGTGGACCATTCTTGATACTCACAGGAAACTGTTGAGTGTGAAAACCCCAGAAGCGTTGCAGTTCTTGACACAAACCGCTGCACCTGGCACCTACTTCCATACCTTGTTCAAAGGCACATCTTGCCCATTCACCCTCTGAATGAAACACATACACCATCCAAGTCTCAATTGTCTCAAAGTCTCCCCCCTTCATCAACACTGATTGAAGTGGATTTAACAAGTGACATCAATAAGGGACCATAGCTTTCACCTGGAATCACTATGTCTAGTCTATGTCAGGTGTTCTTAATATTTTGTATATTCAGCGTATATATAAAACATAAAACACGTTTTTGACTGCACTGGTCATTTAAACCCACTGTGGGTGGTTGTAATCATGTTTACAAGGTAGACATGCGTTTGGATAAATAGAGAGTGGAGAATTAGGACCCTGTAATAATTGGTGTAGTGAGGAGGATTTCCCTTATCCAGTGCGCTCCCGTGGGAGACGGGCAGGACGCATGCGTTCCCTTTACTATCACCAGAGCACGATCGCAGGAACAATATAGGATGAACAATCATGTTACCTGCTTAAAGGCGCAGCGGGCTGTGTGAACAGCTTTTTCGGCTCACAGAACAAGTAAAAGTAAATATTTATGAGAGTGTATTCCTGAATGAATAAATGGGATCAAGGGTCAAAATAGCCTACTGTGGCAGGAGATTAAACAAATGCGAGGTCTTGACATTAGTGAAAGTAAAGCAGGCAATCGGAGTTTGGATTAGATCGACTCCCGGGATCAGGTAGCGTGCATGTTAGGCTATTAAAGAATATGAGAAGCCAACAACAACAACATCTGAGTATTTGATCCTAATGCAGGATGTGTAGACAGGACAGCTGCGCCAAAGGAACATTATGGCTTGGTTTAAAATAAAAGTGAAAATGATCCAATCTGAAATCAAATTCAAACAACCGAACGTTTTCTGGGTTTCGAAAGCGACTGTGAGTTATGTGTCTCCTGTTTTTCTAGTCCTCCTGTGGTACTAACGGGTTTGGTCCTTATCATCATGTCAAAAGTAATCCAGAAGAAAAACCACTGGATCACCAAAGTTACCGAGTGCGCGATGATTCGGGACGCTCGCGGGGATTTGAATGTAGAGCTGCGCGGTGGCGCCGAGAACGGAGAGTTTCCCTCCATCGGGGAAGTCAGAGAGGACTTATTGGTTTATAAAAACGGACAAATGTCCGAGGGGGAGTTACTGCTGGAAATGGAGGGTCTCTCGGTGTCTGGATTACCCCTCTATGACATCTGGACTCGAATAAAGAGTTGCAAGGGTCCCTTCAGGTTGAAAACTGTCCGACAAGGTAGGTGTTCCAATCTGTTCAAAAGTATGTGCACACAACTTTTGTTGATCAATTATTACATGAAAGACTGGGAAATGTTGGGATGGTGACCTTGCCCTGAACAATCCTCCCTTTCTCTCTTTATCTTAAACACACACACACACACACACACACACACACACACACACACACACACACACACACACACACACACACACACACACACACACACACACACACACACACACACACACACACACACACACACACACACACACACACACACACACACACACACACTTTAGTCAAAGGAGCCAGAGCCCAGAGAAGAGAATGACTTTGTTACTAACAAGTGACATGAGTGATTGTTATAACCATGGAACAACCAAAACAGTACAGTCAGCCATGTAAAAAGTAGGCCAGTGGAATGTGACACTTTGGTAAACTTGTTTTCAGCAGCACAGGATCACTGCTTGACATAAAACCGCTGTGACAGTCATCCATATTTTGTTTGTCAGTTGCTGGCCTGGCAAATAGAGCTAAAATCACCTAGGGTCAGAGATTAGACCACTCAAACCGGCTGGATAAACTGGTGTAGTACAGTCACTACACAGAACCACCCAGCACTACACATAGTGCTGGGGAGCACTATGTGGCGCCAATACCAAAAGACTAGATTCTCAGTCAGTGGAAGTACACTTATACAGTTTATGTTTTACCACACACAAGAATACCAGCATCATTCTGTCTGTCATCACTTTGGTCATGCTGGTTTACACACAGACACTGTTATTGTGTGTGCCTAGGGCCGGGCAGTATAATGTATTTTACAATTACTTATTGTTTATTTAACTAGGCAAGTCAGTTAAGAACAAATTCTTATTTTCAATGACGGCATAGGAACAGTGGGTTAACTGCCTGTTCAGGGGCAGAACGACAGATTGCAACCTTTTGATTACTGGTTCAACGCTCTAACCACTAGGCTACCCTGCCACCTTCTAATATATATATGCCGTTATTGATGCACGGCCCGGTTTGGGTTTTTAGTCTACCTTCTATAATGGTATTTCAATGTTTGGTTTGTTAAATGTGATACGTAACTAAAGCGCGTGGAATGTCCGTTTTTTATAGTTTACTCATTTAGCTACTTGCAATTTGTCTCTCTCCCTACCACTTCCCACAGCCATGTCTGAAGACATTGTGACGCTGTTACCTTCTAGTTGGTTGTGGTTTTGCTGGGGCGTTGTGGACAGGTATGGACGTAAGCATCTGCCTCTGGTGCCAAAGGTTGCATTTTTGAATCCAGTGATAGAAAGTTGTTTTTGAGATTTTTGTTTTAAGCCGATCCCAAATCCTAACTTTAAGTATTTTGGAGATAATGCCTAAACTTAACCCTAATCAAAAGAGAACCATCGCACTCTCACAGAAGCTTCGCTGTTGAGTAAAACCTGTGAATTCAGACAAACAAAATGGGTTCGCACTCAAAAACATGTCACTTAAAGCTTAGTTCATTATTCATTGTTTTAAATGTTTTACTGCATCAGGGATAGCGTACACAGACGTTTCGGCTTTACATCCTTCAGTGGGTAGGTACAATTTTCTTTAATTGAAAACAGCATTTATAAAGAACTACAGATGAGCTGCAGGTGCTTCTAATCAGGGTTCCCACTCATCTGCCAATCAGCGATGTGGCTTTTCTTGCCTACCTTAATACAAGTTAGTCACAAAGCAATGCAGAATAGGGTATGGGAGCGGGCACAAATCAAATTCTCCAAGTGTCCGCTCACCTAAATACATCACATCAATTCATGAGAAAGCCCACCACAAAGGACACCAGGCAACGGCGTTCATAAATATTTGGGGCCAAGTGATGATGATATGCAAAATCTGATATGGACAGTGTTCTTGTATAGCAGTCTAAATATGGCTTATAGGAAGGAGGTGAAATCAAATTCTTTGTTTCAACGGCGTGGTGATACAGAATTTAATACATATATATATAGACTGTAGAAAGAAGCCTCAAATGCACAGCAAAGTTGATAATGTAAGATTTCAAAACTTTTAAAAACATGACTAGAGAGAGACTCAATGAATAGAGAAAAGAGCTGCTGTTTTTATGAGTAAGTTCATGTTTAAGTTGTTATTCAGCACTTTCATAAGCCATAAAATGCATGTTCTTGTCACGTTCTGACCTTAGTTCTTTTGTTATGTCTTTGTTTTAGTATGGTCAGGGCATGAGTTGGGTGGGTAGTCTATGTTCGTTTTTCTATGTTGTGTTTTTGTGTTTGGCCTGGTATGGTTCTCAATCAGAGGCAGGTGTCGTTCGTTGTCTCTGATTGAGAATCATACTTAGGTAGCCTTTTCCCACCTGTGTGGTGTGGGTGATTGTTTTCTGTTTTGTGTCTTCACCAGACAGGACTGTTTCGTTTTGTGTCATTCTCTTTGTTATTTTTGTTTTAGTGTTCTGAGTTTAATAAATATCATCATGAACACGTACCACTCTGCTTATTGGTCCCCCGATCCTTCATACTCCTCAGACGAGGACGACGAACATTACAGTTCTCCCTACTTCCACTCACGCTACAACCAGAACTGCAGCTGCAATGAATGAGTATAGCGAAGTGTTTCTATAAACTTGCATTGTTATTATCATCTTGTGTCTTTTTTAATATCAAGGAATATTTCACTTTCTCTGGTCATAGGGGTAACAACATTATTTGGTGCATGAGGCAGAAGAAATGCAGTGTGACTGCAGTTTCACCATCAGCTGGAAGACTGTGTCCCCTTTTCTCAGAGGAGGAAGGGAGAGGAGGGACAATAAGTCGGGTGGAATAACATTTCAAAATGGTCTGAGAAGCACAAGATCGTCAGGGAGTTTCAAGCATAGCATAGTGGTAATTTATTGAGCCTATAGCTTACTGCACAAACCTCATTGCTACAGAGGATTATGTTTTTTAAGTCATGTTTAAAAAATCTGAGTGGTAGATCTCGGCTTGCATTTTGACTTAGAAAGTGATCTTGACTCATAAAAGGTTGGTGACCACTGGTCTAAATTCGAGTAATAGGCTAAGCATATGTTAACTGGAGATTTAGCTTGCTACATGAGAAAACATGCCATGTAAAATCATATGTGGTCCGCTGGGAAACACTAACCAAAATGTTGGTTCCTACCTGTCACTGGCGTTTGAGTGGTCTACGGCACTGCATCTCAGTGCTAGAGGTGTCACTACAGACACCCTGGTTTGAATCGAGGCTCTATCACAACCGGCTGTGTTTGGGAGTCCCACAAGGCGGCACACAATTGGCCCAGCTTTGTCTGAGTTTGGCCTGTGTAGGTTTAATATTACAATATGTGTTTTAATATCACCAATTATATGTAGGCTTATATGTAGGCTATTGAGCTTGTGTGATGCTTTAAGCACACTGTGGAAGCCAGAGATCGAAATAGCCTCACCAGAAGAAAGAAAGCTGATCCCAAACCTCCAGCTCCCACTGCTGCTGGCCTTCGCAGATACTGCCGTTACTCTCCCGAAGTTGCCGGTGTCATGACTTTCCCTCCTGGATGGAGATCAAAGCTGCCGGCTAACCGAAGGTTTCAAGATCCCCCTCTCCTGGGGGAGTTGGCAAGTTATATGACGGTCGTAAATATCTTGCAAGAACTTTCTCTCCCTGGCCATGCAGTATTGAGAAAATTTTTCAACATCCAAAAGTGCATAATGAAACAATACTTCTAACACAAAGAATGTGAGAAATGGTCTGTAGGGACTTAAAGAACAATCATGTCAGGTAATTTATTGTTTGGTGATATCAATAAAGAGGTTATAACGGAAACATGGTAACTTTAAGAGCTTTCACAATGTATTTGTCAGAGTTACATTTACATTTTGTAAAACCTATATGATTAAATATTAAACTATTTGTGAGATGATGAAATGAGATTTTAGCCTTCTAAATGAGATGTAGACTTTCATATAGACTTTTTCCAAGTCAGTAACCACACCCACGTGAGCACAGATATTGTGGAAACGTGATGGAACTGCCCTCCAAGGTGAGAGCATAAAAGGACTGCTAATGAAATTTGCATTAGACCAAACCATGCCGGGCTGCTGCCGGTGTGTAGAGTGGTTCATAGTCAACCATTGAGACCAGTACATTGCCGGGTTGCTACTGGTGTGACAAATGGTCTAAAACTACAAGACCCTCTGAAACTCGACGAGTGAAGAAGACTAGACTAAGATATGCACTGCATGCATCTCTGCATGTAAATTAGTCTAGAACTTTGACCAAAGACACAAGGAAGATCTTATCAAACGATCATTGAAACTTCTGATGTTTACATCCAATCAAATCAAATCAAATCAAATGTATTTATATAGCCCTTCGTACATCAGCTGAGATCTCAAAGTGCTGTACAGAAACCCAGCCTAAAACCCCAAACAGCAAGCAATGCAGGTGTAGAAGCACGGTGGCTAGGAAAAACTCCCTTGAAAGGCCAAAACCTAGGAAGAAACCTAGAGAGGAACCAGGATATGTGGGGTGGCCAGTCCTCTTCTGGCTGTGCCGGGTGGAGATTATAACAGAACATGGCCAAGATGTTCAAATGTTCATAAATGACCAGCATGGTCGAATAATAATAAGGCAGAACAGTTGAAACTGGAGCAGCAGCACGGTCAGGTGGACTGGGGACAGCAAGGAGTCATCATGTCAGGTAGTCCTGGAGCATGGTCCTAGGGCTCAGGTCCTCCGAGAAAGAGAAAGAAAGAGAGAAGGAGAGAATTAGAGAACGCACACTTAGATTCACACAGGACACCGAATAGGACAGGAGAAGTACTCCAGATATAACAAACTGACCCTAGTCCCCCTACACATCTTCTGTCTTCTGGTCAGACGCCGGAGACGGGCACATCGTGCACCACTCCCTAGCATTCTTCTCGCCAATGTCCAGTCTCTTGACAACAAGGTTGATGAAATCCGAGCAAGGGTAGCATTCCAGAGGGACATCAGAGACTGTAACGTTCTTTGCTTCACGGAAACATGGCTCACTGGAGAGACGCTATCGGAGTCGGTGCAGCCAACTGGTTTCTCCACGCATCGTGCAGACAGAAACAAACATCTTTCTGGTAAGAAGAGGGGCGGGGGCGTATGCTTCATGGTTAACGTGACGTGGTGTGATCATAACAACATACAGGTACTCAAGTCCTTCTGTTCACCTGATTTAGAATTCCTCACAATCAAATGTCGACCGCATTATCTACCAAGGGAATTCTCTCTTCGATTATAATAATAATAATAATAATATATGCCATTTAGCTGACGCTTTTATCCAAAGCGACTTACAGTCATGTGTGCATACATTCTACGTATGGGTGGTCCCGGGAATCGAACCCACTACCCTGGCGTTACAAGCGCCATGCTCTACCAACTGAGCCACAGAAGGACCACAGCCGTATATATTCATCCCCAAGCAGACACATTGATAGCTCTGAACGAACTTTATTTGACTCTTTGCAAACTGGAATCAATTTATCCGGAGGCAGCATTCATTGTAGCTGGGGATTTTAACAAGGCTAATCTGAAAACAAGACTCCCTAAATTTTATCAGCATATCGATTGCGCAACCAGGGCTGGAAAAACCTTGGATCACAACTCCAGCCACTTTAATAATGGGAATTGATGGGAAATTATGTAAAATATATAACTAGCCACTTTAACCTGTTACTCCTACCCCCTACTTTTTCGAACATTCTGTTAAAAATCGCGCAACATTTCAACGCCCTGCTGCTCATGCCAGGAATAAAGTATATGCATATGATTAGTATGTGTGGATAGAAAACACTCAGACGTTTATACAACTGGTTAAATCACGGCTGTGACTATAACAGAACGTGCATTTCATCGAAAAGTGCAGGAAAATCTGATCACTGAAAATGGAAAAATATATCTCTGACAGTTTCATCCTAACAACTTAGCTTTAGCCAGCACCATCTTCAGATTAGCCTTAACGTTGGTAGCCCTGCCCCCTGGTAAACAGTGTATGATCGCTGAATGATTCGTTTTAAGTCTAATACTGCGGGTAATGGAGTCGCCAGTGACTAGAGTTTTCAATTTGTCAGAGCTAATGGTGGGAAGCTTCGGCGTCTCAGACCCCGTAACGGGAGGAGTAGAGACCAGAGAAGACTCGGCCTCTGACTCCGACTCGCTGCTTAATGGGAAAAACCGGTTGAAAGTTTCTGACGGCTGAATGAGCGACACCGGTTGAGCGTTCCTACAGCATTTCCTTCCAGAAACCGTGAGAAAGTTGTCCGGCTGCGGGGACTGTGCCAGGGGATTTATACTACTATCTGTACTGGTGGCACAGACGCTGTTTCAAGAGTACAGCGACTGCAATTAAAAGGCATCATGTTAATGTTACTACTTAGCTTCGGCTGTTGGAGGTCCTGACGAATCGTGTCCAGATAAAGCGTCCGGAGTGAAAAAGTTGAGGAAAAAAAACAAAAATATAAACAGTAATTAAAAAGTAAAAACCGTAAAGCTGTCAGGTAGCAAAATAGGTTGGCAACAAAACACACAGCAACTCGAAAACAAGTCTGCAAGTTGTGACCGGAAATGACGTGTGTGCCTCCGTGTGTGCCTCTACATCTAAAGAACACTTCCAGAACAAGGCAAGCCTACTAATACAACTGAGGACACTGTGACCTCTGGTGGACAACCAGAGACTTACACAACCAGAGACTACTCTCCACAGACAGAATGGGCGATTTCCACAGAAAGATGACGAAGATGTACAAGCGTAAATATATATATATTGCAATTATTTTCGAATGAGTCGTTCATGTGCAAAGTATTCATATTCCCATGAGCATAGCTTCCACATGTACAGTTGAAGTCGGAAGTTTACATCCATAGTCATTACAACTCTTTTTTCAACCACTCCACAAATTTCTTGTTAACAAACTATAGTTTTGTCAAATCGGTTAGGACATCTACTTTGTGCATGACACAAGTAATTTTTCCAACAATTGTTTACAGACAGATTATTTCACTTATAATTCACTGTATCACAATTCCAGTGGGTCAGAAGTGTACATACACTAAGTTGACTGTGCCTTTAAAAAGCATTGAAAATTCCAGAAATGTATGTCATGGCTTTAGAAGCTTCTGATGGGCTAATTTACATAATTTGAGTCAATTGGAGGTGTACCTGTGGATGTATTTCAAGGCCTACTTTCAAACTCAGTGCCTCTTTGCTTGACATCATGGGAAAATCAAAAGAAATCAGCCAAGACCTCAGAAAAATAATTGTCTGGTTCATCCTTGGGAGCAATTTCCAAATTCTTGAAGGTACCACCTTCATCTGTAAAAGCAACAGTAAGCAAATATAAACAACATGGGACCACGCAGCCGTCATACAGGTCAGGAAGGAGACGCGTTCTGTCTCCTAGAGATGAACATGCTTTGGTGTGAAAAGTGCAAATCAATCCCAGAACAACAGCAATCGACCTTGTGAAGATGCTGAAGGAAACAGGTACAAAAATATCCATATCCACTATAAAATGAGCCCTATATCGACATAACCCGAAAGGTCCCTCAGCAAGTAAGAAGCCACTGCTCCAAAACAGCCATAAAAAAGCCTGACTACGGTTTGCAATGGGGACAAAGATCGTACTTTTTGGAGAAATGTCCTCTGGTCTGATGAAACAAAAATAGAACTGTTTAGCCATAATTACCATCATTATGTTTGGAGGAAAAACAGGGAGGCTTGCAAGCCGAAGAACATCATCCCAACCGTGAAGAACGTGGGTGCAGCATACACTTCCGGCGCCAACAGAGATGGCCGCCTCGCTTCGCCTTCCTAGGAAACTATGCAGTATTTTGTTTTTTTTATGTGTTATTTCTTATATCGTTACCCCAGGAAATCTTAGGTTTTATTGCATACAGTCGGCAGGAACTATTGTATATAAGAGCTGTGTCAACTCACCAACATTACGACCAGGAATACGATTTTCCCGAAGCGGATCCTCTGTTTGGCCCACCACCCTGGACAATGGATCGGATCCCAGCCAAAACAATGGCGCCGCAGAAGTGGCATACCTTCAGGCTCCGAAGGGCACATTGCGCACTGCTACTCGCATACGAGCATACTACTCACCAATGTCCAGTCTCTTGACAACAAGGTAGACGAAATCCGAGCAAGGGTTGCCTTCCAGAAAGACATCAGAGACTGTAACATTCTTTGTTTCACGGAAACATGGCTCACTCGAGACACGCTATTGAAGTCGGTACAGCCACCTTTCTTCACTCACTTATGATTAACGAGACGTGTTGTGATCATAACAACATACAGGAACTCAAGTCCTTTTGTTCACCTGACTTAGAATTCCTCACAATCAAATGCCAACCGCATTATCTACCAAGATAATTATCTTCAGTCATAATCACAGTCGTGTATATTCTCCCCCAAGCAGACACATCGACGGCCCTGAATGAACTTCATTTGACTCTATGTAAACTGGAAACCACATATCCTGAAGCTGCATTTATTGTAGCTGTGGATTTTAACAGGGCTAATCTGAAAACAAGGCTCCCTAAATGTTACCATTATATCAATTGCGCGACCCAGGCTGGCAAAACCCTGGATATCATTGTTATTCTTACTTCCGCGATGCATATAAGGCCCTCCCCCACACTCCTTTTGGAAAAGCTGAGCACGACTCCATTTTGTTACTCCCAGCCTATAGATAGAAACTAAAACAGGAAGCACCCGTGTTCAGGTCTGTTCAACGCTGGTCGGACCAATTGGATTCAACGGTTCAAGATTGCTTCGATGACGTGGACTGGGATATGTCCCGCATAGCATCGAACAACAACATTGATGAATACGCTGATTCGGTGAGCAAGTTTATTAGCAAGTGCATCAGTGATGTTGTACCCATGGCATCTATTAAAACATTCCCCAACCAGAAACCATGGTTGATGGCAGCATTAGCGCAAAACTGAAAGCGCAAACCACTGCTTTTAATCAGGGCAAGGTGACCGGAAACATGACCAAATACAAACAGTGTAGCTATTCCCTCCGCAAGGCAAACAAGCTAAGTGTCAGTATAGAGACAAAGTAGAGTCACAATTCAACGGCTCAGACACAAGAGGTATGTGGCAGGGTCTACAGTCAATCACGGATTACAAAAAGAAAACCAGCCCCGTCGCCGACCCCGATGTCTTGCACCCAGACAAACTAAACAACTTCTTTGCTCGCTTTGAGGACTATACAGCGCCACTGACAAAGCCCTGCAGCCAACGTGAGTAAAACATTTAAATGTGTTAACCCTTGCAAGGCTGCAGGCCCAGACGGCATCCCCAGCCGCGTCCTCAGAGCATGCGGAGACCAGCTGGCTGGTGTGTTTATGGACATATTCAATCAAGCCTTATCTCAGTCTGCTGTTCCTACATGCTTCAAGAGGGTCACCATTGTTCCTGTTCCCAAGAAAGCTAAGGTAATTGAGCTAAATGACTACCACCCCGTAGCACTCACTTCCGTCATCATGAAGTGCTTTGAGAGACTAGTCAAGGACCATATCACCTCCACCCTACCTGACACCCTAGACCCACTCCAATTTGCTTACCGCCCCAATAGGTCCACAGATGATGCAATCGATCACACTGCACACTGCCCTAACCCATCTGGACAAGAGGAATACCTATGTAAGAATGCTGTTCAAAGAGGAGCTGGAGGCAGCCAAAGCGGAGTGGCGATACTACTAGGAGTTGGCTCGAGGAAAAGTGCACGAGAGGCAGCCCCTGAATTATTTTGGTGGTGGGGCACATGGGTAGATTGGCGAAGTCAGGTAGGAGACCTCAGCCAACTCCCCGTGCTTATGGGGTGGAGCGTCGTATTGGTCAGGCACCGTGTTATGCCGTGGAGCGCAAGGTGTCTCCAGTGCACGTTCACAGCCCGGTACGTTACACAGCCCAGCTCCTCGAATCGGCCGGGCTAGAGTGGGCATCGAGCCAGGAGGGATGAAGCCGGCTCAGCACATCTGGTCTCCAGTGCGTCTCCTCGGCCCGGGCTATATGGCACCAGCATAGTGTGGACTGTTCGAACTCTCCGCAATTGCCGGGCTACAGGGGGTATCAAGCCAGGACGGGTTGTGCAGGCTTGTTGCTCGAGACCTCCAGTGCGCCTCCACAGCCCAGTGCAGCCGGTGCCTTGGCCAAGGAAGAGGCCGCCCTGTATGTTTCCCCAGCCTGGTGAGTCCTGTGCCTGCTCCTAGAACCAAGCCTCCCTCCTGTCCGGAGCTGCCAGAGCCGCCCTCCTCTCCGGAGCTGCCAGAGCCGTCCGCCAGTCTGGAGAAGCCAGAGCCGCCCATCAGTCCAGAGCTGCCAGAGCCGCCCGTCACTCCGGCGGCGCCAGAGCTGCCCGTCACTCTGGCGGCACCAGAGCCGCCAAGGTACTGTCATGTCCTGACCTTAGTTCCTTTTTGATGTCTCTATTTTGGTTTGGTCAGGGTTTGAGTTGGGGTGGGTATTCTATGTTTTGTTCTATGTTTTGTACTTCTATGTGTTTGGCCTGGTATGGTTCCCAATCAGAGGCAGCTGTCAATCGTTGTCTCTGATTGAGAACCATACTTAGGGAGCCTGTTCCCACCCGTGTTTGTGGGTAGTTGTTTTCTGTCGTTGTATTGTGTACCAGACAGAACTGTTTCGGTTTCGTTCATTCTCTTTTGTTGTTTTTTGTCCTTCAGTGTTCAGTTCATTTCATTAAATTTACGATGAACACTTACGACGCTGCGTTTTGGTTTGATCTTGACTACTCTTCCTCAGACGAAGAGGAGAATCGTTACACCTTTTCCATTTGGAGTGTCTCAACCATTTCTACTCATCTGCATGCCAGTTATGATTTTCATATGCACATTTTCGTGGAACTATTTAATGATTTTTATGATAATGTCTTCATATCGTATAATAAGAAATGTATTCAAATGAAAATTATACGAATCTAAATGTGACTTCTATTGCCAACTATGTAAAAATAGCCAACATAAAGCCAACAAATAAAACATTGCAGCCTGCAGGTAGAAAATATGAATATAAAAACAAATCACATTGGCTATGCATTGCCTGTCTGCAAGGAGCTTGAAACATTATTTCAGCTATCAACTGTTGGTCCAGGTCAAAGCTTGCGCAAACAAACTTGCAACATTGAGTTTCCTGACCAAGTGAGCTCCGGACAGACATGGACACAGCTGTAGACTATTTGCTTAAGGGATAAGAAATAATCAGGTAGGCCTATTTTATGAAGATTCCACCTCATCAGAGCATGACATTTTTTCCCCTTTCACTCATAGTAGTTATTGAATGGGAGAGAGCTGGAAAGATTTTTCAAATAGGCTACATTGAGGAACTATTGTCATTGTCAATGAATGTAACAATAGACTTTGTTTACTTGTTGTTTGAGTTGAAGAAAAAATTACTTTGAGAAGCTCCGCAGCTCATTAGTGGTGGTGAGATAAGACAATCAGAAATACTATCAGATCACCAAATGGGCATATTTATAAGCCTATATTTGCGCGCAGGCCAGGTAGTCTAGTCCTACTTGTATGCGTAATTACTCAACATTGATAGTAGCGTTCCAAACAAAACACAAGGAATAAATTGACAACTCATAAATGGAATTAAATTAATGAAACTTGTTTCTCACAGGTGTAGCCTAGGTTGTGCGCTCCGACAATGAGAACTGTATAAGACTGTAATAATAATAATAATATATTGAATACATGAACAGAAATTATCAAGGCACAGGCGAGACCCAAATGCAGACACAGGAGGCAGATGGTTGGAGTCTTACAATGTTTATTAATCCAAAGGGGTAGGCAAGGGAATGGTCGTGGACAGGCAAAAGGTCAAAACCAGATCAGAGTCCAGGAGGAACAGAGTGGCAGACAGGCTCATGGTCAAGGCAGGCAGAATGGTCAGACAGGCAGGTACAAAGTCCAGAAACAGGCAAGGGTCAAAACCAGGAGGACTCGAAAAAGGAGCATGCAAAAAGCAGGAGAACGGGAAAACCGCTGGTTGACATACAAGACAAACTGGTACAGAGAAACAGAAAATACAGGGATAAATACACTGTGGAAAACACCTGGAGGGGGTGGAGACAATAACGAGACAATAACGAGACAGGTGAAAATGATCAGGGTGTGACAGAAATGATGGTAACCAAACAAACATTGTAGATGAGATGTTCTGGGAATTAACGGTAAATGTCCTACTGGTGATACTTGTGTACCATCCCAGTGGCCTCCGCAATGGATTAGTCCACTGAGACAGGCATCAATCAAGACATGCAACTGCTAAACACAAAAATGATCGGTTGACCAACAGCTTATTGACCAAACAATCAACCAGTAGACTAAGTGGGGTGAGCCCTAATTGACTCAAGGGTTAGAATACTTGTATGTAATCAAGATATATTCAATTTTTATTTATTTTTTTATGTTAGAATTATTCTTCCACTTTGACAGGGTATTGTGTAGATTGTTGACAAATAAAAATCACAATTAAATACATTTTAATCCCACTTTTTAACACAACAAAATGTGGAAAAAGTCAAGGGTTGTGAAAACGTTCTGAAGAGACAGTTTAAACAAAACACTGAGCTGTAATGTGAAGGAGATGTCAAAGCCCTCTCCATGCCTTTTGCAAGCAGCCTCACACAAAAGTCAGCAAATTCCACTTGACTCTAATGAGAGGGGAGCAAATTAAGTTTCTCCACCTGGGAAACAAATAACATCTCCATTGTACTTTAACTTGTTGGGTTCCCGTTAAGAACCAGGGCTTTGCAGGGTCCAGAGGAAGTAGGGCACGCCCTGTACTCTCACACCCAGACCAGGTGACAAGCAGTGGGGGCAGATTGGATCTCTTCCTCCACAGGTGGCTGTGGATCCTGTTACCCCATAATGACAAAGCAAAAAAAAACAGTTTTTTAGAAATGTTAGCAAATTAAGAATAATAATTAATAATGAAATATCACATTTCCATATTCAGACACTTTACTCAGTACTTTGTTGAAGCACCGTTGGCAGCGATTACAGCCTTGAGTCTTTGAGTATGACGCTACATGCTTGGCACACCTGTATTTGGGGAGTTTCTCCCGTTCTTCTCTGCAGATCCTCTCAAGCTCTGTCAGGTTCGATGGGGAGCATCGCTGCACAGCTATTTTCAGGTCTTTCCAGAGATGTTAGAAGTTCGGGCTCTGGCTGTGCCACTCAAGGACATTCAGAGGCTTGTCCTAAAGCCACTCCTGGCAGTCTTGGCTGTGTGCTTAGGGTTGTTGTCCTGTTGTAAGGTGAACCTTCGTCCCAGTCTGAGGTCCTGAGCACTCTGGAGCAGGTTGTTATCAAGGATCTCTCTAGTCTCCCAGTCCCTGCCACTTAAAAACATCCCTACAGCATGATGCTGCCACCACCATGCTTCGCCAAAGGGATGGTCCCCAGGCTGTAATGTGCCTTTTACTGAGGAGTGGCTTCCATCTGGCCACTCTACAATAAAGGCCTGATTGGTAGAGTGCTGCAGAGATGCTTGTCCTTCTGGAAGGTTCTCCCATGTCCACAGGGGAACTCTGGAGCTCTATCAAAGTGACTGTCGGGTTCTTGGTCACCTCCCTGACCAAGGCCCTTCTCCCCCGATTGCTCAGTTTGGCCTGGAGGCCAGCTCTAGGAAGAGTCTTGGTGGTTCCAAACTTCTTTCATTTACGAATTATGGGGGCCACTGTTTTGTTGGGCACATATAATGCTGTAAAAAATGTTGGTACCCTTCCCCAGATCTGTGCTCGATACAGCTAAGCAGCAAAATCCTTGAGGAAAACCTGGTTCGGTCTGCTTTCGCCAGGCACTGGGAGATGGATTCGCCTTTCAGCTGGACAATAACCTCAATCACAAGGCCAAATCTAAGAATCATTGCTTAAGAATTATATTGCGTAATGTAACTGTATTGATTTTTACCCTCATCACTAGTTTTAATCACATAATAAATCATAAATCAAGTTGTTTTCAGTAGAAACACAATAACTAATTGGTAGGTCTACCTCTATTTGAGTTGGTTGGCAGGGGTCTTCAACATTATTGTCTTGATGCATTTCTAATAGCTTTTAAAGCTCCCATGCAGTGTTTGTAATTGTATTTTTAAACCATCATTGCATGTCTAATAAATCACTGGGTGTGTTTATTTAATAAAAAAAACTCAACTTAAAAAAAAAAAAAAAATGTATTTTCCTGAGCCTACTTTGGCCCTTGAAATGCTCAGTCTGATCATGTGGGCGTTAGGAAACAAATTTGAATATATTTACATACACATCCCTGATTGGCTAATATGATTGTCTCGAGCTGTCGTGGAAATGTCCTCTATTTACCAAATCATGGGAGCAAACCACACACACACGTCAGAGTTAGTTATAAAAGTCCATCTTTAATTATATGAGCTCTATCACAATCCTGTGACTCTCAGATAAATTCAGTGTCTCTCAGTGAATTCTCTGTGAGCCCCCTTACAATGCAACTGAGTTCCTTTTAATAGCAAAGACACACATAGTCAGACAGCATAGACATAATTCATCGTTCAGCTTTGTCTCCTTTCCCAAACCTCAGAACCATAAACCAAATCCTCCATATCAACAGGCATATATCAAATTGTCATTTAGATATAACCAACTCAAAATACAACTAAACCTGGACAAGCTCACGGAGAGGAGAGTGAGGCTATAGGTTAAGATAAAAGCAACATTAGAGGGAGCATAGAATGATTCCAGACACTGCAACCCTTCTTTCCCCACTAGAAAAGGTAGGGAGTAAAATATATGTTTACACATGATGACACTTTGACCTCTCCCCTCTCAGCGGCCCATGCAACTTAGTTTTGACATAGAACAGATAACTGCAACCTCGCCACAGTATTATCAAAAATACCATTCTGATGAGAAGTAATTTACACACATTTGATGAATATTAAACATCTTACAAATGTTACCAACAAATTCTGATCCTTCCACGACAGAGCCCACCCTCCTACCCAAATGAATTAAGTCAGATGACATTGTGACGTCATTATGTGGGCAAGTTTTATCACACCCGAACAGGCTGAAATTCCAGGCCTTTTCTTCAAACAGCTCTTACATTAACATAATGCGTACAATTTCAGGGTGTTATTTCAACTTCAGAGTGTGAAAATATAATTATAATACTTTTCTGCTGGATGTTTTCTAAGTCCCCTTTTCCGTCTGTTGGTCCAGAAATCATAGTCTTTGCTTTTTCCACATTTTTATGATGGAAAATTGTTGAAAAATGTATTTATATATATATTAATTTCTCAAAAATATAATAATATAATATTTTTACATCAAATATGATGTGCTCCTATGAACTTCACATGTTAGTGCTCATGCAGCATTTTACATTGCAATGCCCTGCTGTAACCTAATTTAAACTAGAGAAAAAAAACTATTTGACACACTACTCTTTTTTGCAGTGTCATTTCACGTGACAGTTTTGGTTATAATGCCTTCATATAACTTAAACTGTGGCCCTAAAAACTCACTGGTGTTTATGGAATTTTACAATTTTACCCTGTGCTCTGACCTCTTTCTCCCCTCTCTCTCCAGATGAAATCTCGCGTCTTGTGACGCCTCTCCGAGTTGGGCATCTCCGGCGCGGCCCACGCTTGGATTGCGTCCTACCTGACAGGTCGCTCCTACCAGGTGGCGTGGCGAGAATCTGTCTCCTCACCACGCGCTCTCACCACTGGTGTCCCGCAGGGCTCGGTTCTAGGCCCTCTCCTATTCTCGCTATACACCAAGTCACTTGGCTCTGTCATAACCTCACATGGTCTCTCCTATCATTGCTATGCAGACGACACACAATTAATCTTCGCCTTTCCCCCTTCTGATGACCAGGTGGCGAATCGCATCTCTGCATGTCTGGCAGACATATCAGTGTGGATGACGGATCACCACCTCAAGCTGAACCTCGGCAAGACGGAGCTGCTCTTCCTCCCGGGGAAGGACTGCCCGTTCCATGATCTCGCCATCACGGTTGACAACTCCATTGTGTCCTCCTCCCAGAGCGCTAAGAATCTTGGCGTGATCCTGGACAACACCCTGTCGTTCTCAACTAACATCAAGGCGGTGGCCCGTTCCTGTAGGTTCATGCTCTACAACAACCGCAGAGTACGACCCTGCCTTACACAGGAAGCGGCGCAGGTACTAATCCAGGCACTTGTCATCTCCCGTCTGGATTACTGCAACTCGCTGTTGGCTGGGCTCCCTGCCTGTGCCATTAAACCCCTACAACTCATCCAGAACGCCGCAGCCCGTCTGGTGTTCAACCTTCCCAAGTTCTCTCACGTCACCCCGCTCCTCCGCTCTCTCCACTTGCTTCCAGTTGAAGCTCGCATCCGCTACAAGACCATGGTGCTTGCCTACGGAGCTGTGAGGGGAACGGCACCTCAGTACCTCCAGGCTCTGATCGGGCCCTACACCCAAACAAGGGCACTGCGTTCATCCACCTCTGGCCTGCTCGCCTCCCTACCACTGAGGAAGTACAGTTCCCGCTCAGCCCAGTCAAAACTGTTCGCTGCTCTGGCCCCCCAATGGTGGAACAAACTCCCCCACGACGCCAGGACAGCGGAGTCAATCACCACCTTCCGGAGACACCTGAAACCCCACCTCTTTAAGGAATACCTAGGATAGGATAAAGTAATCCTTCTCACCCCCCCCCCTTAAAAGATTTAGATGCACTATTGTAAAGTGGCTGTTCCACTGGATGTCATAAGGTGAATGCACCAATTTGTAAGTCGCTCTGGATAAGAGCGTCAGCTAAATGACTTAAATGTAATGTAAATGTAAATGTACAATATTTCCTGTTTACAACCTCAGGCACATGACAGTGATTCACTGTGTTGTTCTGTCATCTCACACTGAACAGTGGATATGAGGACTTTGACTTGCCTATATGGCTCTTATCTACTGTCTGTCAGTCATAGTCAATTCCCAGTTGAGAGGCTTTCATCATTGTTGTCTTGTGCCTTGTCTCACTATTTCACTCACTAACAGCAAGCACTTGACAATAGTAGCCTAACACAATGCTTTACATAGCAAAAACAGGCTTTATGACTGTTTGTGTCAAGTTGCTATATAGCTTATGCAGGACCGAAATACTCAACTTGTTAGTAATAATGTTACCTGTTACTAAGGACAGTCAATTGGTCCTGACTCCTAGCAAAGGTCTTGATAATGGCGGGATAATGATATTTTCAGCTTGCAGGAATTGTGTACAAATCCTGGCACGACAGTGGGCATCAGGATCCCGTCAAAGTATCTCAGCGCATTCAAATTGCCATTGATAAAATTGTGTTCGTTGCCTGCCCGTACCATAATCCCACCTCCACCATGGGGCACTCTGTTCACAACGTTGCATTCAGCAAACCGCTCGCCCACTCAACGCGTGGTCTGCGGTTGTGAGGCCAGTTGGACGTACTGTTAAATTCTCTAAAACGACATTGGTAGCTTATGGTAGTGAAATATACATTCAACTATCTGGCAACAGCTCTGGTGCCAATTGCACGCTCCCTCTAAATGTCAGAAATCTGTGGCATTGTGTTGTGTGACAAAACGGCACATTTTAGAGAGGCCTGTTATTGTCTCCAGCATAAGGTGCACCTGTGTAATTATCATGCTGTTTTTTCCGTTTCATGAAGTACCACACCTGTCAGGTGTAGGGTTATCTTGGCAAATAAGAAATACTAACTAACAGGGATGTAACAGAACTGTGCACAATATTTGAGAGAAATAAGAATTTTGTGCATATGGAACATTTTTGGGATCTTTTATTTCAGCTCATGAAACATGGGACCAACGCGTTTAGAATTTTGTTCAGTGTAGTATGGGTTGCACCTCCGTCACATTGTCATTGTTATCAACGTTCCACAGACGCCACAGCCACATTGATGTTCAAAGTTGAGCAGGTTGCTAATAACTGAATGGGAGCTAATGACGGTTTCGCCCAGTGATATAGTCGAGTCACTAAACCTTGAGTCCTAATCAAGTCCTAAGACCCCTGAGCTGAAGTCCAAGTCTGAGTCGCCAATGGTCAGGTCACAAGTCTAGTCACACGTACCTATGGCTGAAATCCAAGTCCCCGTGCTCGAGTCCTGGTCCAAGTGCTCAAGTCTGAGTCACTGGTTCCACATGAACTCAAACTGAAGTTATTTACCCAGTCATTGGATAGTGGCAAGAGGGATTTAGTCTTTAAATGGTTTGCTATCCATTTTCCTTTCTTTCTGTGCCATCAAATGTTTTCATATAGGCTACTGGTAATGTTATCAGGGCCATGTTCAGTTGTAAAAAGTTTTTGAACGTTGCAGATAGAAAGTAGATGAATAAAGCCAATGTTATACCTTATTCAACATGTCAGAGGCGAGTTTGGTCTACATAGCACTTTTTCTGAACGTTCCAAAACATGGTGTCCTGCTGAACTCACCCCAGGTTGTTAGGTATAGCTAGCTAATGAGGTAACATGAAGAAGGTGTAGCCTAAACAAATGGTTACCGGTACGGTCCGCGAGTATCCTATTTTTAGAACACCTGGTATGTGCTTTATGAATGGAAAATGTGGCCCGGCAATGCACAATAGAAAGAAGAAAATGTTGTACAGGTATTATGGGTCATAACTTTTGAACAGTAATGGCTAGAATCAATCTGTTTTCTCTGAGGATAAAAGAGAGAAACTTGGGTAGTAAGTTGGCTACAGACCCTGGCTATGAATGCCAAAGGGAATGTACGAGACTACAAATTCAAAAACCTTTCTTTACTCAAGGGAGAGAAAAACATCTAAACTGTTGTTTTACTATTAAAGTTAATGCTGCTATTGTTTTTAATTTTATAAAGAAGCTTGTGTTTCTTAACCAGGCAAAGGGTATCTAACTAGAAGGCTGGCGGTGAGTAGTTAGCTACGGAGTAGTAGGAGAGTTGCCTTGGTGATATGTGTAAGCGGAGGCGGAGCCAGAGTGGAGCTTGCCTGTCTGCCCACACTCATCGCTGCTCCTCTGCAGCTCACCAGCTGATGTAGGCTAGGCTGTGTGTACCGATTGGGTCCTTCCCACTGCTGAACAGAACTGTGCTGTGCATCTGTGCTGCTAATATTAATTGTGCTTTTCACTGAAAAGCTCTCATTCTCTTAAAAAAACTCTTGTCCATTCTAATTAATTGTCAGATTTGAGTTTTGCCTCGTTTTGGTCTGGGGCTATTTAGTCAATGGCCACTGAAAAATAGGTGTTTGTCAAATATTTTTGTCACTATTTTTGTTGCCGAAATTAACTCTGGGTTGACGGTGACCTATACTCTTGGTGGGTGATTCCTCTTTCATCAGCCATGTGTCCCTCCTCTCTCTCCCAGGATGCAAAGCGTTGTGTTTGGAGCAAATCCAACACAACACATCACTGAGTACCACTCTTCATACTTTCAAGCATAGTGGTGGCTGCGTGTTATTTGTTATGCTTGTCATCGGCAAGGGAGTTTATTTTGTTGATAAAAAGAAACAGAATAGATCTAAGCACAGGCAAAATCCTAAAATAAAATCTGGTTCAGTCTGATTTCCAACAGGCACTAGGAGACAAATTCACCTTTTAGCAAGAACAATAACCTAAAAACAAGGCCAAATATAGACTGAAGCTGCTTACCAAGATGACAGTGAATGTTCCTGAGTGACCTAATTACAGTTTTGACTGAAATCGGCTTGAAAATCTAGGGCAAAACTTGAAAATGACTGTCTAGCAATGATCAACAACCAACTTGACAGAGCTTGAAGCATTTTAAAAAGAATAATGTGCAAATATTGTACAATCCAGGGGCCTCATTTATCAATAACCACCCTGAATCCCACTGCTGGCTTGCTTCTGAAGCTAAACAGGGTTAGTCCTGGAGGGGAGACCAGATGCTGCTGGAAGAGGTGATGGAGGGCCAGTAGGAAGCACCCTTTCCTGTAGGAGACATTGGAGACATTACCCTGTGTAGGGTGCCATCTTTTGGATGGGATGTTAAATGGGTGTCCTGACTCTCTGTGGTCACTAAAGATCCCATGGCACTTATCGTAAGAGGGGTATTAAGCCTGGTGTCCTGGCTAAATTCCCAATCTGGCCTTCATACCATCCATGGTCACCTAATCATCTTACAATTGGCTCACTAACCCCCCCTCCTTCCCCCTGTAACTATTCCACAGGTCGTTGCTGTAAATGAGAATGTGTTCTCAGTCAACTTACCTGGTAAAATAAGGGTTAAAAAAATAATGCGTAGGCACAAACTACGTAAAATGTACATTTGCTTGAGAGTGTGCATAAATTCATGCCCAGGCGTACACACATGTGCCAAGGGGTGGAATGAAGGAACTGCTTGTTAGAATGGAAAAAAATATGTGTAAAATTGTGATAGTAGGCCTAATAATTAAATAATTGTTCACATTTTTTAAAATTGTATTTCCATTGTTAATTCATACAACATATCTTACCTGGGTATATATAATTTGACCACATCGGTGCAATTGTTACGGTAATAATCCATATAAGGTACAGACATTTGATAAATGAGAGGCACATGTGACACCTATTTTATAGTAAAATAAATCATTATGTAAAAAAAAAAAAAAAAAAAATATAACAGAATTTTTTAATCAAATGAAAAAAGTTTCTCGCAAGTATCTCGCATCTGGAAAAGTGATTCTCAAAGAGAATCATTTGAAATGGGGCTCAATTTGGTGAGTTGAAAGACAACTTTTTCAGTCTTTTCCCAATACAGACGTTGGATTTAGTTTATTCTGTCGATTCTTTCGATTTTTCTAAATGGATTAACAGCTCCACATTGAACACTGCTTGGTGATGAATTACAGCCACAACATCTGTTTGCTGAGTAGGCATTGTAAGGGTTTTCCTGTGGTGAAGGAGAGGCGGACCAAAATGCAGCGTGGTGGTTATTCATGTTCTTTAATTTATAAAGAAACTACACATGAGATAACTAACAAAAACAACAAACGTGCGAAAACCTAAAACAGTCCCATCTGGTGCAAACACAAAGACAGGAACAATCACCCACAAACACACAGTGAAACCCAGGCTACCTAAGTATGATTCTCAATCAGAGACAACTAATGACACCTGCCTCTGATTGAGAACCATACTAGGCCGAAACATAGAAATACCCAAATCATAGAAAAACAAACATAGACTGCCCACCCAACTCACGCCCTGACCATACTAAATAAATACAAAACAAAGGAAATAAAGGTCAGAACGTGACAGGCATATGCTTTATGATTGATGAAAATACGCTCTTTGTCTTTATCAAACTAAAGTTTTTGCATATTTCAAATGGAACCTGTTCTTGTTAATGGGGGTTGTAGCCTAGGCTAACCAATTCTAAATGGCACTAACCATTCGCAAATTAGCCTAAGCAGAAAAGAGATGGGAGACAATTACTCCAAAACTGCAGCTGGTTGTTGGAACACATTCCTACTTCAATCAACCGGTCCATTTTTTATTTGTGATAAAACTGTTGTCATTTGGTAAGGAATATACAGTAGCTTGTGTATCCCACCAGTTAGATACGGTTTTATATTTTATTTCTGTAGTCCTAATGGGAGGTTTTGTGTGTGCACTTAGCGGCCGGAAAGCAATTGAGTGAATTAGACACAGAGGGGAAAGGGAGTTAAGAGAGAAGAACTGTGCGATGCTTGGCTTGGTTGGAGCATCAGGATGTATGATAAACAGACTAGCAGCAGCGTAAATGAAGATTGTATGTGTGTGCCTGTGTGTAGAGTCAGTATAAATGTGTTTGTGTGTGTATGTTATGTGTGTGTTGGCGTGTCAGTGTGCGTGAATGAGTAGAGTCCTGTGAGTGAGCATAGAGAGTTCAAAAATAGAAATAAAATACAAGTGTCAACTCAGTCCGTGTAGCCATTTTTTTAGCTATTTACTGGTCTTATGGCTAGAGGATAGAAGCTGTTCAGGAGCCTGTTGGTGTCAGATCTGATGCACCGGTAACACTTGCCATGTGAAAGCAGAGAGAACAGTCAATGGTTTGGGTGGCTGGAGTCTTGATATAGAGGACCTGAATGGCAGGGTAATCTGCCCTATTTTGACCTAAGACTTACAAACTCACAGACTTTTGCTAATATATTCAGTCTGGCCTAAAAGCTTGTCCATTTCACGTAATATCCATATCCATTCTTATTTGCTTTATTTCTCCAACATGCCAGTATTTAGACGTCAGCTTTCTAGGGTATACAATCCCCCAAGGGGTACTATAGACACAACCCTTAGGGCAGTGGTCCCGTGTTGGGAACATATATCAGCGGAAATTTCAAGTGCGCCACGTATCGTTTTTGATAAAACTCAAACTTTCATTAAAATGGACATACAATATACTGAATTAAAGCTACACTCGTTGTGTGAATCTATCCACCAAGTCAGATTTGTAAAATGCTTTTCGGCAAAAGCATGAGAAGCTATTATCTGATACCATGCACCCTCAAAATACTGCAACGTCACCTAACGCGACAGATTTTGCGTTAGCCGGCGCAAACCAAAAACGCTGAAATAAAATATAAAACATTCATTACCTTTGACGAGCTTCTTTCTTGGCACTCCTAGATGTCCCATAAACATAATTTAGGGTCTTTTTTCGATTAAATCGGTCCATATATAGCCTAGATATCGATCTAAGAATACTGTGTGATAAACGGAAAAAAATAGCGTTTCATAACGTAACGTCATTTTTTAAAATTCAAAAAGTCGACGATAGAACTTTCACAAAACACTTCGAAATACTTTTGTAATGCAACTTTAGGTATTAGTACACGTTAATAAGCGATAAAATTCATCAGGAGGCGATGTAAATTCTTTAGCTGTCTGTGTATAAAACATGTCCGAAGAGAGCTCGATCAAAACATCCGGTCGGAGACCGGAGGGAAGGAGTTCCCCTGATTCGGTTAGACCAAGAATCAATTGCGAATCAAATGACAAGACTCTAGACAACGTGTGGAAGCTGTAGGCACTGCAACCTCGGCCTACTTTAATTCGGTTCACTTTGAACAATTCCTTGAAGTCGCGGATGGATATTTTTTTCCATTTTCAGTGATCATATTTTCATGCACTTTTCGATGAAACGCACGTTCTGTTATAGTCACAGCCGTGATTTAACCAGTTTTAGAAACGTCTGAGTGTTTTCTATCCACACATACTAATCATATGCATATACTATATTCCTGGCATGAATAGCAGGGCGCTGAAATGTTGCACGATTTTTAACAAAAAGCTGCGAAAAGCTGCTTAAATTCTCGACTTCCTTAACATTTGTATTTTGTTTGTCCGTTCTGTGAGACATTAACGTTGGGATTTTGCATGCAAATATAAGGCCCATAATGCTGGAATTACACACAGATCTTCCACAGCAGAGAAATGTAAGCCCTAGTGAAGAGAAGAGTACACTACTATCCTCTTCTCACCTCGTCCTCATCAAACTATCCAAAGCCCCTAAATCAAAGGACAAGTTCAGTGTGAATTGACTAATAATACCATTGTCTGACTGTCCCATCTGTATTCCTTGTAGAGCAGCAGTGTTGTCCTCAGTGGGGTTGTGTCTGGGAGATGGATGGAGAGGTCTGTGTTATCTCCTGTACTGCAGAAACAGGTGTTAACCCACAGGGAGTCTGCCTCAGTCGGCCTTGCCCTGTCTGTCTGCTCACACGCACGTGCACACACACACACACACACACACACACACACACACACACACACACACACACACACACACACACACACACACACACACACACACACACACACACACACACACACACACACACACACACACACACGCACACACACACACACATGCTTTCTCTCACTCTCTCTCTTTCTCTCACAGAGAGCTGAGAAATGTGCCACCTCCATAACGGCCCACTGGAGAGATCCTACTCTCACTTGATTCATGGAGGTAATGACTGACTGCCTCTACGGTTCTCTCCATACCTGTGGACAGACCACATATATTTCCCCACATTATGCATTCGTTTAGAGTAATAGCTGTTTTAATGGTTGCATCATTTGCCCAACCAAACCCCACTGTATGTACTCATCATGAATGCCTATACTCTGGCCTGCACAGAAGTGGTTAAAAACCTAGAAATGACTCCAGCTGCTGTGGAATGCCGCTCACAGGGATACATTTCAATAAACTCATTACAAGATACGGTGCTATCTGTCCTCATTTCATCCACAAAACAGAATGATCTACATCCTTAGAGCTTTTGCAAAATGCACGTCCCAACTACTGTACTTTATGTTGCCTACATTATACACATCACGTTACAGTACACCTTCACACTCTGCATGCCCCTCTGTATCAGAGCAGACCCAGCTCCCTGCATTCTGTACAGCCTGGAGTCATCTTCAACAGACTGCTGAGAGTTGCAGGATTGGGGGCCTTAGTCAACCGGTATTGGGAAGTGATGCGTCAGTCCACTCAAAGTAATGCTTTTACTTAAAGGTCATGAACAGTCACAATCATGTAGCTCATGAAATTGGATACTATTTTAAGGAAACCAGATCAAAGTATGATGACCAAGTATGATCAATTACTGCTGCCTCTACATTGATAAAGTTTGATTGTAAAAGTTACTGGTCCCCTTCCCCATGTTAAACACTTGGATCCATTATTAAGGGGCCAATGTGGCATTGCCTTAACTATCATTTTATACACTATTGGTAATATGATAGTCTCTTAGCTATTTTAAATAAATACCACTGTGTAACCAACATCTGAGAAGGCGTGTTTGCAGAGGGCTGTGGTTTATAAAGCTAGATAGCTATTCTAATGGTGGCAAAATTTGACTGCAGGGTGTCAGCAAATATAATTAAAAGTTTACCCTATTCATCTATGGCAAACGATACTTATGTTTCCGCTTTCATCTTTGTCTGGTGTTAGCTAGTTACTGGCTAGCTAGGTCTTCATGTGTCTGGTGTTAGCTAGTTACTGTCTAGCTAGGTCTTCATGTGTCTGGTGTTAGCTAGTTACTGGCTAGCTAGGTCTTCATGTGTCTGGTGTTAGCTAGTTACTGGCTAGCTAGGTCTTCATGTGTCTGGTGTTAGCTATTTACTGGCTAGCCTGGTCTTCAGCCAGCAAGGAACAAAAGAGGGGGAAGGGTCATTCAAAACTAAGACGCAGTTGTCAAGTCAACAAATCAGTCAGTGCTGTGAACCACATCATAAGACATGCCAAATGGGAGATGTATAATAAAAATGTATTTCATTGATGCAATTTCAATATTGTTTGAGCTGCTTTGTGTATCACCAAATTTGCTTGAGACGATTTCATTCCAAAACTGCTCACTGTATCCAAGTTGCTTGACATTTCAAAGAGCTGTCAGTCAAGGCAAACTCATGAATATAAGATCCCTGCCCACTCAGCCTGTCTTTTCAAACTTCCTGGTAGTTAGCCATGAGAGACAAAGTACTTTTCAGAATGACTGTCCCTTTACGATTGGGTTTTTGCAGTGAAGGAGGAGCATCTTGAAAGTGACCCCCAAAATAAGATAATTCTTGGAAGTGATGTTGTTCTTAGTGTAATGAACTGTGTGTGTTGCCAGTGGAAGACATGATAAGACACTAGATTAGATTCTGAGTGACTAACACAAATGTTGCGTTCCGCTAGCACAAGTGCCCTTTAGTTTGAAGCCATGCGATTGGCTACTGTATTTCTCCATCTTTCTGTTGGTTGATTGTTTCATTAGTGCACAATGTATTCTGATCTGTCTGTTAGTTTTCTCAAACCGGTGAACCATCATAATTCTTTCATCTTTGGTATAAGGATGAATGCTTTACTGTGTTGGGAAATGGGGACGTTGGTAGATGCTGGCAAGAACACAATTCTAATTGTTGTTTGTTTACCATCCAACTGCAGCTTTGTGTCAGACAGTATTAAACTGCTGAAAGTGAGCAGTAATACCATGCCATATGTGATTATTGTTTCTCAATATGCTAATCAGTACTAATCAAGCCTAATCAAACAAAACCGTTGCTTCAATGTATACCTCAATTGTTGTATATACATACTTAAGATACATTATATGGAGAAGCTTGAAATAATAAAAAATTGTATACAATAATATACCAATTTGGTCTGTAATAAATCATATCTACAGTGCATTCAGAAAGTATTCAGACCCCTTGACTTTTTCCACATTTTGTTACGTTACAGCCTTATTCTAAAATTGATTAAATAAAGCATTTTATTCATCAATATACACACACAATACCCCAAAATTAAAACAGAAGTATTCAGACCCTTTGCTTTGAGACTTTTTCAGGGCGGTGACCAAGAACCCGATGGTCACACTGACAGAGCTCCAGAGTTCCTCTGTGGAGATGGGAGAACCTTCCAGAAGGACAACCCTCTCTGCAGCACTCCACCAATCAGGCCTTTATTGTAGTGGCCAGATGGAAGCCACTCCTCAGTGAAAGGCCCATGACAGCCCGCTTGGAGTTTGCCAAAAGGCACCTAAAGACTTTCAGACCATGAGAAACAAGATTATCTGGTCTGATGAAACCAACATTGAACAATTTGGCTGAATGCCAAGCGTCACTTCTGCAGGAAACCTGGCACCATCCCTACGGTGAATCATGGTGGTGGCAGCATCATGCTTTGGGGATGTTTTTCAGCGGCAGGGACTGGGAAACTGGTCAGAATCGAGACAAAGATGAATGGAGCAAAGAACAGAGAGGTCCTTGATGAAAACCTGCTCCAGAGGGGCCTGAATACTTTCCAAATGCACTGTATTTTCAGCTGACGTGTAAAAAGGTGACATTTTAGAATCCATATGCATGCAATGACACATTGCAACAGCTGTACTGGCTGAATGCTGATAAGATACAATTAAAATGTCTTATTTACATAATGGATGAGTGGATTATGCACAGCAGGTTGGGGTCTTCTGTGACCTTATGGGCTGACTATCACTTTCTCCTCCAGGCTCTCTAAAGATTAACCTAAGCGTGTGTCTGTATTTGACTGTGCTTGTGGAACTATAAAGGCAGAATTCTGTTGTTATTGTCTGATTGACTGCCTGTATGTTTCTCCCTAGGATTCTGTGGTGATTTAAAATAAAGTGCATGGCCAACATCAAACAAGTTATGGCATCATATAAACTCCAATGACCGTTATCGTTGTCTTTACAGACAATCCAGAGGGATACTGTAGACTGTGTTAACTGATCTATCATCTTCCCAGCCCTCTGAACTTCCAGTGTGCGTCAGTGAGATCTCCTGACAGCTAAATCCATTCTTTTGTTTTCTAGATGGTTCTCTCTTTCCATCTGTTGATATCTCAAGGAATATTTGAGTGCCTGATGCCACATTACTGACCAGGAAGAATGGCTGCTTGCCAAGGTTAGATAGGGAAGCTCATCTGAGGGCGAGTCAGATAAATTATTCAGGCCTTGTTGTTATTCAGTGTTTTGTTATATACTGCAAGGTGATAGAAGGTTTCATTGTATTTTGACAGGGGCCATGCATTCCTAAGATGATGTACTCCAGCCAATTCTTCTTCTTCTTCCACTTCTCTCATATCCAAAGTGAGGAATATAATATAATAATTTTACTGTCCAAGGAGATAACGAGGCCATTTAAGGGTACTGGGACAGTAATAGCAGAGAGCCAAGCTGTATGAGAGTATATCTGTTCAACCTGATTAGGTGAGGGGCCTGCATTGATAGACAGGTGGGCCTCTGCCCCAGGGCCTGCTTTTAGACTGGAGCCACAGGGTCTAGAGTCTCATTAATGCTCTGGTCATATACTGTTCTGCTGCGGAGGAGGACATCTTCTCCATGCACAATAACACTGTTGTTTTGCCTCTCTTGTTTTCCTCTATGGTAGCTGTTTACATAGGGAGACATTCAAGAGTCCCCACCAGCCCACTGGAAAAACTTGTTCACATTTCAATGCGCAATCTGTATGATTTGAGTCAGGTGCTCTGCACACAGTACAACTTGGTCTTCACTATGTCTGTGTCCTGTCTGTGATATCTGTGTCCTGTCTGCCTGTGATCTCTAAAGGATGACTCCCTCTCTTCCTCTCTCTATCCTCCAGCTCTCTCTGTCCATCATAAGAGATGCAAGTTACTCATAAGCCATGTGAGTAATCAGCTGACCTGTAAGCAGTAAGCACTATAATAACCTTTACACTTGGCTGGATATTGACATGTTTATTCTCTACTTACTTGTTATGTGTCTCGCAACAATCCCCCAAATCCACAATCTAATAGAAAATCATTGTTTTCAGTGCAATGTTGCACACTTTCTTGACGAAACTCTTTGAAATATCCACAGATAGATATTATATTGAATATTGAATTATGCATCAGTATGTAGCGACGTCGTGTATGCTGATTAAAAGCTCTGCTGTTATAGTACATGAGTTCTCTGGTGAGTGTTGTTGGGTGGAGTTCCTGTCTTAGGGTGTATCCCTGCTGGCTGACATCCATCTACGGACTCACTGCAGTGATCTAATGCTCTGGTAGCCTTACCAGAACAGCTCAGTCTGGGATAAACAGCCTCTGCACCATTGTCTGATCAAATATATTGATCTCCTATATATCTGTGGCTGGAAGGGGCTGGTTTGAGTAACCTCATTAGCAGTCAGCAGTAGCGCTTACTTAGGTATTTACTCAATACCAGGCCATGCTCTGTAAGATCTGGATTTTCCAATATTGTGTATTTGTGTGATAGAGATATGATGTAAGGAGGTATAATAAAAAAGTTTGGTTGTACTTTATAAGAATCACCGTGTCACTCCAGCCTAACGCTCCCGAAAATGGGCACCTCAACTTGTTAAAAGCCCAGCTCCTAACGTGGAATTGATCCAAACACAGATTGCAAATGTTTGCTAATGTTGGTTCATGTTGCTAGCATGCACACGTATAATCTTATCACTAATCATGTCCCATAGTTATTATCCAAAAGATCAAATGCGAGTAGAAATGTTAACATCGTTAATTTAGAAGTTAAGACACATCGTGTCGCTGACCTGTTGCCCAGGCCTACTCACCACCACCAGATTGTTAGTAGACTGATTTAGGGAGCGCGTGGCAGTCACGTCCCCATAGTTATCCAGCTGGTGTGTGCACTTGTAAATTACATCTCAACACTTCCAAATAGTTATCAAACAATGGCCAATACCTAATATATTTCAAGATATCAAGACATAATATCACATAAACGGCTAATGAATACAGATAGGTCTATTAGGAAAACAACCCACGACATAGAACATTGTAATAACTGAGAGCTGGATAACTATGTGGATGTGACCGGAGCGCACTCTAAATCAGTCCACAAAAAACCTGCTGTAATAGGCCTACAGGCTGGCGATACAATGTTACTTAGCTCCTAACCAAACCATGTTTGAATTTCTATTGTTTTTATTTATTGGGGATCCCCATTAGCTGCTGCCAAGGCAGCTACTCTTCCTGGGGTCCAAACACAATAAGGCACTTCCATTACACATAAAACAGAATATAAAACAGTACATCATATAACATTATTACAGCACTACATATCTATAATACAACATGTATAATACCACCATACAACAATATTACAATGTACGTGTGTGTGTGCTAGCGCTTGTATGTCTGTGTGTCTGTACCTTTGTGTGTTCTCTTCACAGTACCCGCTGTTCCATACTGTGTTTTTTTTACCTGATTTTTAAATCTGATTCTACTGCTTGCATCAGTTACCTGATGTGAAGTAGAGTTCCATGTAGTAATGACTCTATGTAGTACTGTGTGCCTCCCGCAATCTGTTCTGGACTTGGGGACTGTGAAGAGACCTCTGGTGGCATATCTCGTGGGGTATGACTGGGTTTTCGAGCTGTGTGCTAGTAGTTTAAACAGACAGTTTGGTACATTCAGCTTGTCAAAACACTTCTTACAAAAACAAGTAGTGATGAAGTCAATCTCACTTCCACTTTGAGCCATGAGAGACTGACACGCATGTCATTAATGTTAGCTCTCCGTGTACTTTTAAGGGCCAGCCGTGCTGCCCTGTTCTGAGCCAACTGTAATTTTGTAAGTCCCTCTTTGTGGCACCTGACCACACTACAGAACAGTGGTCCAGGTGCGACAAAACTAGGGCCTGTAGGACCTGCCTTGTTGATAGTGTTGTTAAGAAGGCAGAGCAGCGCTTTATTATGGACAGACTTCTCCCCATTTTAGCTACTGTTGATGTGTGATAATGGTGCCAGAGGGGCTAGCTGCCATTTTGCGGGCTCCCAACCAGCTGTACTTTTAGTTTATTTAGTAAATATTTCTAACTCTATTTCTTGAACTTCATGGTTGGTTTAGGGCTTGTAGTAAGCATTTCACGGTAAGGTCTACACCTGTTTTATTTGGCACGTGACAAATTAAATGTTATTAGATTTGATCAATATATTTTAACCATGACAGTTTACAATCCAGGGATACTAAAAGCAATTTAGTCACCTAAACTTGCTCAATTTCGACATGATTCATAAGATTTAGTTGCGGTTTAGGGTTTAGTGAATGATTTGTCCCAAATACAATGCTTTAAGTTTTAGATATATTTAGGACTAACTTATTCCTTACTACCCACTCTGAAACTAACTGCAGCTCTTTGTTGAGTGTTGCAGTCAATTCAGTCGCTGGAGTAGCTGACGTGTATCGTGTTGAGTCATCCGCACACATAGTAAAGATTGAAAAGAGTATCAAAACAGTCCCCAATCTTTTCATAATCAAGTCCTCTCATCCAATCATCAGTAATTTGTGTAATTGCTGTGCATGTTGAATGTCCTTCTCTTTAAGCATGCTGAAAGTCTGTCGTCAATTTGTTTACTGTAAAATAACATTGTATCTGGTCAAACACCATTTTTTCCAGAAGTTTACTAACCGTCTAGTTGGTAACAGGCTGATTGGTCTGCTATTTGAGCCAGTCAAGGGGGCTTTACTATTTGGTTGAAACAGCACACCATCACTTTCCTAGGGTCCAGAACATGTTTGAACAGGACAGCTGATGGCAGGTGTGTGCGTGTGCGCATGTGTGTGTGTATGCTCCTAGCAGCAACATCACCTCCTCCCAGTCATATATCTGTCTGCTATCATATATCTGCTGTGGCAGTCAGAGTTTATCTAAATCAAAGCAAATCTACAGGAATGGGCCTCCTCTCTGAGCAGGAGATCTGAAATTCTCATTATTGTCTGTCGGGGTGTTTGAAGACTGTTCTGGTTATTATGGCTCTAGTTAGTCACAGTAATGTGGGATTGACGGGCAGCGGAAATTGAGATACTATAGTACAGTGGCTGCTACAGTACAGTGGCTACTGTGCAGCCATAGATCATGGGAATCAGACTGGATAGTGGAGTTTGGCACTGAGAGTATTATTTTGGGACTTGAGTGGCAGTAAGATTGCATGTGATGGACCTAGTTTAATGAACTCTTTGGGGCCAATGAGTGGCTGTGGGAAGATGGATGCTTCAGACCCTGTGTGTGTCTGGACCAATCCAGTGGGAAGCTGTATTTTCATCCTGCAGGCCTAATACAACTCCCATACGGACAGATGAGTAGCAGATACCACCCCAGATCGGCCTCTGCATGTCTATGAGCCTTCTGGAAGTTGTTGACAACTGGATAGTTGTTGAAACAAAGATGCAAATGTGTGTATTTGAAGGTGCAGATTAAGTAGATACACATGTTATTGTGTAGCTGTATGTGGATTTACACGTATGCATACTCATTCATGAGTGTAGATATACACACATATGATTGATGTACTGTATGTTACCAGCTGTCTGCTGGCAAGATTTAATCTACATATATATGCCCCTCAAATCAAATCAAATCAAATTTTATTTGTCACATACACATGGTTAGCAGATGTTAATGCGAGTGTAGCGAAATGCTTGTGCTTCTAGTTCCGACAATGCAGTGATAACCAACAAGTAATCTAACTAACAATTCCAAAACTACTGTCTTATACACAGTGTAAGGGGATAAGGAATATGTACATAAGGATATATGAATGAGTGATGGTACAGAGCAGCATACAGTAGATGGTATCGAGTACAGTATATACATATGAGATGAGTATGTAGACAAAGTAAACAAAGTGGCATAGTTAAAGTGGCTAGTGATACATGTATTACATAAGGATGCAGTCGATGATGTAGAGTACAGTATATACGTATGCATATGAGATGAATAATTTAGGGTAAGTAACATTATATAAGGTAGCATTATTTAAAGTGGCTAGTGATATATTTACATCATTTCCCATCAATTCCCATTATTAAAGTGGCTGGAGTTGGGTCAGTGTCAATGACAGTGTGTTGGCAGCAGCCACTCAATGTTAGTGGTGGCTGTTTAACAGTCTGATGGCCTTGCCTTCTGGATGATAGCGGGGTGAACAGGCAGTGGTTCGGGTGGTTGATGTCCTTGATGATCTTTATGGCCTTCCTGTAACATCGGGTGGTGTAGGTGTCCTGGAGGGCAGGTAGTTTGCCCCCGGTGATGCGTTGTGCAGACCTCACTACCCTCTGGAGAGCCTTACGGTTGAGGGCGGAGCAGTTGCCGTACCAGGCGGTGATACAGCCCGCCAGGCTCACTAGCTACTTTAAACAATGCTACCTCAATATAATGTTTACATACCCTTCATTATTCATCTCATATGTACACGTATATACTGTACTCTATATCATCTCCTGCATCTTTATGTAATACATGTATCACTAGCCACTTTAAACTATGCCACTTTGTTTACATACCCTACATTACTCATCTCATATGTATATACTGTACTCGATACCATCTACTGCATCTTGCCTATACCGCTCTGTACCATCACTCATTCATATATCTTTATGTACATATTCTTTATCCCTTTACACTTGTGTGTATAAGGTAGTAGTTTTGGAATTGTTAGTTAGATTACTTGTTGGTTATTACTGCATTGTCGGAACTAGAAGCACAAGCATTTCGCTACACTCGCATTAACATCTGCTAACCATGTGTGTGTGACAAATACATGTGATTTGATTTGATTTGATTTGATTTGAAGCTGTTGACTGCCACTTAGTATTTGATCAATCTCTCCTCAGCAAAAAAATCAGTAAAATTAAAAAATCATACCCCATTACTTGAACACTGATCAGAAGACATGGAGATGAGATACAATGTCTTGTTTTGATTGCATTGCATGTGCCAAGTGCCAACTATTTCCTGTCCTCAGTGGCTGATGTTTTTTTTCTGTTTTTTTTAGTCAAGGTTGATTCTAAAATGTCAACTTGTCAAAGTCTTGTAATCCATTCTTGTAATCCATAAAAGTAATTTAATGCTGATCATTTCATGGGAATTTCTGAGAGGCATTTCTATGCCTCAGAGGTAGTGCTGACAACAAACAAGTGAACTGGCTCATGTCCAAAAGCATATTTACAACCAAACAAACTTGTACCTGGAGCTTGGTGTTTTAAACTGCAATTTAAAAGCTATCCTCTCTTTTCAAGAATGCCTGTTCCCTGAACGTTACTGGTTGTCAATGGGATACCAATTATGCATTCACTTTGTAAAGTATGTTGTAGTCTACATGATATAGAAGCACAATTACCTGCTTCAGCATTACAATGTTATTGCTCAACGAAATAAGAAATTACTTGTTTTGTTTTGCTTTGAAAACAAAACGGCTATTTATAGAACAGTAGCTTTACTATGGGAATGACTTTTAATGTACATAGAGGTGTTTCAACTGTATTTGGTGTGGCTCATTCTGTAATGTGTCGTAAACCTGTAACCTTCTGGGTAAAGTCTATGACTTTTAGTGAATGCTGTGTGTGTGTGTTTGTGTTGTCTGGCCCTGTGTTGACCACAGGGAAGGTTACTGGGATGAGGTTTCATTGTTTTATTCCCACTCTTTATCACTCCGTCTGTCTCTCCCTCTCAATGACATAAAGTAACACAATTAAACTGTCACTTAAGTAGTGGTTGCCAAATGGAAATGAAACACTTCAGATAGAGTTACTGTAAGTTCAGTGTTGAAACAGGTATGAAACAATACTGTTCTGTAAATTAAATTACACACACATAGTTTGCATCTAGATTCTAAGGCCTACTCCTATTAGCGCAACTTTACTGGAAGAAAACAAGTAAGTGGCCAGTACGATCAAATAAATCAGACTTTATTTGTGCCGAATACAACAGTGAAAAGCTTACAAGCCCTTAACCGACAATGCAGTTAAGAAAAATACATAGAAAATAAGAAATAAAAGTAACAAATAATTAAAGAGCAGCAGTAAAATAACAATAGCGAGGCTATATACAGGGGGTATCGGTACAGAGTCAATGTGTAATTGAGGTAAAATGTACATGTAGGTAGAGTTATTAAAGTGACAATGCATAGATAATAACTATGACTAGGGTGGCTGGAGTCTTTGACAATGTTTAGGGCCTTCCTCTGACACCGGCTGGTATAGAGGTCCTGGATGGCAGGAAGCTTGGCCCCAGTGATGTACTGGGCCATACACACTACCTTCTTGTGGTCGTAGGCTGAGCAGTTACCATAGCAGGCAGTGGTGCAACCAGTCAGGATGGTCGCGATGGTGCAGCTGTAGAACCTTTTGAGGATCCGAGGACCCATGCCAAAACTTTTCAGTCTCCAGGGGGGAATAGGTTTTGTTGTGCCCTCTTCACGACTGTCTTGGTATGCTTGGACAATGTAAAGTTGTTGGTGATGTGGACACCACGAAATTTGAAGCTATCAACCTGCTCCACTACAGCCCCATCGATGAGAATGGGGGTGTGCTCGGTCCTCATTTTCCTGTAGTCCACAATTATCTCCTTTGTCTTGATCACGTTGGGGGAGAGATTGTCCTGGCACCACAAGGCCAGGTCTCTAACATCCTCTCTATAGGCTGTCTCGTCGTTGTTGGTGATCAGGCCTACCACTGTTGTGTCATCGGCAAACTTAATGATGGTGTTGGAGTCGTGCCTGGCCATGTCGTCATGAGTGAACAGGGAGGAGGAGGGGACTGAGTACACACCCCTGAGAGGCCCTCATGTTGAGGATCAGCGTGGGGCATGTGCTGTTATCTACCCTTACCACCTGGGGGTGGCCCGTCAGGAAGTCCAGGATCCAGTTGCAGAGGGAGGTGTTTAGTCCCAGGGTTCTTTGCTTAGTGATAAGCTTTGAGGGCACTATGGTGTTGAACGCTGAGCTGTAGTCAATGAATAGCATTGTCACATAGGTGTTCCTTTTTTCCAAGGGCAGTGTGGTGTGCAATAGAGATTGCATAATCTGTGGATCTGTTGGGGTGGTATGCAAATTGGAGTGGGTCTAGGGTTTCTGGGATAATGGTGTTGATGTGAGCCATGACCAGCCTTTCAAAGCACTTCATGGCTACAGACGTGAGTGCTACGGGTCTGTAGTCAATTAGGCAGGTTCCCTTAGTGTTCTTGGGCACAGGGATGGGCACAGGGACTAAGGTGGTCTGCTTGAAACATGTTGGTATTACAGACTCAGACATTGAGATATTGAACATGTCAGTGAAGACACTTGCCAGTTGGTCAGCGCATTCTCGGAGTACACATCTTGGTAATCCATCTGGCTCTGCTGCCTTGTGAATGCCGACCTGTTTAAAAGGTTTTACGCACATCGGCTACAGAGAGTGTTATCACACATTCATCCGGAACAGCTGATGCTCTCATGCATTTTTCAGTGTTACTTGCCTCGAAGCGAGCATAGAAGTAATTTAGCTTTTCTGATAGGCTTGTGTCACTGGGCAACTCGTTGCTGTGCTTCCCTTTGTAGTCTGTAATAGTTTGCAAGCCCTGCCACATCCGATGAGCATCGGAGCCGGTGTAGTAAAATTCGATCTTAGTTTCTTCTAAGCTTCCCGGTTACAGTCCCGCTCCTTGAAAGCGGAAACCCTACCCTTTAGCTCAGTGCGGATGTTGCCTGTAATCCATGGCTTCTGGTTGGGGTATGTACGTACAGTCACTGTGGGGACGACATCATCGATGCACTTATTGAAGAAGCCAGTGACTGATTTTTATTGACCGAGTTAGGTTTTTGCTTGTTAACAGGAATCAGGAGGATATAATTATGGTCAGATTTGCCAAATGGAGGGCGAGGGAGAGCTTTGTACGCGTCTCTGTGTGTGGAGTAAAGGCGGTCTAGAGTTTTTTCCCCTCTGGTTGCACATTTAACATGCTGGTAGAAATGAGGTAAAACAGATATAAGTTTCCCTGCATTAAAGTCCCCAGCCACTAGGAGTGCTGTTTCTGGATGAGCATTTTCCTGTTTGCTTATGGCCATTGACAGCTCATTGAGTGTGGTCTTCGTGCCAGTGTCGGTTTGTGGTTGTAAATAAACAGAAACAAAGAATATAGATGAAAACTCTCTTGGTAGATAGTGTGGTCTACAGCTTATCAAGTGATACTCTACCTCAGACGAGCAAAACCTTGAGACTTCCTTAGATTTCGTGCACCAGCTGTTGTTTACAAACATACATAGACCACCACCCCTTGTCTTACCAGTGGCTGCTGTTATTTTCTGCCGATACAGTGTATAGCCCACCAGCTGTATGTTAATCATGTCGTCGTTCAGCCACGACTCGGTGAAACATAAGATATTTCAGTTTTTAATGTTCCTTTGGTAGGTATACGTTCTTGTAGTTCGTCCACTTAATTATCCAGCGATTGTACGTTGGCCAATAGTACCAATGGCAAAGGTAGATTAGGGTCCTTACAAGGCACCCCGATCTCCTTCGTAGATATCGCCATCTCTTTCTCCTGTGAATGGCGGGGATGAGGGCCTTGTCGGGTGTCTGGAGTAAATCCCTCTCATCCGATTCATTAAATAAAAATTATTTGTCCAGTTCAAGGTGAGTAATCACTGTTCTGATATCCAGAAGCTCTTTTGGTCATAAGAGATGATAGCAGTAACATTCTGTACAAAATAAGTTACAAACAATGCATAAAAACTAACAAAATAGCACAGTTGTTTAAAAGCCCATAAAACAGCAGCCATCCCCTCCGGTGCCATCCATCAGAACATTTTTGTGAATTATTTACAGATAATATATAGAATACATATAAGTAGGAACAGATCAGCCTATAGTTTACAAGACATCAAGATGCATAACTGCAGCACACTTCTTCAGGCAGCGTTAAGAATGGAAGCTAACGTGACGAGCTCTGTGATGATGATGACCACTGAATAATAGCTTGAATAATGATATCAGATTAGTCATACAGTACATTGGCCTGCTCTTCGACACAAATCCACCTTCTTCTGACAGATGTCTCCTCCTATCACATCACTGGTTATTTTCCTACAGTCCGCACTCAGAAATAATTTTATCATCATTATTCGCTACCAACTGTGGATGAAGAATTCCTTCATCTCTTCGGTGATTGAATCAAAATCAGACATTCACAGAGACAATTTGACTCTGGCTGTTTGTTTAAAACTCACTCCGAGTTATATTGAGGTGGTTGTGTAACTATCTTTCCAGTCAAGTGTGTATTTCTCTTCTGTGAATCTGACATATAATCGCACTGAGAATGATATGCTTTGTTTCATGTGAACTTGTCCTTAACTCTCTGAAGGAAGGAAAACAATGTTTCTGCTTTTGTAATATTGGATTAGAAATTGCTTTCAACTTATAACCTCACGTGAAGTTATTTAAAGGAGCTAATGTCTCTAATCAGTCAGTTGGGCCACCGTAAATTGCGTAATTGAATATAACTTAAACCTTGTTCTTCAGACAGTTGTTTTGAACATGGAAATAAACAAGAATATTTTTAGAGCTGTCTTCTGAGCCGTATTTGGCTGACTACAGATGTACCAATCTGAATCACATTATATACTGTATCAAATTTGTGCACCCCTCTGTGTCCTGGTGTCTCACTCATGGAGATGGGAGAATGGAGAGGTGAAAGACGGGTAATGGCGTTGGAGAAGAGAGACAGAGGTTGTGAAGAGGAGGAAGGGGAGAGAGAAAAGAGACTGGGGAGGGAAGAGTGGGGGGAAAGAGTGGAAGAGGAGAGCTGAACAGAGAGGAGAGAGGAGACAGAAGAGAGGGGTGATGGGAGAGGAAATACAGTGGGGAGAACAAGTATTTGATACAGTGCCGATTTTGCAGGTTTTCCAACTTACAAAGCATGTAGAGGTCTGTAATTTTTATCATAGGTACACTTCAACTGTGAGAGACGGAATCTAAAACTAAAATCCAGAACATTTAATTGTATGATTTTTAAGTAATTAATTTGCATTTTATTGGATACTTATATTTATATTGGAGCTGGAGACTTATATTTGAAGCTGGAGACTTATATTTGAAGCTGGAGACTTATATTTAGAGCTGGAGACTTATATTTGAAGCTGGAGACTTATATTTGAAGCTGGAGACTCATATTTGAAGCTGGAGACTTATATTTGAAGCTGGAGACTTATATTGGAGCTGGAGACTTATATTGAAGCTGGAGACTTATATTGGAGCTGGAGACTTATATTTGACTTATTTTTCCCTCACTAACTTTAAACATCAGCTAACCACTTTTCTGCTCTTTTGCACACCATTATTTATTCTTGCACATCATCATCTGCACATCTATCACTCCAGTGTTAATTTGTTAAATTGTAATTTCTTGCTACTATGGCCTGTTTATTGCCTTACCTCCTCACGCCACTTGCACACACTGTATTTTTTTTGTATTGTGTTATTGACTGTACGCTTGTTTAATCCTTGTGTAACTCTGTGTTGTTGTTTGTGTTGCACTGCTTTGCTTTATCTTGGCCAGGTCGCAGTTGTAAATGAGAACTTGTTCTCAACTGGCGTACCTGGTTAAATAAAGGTGAAATTAAAAAATTAAAAAACAAATATTATGAACACCTTCCTAACACTGCATTGCACCCCCCACCCCCCTCAGAACATCCTCATTTTGTCGGGGCATGTACTCACATAGCAACATACACAATCCATTTTTCAATTGCCTCAAGGCTTAAAAATCCTTCTTTAACCTGTCTCCTCCCCTTCATCTACACAGATTTGAAGTGGATTTAACAAGTGACATCAATAAGGGATCATAGCTTTAACCTGGATTCACCTGGTCTGTCCATAATAAAGCGTTGCTCTACCTTCTTAACAGCACTATCAACAAGGCAGGCCCTGCAGGCTCTAGTTTTGTCGCACCTCATCTACTGTTCAGTCGTGTGATCAGGTACCACAAAGAGTGACAATTGGCTCAGAACAGGGCAGCACGGCTGGCCCTTGAATGCACACAGAGAGCTAATATTAATAATATGCATGTCAGTCTCTCCTGGCTCAAATGGAGGAGAGATTGACTTCATCACTACTTGCATTTATGAGAGGTATTGACATGTTGAATGCACCGAGCTGTCTGCCTAAACTACTAGCACACAATTCGGACACCCATGCATACCCCACAAGACATGCCACAAGAGGTCTCTTCACAGTCCCCAAGTCCAGAACAGACTTTGGGAGGTGCACAGTACTATATAGAGCCATGACTACATGGAACTATATTCCACATCAAGTAACTGAAGCAAGCAGTAATACTAGATTTAAAAAACAGATTAAAAATACACCTTATGGAACAGCGGGGACTGTGAAGCAACACAAACATAGGCACAGACACATATATACATATACAGTTGAAGTCTGAAGTTTACAAACACCTTAGCCAAATACATTCAAACTCAGTTTTTCACAATTCCTGACATTTAATCCTAGTAAAAAACCCTGTTTTAGGTCAGTTAGGATCACCACTTTATTTTAAGAATATGAACTGTCAGAATAATAGTAGAGAGAATGATTTATTTCAGCTTTTATTTCTTTCATCACATTCCCAGTGGGTCAGAAGTTTACATACACTCAATTAGTATTTGGTAGCTTTGCCTATAAATTGTTTAACTTGGGTCAAACGTTTTGGGTAGCCTTCCACAAGCTTCCCACAATAAGTTGGGGGAATTGTGGCCCATTCCTCCTGACAGAGCTGGTGTAACTGAATCAGGATTGTAAGGTCTCCTTGCTCGCACACAGGTTTTCAGTTCTGCCCACAAATGTTCTATGGGACTGAGGTCAGGGCTTTGTGATGGCCACTCCAATAGCTTGACTTTGTTGTCCTTAAGCCATTTTGCCACAACTTTGGAAGTATGCTTGGGGTCATTGTCAATTTGGAAGACCCACTTGCAACCAAGATTTAACTTCCTGACTGATGTCTTGAGATGTTGCTTCAGTATATCCACATAATTTTCCTTCCTCATGAAGCCATCTATTTTGTGAAGAGCACCAGTCCTTCCTGCATCAAAGCACCCCCACAACATGATGCTGCCACCCCTGTGCATCATGGTTGGGATGGTGTTATTTGACTTGCAAGCCTCCCCCTTCTTCCTCCAAACATAACAATGGTCATTATGGCCAAACAGTTCTATTTTTGTTTCATCAGACCAGAGGACATTTCTCCAAAAAGTACAATCTTTGTTGCCATGTGCAGTTGCAAACCGTAGTCTGGCTTTTTTATGGTGGTTTCGGAGCAGTGGCTTCTTACTTGCTGAGCGGCCTCTCAGGTTATGTTGATATAGGACTCGTTTTACTGTGGATATAAATACTTTTGTTCCTGTTTCCTCCAGCATCTTCACAAGTTCCTTTGCTGTTTTTCTGTGTGGTCCCGTGGTGTTTATACTTGCGTACTATTGTTTGTACAGATGAACATGGTACCTTCAGGCGTTTGGAAATTGCTCCCAAGGATGAACCAGACTTGTGGAGGTCTACATTTTTTTATCTGAGGTCTTGCCTGATTTCTTCTGATTTTCCCATGATGTCAAACAAAGAGGCAATGAGTTTGACAGTAGGCCTTGAAATTCATCCACAGGTACACCTCCAATTGACTCAAATGATGTCAATTAGCCCATCAGAAGCTTCTAAAGCCATGACATAATTTTCTGGAATTTTCCAAGTTGTTTAAAGGCACAGTCAACTTAGTGTAATGTAAACTTCTGACCCACTGGAATTGTGATACAGTGAATGATAAGTGAAATAATCTGTCTGTAAACATGTGTTGGAAAAATGACTTGTGCCATGCACAAAGTAGATATCCTAACCAACTTGCCAAAACTATAGTTTGTTGATTAACAAGAAATTTGTGGAGTTGTTGAAAAACTAATTTTAATGATGCCAACCTAAGTGTATGTAAACTTCTGACTTCAAATGTACATACATACGCAATAACATGCACACATACACACACTTAGCCTGACATTCTTCACTACCAGTCCTGCCTTGGCAGCATCTAATGGGGATCCTTAATTAATACAAATACAAATACAGCGGGCCATAATTACAAATAATTTGTACACTGCAAATTGACCGCAAGAAGCCCAAACAGATATAATATTTGACTAGAACATGATCATTTCAAACCTTGTTTACATTTGCATATGATCACATATATCTCTCTATTATGCATGGTGATACTTTGGAACAGATTTCTTCAATTAAAAAGACTTGAAGCTGATTTGCTGGTGTTTTTACTGTCTTTAATGTCCATCAACAAAACATTTGAAAAACTTGGGGGCCGCCAGTTGGGGAACCCTGCCATACAACAGCCATACAGCACTGCGGACACACCATGCTGAGTTCACCTAAAGCACACAGATCCATATGGAGGGAGAGATGAAGAGGGAAGGGACAGAGTGTACTTAGGGGGAACGCTGCACAGAGGAAGCTTTAAAATGATGGAGAAACATGAGATATGAATAATAGTTTATCATGCAGATATATCTTGCAACACTAGAGCTAGTATATGAATTGTATTTTCTCATTCTGTGTCTGGATGAGATATGCACTGTGTATTACAGTGAAGGTGTATTCAACACTCATTTATTGTTGTTTATCCTCCTCTCTGAGGGAACGAGATTTAGGCAATACTTCATACTGCAAGTGAATAGTGCACAACTTCGTATAGACCCTATCCACATTTTAGAGATAATATTGGGCAACATTTTAAAGAAAACAGACTGGGAATGCTACACTGATTCTTCAAAATGTTGTGCCTTTTTTCTGTAGTGTGTCTGTAGTGTACTGTCGAATAAAACCCTATTTCCATTTTCTGGGACAGATACTATTCCCTCCCCCTGTGCATGTCTAGTCCATCACCAGCTTTGTGTGTCTTCCTCCAGGTCCAGCTGGGTGTGTGTGTGTGTGTTCTTTCTGCGGTATAGAGTGGTTCTCCTGCTGGGATCTGACCCCTGCTGCCCTCAGGGTCACAGTTCACTAATTTTAATGTCCCTTACAACACACACACCCTCTTAGGACTGGTAGTGAAGAATGTCAGGCTAAGTGTGTGTATGTGTTTCACACATCTGGGTGATGCTCAGTAGCCATTTGACGTTCCAGAATGCTCTTTCCACAGTTATCTTTATCTCTCTCAAATCGATCGCCCTTCATCAGTCATTGACGAATTGCCCTTTTGTCTTGGCATTGTATTGGATGCCCATGACTTAATGCATTGTATATGTTGGTCTATTGTGTTGTTTTATACAATAGGATTGTATAGCTATGCTTAAGAAGTTGTGTGGCTGCTACCCCCTAATCTCAGAGATGGAGATGGTTGTAACATCATCACCAGAGGTGAGTTCAACAAGGCTTCTGTTCTTAGTAACAATTTCAGTTGAACGATTTTAATGAACATTCCATAATGCTACGGTGAAACATTAAACAGCTATATTTGTCACAATTACTTTGATATTTTAGTGGCAATAATCAAACTGCTAATTATTTAGCTATTCCCATTAAAGGTAATAGAAAGCCTACATGGCCACTTGATTAATAGCAGTGGCAGTTTAGACCTGAAACATACACTTTAGTTCGCGGCACTCTACCTTTTTTCAGACTGTTCGCTAACGTTAGCAAACGGTTGTGGAGAACACAAGACAAATGGAATATGTTAGCTAATGTTAGCGAACGGTCGTGGAGAACACAAGACAAATGGAATATGTTAGCTGACGTAGGCGAACGGTTGTGGAGAACACAAGACAAATGGAATATGTTAGCTAACATAGGCGAACGGTCGTGGAGAACACAAGACAAATGGAATATGTTAGCTAACATTAGCAAACGGGCGTGGAGAACACAAGACAAATGGAATATGTTAGCTGACGTAGGCGAACGGTTGTGGAGAACACAAGACAAATGGAATATGTTAGCTAACGTTAGCGAACGGTCATGGAGAACACAAGACAAATGGAATATGTTAGCTAACGTAGGCGAACAGTCGTGGAGAACACAAGACAAATGGAATATGTTAGCTAACGTTTGCAAACTATTTCCCTTGTTGAACACACCTCAGCTTTCAGATAACTGAACTCCTCCCTCAGCGGAAGACGGCATCTCTCTCCACCAAGCAGAGCCTTCCCTCGGCAGGGCTATTTTCCATTAGCTCCCAGGACCACAGAGGAAGCAGGCCATAGTTGAGGGATTAATATAATTTTCATGGATTTGAGGGAGCTACCTAACTGGCTCTCACTTCTCCCAGTACAGCTGGTATCTCAATGACCAAGGCCCCAATTCATTTCACAAATACAGAGGAATGAGCACTGGGCTTTTTAAGATAGCAACCCCATTTGCTCCATTCCCTTTAGATTGGGAAGGAAAGACGTTTTGGAAGAGTATTAACTTGTCAATGACAAAAATGTCAGACTTCTTCAACAGACCTAACATGAGCTGGCTCATCACATATTCAGTGAAACACAAGCTCCTCTTTGATGGGCTTATCGGTAACGGACATCTGTGTTGTGCAATTAATACTTCAGAGTAGAGTATATTTGTTTACTTACAGTTAATTTTGTACACTCTGGGAAAATGATTTGAGTGCAAATTGGTTTGCATTGGGTCATGACTGTGTGTCATTCTCTCCTTCTGTTGCACCGAGTGTGCAATAATTAAGGGCTCTATTTTCAAACACACACTCATTTGCAATTTCGACCTGTCAAAGCCGATCATTTTCTATTTTCAAACCCTAGAGCAAGGATTGGTCATTTACCTGTCTTATATGAGCTGGCTTGCTCTGAGGTGGGAGGGGTGGCAATATCTGAGGTGTGTCCATAATAAAAAATGTGCTCCAAAGTGCCAATTTCAGAATGCCCTGGTGGGGATATTTAAGACAATCCGAAAGCTGGTCTTAGCATTAACATCGTTGGTTATGGCATAGTGTGAGCAAACATTCCCTCTTTATATAGGATATACATTATTTGAGCCAGCTCCTGTTATTATTTTGGATGTGTGTAAAAACTCCTCTGTGTAGGCTACAGGCCAATCATGGAATGAGATTTATTTTATCTTTATTTAACTAGGCAGTACAGAACAAATTATTATTTTCAATGACAGCATAGAAACAGTGGGGTAACTGCCTTGTTCAGGGGCAGAATGACAGCTTTTTACCTTGTCAGTTCAGGGATTTGATCTTGCAACCTTCCGGTTACTAGTCCAACACTCCAACTACTAGGCTACCTGTCACCCAGGGCATAATCTGGTGACACAGGTAATAAGAAACATTTAAATGATTTGACTGCAACAATTTTGTTTTTCATTTAGTTTGATAAACGAAGGCTACCCTTTCCCTACTATAACGAAAGCTGGTTCAACAGCAATGGAGATCTGGTGTCTTATTATCCTGGCCATACATTAGCCAAGTAGTCTATCCATAAAATGTTTCTAAATGGTCTACTTGTGAGGCTTTTGCCGTCATGCTTTTGCATGATTCATAATTCACATAGGCCTACCTGCAGTGCATACTCCATTCGGCTTATATCCATCCCCATTTCCAAAGAGTGCCTCTTGTCCGGTTACGAAAGATGTGCTCCTCCAAACATATTCAAATTTTCAGTCAATTTTTTATTTTTATTTTTACTGTTTTGCTATCACTCGTTACTGTAGTCTATGCTTTTTAATAAACTGTAGTATCAATCCACAATGGACTAGGAGGAGAATATTCCGTGCCCCCAGCCGTATTGGAGTTGATGACAACACCTTGATTGGCCAGGCCCTCATCACACCTACAACATCAAAACCCAGCCCTTACTCGCCACCACCAGCTAATGCGGTCATAATTCCAGCTGTGAAAATAGCAAAAATATTTATGAAATAAATAAATAGAAAAAACACCCCGGAACTGTAGCGCTACCGCCAGTGCTTAGATTTACCAGGTTTGTTAAAGTAGAGCCATTTTATAATGATTTTATAATGATTTTATAATGACAAACACAACATTTTATAATGAAGCTGGGTGTGTGAGTGTGTGTGAGTATGTGTGACTCACCACCTTGATTCGGTCTTATGTAGCAATTTTTTTATTTTTTTTTATTTTTTACATTTGATAAAAGTAGAGACTCAGAGCTACAAAATGGTATTTCACACACTGCATTTGAGGAACAATGGGAAAGTAATTGTGCTATGAAAGTTGATCAACTTGTAAACTCACTTTTGAAAAAATTGCCTTTGAATGTTTTGCTAGTGAAGAGCTCTTCTTTGTCAACACCCATTCAGCATTGTTCACACCCTCATCCTAAGCTTTATCCACACCCATCTTGTTTCGCTATCGAAGCGCACACTTGGTCAATGATTTCAGACATTTGCTGACGTTGCAGACGTTTACTGACATCGGCCATATTCAACGGTTGTTGTACACACATCATGTAATGTTAGCTAATGAGCCAGCCAGCCAATGTTAGCTAGTTAACCAATGAACAGTGCCAACAATGCCAAAGTGCTGGGAGCTAACCAACCATGTTCAATGTTAGCTAGCTAACATTAGGCTCTAACTAAAACAGCACATGGCTCTGGGAAACAAATAATAACATCAGCTAGGGAGTCAGCCAGCCAGCTGATGTTAACTAGCTAGCTCACAGTACATTTTAGCTTAAGACATATAGCTAGCTAGGTAAACAATGTACCTAGCTAGGTAAACAAACATTTTCAATATTAGCTAACTAGAACAGCAAACAGCTCTGGGAAACGATTGATACCATCAACTAGGGAGCCTGCTAACTAACTTTAGCTGGATAGCTAACAGTACACTTTTACTTGAAATGAAAAAACTTTGTCAAAATTAGAAAAAAATATCTGAAAATGTAGCTAGCTAATGTTAGACTATCTTACCTGTATACATCTTTGAGCGTGGACGCGTCTCCCTGTCAGGAATGCCATGTCATGGTTGCCCTTAGTTTGAAGATGTAATCCGGAGACAGGTGTTTCCTCCATCTCTTTAGCTATCATACTCTAATTCCACTGATTTTAAAACTTGATCCTCCAGAAAGTATAGAGCGACACTTAGTGGTTCAGTGGTAGAATTCTCGCCTGCCACGCGGGAGGCCCGAGTTCCATTCCCAGTCATGGCGCTGGCTGAATTCAGAGTTTTTGATTGTAAATAATCTATTTGTATGTTTTGCCTGGAAAGTTATGGTCGCTAGTGTTTGTATAAGAGATAAATTGAACGATTTCAATAGATTGTTTAGGTTAAATTGATAGGCTAATTCAATTTAAAATAATGACGAAGCGAATTCTGATGCAAGACGATGTCTGTTCACTAAATGGTCTGCTGGAATAATGTATTGAGAATTGGGTCGTATTTAAATTACTGTGTCAATAGAGAAGACAGTTACCTAAGTTAAAGAAATTCTGAATAATAGCGGGGAGAGAATGGCATTGGAAAGTGGTTACCGAAGTGTTTTTCATTCTTACAGATTGACTGACGCATGTTATGATTTTAGCGCTGCGTGTGTTATTTTTAAAGAAATGGGATACATTTCATAAGTGTGGAGAGCAGAAGAGGAAGTTATAAAGTTGGGTTTTAATCTTACGATAGAGGTAAGGGAAAAACTTTGAAATGAGAGGGGTTATATTTTTGCCCACTGGGGGAAAAAGAAGTAGGAAAGTTTAGTTGAAAGTATGGAAGAGAGTTAGTTGGCTACTAATTGTCAGGGAAAGTTGCTGGAGGCAGGTAGGTTTGTTGTAGAATAACGTAAATTTGCGTTATTAGTTTGAATATACAATAACCTTACTCTCATTGTTTTGACCGTTGTTCAGGTACATTTTTCTAGCATTTCTGGTATTTCTAGCAACTGATTCGCTAGGTGGGCATCCTAGATTTGTGGTGTTAATATTTACTGTATTAGGCTATGAGAATTGGGAGACTGGATGTCTGAATCATAAAACATCGTAAGGATAGCTTCTGATGGTTATTTATTCTTGGTTTGATTGTTTAACCAGAAGGGGGTTATGGTTCCCATTTGGGAACTCCCCCCCCACGTTCAGCTGGAAGGTGGCGCATGGAGCCCAAAAATATTCCTAAAAATATTTAACCTCCACACATTAACAAGTCCAATGGCTCAAATGAAAGATAAACACCTTGTTTATCTACCCAGCAAGTCAGATTTCTAAAATGTTTTACGGCGAAAACATAGCACATATTTATGTCAAACCACCACCGAAGACACAGCTAATTTGCATAGCCAAGTTGAAAAAAATATGCAATCAACAAACGCAGGATTAAAAGAAAAATAATTTCACTAACCTTTTGAAATCTTCATCAGATGACAGTAATATAACATGTTACGCAGTACATTTATGTTTTTTTCAATAATATGCTATATAAATCCATAAATCTCTGTTTACAATGATGCATCATTCAAAAAATGCTACTCAAATGTCCTGAGAAATGACGATAGCTCCGGCAGATAACGTCAGCTAACAAGGAATACACATCATAAACTTTGACTAAATATGCATGTTCTACATATATATAGGAAGATACACTTCTTCTGAATGCAATCGCTGTGTTACATTTATTTTTAACGTTACAGGTTTCGTTCACTAGGCTATACTATGAGTCGGCGCTCAAAAAGTAGCATTATGGCTCCTCTATCTTGGAGTCCACAGAAACCCACATTTACCACATAAATATTCCCTTACCTTTGCTGTTCTTCCATCAGAAGACCTGGAAGGAATTATACTTACCAAAAACAGCGTTTAGTTTTGCAGTCTGTGTCTTTCGGTTCTCAAACACGACACATTTCGGTTGAAATGCAGCCAAAAGTCGACTAAACTTGTCAAACTATGTTCATAATCAAGCTTTAACATGTTATAAAGGTGTACAGCAATCGTGAGGACGAACAGAAACACACACATTGTTTAATCGATCTTGGAAAAAAGACAGGACCGGAGAAGAGCGCGCACGCCAAAACTCTCGTGAGCGTGCAATTCTCACAATGAGAAGCCCCATTGGAAGCAGACATCGCGCTGAAGACAAAGAGACTGTTCCCAGACCTGTAAGTGCTTGGGAAGGGTGGCGGCGATGACGTCAAAGTTGGGCCAACTTTTCTGATGACAAGAGAGAGTTTGGGAGAATGACTGCCCTGAGAGTTCTGCTTTACATACAGACATAATTTAAACGGTTTTAGAAGCTTTAGAGTGTTTTCTATTCAATACTATTTTTTATTTACATATATTAGCAACTTTTGACAAAACAAAATTCTGTTTTCTATGGGCACGCAATTTCTCCAGAGGGGGCAGTAAACAGCCCTATCCCCAACAGGTTTTAAGTAACACCAGTTAATTTGAGCTGGAAAGGTCATGTAGTCTAACATTATGGTGTTTTTCCATTATGTGGAACAATGTCAGGTCATTAAAGATGATTGCTGGATTGAATAGTACGCCAACCTGTTGACAGAAGACTGAATGGGTATGAATGTTGAAAAGCAAGATTGGGCCAAACTAGTAAACTAGTATGTTAAGTGGGGGAGTATCATAGATTTTAATTATGGATGTGCTATAATAGTGAGTTCTTGTGTAGTCTGTTATTTGCATGAATTTACCAATGTATCATCTGCATACATTGGAATTTCAGACCCTGTACAGAATAAAGGAAGATCATTAATGGATGTGCGGAACAGTATTGACCTTTGTGGATATCAGTGGGGGAAAAAAAAGAAAGTTTATTTGTATTTTTACGATGATGAGACAGCACCGACTTTTGAAGGATTTTAGATTTGTTTAAAAAAATCAGGATTGTTTTTTACTAAATTTATATCAACAGATTGAAATTATTAGGTTGCTGATTAAGAGTTTTTTTAGGAGTTGATTTAACTTAATTAAACATTGTATCATACATATACATTGATTTGATTAAAACTTATGATTAATGATTTGAGGTACAGTGGAATTATCGTTAGGTTTGGTTTATAGTTTCACGTTTGAGTTTTTGAATCGATGTAGTGTAAATGAATAATAAGTATTTTTGTGTTTTCTCCGGGAAAATTGATATTTCACTGTCTCTCTCTGGAATGTGTCCAGGGAAGATACTCTTGGGGAGAGTGAGTGAAGGGAGGCCATAAACTACCACATTGGAGGGGGCCGGGAAGTTTTTTGTTGGAGTGCAAAGGTATTATAGGGGCACTTTTATTTTATTTTCTGACTTTTCATTACACACGCAACTTATTTTGATAAAGGAATGTTCTGGGAACATGGAAATACGAAAATGTTTGGATCTAGTTGATTATTGTTTGCAAATTGTTTCATATAGTGTAAAACACTGCTTTGGAGGGTTGTGTATAACCTATGACCTTCTGATGACTTTCCGTTGTGGCTTGATCACCCGCATTGGAGAGCCATTTGGATAATGGATTTATGGTCATTTGTAATACTGCTTTCAAAATAATTTGTGTAATTGGTAAATATGTTTCTTATCCATATGTGTAATTTGGACCAGTGTGAAGAGGGAGTAGGGCATTGTTTCTAACTAAGGGTATGCTGCTTTAAGTCTATTTTCCTATGACCATAGGGGTTAAATAATTTTTCTTTGTGGAGTTTTTTTTTCAGTTTAGTGATTTTAATTTGATTAGGTTAGCTGAAATTTTGTTTTACATTACTCTCATACGGAGAGATGTGTGTAAAACATGGGGGAGGATTCAGTTTTTTGAGGGTTAGAATTAAAGTTATACAATTTAAGTGATATGTGAATGAGTGTATTGTATTGTTGAGTGTATTGTATTGTTGAGTGTATTGTATTTTTGTGTTTGTTTTGTTCTATTCCTGAGATATATAGGTCTAATTTCTTGATCCTGGGCTCTACGATGGAGTTGACAGTGAGATGGGGAGTATAAACCAATTTGAAAGAATAGTTTCAATAGAATGTTTTGATATTCTCTGTGAAATATGTTTAGATATGTGTGTTAACTTAAGAATAATTGGTAAAAGTAATCATTTATCATGTAGTTAATGAACTGAACTAAACTGTAGTTCTGATCTGTTCTTTCGAGGTTATCAAGAAAAGTGACATCAGACAGTATCTTAATGCATGGAAAAGATCATTTGGACCAAATGGTGTGTGTACCTCAAAACCCCCTCTACCTGGCTGAAGAAGAGAGACAAAGGAGGCATTGAAGGAGGCTTTCCAAACCACTTCTACCGAGTTTCCAAACCACTTCTACCGAGAGAAAAGAACCAAGCCAGAAATTGGTGTACAGTGTCAGATCTAAGCTATCAACTGCTTTTCTTTCATGGTTCTGTCATACTGTGATGAGTCCACTTGGAGTGATCATGGAGAAAGATCTGTTCTAACATTTTCTTATGATGCTGGTATATTGGTTGACGGATGGACAAGACATGAGTGCTAAAGATGAGACATTGAAATTGAGACATTATCATGGGCTGTCCACTTTGAACTGTAAAGCTATCTGAAGAAAAACGAAGATGCCAGACGATGCCGTGCTTGTGTAAGGGGGGTTTAATCAAACTGTGCCCGCTTGACCCTATCCCCTCCTCTCTTCTCCAGACCATTTCCAGAGACCTTCTCCCTTACCTCACCTTGCTCATCAACTCATCCCTGACCGCTGGCTACGTCCCTTCCGTCTTCAAGAGAGCGAGAGTTGCACCCCTTCTGAAAAAACCTACACTCGATCCCTCCGATGTCAACAACTACAGACCAGTATCCCTTCTTTCTTTTCTCTCCAAAACTCTTGAACGTGCCGTCCTTGGCCAGCTCTCCCGCTATCTCTCTCAGAATGACCTTCTTGATCCAAATCAGTCAGGTTTCAAGACTAGTCATTCAACTGAGACTGCTCTTCTCTGTATCACGGAGGCGCTCCGCACTGCTAAAGCTAACTCTCTCTCCTTTGCTCTCATCCTTCTAGACCTATCGGCTGCCTTCGATACTGTGAACCATCAGATCCTCCTCTCCACCCTCTCCGAGTTGGGCATCTCCGGCGCGGCCCACGCTTGGATTGCGTCCTACCTGACAGGTCGCTCCTACCAGGTGGCGTGGCGAGAATCTGTCTCCTCACCACGCGCTCTCACCACTGGTGTCCCCAGGGCTCTGTTCTCGGCCCTCTCCTATTCTCGCTATACACCAAGTCACTTGGCTCTGTCATAACCTCACATGGTCTCTCCTATCATTGCTATGCAGACGACACACAATTAATCTTCTCCTTTCCCCCTTCTGATGACCAGGTGGCGAATCGCATCTCTGCATGTCTGGCAGACATATCAGTGTGGATGACGGATCACCACCTCAAGCTGAACCTCGGCAAGACGGAGCTGCTCTTCCTCCCGGGGAAGGACTGCCCGTTCCATGATCTCGCCATCACGGTTGACGACAACTCCATTGTGTCCTCCTCCCAGAGCGCTAAGAACCTTGGCGTGATCCTGGACAACACCCTGTCGTTCTCAACTAACATCAAGGCGGTGGCCCGTTCCTGTAGGTTCATGCTCTACAACATCCGCAGAGTACGACCCTGCCTCACACAGGAAGCGGTGCAGGTCCTAATCCAGGCACTTGTCATCTCCCGTTTGGATTACTGCAACTCGCTGTTGGCTGGGCTCCCTGCCTGTGCCATTAAACCCCTACAACTCATCCAGAACGCCGCAGCCCGTCTGGTGTTCAACCTTCCCAAGTTCTCTCACGTCACCCCGCTCCTCCGCTCTCTCCACTGGCTTCCAGTTGAAGCTCGCATCCGCTACAAGACCATGGTGCTTGCCTACGGAGCTGTGAGGGGAACGGCACCTCAGTACCTCCAGGCTCTGATCAGGCCCTACACCCAAACAAGGGCACTGCGTTCATCCACCTCTGGCCTGCTCGCCTCCCTACCACTGAGGAAGTACAGTTCCCGCTCAGCCCAGTCAAAACTGTTCGCTGCTCTGGCCCCGCAATGGTGGAACAAACTCCCTCACGACGCCAGGACAGCGGATTCAATCACCACCTTCCGGAGACACCTGAAACCCCACCTCTTTAAGGAATACCTAGGATAGGATAAAGTAATCCTTCTCACCCCCCCCCCCCTTAAAAGATTTAGATGCACTATTGTAAAGTGGCTGTTCCACTGGATGTCATAAGGTGAATGCACCAATTTGTAAGTCGCTCTGGATAAGAGCGTCTGCTAAATGACTTAAATGTAAATGTAAATGTAAAATTGTTTATACTTTTGTGGTATCAGATTGATTGAAGAGGTCTACACCATGTAAATTGTAGTAATTTAGATTAAGAATGCATTGAGATACTGATCTGTATTAAAATCATGATTAAAAAAGTTAGTAGTAGAATTATGGGATAATTATACTGTATGTGAATCTGCTAATATTGATGTGTATTAAATTGATGTTTTTACTTTAAGTGATAATGACCCATTTGAATCACTGAGGAATGTTGGATAAATAGTTGGGTTGTTACTTATGATTTGAAATATGAATGATTTCACTGCCCTATTCTCTATTCCTGAGTATATTTCTGAGCATGAGTACTTAGAGGGATGTCTGTCCTATATGTTGTGAGTAAGCCTGTGTTTAGACACTGTTTCTCATGTAACTGAAAGAGCATAAATATGTTATGTTTTTATTTTCCTCAAATGGATTATTCTGTGTTATTAAAACATGTGCAAGTTTGTCCTGTAGAATAAAGGTTGTAATCTTAGTTTCAGAAGGGAGAAAGGCTTACATATAAGCTAAGGTATTTGACATTAAGGGGATTTGAATTTTTAAATATTGAGTATGTAATTAATATTCTGATTCTTCAAAAGGGACTTAGTGTAACGGCGTTCGTCTGTTGAAGGAGAAGCGGACCAAAATGCAGCGTGGTGGTTACTCATGTTCTTTAATGAAGAATCGACGATACATGAAATAACTATAATATACATAAACCAACAAACGAAATGCGAAAACCTATTACAGCCTATCTGGTGAACACTACACAGAGACAGGAACAATCACCCACGAAAACACTCACAGAATATGGCTGCCTAAATATGGTTCCCAATCAGAGACAACGATAAATCACCTGACTCTGATTGAGAACCGCCTCAGGCAGCCATAGACTAATTAGTCACCCCACAAAACCCCAAGACAAAAAACACACCACAATAACCCATGTCACACCCTGGCCTGACCAAATAAAGAAAGAAAACACAAAATACTAAGACCAAGGCGTGACACTTAGTCCCTTGAGAGGGGAATGTCGTGGAATTATCAGAATTTGTTGGTAACATTTGTAAGATGTTTAATATTCATCTAATGTGTGTAAGTTACTTCTCATAAGAATGTACTTTGTTGTACTATAGTGGTGGCCATTGGCAGTTATCTGTTCTATGTCAGGACTAAGTTGCCTGGGCCGCTGAGAGGGGAGAGGTCAAAGTGTCATCATGTGTAAACATATTTTTTACTCCATACCTTTCCCAGTGGGGAAAGGAGGGGTTGCAGTGTCTGCAATCATTCTATGCTCCCTCTTATGTTGTTTATATCTTAACCTATAGCCTCACCTCCTATCCGTGAGTTTGTCCAGGAGTTTGTATTTAGAGTGGGTTGTGTATAAATTACAATTTGATATATGCCTGTTGATATGGAGGATTTGGTTTATGGTTCTGGGGTTTGGGGAAGGAGACAAAGCTGAACGATAAATTATGTCTATGCTGACTGACTATGTGTGTTTTTGCTATTAAAGGAACTCAGTTGCATTGTAAGGGGGCTCTCAGAGAATCCACTGGGAGACACTGGATTATCTGAGAGTCACAGGATTGTGATAAGAGCTCATATAATTAAAGATGGACTTTTATAACTAACTCTGACGTGTGTGTGTGTGGTTTGCTCCCATGATTAGGTAAATAGAGGAAATTTCCACGACAAGTGCTTTTAACGTGCAGCCTTCCTTCCCGCCCCCATTGAGTTAATCACTGATCTGTTTGTGATTTGACAAGGAAAGGCAATATTTCCAACCATTTGGCTTGACCAGGACCATCTCCAGGCATTAGCAATTTTTTGGGGGCCTCCAGGGGGCCCCCATTTATGTTGTTAGTCACTCTCACTCAGATATCATTAACATGGCATAAATCTTGGCAAAATGGGTAGAATTACAGGAAATGTGCTTTAAAACTGTAAAGATTTCTCTTCACACCATGGCAAAATGGGTAGAATTGCAGGAAATTAGTTGTAAAACTTCAAAAATGTTCTCTCTGCCCCATGAAAAATAAGTAGAAGTGGATGTTTGTTTTTTATAAAATTGCTATATTTTCTCTCCACCCCATGGCAACATTTTTAGAATTGAGGAAATCTTGCTTTAAAACAGCAACATTTCATCTACTCCCCATGGCAAAATGTGTAGAATTGCAAGAAATTAACTTTAAAACATACATTTCTCTCCTCCATCCAGAGGGGGTCCACTAAAATGTTTTGCTAGGGCCAGCCATGGCCATAACCATTCAAATCCTTTTGTTGAATGATTACTTTGAGAATGGAAGGAAGGAGGGAAGGAAGGAAGGATGCATTCAAATTCAGAAAACATGGGGAAAAGCATTGTCTTACATCAGTCTAGGTAGGGGAATAATTGAACATACTGGACGGTGGTATTAGTATTAGTCTTGGTTTCATATTATTGTCCCCCTAAGTGTTTCTGTTGTGCCCATGTACTCTATTTACGAGGCCAAGAGGCCATCACAGTCATGCTATTAGCTAGCTAGTATAGATAGGAGTCAGATGGGCAAAGAGTGGAATACATGCCAAAGCCAAGTTTTTTTCCATGATTTCAGAGCTATGATAGTTCAAATGACACTTACAGTTGAAGTCGGAAGTTTACATACACCTTAGCCAAATACGTTTAAACTCAGTTTTTCAAAATTCCTGACATTTAATCCTAGTATAAATTCCCTGTTTTAGGTCAGTTAGGATCACCACTTTACTTTAAGAATGTGAAATTTCAGAATAATAGTAGAGAGAATGATTTATTTCAGATTTTATTTATTTCATCACATTCCCAATGGGTCAGAAGTTTACATACACTTAATTAGAAATTGGTAGCATTGCCTTTAAATTGTTTAACTTGGGTCAAACATTTTGGGTAGCCTTCCACAAGCTTCCCACCATAAGTTGGGGGAATTGTGGCCCATTCCTCCTGACAGAGCTTGTGTAACTGACTCAGGTTTGTAGGCTTCCTTGCTCGCACACAATTTTTCAGTTCTGCCCACAAATGTTCTATGGGATTGAGGTCAGGGCTTTCTGATGACCACTCCAATACCTTCACTTTGTTGTCCTTAAGCCATTTTGCCACAACTTTGGAAATATGCTTGGGGTCATTGTCCATTTCAAAGACACATTTGCGACCAAGCTTTAACTTCCTGACTGATGTCTTGATATGTTAATTCAATATATCCACTTAATTTTCCTACCTCATTATGCCATCTATTTTGTGAAGTACCTGCAGCAAAGCACCCCCACAACATGATGCTGTCACCCCGTGCTTCACGGTTGGGATGGTGTTCTTCGGCTTGCAAGCCTCCCCCTTTTTCCTCCAAACATAACAATGGTCATTATGGCCAAACAGTTCTATTTTTGTTTCATCAGACCAGAGGACATTTCTCCAAAAAGTACGATCTTTGTCCCCATGTGCAGTTGCAAACCATAGTCTGTCTTTTTTTATGGTGGTTTTGGAGCAGTGGCTTCTTCCTTGCTTAGCGACCTTTCAGGTTATGTCGATATAGGACTCATTTTACTGTGGATGTAGACACTTTTGTACCTGTTTCCTCCAGCATCTTCACATGGTCCTCTGCTGTTGTTCCGGGATTAATTTGCAGTTTTCGCACCAAAGTACGTTCATCTCTAGGAGACAGAACGCGTCTCCTTCCTGAGCGGTATGATGGCTGCGTGGTCCTATGGTGTTTATACTTGCGTACTATGGTTTGTACAGATGAAAGTTGTACCTTCAGGTATTTGGAAATCACTTGTGTCATGCACAAAGTAGATATCCTAACGGACTTGCCAAAACTATAGTTTGTTAACATGAAATTTGTGGAGTGGTTGAAACACACATATTAATGACTCCAACCTACAGTATTTGATCCCCTGCTGATGTTGTACGTTTGCCCAGTGACAAAGAAATTATCAGTCTATAATTTTAATGGTAGGTTTATTTGAACAGTGAGAGACAGATTAACAAAAAAAATCCAGAAAAACGCATGTCAAAAATGTTATAAAATGATTTGCATTTTAATGAGGGAAATAAATATTTGACCCCCTCCCAATCAGAAAGATTTCTGGCTCCCAGGTATACAGGTAATGAGCTGAGATTAAGAGCACACTCTTAAAGGGAGTGCTCCTATTCTCAGGTTGTTACCTGTATAAAAGACACCTGTCCATAGAAGCAATCAATCAATCAGATTCCAAACTCTCCACCATGGCTAAGACCAAAGAGCTCTCCAAGGATGTCAGGGACAAGATTGTAGACCTACACAAGGCTGGAATGGGCTACAAGACCATCGCCAAGCAGCTTAGTGAGACGGTGTGTTGCGATTATTCGCAAATGGAAGCAACACAAAAGAACTGTCAATCTCCCTCGGCCTGGGGCTCCATGCAAGATCTCACCTCATGGAGTTGCAATGATCATGAGAACGGTGAGGAATCAGCCCAGAACTACACGGGAGGATCTTGTCAATGATCTCAAGGCAGCTGGGACCATAGTCACCAGGAAAACAATTGGTAACACACTACGCTGTGAGGACCGAAATCCTGCAGCGCCTGCAAGGTCCCCCTGCTCAAGAAAGCACATTTTCATGCCCCTCTGAAGTTTGCCAAGGAACATCTGAATGATTCAGAGGACAACTGGGTGAAAGTATTGTGGTCAGATGACACCAAAATGGAGCTCTTTGGCATCAACTCAACTCGCCTTGTTTGGAGGAGGAGGAATGCTTCCTATGACCCCAAGAACACCATCCCCACCGTCAAACATGGAGGTGGAAACATTATGCTTTGGGGGTGTTTTTCTGCTAAGGGGGCAGGACAACTTCACCGTATCAAAGGGACGATGGGCGAGGCCATGCACCGTCAAATCTTGGGTGAGAACCTCCTCCCCTCAGCCAGGGCATTGAAAATGGGTTGTGGATGGGTATTCCAGCATGACAATGACCCAAATCACACGGCCAAGGCAACAAAGGAGTGGCTCAAGAAGAAGCACAGTAAGGTCCTGGAGTGGCCTAGCCAGTCTCCAGACCTTAATCCCATGGAACATCTGTGGAGGGAGCTGAAGGTTCGAGTTGTCAAACGTCAGCCTCAAAACCTTAATGACTTTGAGAAGATCTGCAAAGAGGAGTGGGACAAAATCCCTCCAGAGATGTGTGCAAACCTGGTGGCCAACTACAAGAAACATCTGACCTCTTATTGCCAACAAGGGTTTTGCCACCAAGTACTAAGTCATGTTTTGCAGAGGGGTCAAATACTTATTTCCCTCATTAAAATGCCATCAATTGAAAACATTTTTGACTTGCGTTTTTCTGGATTTTTTGTTGTTGTTATTCTGTCTCTCACTAAAATAAACCTACCATTAAAATTATAGACTGATCATTTGTTTGTCAGTGGGCAAACGTACAAAATCAGGGGATCAAATACTTTTTTCCCTCACTGCAAGTATATGTAAACTTCTGACTTCAACTGTATACAATCAATACACAACATCGTCATAGCCATAGCTCTTGAGAATCAAGGGGCCATCCAATTAAAGTTATTAGCTAGCTAGTGTAGGAGTCGGAAAAGGACTTGCCAAAGCCAAGGTTATTTTCAATGAATGCAGAGCTGTGATAGTCAAAATGCAGTATTTTACACTGCTTTCTTTTCAAGTGTGATAACTAGGAAGAGTCTTGGTTGTTCCAAACTTCATCCATGTAAGAATGATGGAGACCGCTGTGTTCTTGGGGACCTTCAATGCTGCAGAACATTTTGGTACCCTTCCCAGATATGTGCCTCTTCCAAAATTCCTTCGACCTCCAGGCTTGGTTTTTGCTCTGACATGTACTGTCAACTGTGGGACCTTATATAGACAGGTGTGTGCCTTTTCAGACCATGTCCAGTCAATTGAATTTACCACAGGTGGACTCCAATCAAGCTGTAGAAACATCTCACAGATGATCAATGTAAACAGGATGCACTTGAGATCAATTTCATATCAAAGGGTCTGAAAACTTATGTAAATAAGATATTTCTGTTTTTACATTTTTATAAATTGGCAGAAAAATCTAAAAAACAGTTTTTGCCTTGTTGTTATTGGGTATCGTGTGTAGATTGATGAGGATAAAATGCATTTAATCCATTTTAGAATAAGTCTGTAAAGAAACAAAAGACTCAAGGGGTCTAATACTTTCCAAATGCACTGTACATAAATGACATAAAATACACACACCAATATAAACACAAAATCCAAGCAGAAAAAAAACATGGTCATAAAAAACAAACACATTTATCAGTAATAAGGTCCTCAATCAGCTTTCTGAATTTTTCTAGAGGCACCAAAACATCAAATCTAAGAACATTTTCAAGATTGTTCCACAAATAATGTGCAAGAAAACTAAAAGCTGATTAACCTAACTCAGTAGAGACCAAGGAATTTCCAGAGTTAACCATCCCTGAGACTGGGTTTTCACTGTAAGTGATCGTTGTGGAAGAACAGAGCCCTGAGCTCAACCCCATCGAACACCTTTGGGATGAATCACTGTAAGTGAAAACATAGTAATGTATCAACCTACGTGACATCATTGCTGCGGGGAATTGCTTCCATTCAGCCACAAGTGCATTAGTGTGGTCGGGCAATGATGTTGGGCGATTAGGCTTAGCTCGCAGTCGGCTTTCAAATTCATCCCAAAGGTGTTCGATGGGGTTGAGCTCAGGGCTCTGTTCTTCCACACCGATCTCGACAAACCATTTCATATGAACCTCACTTTGAGCATGGTGGCATTGTCATGCTGAAACAGGAAAGGGCCTTCAACCAAACTGTTGCCACAAAGTTGGAAGCACAGAATCATCTACAATGTCATTGTAGCGTCAATATTTCCCTTCATTGGAACTAAGGGGCCTAGCACGAACCATGAAAAACAGCCCCAGGCCATTATTACTCATCCACCAAACTTTACAGTTGGCACTATGCACTGGGGCAGGTAGTGTTCTCCTGGCATCCACCAAACCCAGATTTGTCCGTCGGACTGCCATGTCACATTCTGACCTTAGTTCCTTTGTTATGTCTTTGTTTTAGTATGGTCAGGGCGTGAGTTGGGTGGGTTGTCTATGTTCACTTTTCTATAATTTGGTATTTCTGTGTTCGGCCTAGTATGGTTCTCAATCAGAGGCAGATGTCATTCGTTGTCCCTGATTGAGAGTCATACTTAGGTAGCCTGGTTTCACTTTTGAGTTGTGGGTGTTTGTCTTCAGTGTCATTGCTTGTTGCCACACGGGACTGTTTCGTTAATTCACGTTTATTGTTTTGTTCCAGTGTTCTGTTGTGCTTTGATTAAACATTATGGACACTTACCACGCTGCGCATTGGTCCTCCGATCCTTCTCGCTTCTCCTCCTCAGAAGAGGAGGACGAGATCCGTTACATGCCATATGATGAAGTGTGTGATTCATCACCCCAGAGAAAGCATTTCCACTGCTCCAGAGTCCTTTTTTTGCTGCAAGCTTTACACCACTCGGCTACCCTGGGGCGGCAGGGTAGGCTAGTGGTTAGAGCGTTGGACTAGTAACCAAAAGGTTGCAAGTTCAAATCCCACACCTGACAAGGTACAAATCTGTCATTCTGCCCCTGAACAGGCAGTTAACCCACTGTTCCTAGGCCATCATTGAAAATAAAAATTTGTTCTTAACTGACTTGCCTACTAAAATAAAAGTAAAAAATAAAAAAAACTCCAGCCGACACTTGGTATTGCGCATGGTGATCAAACGCTTGTGTGCGGCTCCTAGGCCATGGAAATCCATTTTGTGAAGCTCCAGACGAAGAGTTCTTGTGCTGACGTTGCTTCCAGAGGCACGTTGCTTCCAGAGGCAGTTTGGAACTCGGTAGTGAGTGTTGCAGCCGAGGACAGATGCTTTTTACTATGAAGGTCATTGAACAACCATGTAGCTGACTATTATGGATGAAGACCATGAAAATAGAATAATGTTTAAATAGGCCTACATTCATCTTAGGATAGATTTTTTTATTAACTTTATTCTCATGGAGATACATGCTTTACCTTTGCTAAGTTATTCTGTCTATTAAACATTCTACATCTCCCCCTCTTTCCAACTGATGACGAGTGGGGTGTATAGCATTATAGGCCATGGCACTTCAGAAAAAGTTTTTTTTTTCCATACCATCATTTACGTGTTCCATGTGAGCAATGAGCATGTGTCTGGTTTCTCTGTCCTGTTAATGCTGACAGAGCATGCGTAGAAGTACCTGGCCAGATGTCAAGTGTAGGAAAGTGCCCAGCGAGGCTTCTCAGTCATTTTTTCTTCACCTCACACTGTAAGTTCAGCAAAGCCCTTTTCATATATATACACTGCTGAAAAAAATAAAGGGAACACTAAAATAACACATCCTAGATCTGAATGAATGAAATATTGTTATTAAATACTTTTTTCTCTACATAGTTGAATGTGCTGACAACAAAATCACACAACAGTTATCAATGGAAATCAAATTTATCAACCCATGGAGGTCTGGATTTGGAGTCACACTTAAAATTAAAATGGAAAACCGCACTAAACCACAATGTCCTTAAAACAAGTCAACATGAGGCTCAGTAGTGTCTGTGACCTCCACGTGCCTGTATGACCTCCCTACAACGCCTGGGCATGCTCCTGATGAGGTGTCGGATGGTCTCCTGAGGGATCTCCTCCCAGACCTAGACTAAAGCATCCGCCAACTCCTGGACAGTCTGTGGTGCAACAGACTGTCCAGGAGGATGGATGGATGGAGCGAGACATGATGTCCCAGATGTGCTCAATTGGATTCAGGTCTGGGGAACGGGCGGGCCAGTCCATAGCATCAATATCTTCCTCTTGCAGGAACTGCTGACACACTCCAGCCACATGAGGTCTTGCATTGTCTTGCATAAGGAGGAACCCAGGGCCAACCGCATCAGCATACGGTCTCACAAGGGGTCTGAGGATCTCATCTCGGTACCTAATGACAGTCAGGCTACCTCTGGCGAGCACATGGAGGGCTGTGCGGCTCCCCAAAGAAATGACACCCCACACCATGACTGACCCACCGCCAAACCGGTCATGCTGGAGGATGTTGCAGGCAGCAGAACATTCTCAACGCCGTCTCCAGACTCGGTTACGTCTGTCACATGTGCTCAGTGTGAACCTGCTTTCATCTGTGAAGAGCACAGGGCGCCAGTGGCGAATTTGCCAATCTTGGTGTTCTCTAGCAAATGCCAAACGTCCTGCACGGTGTTGGGCTGTAAGCACAACCCCCACCTGTGGACGTTGGGCCCCCATACCACCCTCATGGAGTCTGTTTCTGACCATTTGAGCAGACACATGCACATTTGTGGCCTGCTGGAGGTCATTTTGCAGGGCTCTGGCAGTGCTCCTCCTGCTCCTCCTTGCACAAAGGCGGAGGTAGCGGTCCTGCTGCTGGGTTGTTGCCCTCCTACAGCCTCCTCCACGTCTCCTGATGTACTGGTCTGTCTCCTGGTAGGGGCATCCATGGTCTGGACACTACGCTGACAGACACAGCAAACCTTCTTGCCACAGCTTGCATTGATGTGCCATCCTGGATGACCTGCACTACCTGAGCCACTTGTGTGGGTTGTAGACTCCGTGTCATGCTAACACTAGAGTGAATGCACCGCCAGCATTCAAAAGTGACCAAAACATCAGCCAGGAAGCATAGGAACTGAGAAGTGGTCTGTGGTCACCACCGGCAGAACCACTCCTTTATTGGGGGTGTCTTGTTAATTGCCTATAATTTCCAACAACATGTGAAATTTATGGTCAATCAGTGTTGCTTCCTAAGTGGACAGTTTGAATTCACAGAAGTGTGATTGACTTGGAGTTGTGTTGTTTAAGTGTTCCCTTTATTTTTTTGAGCAGTGTATATATATATATATATTTTTACATCCATTCAAATGATAATACTTCCTCACAGTATTTACACAATATTTCCAATTCTCTCCCCCTCGATAATCAGCGTCACAGATAAATACAGTGCCTTCAGAAAGTGTTCACAACCTTTGACCTTTTCCACATTTTGTTGTTCTTACAGCCTACATTTAAAAATGTTAAATTGAGATGTTGTTTCACTGACCTACTAACAATACCCCATAATGTCAAAGTGGAATAATGTTTTTAGATTTTTTTTTACAAATTAATAAAAAATGAAAATCTGAAATGTCTTGACTCAATAAGTATTAAGAAATAAGTTCTGGAGTACAAATATGACCCACCACCTGGATTCGGTCCGTTGTAGAAACATTTGAAATAATGTTTTTTACATTGGATAAAAGCAGATAATCAGAGCATGAAAATTGTATATCATGCACAGCAGTTGAGGAACAATGGGAAAGTAATTCTGCTTTGAAAGTTGATAAACTTGTTACCCCACTTTTGCAAAAATTAACCTTGAATATTTGGTACACCTACTGGAGAGCTCTTCTTTGTCTACACCCAATCAGCATCGTTCACACCCTCTTAAGTCCTAATCCCACCCATCTCTTTAAGGATTCACGTGTGCTGAACAGAGTGTAGTAAACAACCAAAGATTTCACGACTAAAAGTGGTAAAAGTAGTAGCCTACAATAAGGAAAAACTCCAGGTAAAAAAATTAAAGAACAAGTCCATATTATGGCAAAAACAGCTCAAATAAGCAAAGAGAAACGACAGTCCATCATTACTTTAAGACATGAAGGTCAGTCAATAGGGAACATTTCAAGAACTTTGAACGTTTCGTCAAGTGAGGTCGCAAAAACCATCAAGCGCTATGATGAATCTGGCTCTCATGAGGACTTAATTAATGAATCTAGAGTTAAACATTGTAAAAGTCTGTAAATTAGGCCAGTACTGTAGGTACCTCGGCTCTTTCAGTGGTAGTCTCTTGTTACAGGTTAGAACAGGGTGTCACGCCCTGACCATAGAGAGGCTGTTATTCTCTGTTTGGTTAGAACAGGGTGTGACTAGGGTGGGCATTCTATGTTTTCTGTTCTATGTTTTCTGTTTTTGTGTCTGCACCAGACAGAACTGTTTCGGTTTCGTTCGTTCTTTGTTGTTTTTGTTATTCTGTGTTCAGTTCTATTAATAAATCATGAAGACTTACCACGCTGCCCTTTGGTCCACTTCTTCATGCAACCATGACCGTAACAGAACTACCCACCACCAAAGGACCAAGCAGCGTGGTGTAATGGACTCCTGGACATGGGAGGAGATTCTGGACAGGAAGGGACCCTGGAGGCAGGCTGGGGAACTGGAGGCAGCTGAGGCTGAGCGGCAACAGGGCACACAGGGAGTGTGGCAGAGTCAGGTTGGAGACCTGAGGCAACTCCCCGTGCTGACCGTGGCAGGCGTCGTACTGGTCAGGCACCGTGTTATGCGGTGGAGCGCACGGTGTCTCCAGTGCGCGTTCTTAGCCCGGTGCGCTACATCCCAGCTCCCCGCATCAGCCGGCCTAGGGTGAGAATCCAGCCAGGACGGATTGTGCCAGCCCTGATCTCCAGACCTCCAGTGCGTCTCCTCGGGCCAGGATATCCTGCGCTGGGTCTAAGCACGGTTTCCCCAGTTCGCCAGGAGAACCGAGTGGGGCCTGTTCCAGCTCCCCGCACGTGCAGGTCTAGAGTGGGCTCCCCGACAGCCCGCTCTATCCTGTACCTCCTCCACTGACAAGGCCTCCAGTAGGTCTCCCCAGCCTGTTGAGTCCTGTGCCTGCGCCCTGTCCGGAGCTGCCAGAGTCGCCCTCCTATCCGGGGCCCGCTCCGAGGGTCCGTCCGGTCCTGTAACAGTACACCCCCCCCCCAAAGGTGCGGACTCCGTCCCGCACCAGAGCCGCCGCCGTAAAGAGAGTCCACCCCTTGAGAGGGGGGTACTGTCACGTCCTGGCCATAGAGAGGCTTTTATTCTCTATTTTGGTTAGGCCACGGGTGTGACTTGGGTGGGCATTCTATGTTTTGTGTTCTATGTTTTCTATTTCTGTGTGTTTGGCCGGGTGTGGTTCTCAGAGGCAGCTGTCTATTGTTGTCTCTGATTGAGAACCATACTTATGTAGCCTTTTCCCACCTGTGTTTTGTGGGTAGTTGTTTTCTGTTATAGTTAGTTTCCTTACAGAACTGTTTGTTTCCCTCTTTGTTATTTTTTGTTCTAGTGTTCTGGTTTTAATAAAATATCAATAACACGTCTCACGCTGCGCTTTGGTCCAGTCATTCACAGGAAGAGGATCGTTACACAGGGAGATACTCAATTTCAGGAGTTTATGGTTGTATGAAAGTTATTTTAATAAAATGACCAATTCCTTGTATTTCTCCACCTAATTCAAAACCATTTGAACTGTTAATCAAGTGACTTCCCTCTCTTGTCTCTTGTTTTTCCCATAAAAGAAAAGTTGTATATATTTTTTATTAATTAACAATCAAATAAATACAACATGTGTAAATGGCATGTTACAGTAGGATCCAGACACTTTTCTTGTGATTTCATTTGTTTTTGAGAAACTTGCCTCATCCAGCAATTCACTTCCTCATCCCTCTTGTGCAATATGGGGTCTCTGAAAGAACGTTAACAAATGCTCCAAATACATCCTTTTAGAAATCAAATCCAATCAAATTGTATTATTTGTCACATACACATGGTTAGCAGATGTTAATGCGAGTGTAGCGAAATGCTTGTGCTTCAAGTTCCGACAATGCAGTAATAACCAACAAGTAAGCTAACAATTCCAAAACTACTACCTTATAGACACAAGTGTAAGGGGATAAAGAATATGTACATAAAGATATATGAATGAGTGATGGTACAGAGCGGCATAGGCAAGATACAGTAGATGGTATCGAGTACAGTATATACATATGAGATGAGTATGTAAACAAAGTGGCATAGTTAAAGTGGCTAGTGATACATGTATTACATAAAGATGCAGTAGATGATATAGAGTACACTATATACGTATACATATGAGATGAATAATGTAGGGTATGTAAACATTATATTAGGTAGAATTGTTTAAAGTGGCTAGTGATATATTTTACATCATTTCCCATCAATTCCCATTATTAAAGTGGCTGGAGTTGAGTCAGTGTGTTGGCAGCAGCCACTCAATGTTAGTGGTGGCTGTTTAACAGTCTGATGGCCTTGAGATAGAAGCTGTTTTTCAGTCTCTTGGTCCCAGCTTTGATGTACCTGTACTGACCTCGCCCTCTGGATGATAGCGGGGTGAACAGGCAGTGGCTCGGGTGGTTGTTGTCCTTGATGATCTTTATGGCCTTCCTGTGACATCGGGTGGTGTAGGTGTCCTGGAGGGCAGGTAGTTTGCCCCCGGTGATGCGTTGTGCAGACTTCACTACCCTCTGGAGAGCCTTACGGTTGTGGGTGGAGCAGTTGCCGTACCAGGCGGTGATACAGCCCGCCAGGATGCTCTCGATTGTGCATCTGTAGAAGTTTGTGAATGCTTTTGGTGACAAGCCAAATTTCTTCAGCCTCCTGAGGTTGAAGAGGCGCTGTGTGGGTGGACCAATTCAGTTTGTCTGTGATGTGTACACCGAGGAACTTAAAACTTACTCCCCTCTCCACTACTGTTCCATCGATGTGGATAGGGGGGTGATCCCTCTGCTGTTTCCTGAAGTCCACAGGAAACACTCTCAGTATAGTAATGCAGGTTTTAGATGTGGTACACATGAAATGGTGTCGTTCATAACTTTATCCACTTAGTTATTCCATTATGTGCTACTCAAGCCCTTTTCCAGCTGACCCTTCTATAACATGCAATTTACATTAAATACATTTCAAATAAATTGGTTGAAAAAAAAACATATTTAATTAGATATAAGCATCCATATAAGGATCCTTTTATTTTTAGGATTCTGCTGTTTTACGATCCCGTACCAATTGTGCTATTGTGTATGTTTTTTGTTGTTGTTATTTGTAGCTTATTTTGTACATAATGTTTCTGCCACCGTGTCTTATGAAAATAGCTTCTTGATATCAGGGCAGTGATTACTCACCCAGTACTCAATCAATACAGTTTATTTATAAAGCCCTTCTTACATCAGCTGACGTCACAAAATGCTGTACAGAAATCCAGCCTAAAACCCAAACAGCATGTAATGCAGGTGTAGAAGCACAGTGGTGAGGAAAAACTCCCTAGAGAGGCCAAAACTTAGGAATAAACCTAGAGAGGAACCAGGCTATGAGGGGTGACCAGTCCTGTTCTTGCTGTGCCCGGGTGGAGATTATAACAGAACATGGCCAAGATGTTCAAATGTTCATAAATGACCAGCAGGGTATAATAATAATAATCACAGTGGTTGTCGAGGGTGCAACAGGTCAGCACCTCAGGACTAAATGTCAGTTGGCTTTTCATAGCCGATCATTCAGAAGTATCTCTACTGCTCCTGCTGTCTTGAGAGAGAGTTGAAAACAGCAGGTCTGGGACAGGTAGCACGTCCGGTCAACAGGCCAGGGTTCCATAGCCGCAGGCAGAACAGTTGAAACTGGAGCAGCAGCATGGCCAGGTGGACTGGGGACAGCAAGGACATGGTCCTAGGGCTCAGGTCCCCCGAGAGAGAGAAAGAAAGAAAGTGAGAAAAAGAGAGAAAGAGAGAATTAGAGAGAGCATACTTAAATTCACACTGGACACCGAACAAGACAGGACACCTCCTCCAGATATAACAGACTGACCCTAGCCCCACCGACAATTAACCTCTCTAGGGGGTGTGGGATGCTACTGTCCCACCTGGCCAACATCCAGTGAAATTGCAGAGCACCAAAATCAAAAACAGAAATACTCATTATAAAAATTCAGGAAACATGAAAGTGTTATACATATTTTTATAGATTCATTGCTTGTTAATCCAACCACGGTGTCAGATTTAAAAAAAACTTTACAGTGAAATCAAACCATGTGATTATCTGAGAACAGCGCCCAGCAGACAAATCATTACAAACAGTTACCAGCCAAGTAGAGGAGTAACAAAAGTCAGAAATAGTGATAAAATGTATCACTTACCTTTGATGATCTTCATATGATTGCACTCCCAAGACTCCATGTTACACAATACATGTTCATTTTGTTCAATAAAGTCCCTCTATAGATTCAAAAACATCAGGTTTGTTGGTGCGTTTTGTTCAGTCACCCATTGGAACAAAGCGCGGTCACAACAGAACATTCTGGACTCATATCCACTGTCCACTCATTGAACGTGGTGTTTCTACCTCATTTTTCAGAGTAAAAGCCTGAAACAATACCTAAAGACTGGCCACATGTAGAAGAAGCCATAGGGATTGTGAACTGCATCATACGTCTTTCTATGGTGGATAGGCTTTCAATGGAAAAACACAATTTCAAAATAAATGCACTTCATGGATAGATTGTCCTCAGGGTTTTGCCTGCCATATCAGTTCTGTTATACTCACAGACATTATTGGAACATTTCTGGAAACTTTAGAGTGTTTTCTATCCAAATCTACCAATGATACGCATATCCTAGTTGCTGGGCCTGAGTAGCAGGCAGTTGACTTTGGGCACACTTTTCATCCAAAATTCTGAATGCTGCCCCCTATCCTAATGAGGATAAACTACTGCAGCATAAATAGTGGAGGCTGAGACAGGAGGGGTGTCGAGGATGGAGGATTTCTTCTTCTTCAATGGGGAGGATTTACTCCAGACACCCCTTCAGGCCTTCATCCCTGTCATTCGGAGGAGGAAAAGATGGAGGTGTTGTGGATGACAGTCCGGGTGCATTGTAAGGATATATCGCAAAGGCGGGGTACTCTACCTTTATCACCGGTCCTATTAGCTAATATACAATACATTTATATTAAAATAGATTAACGACGAGCACGTATATCCTACCAATGGGACATTAAACCTGTAATATCTTGTGTTTTACTGAGTCATGGCTGAAAGACGACATGATTAACATACAGCTGGCGGGTTTGAAGCTTTTTCGGCAGGATAGAACAGGATAGAACAGTGGCCTCTGGTAAGGCAAGGGGCGGCGGCCTATGCATATTTGTAAACAACAGCTGGTGCACGAAATTGAAGGAAGTCTCGAGGTTTTGTCACCTGAGGTAAAGTATCTCATGATCAGCTGTAGACCACACTATTTACCAAGAAAGTTTACATCTATATTTTTCGTTGCTGTCTATATACGACCGATGCTGGCAATAAGACCACACTCAATGAGCAGGAAAACGCTCATCCAGAGGCAGGGCTCCTAGTGGCCAGGGACTTTAATACAGTGAAACTCATATCAGTTTTACCTAATTTTTATCAGCAAGTTAAATGTCCAACCAGAGGGGAAAAAACTATAGACCAACTTTACTCCACACAGAGACGCGTACAAAGCTCTCCCTCGCTCTCCATTTGGCAAATCTGACCATAATCCTATCCTCTTGATTCCTGCTTACAAGAAAAAACAAAATGCAGGAAGCACCAGTGACTCTGTCAATAAGAAAATGGCCAGATTAAGCAGATGCTAAGCTACAGGACTGTGTTTTGAGAACAGACTGGAATATGTTCCATGATCCTTTTGATGACAAGTACACCACATCAGTCACTGGCTTCATCAACAAGCGCATCAATAACGTCGTCCCCACAGTGACCGTACATGTGAAAGGGCTTGCAAACTATTACAGACTATAAAGGGAAGCACAGCCACACGCTGCCCAGTGACATAAACCTACCAGATGAGCTCAATTACTTTCATGCTCGCTTCGAGGCAAGTAACACTGAAACATGCTTGAGAGCACCAGCTGTTCTGGATGACTGCGTGATCACTCTCTCCGTAGCTGATCTGAATAAGACCTTTAAACAGGTCAACAAGATGGAGTATAAGGAAGTGTACTCTGAGTATGCACTGACAAGTGTCTTCACTGCCATTATCAACTTGTCCCTGACTGAGTCTGTAATATCAACATGTTTCAAGCAGACCACCATAGTCCATGTGCCCAAGAACTCTAAGGTAACCTGCCTAAATGACCACTGACCCATAGCACACGTCTGTAGTCATGAAGTGCTTTGAAAGGCTGGTCATAGCCCACATCAACGCTATTATCCCAGACAGCCAAGACCCACTCCAATTTGCATAACGCCCCAACAGATCCACAGATGACGCCATCTCTACTGCACTCAACACTGCCCTTTCCTATTTAGACAAAAGGAACACCTATGTGAGAATGCTATTCATTGACTAGAGCTAGGCGTTCAACACCATAGTGCCCTCAAAGCTCATCACTAAGGTAAGGATCCTGGGACTAAGCACCTCCCTCTGCAACTGGAACCTGGACTTCCCGACGGGTCGCCCCCAGGTGGTAAGGGTAGGTAACAACACATCCGCCATGCTGGTCCTCAACACGGGGGCCCCTCAATCTCCTCCTGTACTCCCTGTTCACTCATGACTGCATGGTCAGGCGCTACTCCAAAACCATAATTTATTTTGGCGATGACACAACAGTGGTAGGCCTGATCACCAAAAATGATGAGACAGCCTATAGGGAGGAGGTCAGAGACCTGGCCATGTGGTGCCAGGACAACAACCTCTCCCTCAACATGATCAAGATAAAGGAGATTGTTTACTACAGGAAAAGGAGGACCGAGCACACCCCCATTCTCATCGACGGGGCTGTAGTGGAGCAGGTTGAGAGCTTCAAGTTCCTTGGTGTCCACATCAACAAGAAACTATCATGGTCCAAACGCACCAAGACAGTCATGAAGAGGGTACGACAAAGCCTATTCCCCCTCAGGAGACTGAAGATATTTTTCATGGGTCCTCAGATCCTCAAAAGGTTCTACATCTGCACCATTGAGAGCATCCTGAGGTTAATGCGTATGGCCCAGTACATCACTGGGGCCAAGCTTCCTGCCATCCAGGACCTCTATACCAGGCGGTGTCAGAGGAAGGCCCTAAAAATTGTCAAAGACTCCAGCCACACTAGTCATAGACTGTTTTCTCTGCTACCGCATGGCAAGCGGTACCGGAGCTCCAAATCGATGTCCAAAATGCTTCTTAATTAACAGGTTCTATCCCCAGGCAAAAAGACTCCTGTACAGCTAATCAAAGGGCTACCAGACCCCTCTTTTACACTGCTGCTACTCTCTGTTCGTATTCTATGCATAGTCACTTTAACTCTACCTACATGTACATATTACCTAAACTACCTCATATTAGCCCTCACGTTGACTCTGAACCGGTACCCTCTGTATATAGCCTTGTTTGTTATTCTGCTGTTTAATTATTTGTTACTTTTATTTTATTTTAATCTATTTTTTACTGAACACGTATTTTTTCCTTTTTTTCTTAAGTTCTTAAAGCATTGTTGGTTAATGTCTTGTAAGTAAGCATTTCACTCAAAGATCTGCACCTGTTGTATTCGGCTCATGTGACAAATACAATTTGATTTGACATAATGACATTCCATATCTGCTGGGAAGTGATAACATGCCAGCTTCAGGTAGATATGTTCCAGTCTGGTGGTGGGACTATTGTAGGGCTGACTGCTGGTCTCTCGGGCTGGGTTTCAAATGACACCCTATATACCTTAGAGTTAGTGATCACTTCACTTGACTTTACCGACTTCGATTAATTTCACAGGAACGTGCAGATTAATCAACATCTTCGTAAGGTTCATTTCCATCTTTAATCCTTGGGCAAATGGTAACATTTCAAATAAAAGCACTCGTCTCCACCCCCCTCCAGGTGTCGACCATTTGCCCCATTATCCCCTGTGTTCTCTGTCTGTTGCCAGTTCGTCTTGTCTCGTCAAGCCTACCAACGTTTTTCCATTACTCCTGTTTTTGCTCTAGTCCCTATTTTCCCAGTTTGACCATTCTGCCTGCCCTGACCCTGACCCTGAGCATTCCTGCCAATCTATCTATACCTTGTGACCCCTCCCGGGGTTACTGACTTCTGCCTGCCTTGACCATGAGCTTGCCTGCCGTTCTTTACCTTGTGACACTGCCCTGGATTACTGACGACAAGGAGACACAAACCAACAGCACCCTATGCATATGTGGACAATTGTTTTGCACTTCCAACATGAAACAAGACTAGTATACTGTAGATACTATAGTCTCATGTGCATATGTTGTTGCAGTGTACAGTGAAATTCGTAAGCTCTCTCTCCATATCTTCCCTCCTTGTATTTCCCCACCAGCCCTCTCATTCAGTCTCTTTCCCTCTCTCTTTCCACCCTCCTGCTTTTGTTCTTTATCCCCCTTCTCCCTCTCTCCTCCTCCCCCTCCTCCGTACACTACAGAAAGTGACACAGAGCTTGTCCAAAGATTTCTGGACCATGAATGGCAGGTAGGTGGCAGGTGGTGATATGGAAGTTAAAGTGTAAAGGAAAAGTTTGTGCTCCAGGGAGGCCTGGCTCCTTGGGTACCCCAGGTGGGGATGGGTTAGAGCAGGCAGATATGAAAGCTGTCCAAGCTTTTGGGAGGACCTTGCTCTGATTTTTTATTTTATTTTACCGTTATTTAACTAGGCAAGTCAGTTAAGAACAAATTCTTATTTACAATGAAGGCCTACCCAGGCCAAACCCGGACGATACTGGGTCAATTGTGCGCCGCCCCATGGGACTCCCAATCACGGCCGGATGTGATGCAGTGCCTTAGACCGCTGCGCCACTCGGGAGCTCACTGTCTTTGCGGTCTTTTCCTTCCCCATCTATGCCACACTGATTGCAGGGCTGTTAGAGGCAGCATATGTTGGCAGTAAATTGCTTGGTAATTAACACGTGTGTCTGTCTGTGTTTCATGCTAGAGAGTGAACTCTCATTGTCTGTAACATGAAAGTCCTGTGCTGACTGACAGGACATCTGGAGACACACAGGAAGCGTCTTAAACAATCAATTTGAGTGTTTAGAAAATAGCATTTCCAGTTCTTGTCTATTATTTGTAAATGGTGAGGGGAAATACAATATTATTTGGCCTGTGAAGGAAATTCCCTGTCTTTGTGTTTATTGTGATCTCAGTGTTATCAGTATGGGGCGTCTGTGGAAAGGTATGCAACTCTACTGAGAAGGAGAAAGACAGTCTCAATATCAGATCTATAGTTTTGGCTCCTAGCACAGTGAGAAGTAGACAGAGCCTCATAGCAGACATATTGAACACAGCCTCAGTACACCAGGCAGAGGGTATTGACTGTTACGGAGCCTCCTTGATGAAGAGGTGACGATTACCGACCACACAGACGACAATGACTGACCTAAACCAGTCAATAAATAGCAGCCACAGCCTAGTCAGATCAGAAGGACTCTGTGCTCCTCCAAACCTTTAGTCAGAACAGAAGGACTCTGTGCTGCTCCAAACCTTTAGTCAGAACAGGACTCTGTGCTCTGTCAAACATATAGTCAGAACAGGACACTGTGCTCCTCCAAACCTATAGTCAGAAAATAACTCTGTGCTCCTATAAACCTATAGTCAGAACAGGACTCTGTGCTCCTCCAAACCTATAGTCAGAACTGGACTCTGTGCTCCTCCAACCCTATAGTCAGAAAAGGACTCTGTTCTCCTTCAAACCTATAGTCAGAACAGTACTCTGTGCACCTCTAAACCTATAGTCTGAACAGAACTATTTGCTCCTCCAAACCTATTTTCAGAACAGAAGGACTGTGCTCCTTCATACCTGTTGTCATATCAGAAGGACTGAGAAACAAGATTCTCTGGTCTGATGAAGCCAAGATTGAACTCTTTTGCCTGAATTTCAAGCATCACATCTGGAGGAAACGTGCCACCATTCCTACCGTGAAGCATGGTGTTGGCAGCATCATGGTGTTGGCAGCATCATTCTGTTGTCAGGTTTTTCTGCAGCAGGGACTAGGAGACTAGTCAAGATGGAGGAAATATGAACACAGAGAACTACAAAGAGATCCTTGATAAAAACCTGCTCCAGAGTGTTCAGGACCTCAGACTGGGGTGATGGTTCACTTTCCAACAGGACAACAACCCTAAGCACACAGCCCCGACAACGCTGAAGTGGCTTTGGGACAAGTCTCTGAATGTCCTTGAGTTGCCCAGCCAGAGCCCGAATTTAAACCCGATCGAACTTCTCCGGAGAGACCTGAAAATAGCTGTGCAGCGACACTCCCCATCCAACCTGACAGAGCTTGAGAGCATCTGCAGAGAAGAATGGGAGAAATTCCCCAAATACAGGTAGACTTGTTTTTTTTACCAAATAGGACTATCTTCTGTATACCACCCCTACCTTGTCACAACCCAACTGATTGGCTCAAACATATTAAGAAGGAAAGAAATTCCAAAAATGTAATTTTACCAAGGCACACCTGTTAATTGAAATGCATTCCAGGTGACTACCTCACTTTGTAAATTGTATTTATTAATGAACCATTATTTAAGTAGGCAAGTCAGTTAAGAACAAATTCTTATCTACAATGACGGCCTACCCCGGCCAAACCTTGACGGCGCTGGGCCAATTGTGCGCTGCCCTATGGGACTCCCAATCACGGTCAGATGTGATACAGCCTGGAATCAAACCAGGAACTGAAGTGACACCTCTTGTGCTGAGATGCAGTGCCTTAGAGCTCATGAAGCCTGTAAAGACAATGCCAAGAGATTGCAAAGCTGTCATAAAGGCAAAGGGTGGCTACATTGAAGAATCAAAAATTAAATCTTGTTTTTGGTTGTTATTTCGTTACATCATGATTCCATATGTGTTATTTCATAGTTTTGATGTCTTCACTATTATTCTACAATGTAGAATATATATATATATATATTTTTAAACCTTGAATGAGTAGGTGTGTCCAAACTTTTGAACGGTACTGTATATCATTTTTAAATAACTTAAAGTAGATATTTTGAATGTACTAATGCTACTGTCCCCACTACAACAACAACAAATATTGAAATACATGTAACGTGTCTTAAACATTTAAATGGTATACTGTTGAATTTGATTCATTCCTATAGAGAGATAAACTGACAACGTCATGAAAACGATGCATGTGCTTCTGTGCTGTTGTGATTCTGGATGCCCACATAGCTATCAACAATGACGAAATGTTGCCATGTGGGTAATCATACGTGGCTCTTTTCAGCTAAATTGATCTTGTTCTTGATACGATGCCTTGTTTTTAAGTGTTTTTACTGATTGCACTTTCATGCTAATACAGCAAAAATTCTCTAGTTAGCTAACCAACAATTGTAATGATGTATGTGAGTGTCATGACCTGACCATAGAGAGCCCTTATTTTCTATGGTAGAGTAGGTCAGGGCGTGACTGGGGGTTAGTCTAGTTTATTATTTCTATGTGGGGTTCTAGTTTTGTTTTTCTTTGTTGGTGATTTTGTATGATTCCTAATTAGAGGCAGCTGGTAATCATTGTCTCTAATTGGGGATCATATTTAGGTATCTTTTTTCCACCTGTGTTTTGTGGGATATTGTTTGTTTGTATGTGCATGTTAGCACTCCATTGTCGTCAGGTTTCATTTATTCTTTATTGTTGTTTATTCTTTGTTATTGCTGCACGTTGGTCCGAGTATACTTCCAAAGATTGCGATAGTGAGAGACAGAAAGTGCTCATTGTGCAAATTGATATGTTTTCAATAAACATTGGAGATAAAATAAAGTTGACATGTGTTGGGGAATAATCAGAATTGGTTGGTAACATAGGTAAAAATGTTTTAGTGTTCATCATATGTTTGTAAGTTACTTCTCATCCGAATGTTATTTTTGTATAATACTGTGGCGGGGTTGCAGTATCTGTTCTATGGCAAGACTAAGTTGCTTGGGCCGGAGAGAGGGGAGAGGTCAAGCGTGTATCTCTTGGCTCCACAATGTCTGTGTGCCAGTCAGTGTGTCTCTGTGATCTTGTCAAGATAGGATGGATTTGATATATGCCTGTTGATATGGAGGATTGGTTTATGGTTCTGAGTTTGAGAAAATAACATAGTTTAGGAGACAAAGCTGAACGATTTATTATGTCTATGCTGTCTGACTATGTGTGTTTTTTGCTATTAAAGGATCTCAGCTTCAATGTGTAAGGGACTCTCAGAGAATTCATTGATAGACACTGAATTGATCTGAGAGTCACAGGGTTGTGATAGAGCTCATATAATTAAAGATGGACTTTGATAACTAACTCTGACTTGTGTGTGGTTTGTTCTCATGATTAGGTAAATAGAGGAAATTTCCGCGACACATGTTGTCAACAATCTAAGCCAAACCTTTCTGTTTTGCCCCATAGTTGTGCACGTGTCAGTTTTGTTGCTAAACAACCAACCCGTCTATGGAGGATTGCTTTTCTGAAGAGTGCCAATGTGGCTGACCAGTGGCTTCAAAGTCTCTCAATTCAGGGTTTATATACAACATTGGTTTCAACCAGTTAATTGGAAAAGTGCACCCCTGCTCCTTATGACTGATGGTTGAGCCCATCGAGTAGCACGAGGTAGGCCTATTTCTACCTGCCTTTGCCAGTGTTCTGGAAACTTTGTTGCCGAGGGTCACTATTTGGGAAAAACTGTATTTTGTTTCACGGAACCCGTAGCCTGTTTCCTTAAACCAAATCAGGTTTAGATTCAGTTCAGTTTTATTTGGAAATGTGTTTTTGTTCATCGTTTGTTTGTCCCTTTTGCAAGTATTTGGTCTATTACCACTAACACATCTAGGCCTAGCTCTCGAAAGCCCTTCTCTCCATAGGGTTTTCAGTGGTTAACTTTGCCCCCGGTTGACCCCATGTGAACTACAATTCTGACACTGTGTTTTAACATTTAGAAACGTCAGTCATCATCGCTTGCGAAGCGGTTTTCGAAACATATGGTCCTTATCGTTCATATCAAAGTGAAATAATCTTTCAAACGAAAAAAGATACACTTACTGTAGCAGATTTTCACAGATTCGTGTGTGTTTGCCTCCAGTTGATGAACTACACTTCCTCCCCAGTTACACTTACACACAGGTGTTTGGAGCACGCTAGATAGCTGATTAGCACAGGTGTTTGGAGCATGCTCGATAGCTAATTAGCACAGGTGTTTGGAGCACGCAAGATAGCTAATTAGCACAGGTGTTTGGCGCACGCTAGATAGCTAATTAGCACAGGTGTTTTGAGCACGCTAGATAGCTAATTAGCACAGGTCTTTGGCGCACGCTAGATAGCTAATTAGCACAGGTGCTTGGAGCAAGCTAGATTTCTAATTAGCACAGGTGTTTGGAGCATGCTAGATAGCTAATTAGCACAGGTGTTTGGAGCACGCTAGATAGCTAATTAGCACAGGTGTTTGGAGCACGCTAGATAGATAATTAGCACAGGTGTTTGGAGCACGCTAGATAGCTAATTAGCACAGGTGGTCAAATCTGTCTTCCGTCTGTCTTCCATAAACAAGCGCTGTAACTTGGAGATATGGCCGTGTGGGAACACTAACCCTAATCCTATAAAGGTGTGTAGTAATTGAACCTTTTTTTATTACTATTATTTATCGCTGATATGATATATTCAATTTTGACTTTGCATCCAAATATTACTCTTTATATACATCACAGAAGACTGAAATTTATCAAAACTGTTTGACATAGAAACACCAGATTTTCATCAGTTTTTTAAAATGAAATTATGAAAAATCTGAATAACATTCCACCCATGAGGCTAAAGAGGGTGCTTTTGGTCATTGACTGCAGGAAAGGGCTATATACTCTCTGTGTTTCTGAGATGGATAATGTTAGTGATCTTGATGTGCACTCTCTTTTTGGGAAGGAGGGATGTAAGGAGCATGCGGCTGTCTCCTTCATGCCACAGAACCCAGACAGGGTGACCTCCATTATGTAGTGGAAGCATCCTGGTTGAGGCCTCTTGCCCGGCCCTGTGAAACCATCTCGCTCGCACCATAAACCCTGGGTCATTACTTGAGGTGGTACTTATAGTCCAACACCAGGCACTACCATCTCGTGTTTGCGCGTGTGTGCCAATCCCCCTCTCTCTCTCACCCTCTGTCTCTGGTCCTGTACTCAGTGGTCATGGCCATCTGGCTGTCATTTAACATGGAGCATTGTGCCAAAGACTTTATCCTGAGAGATGGGGAAACACACTGCCAGTCCTGGCACAGAGGACTGCGTAATTAACTAACACTGCTCACAAGGCTCTAAGGGACCACTCATCCACTGCCTGAAGTCACACTGTCATCACACTGTCCCCTCACCTACAATAGTGCACACTACTCACAAAAATGTCAATGGGACCTACTAAGTAAAGGTTAATAGAATTAAATATACACTGCTCAAAAAAATAAAGGGAACACTAAAATAACACATCCTAGATCTGAATGAATGAAATATTCTTATTAAAAACTTTTTTCTTTACATAGTTGAATGTGCTGACAACAAAATCACACAAAAATAAATGATCAATGGAAATCAAATGTATCAACCCATGGAAGTCTGGATTTGGAGTCACACTCAAAATTAAAGTGGAAAACCACACTACAGGCTGATCCAACGTTGATGAAATGTCATTTGAACAAGTCAAAATGAGGCTCAGTAGTGTGTGTGGCCTCCACGTGCCTGTATGACCTCCCTACAACGCCTGGGCATGCTCCTGATGAGATGGTCTCCTCCCAGACCTGGACTAAAGCATCCGCCAACTCCTGGACAGTCTGTGGTGCAACGTGGCATTGGTGGATGGAGCGAGACATGATGTCCCAGATGTGCTCAATTGGATTCAGGTCTGGGGAACGGGTGGGCCAGTCCATAGCATCAATGCCTTCCTGTTGCAGGAACTGCTGACACACTCCAGCCACATGAGGTCTAGCATTGTCTTGCATTAGGAGGAAGCCAGGGCCAACCACACCAGCATATGGTATCACAAGGGGTCTGAGGATCTGACCTCGGTACCTAATGGCAGTCAGGCTACCTCTGGCGAGCACATGGAGGACTGTGCGGCCCCCCAAAGAAATACCACCCCACACCATGACTGACCCACCGCCAAACCGGTCATGCTGGAGGATGTTACAGGCAGCAGAACGTTCTCCACAGCGTCTCCAGACTGTCACGTCTGTCACATGTGCTCAGTGTGAACCTGATTTCATCTGTGAAGAGCACAGTGCGCCAGTGGCGAATTCGTCAATCTTGCTGTTCTCTGGCAAATGCCAAACGTCCTGCATGGTGTTGGGCTGTAAGCACAACCCCCACCTGTGGACGTCGGGCCCTCATACCAACCTCATGGAGTCTGTTTCTGACCGTTTGAGCAGACACATGCACATTTGTGGTCTGCTGGAGGTCATTTTGCAGGGCTCTGGCAGTGCTCCTCCTTCCCCTCCTTGCACAAAGGCGGAGGTAGCGGTCCTGCTGCTGGGTTGTTACCCTCCTACGGCCTCCTCCACGTCTCCTGATGTACCGGCCTGTCTCCTGGTAGCGCCTCCATGCTCTGGACACTACACTGACAGACACAGCAAACCTTCTTTCCACATCTCGCATTGATGTGCCATCCTGGATGAGCTGCACTACCTGAGCCACTTGTGTGGGTTGTAGACTCCGTCTCATGCTACCACTAGAGTGAAAGCACAGCCAGCATTCAAAAGTGACCAAAACATCAGCCAGGAAGCATAGGAACTGAGAAGTGGTCTGTGGTCCCCACCTGCAGAACCACTCCTTTATTGGGGGTGTCTTGCTAAATGCCTATAATTTCCACCTGTTGTCTATTCCATTTGCACAACAGCATGTGAAATTTATTGTCAATCAGTGTTGCTTCCTAAGTGGACAGTTTGATTTCACAGAAGTGTGATTGACCTGGAGTTACATTGTGTTGTTTATGTGTTCCCTTTAGTTTTTTGAGCAGTGTAGTTAAGGAAAGGGAAAGGGGGATACCTACTCAGTTGTACAACTGATTGCCTTCAACTGAAATGTGTCTTCTGCATTTAACCCCTCTGAATCAGCAATGATACTTATCACACTTGCGTAATCAATGCTTGGAGTTTGTCAGAATTTGTGGGTTTTTGTTTGTCCACCTGCCCCTTGAGGATTGACCACAAGTTCTCAATGGGATTAAGGTCTGGGGGGTTTCCTGGCCATGGACCCAAAATATCAATGTTTTGTTCCCCGAGCCACTTAGTTATCACATTTGCTTCATGGCAAGGTGCTCCATCATGCTGGAAAAGGCATTGTTCGTCACCAAACTGTTTCTGGATGGTTGGGAGAAGTTGCTCTCGGGGAAGTGTTGGTACCATTCTTTATTCATGGCTGTGTTCTTAGGCAAAATTGTGAGTGAGCCCACTCCCTTGGCTGAGAAGCAACCCCACACATGAATGGTCTCAGGATGCTTTACTGTTGGCATGACACAGGACTGATGGTAGTGCTCACCTTGTCTTTTCCGGATAAGCTTTTTTTCCGGATGTCCAAAACAATCGAAAAGGGGATTCATCAGAGAAAATGACTTTACCCCAGTCCTCAATAGTCCAATCTCTGTACCTTTTGCAGAATATCAGTCTGTCCCTGATGTTTTTCCTGGAGAGAAGTGGCTTCTCTGCTGCCCTTCTTGACACCAGGCCATCCTCCAAACGTCTTCGCCTCACTGTGTGTGCAAATGCACTCACACCTGCCTGCTGCCATTCCTGAGCAAGCTCTGTACAGGTGGTGCCCTGATCCCGCAGCTGAATCGAATTTAGGAGATGGTCCTGGCGCTTGCTGGACTTTCTTGGCTGCCCTGAAGCCTTCTTCACAACAACTGAACCGCTCTCCTTGAAGTTCTTGATGATCCGATAAATGGTTGATTTTGGTGCAATCTTACTGGCAGCAATATCCTTGCCTGTGAAGCCCTTTATGTGCAATGCAATGATGACGGCACATGTTTCCTTGCAGGTAATCATGTTTGACAGAGGAAGAACAATGATTCCAAGCACCACCCTCCTTTTGAAGCTTCCATTCTGTTATTGGAACTCAGTCAGCATGACAGAGTGATCTCCAGCCTTGTCCACATCAACACTCACACCTGTGTCAACGAGAGAATGACTGACATGATGTCAGCTGGTCCTTTTGTGGCAGGGCTGAAATGCAGTGGAAATGTTTTTTGGGGATTCAGTTCATTTGCTAGGCAAAGAGGGAATTTGCAATTAATTGCAATTCGTCTGATCACTCTTCATAACATTCTGGAGTATATGCAAATTGCCATCATACAAACTGAGGCAGCAGACTTTGTGAAAATTAAAATTTGTGTCATTCTCAAAACTTTTTGCCAAGACTATGTGTAGCAGCGTAATTTAGAGATCTCCTATAGGTAGAGAATAATGTCAACATATACACTGATTGGGTTAGTGAGTTTACAAGAAAGTGTATTGGAGATGTTGTACCTACTGTGACTATTAAAACCTACCCTAACCAACCAGAAACCATTGATAGATGGCGGCATTCGCCCGAAACTGAAAGCGTGAACCATTGCATTTATCCTTGGAAAGGTGACTGGGAATATGGCAGAATACAAACAGTGTAGTTATTCCCTCCGCAAGGCAATCAAACAAGCGAAATGTAAGTATAGAGACAAAGTAGAGCGCAAATCAACAGCTCAGATACAAAATGTATGTGGCAGGGTCTACAGACAATCACGGACTACGAAAGGAAAACTAGCCACTTCACCGACATCCTGCTTACAGACAAACTAAACACCTTCTTTGCCCGCTTTGATTGAGTACAATACAGTGCCACCAAGGTGGCCCATTTCCAAGGACTGTGGGCTCTCCTTCTCCATGGCTGACGTGAGTAAGACATTTAAACATGCCAAACTTTGCAAGGCTGCTGGCCCTGATGGTATCCCTAGCCGCGTCCTCAGAGCATGCGCAGACCAGCTGGCTGTTGTGTTTACAGACATATTCAATCTCTGCCTATCCCAGTTTGCTGTCCCCACATGCTTCAAGATGGCCACCATTGTTCCTGTACCCAAAAAGCCAATGGTAACTAAACTAAATGACTATCGCCCCGTAGCACTCACTTCTATCATCATGAAGTGCTTTGAGAGACTAGTCAAGGATCTTATCACCTCCACCTTACCTGTTACGCATGAACAACTTCAATTTGCTTACCGCCCCAATAGGTCCACAGACGATGCAATTGCCATCACATTGCACACTGCCCTATCCCATCTAGACAAGAGGAATACCTTGTAAGGGTTTTCCTGTGGTGAAGGAGAAGTGGACCAAAATGCAGCGTGGTGGTTATTCATGTTCTTTTAATAAAGGAACTAGACATGAAATAACTAACAAAACAATAAATGTGAAAACCTAAACAGTCCTATCTGGTGCAAACACAGAGACAGGAACAATCACCCACAAACACACAGTGAAACCCAGGCTACCTAAGTATGATTCTCAATCAGAGACAACTAATGACACCTGCCTCTGATTGAGAACCATACTAGGCCGAAACATAGAAATACCCTAAACCTAGAAAAACAAACATAGACTGCCCACCCAACTCACACCCTGACCATACTAAATAAATACAAAACAAAGGAAATAAAGGTCAGAACGTGACATACCTATGTAATAATGCAGTTGTTTGACTTTATCTCACCATTCAACACCATAGTACCCTCCACGCTCATCATTAAGCTTGAGGCCCTGGGTCTCATCCCCACCCTGTGCAATTGGGTCCTGGACTTCCTGACGGGCCACCCCCAGGTGGTGAATGTAGGAAACACCATCTCCACTTCGCTGATCCTCAACACTGGGGCCCCACAAGGGTGCGTGCTCAGCCCCCTTCTGTACTCCCTGTTCACCTATGACTACGTGGCCATGCACGACTCCAACTCAATCATCAAGTTTGCAGATGACACAACAGTAGTAGGCTTGTATACCAACAATGATGAGAGAGCCTACAGGGAGGAGGTGAGGGCACTCAGAGTGTGGTGTCAGGAAAACAACCTCTAACTCAATGTCAACAAAACAAAGGAGATGATAGTGGACATCAGGAAACAGCAGAGGGAGCACCCCCCTATCCACAATGATGGGACAGCAGTGGAGAAGGTGGGACATGTTAAGTTCCTCTGTGTACAAATCAAGGACAAAATAAAATGGTCCACCACAGAGACATTTGTTTATTTTTTCAATTATTTGACCAGGTAGGCTAGTTGAGGTAGGCTATTTGAGAACAAGTTCTCATTTGCAACTGCGACCTGGCCAAGATAAAGCATAGCAATTCGACACATAAAACAACACAGAGTTACACATGGAATAAACAAAACATAGTCAATAATATAGCGGAACAAAAGAAAACAAAATGTCTATGTACAGTGATTGCAAATGAGGTAAGATAAGGGACTTAAGGCAATCAATCGATTTTTGCAGTTCGTTACAGTCATTGGCAGCAGAGAACTGGAAGAAAAGACAACCAAAGGAGGAATTGGCTTTGGGGGTAACCATTGAGATATATCTGCTGGAGCGCGAGCTACGATTGGGTGCTGCTTTGGTGACCAGTGAGCTGAGATAAGGCGGGGCTTTTCCTAGCAGAGACTTGTAGATAACCTGTAGCCAGTGGGTTTGGCGACGAGTATGAAGCGAGGGCCAACCAACGAGAGCTTTACAGGTCGCAATGGTGGGTAGTGTATGGGGCTTTGGTGACAAAACGGATGGCACTGTGATATACTGCATCCAGTTTGTTGAGTAGAGTATTGGGGGCTATTTTATAGATGACATTACCGAAGTCGAGGATCGGTAGGATGGTCAGTTTTACGAGGGTATGTTTGACAGCATGGTATTTGTAGTTGTCCACATATTCTAAATCAGAGCCGTCCAGAGTAGTGATGCTGGACTGGCGAGCAGGTGCGGGCAGGGATCGGTTGAAGAGCATGCATTTAAGAGCAGTTGGAGGCCACGGAAGGAGAGTTGTATGGCATTGAAGCTCGTCTGGAGGGTAGTTAACACAGTGTCCAAAGAGGGGCCAGAAGTATACAGAATGGTGTCGTCTGCGTAGAGGTGTACCAGAGAATCACCAGCAGCAAGAGCAACATCATTGATGTACACAGAGAAGAGAGTTGCCCCGAGGATTGAACCCAGTGTGGTGAAGAAGGCACAATAGTGCCTGAACTTGTTTGTGTGTGTTATAAAGACTGGGTTTGCATTTTATATTTTAGAGTACTCCTGTGAATAAACATTCTTAATATTGTAAGCTGAGACTCTCGTCTGTTTCATTCAACCAGAATCTTACAAACTCTGGGTTGCAGACTGAGTAGATTAATTGAAGTTTATGAACATTGATAACGAAATTCTCTTTTTGGCCTTCGTGTGACATCAGGTGCTGTAGGTGTCCTCGAGGGCATGGAGTTTGCCCCCGGTGATGCGTTGTGCAGACTGCACCACCCTCTGGAGAGCCTTGCGGTTGTGGGTGGTGCAGTTGCCGTACCAGGCGGTGATACAGCCCGACAGGATGATCTCAATTGTGCTTCTATAATAGTTTGTGAGGGTTTTAGTTGGCAAGCCAAAATGCTTCAGCCTCCTGAGGTTGAAGAGGCACTATTGTGTACTCTCAGTTTTATCCTGTCGGGCTGTATCACCGCCTGGTACGGCAACTGCACCACCCACAACCGCAAGGCTCTCCAGAGGGTGGTGCAGTCTGCACAACGCATCACCGGGGGCAAACTCCATGCCCTCGAGGACACCTACAGCACCTGATGTCACACGAAGGCCAAAAAGAGAATTTCGTTATCAATGTTCATAAACTTCAATTAATCTACTCAGTCTGCAACCCAGAGTTTGTAAGATTCTGGTTGAATGAAACAGACGAGAGTCTCAGCTTACAATATTAAGAATGTTTATTCACAGGAGTACTCTAAAATATAAAATGCAAACCCAGTCTTTATAACACACACAAACAAGTTCAAACATAAAGCTTCGCCTTGCTCAGACAGTCGGTGTTTTTCCACTTCACAGATACATTGTTTAACTTCTTGCGTCGAGCAATCCCGTATCCGGGAGTGTAATCATAGCCTCAAGCTCATTAGCATAACGCAACGTTAACTATTCATGAAAATCACAAATGAAATGAAATAAATATATTGGCTCACAAGCTTAGCCTTTTGTTAACAACACCGTCATCTCAGATTTTCAAAATATGCTTTTCAACCATAGAGTATTGATAGCTAGCATAGTATTAAGCCTAGCATTCAGCAGGCAACATTTTCACAAAAACAAGAAAAGCATTCAAATAAAATAATTTACCTTTGAAGAACTTGGTATGTTTTCAATGAGGAGACTCAGTTAGATAGCAAATGTTCAGTTTTTCCAAAAATATTATTTGTGTAGGAGAAATCGCTCCGTTTTGTTCATCACGTTTGGCTAAGAAAAAAACCAGAAAATTCAGTCATTACAACGCCAAACTTTTTTCCAAATTAACTCCATAATATCGACAGAAACATGGCAAACGTTGTTTAGAATCAATCCTCAAGGTGTTTTTCACATATCTATTCGATGATAAATCATTCGTGGCAGTTTGGTTTCTCCTCTGAACCAAATGGAAAAATGCACGCAGCTGGAGATTACGCAATAATTGCAACGGAGGACACCAAGCGAGCACATGGTAAATGTAGTCTCTTATGGTCAATCTTCCAATGATATACCTACAAATACGTCACAATGCTGCAGACACCTTGGGGAAACGACAGAAAGTGTAGGCTCATTCCTTGCGCATTCACAGCCATATAAGGAGACATTGGAACACAGCGCCTCTAAAATCTGGGGCATTTCCTGTTTGAAATTTCATCTTGGTTTCGCCTGTAGCATCAGTTCTGTGGCATTCACAGATAATATCTTTGCAGTTTTGGAAACGTCAGAGTGTTTTCTTTCCAAAGCTGTCAATTATATGCATAGTCGAGCATCTTTTCGTGACAGAATATCTTGTTTAAAACGGGAAAGTTTTTTTATCCAAAAATTAAAAGAGCGCCCCCCTATATCGAAGAAGTTAATCTGCAACATGTTTCATACATTTCTGCAAGCCTAACAGTTTCTCCCTTCCACGGGTGGAGACAGAATGTCCTGTAAGAAACACAGTATTACAACTTGTCTGTCGATAGCTCCTCTTATCATTTGTTTCTTACATACTAAAAAGGAACAAAAGGTCCCTGTTCTAATTCTGACTAAAACTACACACATCATCAGATTATAGTTTTATGATTATAATACATTTCATACAACTATATGGTTTCAGGGTGGAATGTTTTTTTGTCATTATCTTAACATTACCTTAAACATATAAATAATTTAGTCAAGGACAACAACCACCCGAGCCACTGCCTGTTCACCCCGCTACCATCCAGAAGGTGAGGTCAGTACAGGTGCATCAAAGCTGGGTCTGAGAGACTGAAAAACAGCCTTTATCTCAAGGCCATCAGACTGTTAAACAGGTATTCCTTACACAGAGAGGCTGCTGCCTACATTCATACTTGAAATCATTGACCACTAATAAATGTAGCACTAGTCACTTTAATTGTCACGACTTCTACCAAAGTCGTTGCCTCTCCTTGTACGGGCGGTGCTCGGCGTTCGACGTCACCGGTCTTCTAGCCATCATTGATCCATTTTTCATTTTCCATTGGTTTTGTCTTGCCTTCCCACACACCTGTTTTCAATCCCATTCATTACCTGTTGTGTATTTAACCCTCTGTTTCCTCTCATGTCTTTGTCAGAGATTGTTTAATTGTCAGTGTTGTCATTTTGTTGTGTTGGTGCGCGACGGGTCCTCGTACCCATGTTTTTTCATGTCTGTACGTTTTAGTGTTATGGAGCATGTTCTGTTGACATTTATTAAAAGACTTCATTTACACTTCATTTTGACTCTCCTGCGCCTGACTTATAATAACATCAAATTAATCAGAAATACAGTGTAGACATTGTTCATGTTTTTACTATTGCTGCTGGAAACGGCTGATTTTTAATGTCAACAGTGAAGAGGCGACTCCGGGATGATGACCTTCTAGGCAGAGTTGCATAGAAAACCAATATCTCAGACGGGCCAATACAAAGAAAATATTAAGATGGGAAAAAGAACACAGACACTAGACTAGAGACACTAGAGGAACTCTGCCTAGAACTTTGCATCTCTGCCTAGAAGGCCAGCATCCCGGAGTCGCCTCTTCACTGACAGTTGAGGCTGGTGTTTTGCGGGTACTATTTAATGAAGCTGCCAGTTGAGGACTTGCTAGGTGTCTGTTTCTCAAACTAGACATTCTAATGTACTTGTCCTCTTGCTCAGTTGTGCACCGGGGCCTCCCACTCATCTTTTTTTCTGGTTAAAACCAGTTTGCGCTGTTTTGTGAAGCAAGTAGTACACAGCGTTGTACCAGATCTTCAGTTTATTGGCAATTTCTCGCATGTAATAGCCTAAATTTCTCCGAATAGGAATTTCAGAAGAACGTTATTTGTTTCTGGACATTTTGAGCCTGTAATCAAACCCACATGCGGATGCTCAATATACTCAACTAGTCTAAAGAAGGACAGTTTTATTGCTTATTTAATCAGAACAACAGTTTTCAGCTGTGCTAACATAATTGCAAAAGGGTTTTTTAATGATCAATTAATGATAAACCTGGATATGCTAACACAACGTGCCAATGGAGCACAGGAGTGATGGTTGCTGATGAGCTGCCTCTGTACACCTATGTAGATATTCCATCAAAAATCTGCTGTTTCCAGCTAAAATAGTAATTTACAACATTAACAATGTCTACACTGTATTTCTGATCAATTTGATGTTATTTTAACGTACAAAACATGTGCTTTTCTTTCAGAAACAATGTCTAAGTGACCCCAAACTTTTGAAATGTAGTGTATGTGTATGGCTTTCCATACCCTACTGTATTATGCATAAAGAGTTACCTGTTTAACAGAACACAGTGTGTTCTTTAATGTAAGCCTCTCCATCATAATCCAGGTAGAATCAGGAATTCCCCCGGGCAGCTGTCTCGGCCCCTTACTTTTTTCAATATTTACAAACTACATGCCACTGGCTTTGACTAAAGCCAGTATGTCTTTGTATGCAGATGACTCAACACTATTCACGTCACATACTACAGCAACTGTAATGACAACAACACTTAACAAAGAGCTGCAGTTAATTTCAGAATGGGTGGCAAGGAAAAAGTTTGTCCTAGATATTTAAAAAACTAAAAGCCTTGTATTTGGGACAAATCATTCATTAAACCATAAACCTCAACTAAATATTGTAATAAATAGTGTGGAAGAAACCCTGGATCTGCTTGGAGAGACCCTTGATTTGACTGATTTGACTGTCATGGTCAAAATATATTGATACAACAGTAGCTAAGATGGGGAGAAGTCTGTCCATAATAAAGTGCTGCTCTGCCTTCTTAACAGCACTATCAACAAGGCAGGTCCTACAGGCCCTAGTTTTGTCACATCTAGACTACTGTTCTGTCGTGTGATCAGGTGCAAAGAGGGGCAATTGGCTCAGAACAGGGCAGCACGGCTGGCCCTTGGATGTACACAAAGAGCCAACATGGTCAAAATATATGGATGTTGTGTTGTAGATAAGTGGTAGTGGAGTGTGGGCCTGAGGGCACACACAGTGTGTTGTGAATTCTGTAATGAATGTATTGTAATGTTTTTAAAACTGCCTTGGCAGCAGCGGAGCCATAAAAAATGCAAATACAAATACAGCAAACGTTTGGCTACTCTTTATTTTCCTTGAATTAATAACTTGAACCGTGGTTATGTAATTATATTAAATGCACTTATAATTGGAGAGCCTTGACTACAAATAAGTAATGTTCATTGAATTAATTGAATCCATGGTCCATCAGTTTTATTTTGATCCTAAACATAGTTTGACCCATAATAACGTCTGAGTCGCAGGCCACAAACATGCAGTTCTAATTCTGAACTGCCCATGTTGGCCAATGGGGGGCAGCAGTAGATGGTTACCACAGAGAGCGCGTCTCATTCGTTGGCTGGCTGGGTCCTGGGTTGCCGTGGTAACTGCAGACTTGGCGGTGGTGGCTGGAGACACAGAGGGCAGTGTTGAGCTGAGAGTTAGGAGCAGAATCCTAATCAGCAGCTGAAAACTGTCACACACACATTCATACACACACACTGAAACACACTCCGCACACACACACACACACACACACACACACACACACACACACACACACACAAAATATAGGATTAGATCTATAATCATTCTTCAAGAGAGGCTTTAGGAGAAGACTGATACACTCTCCTGAAACTGTAATCACCAAGCATTTAATTTCCCCTAGCATGATTGACACATGATAGTAGCGAATCAGAGCAGTGCAAGCTCATGCAAAGAACAAGACTGCCGGTTGTTCAGTTCAGCCCTCCACTGTTGTTGCAGGTAGTAATGCCATATGTCTTTCTTCTCTTCTTGTCAGAATATTGTGTTTTAGAAGAGAGCTGGAATATAAATATCTTTCCATAGTCGGACACTGACAAAATACTTTCCACTGGCACTGACTCACACAAATGATAGAGATAGCATGAATATGCATGTGTAGGCTACTCACCGGTAGGCTAGTTTGAAAAAACAGTGCTGTTGGCAAAAAATGTTGTTGTTCAGAAAACATTTCAAATCAAATTGCGTCTCTTTGTTGTTGTTAATGATTGTATTGGTGTCTGTAGGGTACAGACAGGAGAAATAATGCAATTTTGTCAAATTTAAAAGGCTGGGAATTGCCAGGGTCCTCATGATATGATATTATCATGATCATGATAGGTGCCGATATGATATGTATTGCGATTCTCACGATTCTATATAAAATAAATAATAATATAATAAATAATAATGTATTTGGTACTGGTATTTTATTACGATGTTATGTTTCAAACACATTGCTCACCATATGTCTGCTGCAGAGAGACAAGAGAGAGCATGAGAAAAAGAGTTTTGATCAGTCATGGAAATAAAAGTGTTTTAGAAGAGAGCTGGAATAAAAATATATTTCTTTAGAAAACACTTTCTCTCAATATGTGTGTGTGTGTATGTGTGTGTGTCAGCCCTTGTCTTAGCCTACTAGATGGTAGAAACCACAGTGTCGTGCAGCGTGCCCCTCCCCCGCCCCTGAATAAGACAGTGGATGCATAGCTAGATCCCAGGTTATGTAATGTTGACTGAAGCCGTATAATAGTATGTGTATAATCCACTCTTATTTGGGTTAAATCCATCTCTGTGTCAGAGAGTGTGTGTAGTGGCATCACGCCCCCACGCCTTTCTCTCACCCCTGCTCAGCCCTCCACAGTGTGCCGTATTCCGAGGCTCAAATTCACTGACCTTCAATCACACCAGCAGAGGAGCAGGACCTTCTCAGTCCTCATAAGATATCTCTCAGATTTCACTCAGATCTCCTAGAGGAGGACCAGTATCCAGTGTTGAAGCCTCAGACAAGCTTTAAAATGACCCAGTTTATCATCTAGCGCCATGCTGCTTTTCAATCGTTCTCATGCCAGGATAAAATATCGTAGTGCTTTTGGGTATATTTTGTTTCCATTGGCTGTTGTAGCGCCATGGTCCTCCCTGGTATGTGTATGATTGCTGTTTTTGTTTATGGAAGATTGTTATCACTGTGAAAACAGATTGTGTGTTGTGTCTGATCGGTTCATGTTTTTCAGGGAGAAGCAGAGACGTGTGTTCGTAGAAATGACTCTTTGACCTCTGTGTGTTCCTCAGCTCCTTCTTATCTGGGGCAGAGAGTTCTTAGAGGAATTTGCCTCGGCTTCCCTCTTCATCACTGATTATCTAATTGTCTGTCAAATACGGGATCAGAACAATCATAAAATATCAAAATATCAACATCCCTTGTTTGTGTTTGTGTATTTGCAGGTGTTGCGTTGTTTTCCGATAGATAAATGTTAGCAGTGGTCACTTCTGTGCGTACAAATGTGTACATCACTTCTCTGTGTGTTTATCTCACTCACTCAGTCACTCACACACACACACACACACACACACACACACACACACACACACACACACACACACACACACACACACACACACACACACACACACACACACTGTGTTTGTAATAATCCCTGTGGTACATGGCTATGGCTGTAAATCCTTGGAAATATTAAATATTTAATGACTTCTTCATTGATGGAGCATGACACCTGGGCTGCCCCCCTTCTCTGTGCCTGCACTGTGCTAGCTCTCCCCAGCCAAAGGATGGGTTTTGTAATGCCTAATGCTAGTCCCCACCCAGGGGATACTACTGGGACTCAGGGTTTAGGGAAGGAGATTGAGTTGTTGAATGTTGAGTATTTTGCATGAGTGATGGTATGTGACTAGAATAAGACTCTTGTGATGATAGTGATTATGATAACATGTTTTATACCTATGATATCTAATTTACTTGTATTAAAGGAGTAAAGGATGACAAGGATGTACCCATTGACCTGTGTGTGTGTGTGTGTGTGTGTGTGTGTGTGTGTGTGTGTGTGTGTGTGTGTGTGTGTGTGTGTGTGTGTGTGTGTGTGTGTGTGTGTGTGTGTGTGTGTGTGTGTGTGTGTGTGTGTGCGTGTGTGAGTGCGTGCGTGTGTGCGTGCGTGTGTGTGTGTGTGTGTGTGTGCGCGTGTTTGTTTGTGCGTGCACGAATGTGTATTTGTGCAATCTTGTATTTCTGTGTTCATTGTCTGAATGCAGGCTGCTTGCCTAGAAGGGACCATAATGATGGTTGTCAGCACTGGCTGGTTGCTAGGTAACAATTACCTGACTGCTTTGCTCGCCCAGAATTACACAGAGAGCTGTGTGTGTAGGGGAACGGAAAAATACAGAAGAGCAGGCTAGCTGCTGGTCAGTGTTTCCACTTCTGAGTGAAAACCTCTGTTTCAGATTCCTACCTTGACAACATGTAATGGTCGTATTTCTATGCGTTTATATTACTTCCTGCATGCAGAGTTATCTGATCCATGCATAATATTGTTGTCTATTCTGTGGCATGGAATGGTTCACCTAATTTGATGATGTTCCCAATGATGCTGTGTTTGTGAGGACTCCTTGGGGCTCACAAACACTCATTGGTATATCTTATAGGTCAGGGGTTGTGGGTTTTGCATTGGTAAGACTGAAGTGAGTCTGTACTGTCAGTTATGAACAGGTGGGTTCGGATGGACATTGACAAATGAGGGTGTGGTCTATGGTTAAGCTGTCTGTGTGTGTGAGTCCATGGGAAGCTGAGGTGATGCAGGGCCACAGGGCTGTGTGACAGATGTCTGCCTGTCTGGCGGTCTGGCTGTACCTCAGGGCCACTGGGGACAGCCGGCTTTTGTTCCCAAATAATCTTGTTTCCAACTAATCAGGTGGGCAAAAAATAATCATGACCTCAATTAGTTGATAAGTTATAATCAAAATATTAATCGATGAGTAGTTGATTGGCTGAATCTCCAAATTTTCAAGTGACTAGCAGCAAGTGGCTTAGTATATACTCTCAAATGGTGAACATATTTTTGCATACTACCAAAAACTTTCGACATCAGCCATGTAAAATACCACATTTTCTTTTGAAAATGCTAACATATAGACCTATTTTATTTAATATATTTGTTCATGTTAAAGTGGTTGTATAGTTTATTTTTATTTTTACAATCTATACACATTGAAGAGTGTCATTTCAGTACAGAGGCAATATCTACTAAGCAGCTTCCATCATGGTCAGGGGTCTGTGTGGAGAGACACTGGCCAAAGCCCTCAAAATGGCTGGCCAGCTCCCCAGACATGGATGATATATTTGGAGATCATTAAATGGTCCTAAACGAGACCCTGGCGTGAGAGAAAGCCCTGGCCATCTGTCCCCATTGTGACTCCTCTCCTTCTGGAACTCTCACTGACTCTCGCTAACTGAACCTGGAAGCTCTAAGCCAATCAGGGAACTGTTGTTCTCAATTACCTCAGCCCACCTCTCTTGCTGCCTCCCGGCCTGTGCCTCTCTGTGGGTCTCATCTTTCTCTTTCCTCTCCATTTCTCTCTCTCGCTCTCTCTCTCTCTCTCTCTCTCTCTCTCTCTCTCTCTCTCTCTCTCTCTCTCTCTCTCTCTCTCTCTCTCTCTCTCTCCTCTCTGTCTTCTTTCTCTACTTCACCCTATCTCTGTATTCTTCTCTTTTCTCATCTCTCTGTTTCTGTGGGTGAAGTTGATTCCTCATGGTGGGGTCAGTCAGCTTTGTGGCAACTGAAATGGATGCATTGATGAAGGAGGCCACACTGGGGTAGTGAGACTGAGACCGTTGGGCAGTGGCGTAGCTTACTGAGCATAGAAGATATCTCCTCTATAATAAAGGATTGCACGCATCTTTCATCCCTTTTATATAGTATCGGAGGCGTTGGTAGGATTTGCATGAATTGTGATTTATTTTTAGCAGGGCCCGGAATAAAATGTGCTTTTCATAAACGAATTTCATGCAATTCTACGTAATTTACATGACTTAGCATGTAAATGGGCCATTGAAGGCCGAAACGTCAATCTTTGAAACTTATTTTTAATGGTGAGCAAGCGTTATGCCTCTTCCTGTCCAATGATGTCTACGCATTTTTAGGTTGCTTTCCATTCTTTCCATAGTCGGACACTGACAAAATACTTTCCACTGGCACTGACTCTGTCACGCCCTGGTCGAAGTATTTTGTGTTTATCTTTATGTATTGGGTCAGGCCAGGGTGTGGCATGGGGTTTTTGTATTGTGGTGTGTTTTGTCTTGGGGTTTTGGTGTGTATATATTGGGATTGTAGCTAGTGGGGTGATCTAGCATAGTCTATGGCTGTCTGGAGTGGTTCTCAATCAGAGGCAGGTGTTTATCGTTGTCTCTGATTGGGAACCATATTTAGGCAGCCATATTCTTTGAGTTTGTCGTGGGTGATTGTCCTTAGTGTCCTTGTTCCTATCTGTGTTAGTTTTCACTAGTATAGGCTGTTTTGGTTTTCGTTACGTTCTTTGTTTTGTAGTGTTTGTATTTTAGATTTGTGTTACGTTTTTGTTCATTAAACATGGATCGCAATCTACACGCTGCGTTTTGGTCCGACTCTCCTTCACCACACCTAGAAAACCGTTACAGACTCACACATATGATAGAGATAGCATGTGTAGACTACTCACTGGTAGGCTATTTTGAAAAAACAGTGCTGTTGGCAAAACATTTGGTTGTTCAGAAAACATTTAAAATCAAATCAAAACACATTTTATTTGTCACATACACATGGTTAGCAGATGTTAATGCGAGTGTAGCGAAATGCTTGTGCTTCTAGTTCCGACAATGCAGTAATAACCAACGAGTAATCTAGCTAACAATTCCAAAACTACTACCTTATACACACAAGTGTAAAGGGATAAAGAATATGTACATAAAGATATATGAATGAGTGATGGTACAGAGCGGCATAGGCAAGATGCAGTAGATGGTATCGAGTACAGTATATACATATCAGATGAGTATGTAAACAAAGTAGCATAGTTGAAAGTGGCTAGTGATACATGTATTACATAAAGATGCAGTAGATTATATAGAGTACAGTATATATGTATACATATGAGATAAATAATGTAGGGTATGTAAACATTATATTAATTAAGTAGCATTGTTTAAAGTGGCTAGTGATATATTTTACATCAATTCCCATGTGGCTGGAGTTGAGTTGGTAGCTTTACAGGCAGATTCACAACTTATTTTCAGCTGAAGGCATTTTCCAAACAAAAAAATATATATTTGATTGTATTTAGAAATTAGCTAAAGGCCAATTGTAGCTGCTGTTCACTGACGGCAGCAACTATAGAAACAGAATCCATAGAACAGACAAGCCCATTCAAGTCAGGACTGGCAGCCATTGTGAGTTGACCCATGAGTTTACCAGACAAATTCCCAGGGTTAGAGATTCCAAGACCCTTCTATGGATTATATTTCTATGGCCGCAACACAACAAGCTGTTCACGCTTTCGGCCCAAACTCTTTGTTATTGTTAATGATTGTATTGGTGTCTGTAGAGTACAGACAGGAGACATAATATAATTTTGTCAAATTTAAAAGGCTGGGAATTGCCAGGGTCCTCATGATATGATATTATCATGATCATGACAGGTGCCGATATGATATGTATTGCGATTCTCACGATTCTATATGTATTTGGTACTGGGATTTTATTATGATGTTATGTTTCAAACACATTGCTCACCATATGTCTGCTGCAGCGAGACAAGAGAGAGCATGAGAAAATGAGTTTTGATCAGTCATGGAAATAAAAGTGCTGAAAACATGGCTCACTATTTCAAAAGAAGATGAAAAATGAAAAATAACTGCGTTTTTGTGCAGGTACAGCCTACTTGCACTAGCTAACGCTACCTACATATAAGCATTTAAAAAATATATATTATGATTTTTTTTACAAATTGATACTTGGAGTAAAAATATATAGTCCAAAATTAATATTGCTATATGTTACTAAATATATTTTTGCCCCCATCACTAGTGCTGCTGCACCTCCAGCACCCTTACTTCATTTCATGTGGCTATGGTGCTGAATGTGAATCCAAAAGAAGCCAATGTAAATGGTTATTTGGTAGTTGTCATGTAATTACATTTGAACATGTTGTTTCTTGTTTTATCTACACATATGGCATGACAACAATAGTCAGAGGAGTAGGCAGCTCAAAGACCAGTCATGCAAAAGAAATGTATGTTTACATTTGCTATGCAAATTATGTAATAGGAAATATGAGGCGTAACCACTGTTCCTGTGTGGTTTCCCTGTGCAGGTAACAAACTGAACAAAGACCTGAAGCACTACCTGAGCCTGAAGTTTCAGAAATACTCTCTTGACCATGAGCTCCAACAGACCATCAGAGATAACCTCTACCGCCACACTGTGCCTTGTGAGTACATCATCTTCAGCCTCATCTTCCTCCTCCTAAAACTCCTCATCATCCACACAATAGTCCTTCTCCTTTGTCTTCTCTTTCATCCACACCTCATCTTTCCCTCTTCTTCCTCACAAGATTCCTCCACATTCTCTCTGAGTGTCATCCTACTCATATTCCTCCTCCACCTCCTCCGCATTCTCTCTGAGTCTCCTCCTCCTCCTATTCCTTCTCCACCTCCTCTGCATTCTCTCTGAGTCTCCTCCTACTCCTATTCCTCCTCCGCATCCTCTCTGAGTCTCCTCCTACTCCTGTTCCTCCTCCACCTCTGCATTCTCTCTGAGTCTCCTCCTCCTCCTATTCCTTCTCCACCTCCTCTGCATTCTCTCTGAGTCTCCTCCGACTCCTATTCCTCCTCCGCATCCTCTCTGAGCCTCCTCCTACTCCTATTCCTCCACCTCCTCCGCATTCTCTCTGAGTCTCCTCCTACTCCTATTCCTCCTCCGCATCCTCTCTGAGTCTCCTCCCACTCCTGTTCCTCCTCCACCTCTGCATTCTCTCTGAGTCTCCTCCTACTCATATTCCTTCTCCACCTCCTCGGCATTCTCTCTGAGTCTCCTCCGACTCCTATTCCTCCTCCGCATCCTCTCTGAGCCTCCTCCTACTCCTATTCCTCCACCTCCTCCGCATTCTCTCTGAGTCTCCTCCTACTCCTATTCCTCCTCCGCATCCTCTCTGAATCTCCTCCTACTCCTATTCCTTCTCCACCTCCTACGCATCCTCTCTGAGTCTCCTTCGACTCCTAATCCTTCTCCACCTACTCCGTATTCTCTCTGAGTCTCCTCCTACTCATATTCCTCCTGCACATCCTCTCAGAATTTCCTCCTACTCCTATTCCTTCTCCTCCACGTCCTATGCATTCTCTCTGAGTCTCCTCCTACTCCTAATCCTTCTCCGCATTCTCTCTGAGTCTCCTCCTCATATTCCTCCTCCGCATCCTCTCTGAATCTCCTCCTACTCCTATTCCTCCTCCACCTCCTGCGCATCCTCTCAGAATTTCCTCCTACTCCTATTCCTTCTCAACCTCCTCCTCATTCTCTATGAGTCTCCTCCTACACTCCTATTCCTTCTCCTCCACCTCCTATGCATTCTCTCTGAGTCTCCTCCTACTCCTAATCCTTCTCCGCATTCTCCCTGAGTCTCCTCCTACTCATATTCCTCCTCCGCATCCTCTCTGAATCTCCTCCTACTCCTATTCCTCCTCCCCCTCCTGCGCATCCTCTCAGAATTTCCTCCTACTCCTATTCCTTCTCAACCTCCTCCTCATTCTCTATGAGTCTCCTCCTACTCCTATTCCTCCTCCGCATCCTCTCTGAGTCTCCTCCTACTCCTGTTCCTCCTCCACCTCTGCATTCTCTCTGAGTCTCCTCCTCCTCCTATTCCTTCTCCACCTCCTCTGCATTCTCTCTGAGTCTCCTCCGACTCCTATTCCTCCTCCGCATCCTCTCTGAGCCTCCTCCTACTCCTATTCCTCCACCTCCTCCGCATTCTCTCTGAGTCTCCTCCTACTCCTATTCCTCCTCCGCATCCTCTCTGAGTCTCCTCCCACTCCTGTTCCTCCTCCACCTCTGCATTCTCTCTGAGTCTCCTCCTACTCATATTCCTTCTCCACCTCCTCCGCATTCTCTCTGAGTCTCCTCCGACTCCTATTCCTCCTCCGCATCCTCTCTGAGCCTCCTCCTACTCCTATTCCTCCACCTCCTCCGCATTCTCTCTGAGTCTCCTCCTACTCCTATTCCTCCTCCGCATCCTCTCTGAATCTCCTCCTACTCCTATTCCTTCTCCACCTCCTACGCATCCTCTCTGAGTCTCCTTCGACTCCTAATCCTTCTCCACCTACTCCGTATTCTCTCTGAGTCTCCTCCTACTCATATTCCTCCTGCGCATCCTCTCAGAATTTCCTCCTACTCCTATTCCTTCTCCTCCACGTCCTATGCATTCTCTCTGAGTCTCCTCCTACTCCTAATCCTTCTCCGCATTCTCTCTGAGTCTCCTCCTCATATTCCTCCTCCGCATCCTCTCTGAATCTCCTCCTACTCCTATTCCTCCTCCACCTCCTGCGCATCCTCTCAGAATTTCCTCCTACTCCTATTCCTTCTCAACCTCCTCCTCATTCTCTATGAGTCTCCTCCTACACTCCTATTCCTTCTCCTCCACCTCCTATGCATTCTCTCTGAGTCTCCTCCTACTCCTAATCCTTCTCCGCATTCTCCCTGAGTCTCCTCCTACTCATATTCCTCCTCCGCATCCTCTCTGAATCTCCTTCTACTCCTATTCCTCCTCCCCCTCCTGCGCATCCTCTCAGAATTTCCTCCTACTCCTATTCCTTCTCAACCTCCTCCTCATTCTCTATGAGTCTCCTCCTACTCCTATTCCTTCTCCTCCACCTCCTATGCATTCTCTCTGAGTCTCCTCCTACTCCTATTCCTTCTCCACCTCTTTCTCATTCTTTCTGAGTCTCCTCCTTCTCCTATTCCTTCTCCACCTCCTCCGCATTCTCCCTGAGTCTCCTCCTACTCCTATTCCTTCTCCACATCTTTCTCATTCTCTCTGAGTCTCCTCCTAATCCTATTCCTTCTCCACCTCTTTCTCATTCTTTCTGAGTCTCCTGCTACTCCTATTCCTCCACCTCCTGCGGATCCTCTCAGAGGTTCCTCCTACTTCTATTCCTTCTCCATCTCCGAAGCATTCTCTCTGAGTCTCCTCCTACTCCTATTCCTTCTCACCCTCCTCCTCATTCTCTCTCAGTCTCCTCCTAGTCCTATTGCTCCTCCACCACCTCTGCATTCTCTCTGAGTCTCCTCCTACTTCTATTCATCCACCTCTTCTGCATTCTCTCAGAGTCTCCTCCTACTCCTATTCCTCCACCTCCTCCGCAATCTCTCTGAGTCTCCTCCTACAATATTCCTCTTCCACCTCCTCCGCATTCTCTTTGAGTCTCCTCCTACTCCATTTCCTCCTCCACCTCCTCCGCATTCTCTTTGAGTCTCCTCCTACTCCATTTCCTCCTCCACCTCCTACGCATTCTCTCTGAGTCTCCTCCTATTCTTATTCCTCCTCCAACTCCTCCGCATTCTCTCTGAGTCACCTCCTACTCCTATTCCTCCCCCTCCACCACCTCCGCATTATCTCTGAGTCTACTCCTACTCATATTCCTCCTCCACCTCATCATTCTCTCTGAGTCTCCTCCCACTCCTATTCCTCCATCTCCTGCATTCTCTCTGAGTCTCCTCCTACTCCTATTTCTCCGACTCCTCCGCAATCTCTCTCAGTCTCCTCCTACTCCTATTCCTCCTCCACCTCCTCTGCATTCTCTCTTAGTCACCTCCTACTCCTATTCCTCCTCCACCTACTCCGCATTCTCTCTGAGTGTACTCCTACTCATATTCCTCCTCCGCCTCCTCCGCATTCTCTCTGAGTCTACTCCCACTCATATTCCTCCTCCACCTCATCATTCTCTCTGAGTCTCCTCCCACTCCTATTCCTACATCTCCTGCATTATCTCTGAGTCTCCTCCTACTCCTGTTCCTCACCTCCTACGCAATCTCTGAGTCTCCTCCTACTCCTATTCCTCCACCTCCCCCGCATTCTCTCTGAGTCTACTCCTACTCATATTCTTCCTCCACCTCCTCATTCTCTCTGAGTCTCCTCCAACTCCTATTCCTCCACCTCCTCCACAATCTCTCTGTGTCTCCTCCTATTCTTATTCCTCCTCCACATTCTCTCTGAGTCTCCACCTACTCCTAATCCTACTCCACCTCCATATCCTCTCTGAATCTCCTCCTACTCCTATTCCTCCTCCACCTCCTCCGCATTCTCTTTGAGTCTTCTCTTACTCCATTTCCTCCTCCACCTCCTCCGCATTCTCTCTTAGTCTCCTTCTACTCCTATTCCTTCTCCACCTCCTCCGCATTCTCTCTTAGAGTCCTCCTACTCCTATTCCTCCACCTCTTCCGCAATCTCTCTGAGTCTCCTCCTACTCCTATTCCTCCTCCACCTCCTGCGCATTCTCTTTGAGTCTCCTCTTACTCCATTTCCCCGTCCACCTCCTCCGCATTCTCTCTGAGTCTCCCCCCACTCCTATTCTTCCTCCAACATCTCCGCATTCTCGCTGAGTCTCCTCCTACTCCTATTCCTCCTCCACCTCCACCACCTCCACATTATCTCTGAGTCTCCTCCTACTCCTCTTCCTCTTCCGCATTCTCTCTGAGCCTACTCCTATTACTCCTCCACCTCCTCCGCATTCTCTCTGAGTCTTCTCCTACTCCTATTCCTCCAACTCCTCTGCATTCTCTGAGTCACCTCCTACTTCTATTCCTCCACCTCCTCCGCATTCTCTCTGAGTCTCCTCCTATTCTTATTCCTCCTCCAACTCCTCTGCATTCTCTCTGAGTCTCCTCCTACTCCTATTTCTCCACCTCCTCCGCAATCTTTCTGAGTCTCCTCCTACTCCTATTCCTCCACCTCCTCTGCATTCTCTCTGAGTCACCTCCTACTCCTATTCCTCCACCTCCTCTGCATTCTCTCTGAGTCTCCTCCTACTCCTATACCTCCTCCACCTCCTGCGCATTCTCTTTGAGACTCCTCTTACTCCATTTCCTCCTCCACCTCCTCCGCATTCTCCCTGAGTCTCCTCCTACTCATATTCCTACACTTCCTCCGCAATCTCTCTGAGTCTACTCCTACTCATATTTCTCCTCCACCTCCTCATTCTCTCTTAGTCACCTCCTACTCATATTCCTCCTCCACCTCCTCTTTATTCTCTCTGGGTCTTCTCCTGCTCCATTTCCTCCTCCACCTCCTCTGCATTCTCTCTGAGTCTACTCCTACCCATATTCCTTTTCCACCTCCTCATTCTCTCTGAGTCTCATCCTACTCCTATCCCTCCTCCACCTCCGCCGCATTATCTTTGAGTCTCCTCTTACTCCATTTTCTCCTCCACCTCCTCCGCATTCTCTCTGAGTCTCCTCCTATTCTTATTCCTCCTCCAACACCTCCGAATTCTCGCTGAGTCTCCTCCTACTCCTATTCCTCCTCCACCTTCACCCCCTCCGCATTATCTCTGAGTCTCCTTCTACTTCTATTCCTCCTCCACCTCAACCCCCCTGCATTATCTCTGAGTCTCCTCCTACTCCTATTCCTCCACGTCCTCCGCAATCTCTCTGAGTCTCCTCCTACTCCAATTCCTCCTCTACCTCCTCCGCATTCTCTTTGAGTCTCCTCCTACTCCATTTCCTCCTCCACCTCCTCCGTATTCTCTCTGAGTCTCCTCCTACTCCAAATTCCTCCACATCCTCTGCATTCTCTCTGAGTGTCCTCCTCCTACTCCTATTCCTCCATCTCCTCCGCAATCTCTCTGAGTCTCCTCCTACTCCTATTCCTCCTCCACCTCCTCCGCATTCTCTTCGAGTCTCCTCCTACTCCTATTCCTCCATCTCCTCCGCAATCTCTCTGTCTCCTCCTATTCTTATTCCTCCTCCAACTCCTCTGCATTCTCTCTGAGTGTCCTCCTACTCCTATTCCTCCTCCACCTCCACCACCTCCGCATTATCTCTGAGTCTCCTCCTACTCCTATTCCTCCACCTCCTCTGCATTCTCTCTGAGTCACCTCCTACTCCTATTCCTCCACCTCCTCTGCATTCTCTCTGAGTCTCCTCCTACTCCTATACCTCCTCCACCTCCTGCGCATTCTCTTTGAGACTCCTCTTACTCCATTTCCTCCTCCACCTCCTCCGCATTCTCCCTGAGTCTCCTCCTACTCATATTCCTCCTCCACCTCCTCATTCTCTCTGAGTCTCCTCCTACTCCTATTCCTCCACCTCCTCTGAATTCTCTCTGAGTCTCCTCCTACTCCTATTCCTCCACCTCCTCCGCAATCTCTCTGAGTCACCTCCTACTCATATTCCTCCTCCACCTCCTCTTTATTCTCTCTGGGTCTCCTCCTGCTCCATTTCCTCCTCCACCTCCTCTGCATTCTCTCTGAGTCTAATCCTACCCATATTCCTTTTCCACCTCCTCATTCTCTCTGAGTCTCCTCCTACTCCTATTTCTCCACCTCTTCTGCATTATCTCTTAGTCTCATCCTACTCCTATCCCTCCTCCACCTCCTCCGCATTCTCTTTGAGTCTCCTCCTACTCCATTTCCTCCTCCACCTCCTCCGTATTCTCTCTGAGTCTCCTCCTACTCCAAATTCCTCCACATCCTCTGCATTCTCTCTGAGTGTCCTCCTCCTACTCCTATTCCTCCATCTCCTCCGCAATCTCTCTGAGTCTCCTCCTACTCCTATTCCTCCTCCACCTCCTCCGCATTCTCTTCGAGTCTCCTCCTACTCCTATTCCTCCATCTCCTCCGCAATCTCTCTGTCTCCTCCTATTCTTATTCCTCCTCCACCTCCTCCGCATTCTCTTTGAGTCTCCTCCTACTCCATTTCCTCCTCCACCTCCTCCGTATTCTCTCTGAGTCTCCTCCTACTCCAAATTCCTCCACATCCTCTGCATTCTCTCTGAGTGTCCTCCTCCTACTCCTATTCCTCCATCTCCTCCGCAATCTCTCTGAGTCTCCTCCTACTCCTATTCCTCCTCCACCTCCTCCGCATTCTCTTCGAGTCTCCTCCTACTCCTATTCCTCCATCTCCTCCCGCAATCTCTCTGTCTCCTCCTATTCTTATTCCTCCTCCAACTCCTCTGCATTCTCTCTGAGTGTCCTCCTACTCCTATTCCTCCTCCACCTCCACCACCTCTGCATTATCTCTGAGTCTCCTCCTACTCCTATTCCTCCACCTCCTCTGCATTCTCTCTGAGTCACCTCCTACTCCTATTCCTCCACCTCCTCTGCATTCTCTCTGAGTCTCCTCCTACTCCTATACCTCCTCCACCTCCTGCGCATTCTCTTTGAGACTCCTCTTACTCCATTTCCTCCTCCACCTCCTCCGCATTCTCCCTGAGTCTCCTCCTACTCATATTCCTCCTCCACCTCCTCATTCTCTCTGAGTCTCCTCCTACTCCTATTCCTCCACCTCCTCTGAATTCTCTCTGAGTCTCCTCCTACTCCTATTCCTCCACCTCCTCCGCAATCTCTCTGAGTCACCTCCTACTCATATTCCTCCTCCACCTCCTCTTTATTCTCTCTGGGTCTCCTCCTGCTCCATTTCCTCCTCCACCTCCTCTGCATTCTCTCTGAGTCTAATCCTACCCATATTCCTTTTCCACCTCCTCATTCTCTCTGAGTCTCCTCCTACTCCTATTTCTCCACCTCTTCTGCATTATCTCTTAGTCTCATCCTACTCCTATCCCTCCTCCACCTCCTCCGCATTATCTTTGATTCTCCTCTTACTCCATTTTCTCCTCCACCTCCTCCGCATTCTCTCTGAGTCTCCTCCTACTCCTATTCCTCCTCCACCTCAACCCCTCTGCATTATCTCTGAGTCTCCTCGACTCCTATTCCTCCACCTCCTCTGCATTCTCTCTGAGTCACCTCCTACTCCTATTCCTCCACCTCCTCTGCATTCTCTCTGAGTCTCCTCCTACTCCTATACCTCCTCCACCTCCTGCGCATTCTCTTTGAGACTCCTCTTACTCCATTTCCTCCTCCACCTCCTCCGCATTCTCCCTGAGTCTCCTCCTACTCATATTCCTCCTCCACCTCCTCATTCTCTCTGAGTCTCCTCCTACTCCTATTCCTCCACCTCCTCTGAATTCTCTCTGAGTCTCCTCCTACTCCTATTCCTCCACCTCCTCCGCAATCTCTCTGAGTCACCTCCTACTCATATTCCTCCTCCACCTCCTCTTTATTCTCTCTGGGTCTCCTCCTGCTCCATTTCCTCCTCCACCTCCTCTGCATTCTCTCTGAGTCTAATCCTACCCATATTCCTTTTCCACCTCCTCATTCTCTCTGAGTCTCCTCCTACTCCTATTTCTCCACCTCTTCTGCATTATCTCTTAGTCTCATCCTACTCCTATCCCTCCTCCACCTCCTCCGCATTCTCTTTGAGTCTCCTCCTACTCCATTTCCTCCTCCACCTCCTCCGTATTCTCTCTGAGTCTCCTCCTACTCCAAATTCCTCCACATCCTCTGCATTCTCTCTGAGTGTCCTCCTCCTACTCCTATTCCTCCATCTCCTCCGCAATCTCTCTGAGTCTCCTCCTACTCCTATTCCTCCTCCACCTCCTCCGCATTCTCTTCGAGTCTCCTCCTACTCCTATTCCTCCATCTCCTCCGCAATCTCTCTGTCTCCTCCTATTCTTATTCCTCCTCCACCTCCTCCGCATTCTCTTTGAGTCTCCTCCTACTCCATTTCCTCCTCCACCTCCTCCGTATTCTCTCTGAGTCTCCTCCTACTCCAAATTCCTCCACATCCTCTGCATTCTCTCTGAGTGTCCTCCTCCTACTCCTATTCCTCCATCTCCTCCGCAATCTCTCTGAGTCTCCTCCTACTCCTATTCCTCCTCCACCTCCTCCGCATTCTCTTCGAGTCTCCTCCTACTCCTATTCCTCCATCTCCTCCGCAATCTCTCTGTCTCCTCCTATTCTTATTCCTCCTCCAACTCCTCTGCATTCTCTCTGAGTGTCCTCCTACTCCTATTCCTCCTCCACCTCCACCACCTCTGCATTATCTCTGAGTCTCCTCCTACTCCTATTCCTCCACCTCCTCTGCATTCTCTCTGAGTCACCTCCTACTCCTATTCCTCCACCTCCTCTGCATTCTCTCTGAGTCTCCTCCTACTCCTATACCTCCTCCACCTCCTGCGCATTCTCTTTGAGACTCCTCTTACTCCATTTCCTCCTCCACCTCCACCGCATTCTCCCTGAGTCTCCTCCTACTCATATTCCTCCTCCACCTCCTCATTCTCTCTGAGTCTCCTCCTACTCCTATTCCTCCACCTCCTCTGAATTCTCTCTGAGTCTCCTCCTACTCCTATTCCTCCACCTCCTCCGCAATCTCTCTGAGTCACCTCCTACTCATATTCCTCCTCCACCTCCTCTTTATTCTCTCTGGGTCTCCTCCTGCTCCATTTCCTCCTCCACCTCCTCTGCATTCTCTCTGAGTCTAATCCTACCCATATTCCTTTTCCACCTCCTCATTCTCTCTGAGTCTCCTCCTACTCCTATTTCTCCACCTCTTCTGCATTATCTCTTAGTCTCATCCTACTCCTATCCCTCCTCCACCTCCTCCGCATTATCTTTGATTCTCCTCTTACTCCATTTTCTCCTCCACCTCCTCCGCATTCTCTCTGAGTCTCCTCCTACTCCTATTCCTCCTCCACCTCAACCCCTCTGCATTATCTCTGAGTCTCCTCGACTCCTATTCCTCCACGTCCTCTGCATTCTCTCTGAGTCTCCTCCTACTCCTATTCCTCCATCTCCTCCGCAATCTCTCTGAGTCTCCTCCTACTCCTATTCCTCCTCCACCTCCTCCGCATTCTCTCTGAGTCTCCTCCTACTGCTATTCCTCCATCTCCTCCGCATTCTCTCTGAGTCTCCTCCTACTCCTATTCCTCCACGTCCTCTGCATTCTCTCTGAGTCACCCCCTACTCCTATTCCTCCAACTCCTCTGCATTCTCTGAGTGACCTCCTACTTCTATTCCTCCACCTCCTCTGCATTCTCTGAGTCTCCTCCTACTCCTATACCTCCTCCAACTCCTCTGCATTCTCTCTGAGTACCCTCCTACTCCAATTCCTCCACCTCCTCCGCAAACTCTGAGTCTCCTCCTACTCCATTTCCTCCTCCACCTCCTCCGCATTCTCTCTGAGTCTCCTCCTATTCTTATTCCTCCTCCAACTCCTCTGCATTCTCTCTGAGTGTCCTCCTACTCCTATTCCTCCACCTCCTCCGCAATCTCTCTGAGTCTCCTCCTACTCCTATTCTTCCACCTCCTCCGCAATCTCTCTGAGTCTCCTCCTACTCCTATTCCTCCACCTCCTCTGCATTCTCTCTGAGTCACCTCCTACTCCTATTTCTCCACCTCCTCTGCATTCTCTCTGAGTCTCCTCCTACTCCTATACCTCCTCCACCTCCTGCGCATTCTCTTTGAGACTCTTACTCCATTTCCTCCTCCACCTCCTCCGCATTCTCCCTGAGTCTCCTCCTACTCATATTCCTCCTCCACCTCCTCATTCTCTCTGAGTCTCCTCCTACTCCTATTCCTCCACCTCCTCCGCAATCTCTCTGAGTCTACTCCTACTCATATTTCTCCTCCACCTCCTCATTCTCTCTTAGTCACCTCCTACTCATATTCCTCCTCCACCTCCTCATTATTCTCTCTGGGTCTCCACTTGCTCCATTTCCTCCTCCATCTACTCTGCATTCTCTCTGAGTCTACTCCTACCCATATTCCTTTTCCACCTCCTCATTCTCTCTGAGTCTCCTCCTACTCCTATTTCTCCACCTCTTCTGCATTATCTCTTAGTCTCATCCTACTCCTATCCCTCCTCCACCTTCTCCGCATTATCTTTGAGTCTCCTCTTACTCCATTTTCTCCTCCACCTCCTCCGCATTCTCTCTGAGTCTCCTCCAACACCTCAGCATTCTCGCTGAGTCTCCTCCTACTCCTATTCCTCCTCCACCTCCACCACCTCCGCATTATCTCTGAGTCTCCTCCTACTCCTATTCCTCCTCCACCTCAACCCCTCTGCATTATCTATGAGTCTCCTTCGACTCCTATTCCTCCATCTCCTCCGCAATCTCTCTGTCTCCTCCTATTCTTATTCCTCCTCCACCTCCTCCGCATTCTCTTTGAGTCTCCTCCTACTCCATTTCCTCCTCCACCTCCTCCGTATTCTCTCTGAGTCTCCTCCTACTCCAAATTCCTCCACATCCTCTGCATTCTCTCTGAGTGTCCTCCTCCTACTCCTATTCCTCCATCTCCTCCGCAATCTCTCTGAGTCTCCTCCTACTCCTATTCCTCCTCCACCTCCTCCGCATTCTCTTCGAGTCTCCTCCTACTCCTATTCCTCCATCTCCTCCGCAATCTCTCTGTCTCCTCCTATTCTTATTCCTCCTCCAACTCCTCTGCATTCTCTCTGAGTGTCCTCCTACTCCTATTCCTCCTCCACCTCCACCACCTCTGCATTATCTCTGAGTCTCCTCCTACTCCTATTCCTCCACCTCCTCTGCATTCTCTCTGAGTCACCTCCTACTCCTATTTCTCCACCTCCTCTGCATTCTCTCTGAGTCTCCTCCTACTCCTATACCTCCTCCACCTCCTGCGCATTCTCTTTGAGACTCTTACTCCATTTCCTCCTCCACCTCCTCCGCATTCTCCCTGAGTCTCCTCCTACTCATATTCCTCCTCCACCTCCTCATTCTCTCTTAGTCACCTCCTACTCATATTCCTCCTCCACCTCCTCATTATTCTCTCTGGGTCTCCACTTGCTCCATTTCCTCCTCCATCTACTCTGCATTCTCTCTGAGTCTACTCCTACCCATATTCCTTTTCCACCTCCTCATTCTCTCTGAGTCTCCTCCTACTCCTATTTCTCCACCTCTTCTGCATTATCTCTTAGTCTCATCCTACTCCTATCCCTCCTCCACCTTCTCCGCATTATCTTTGAGTCTCCTCTTACTCCATTTTCTCCTCCACCTCCTCCGCATTCTCTCTGAGTCTCCTCCAACACCTCAGCATTCTCGCTGAGTCTCCTCCTACTCCTATTCCTCCTCCACCTCCACCACCTCCGCATTATCTCTGAGTCTCCTCCTACTCCTATTCCTCCTCCACCTCAACCCCTCTGCATTATCTATGAGTCTCCTCGACTCCTATTCCTCCACGTCCTCTGCATTCTCTCTGAGTCTCCTCCTATTCTTATTCCTCCTCCAACTCCTCTGCATTCTCTCTGAGTGTCCTCCTATTCCTCCTCCACCTCCACCACCTCCGCATTATCTCTGAGTCTCCTCCCACTCCTCTTCCTCCTCCACCTCCTGCGCATCCTCTCTGAGTACCCTCCTACTCCAATTCCTCCACAATTCCTCTAGACTTCCGGCGCCGACTGAGATGGCCGCCTCGCTTCGCGTTCCTAGGAAACTATGCAGTTTTTTGTTTTTTTACGTGTTATTTCTTACATTAGTACCCCAGGTCATCTTAGGTTTCATTACATACAGTCGAGAAGAACTACTGAATATAAGATCAGCGTCAACTCACCATCAGTACGACCAAGAATATGTTTTCCGCGACGCGGATCCTGTGTTCTGCCTTACAAACAGGACAACGGAATGGATCGCTTGCAGCGACCCAAGGAAACGACTACGAAAAAGAGGGAAACGGCGGTGTTCTGGTCAGACTCCGAAAAAGGGCACATCGCGCACCACTTCCCAGTATTCTTCTTGCCAATGTCCAGTCTCTCGACAACAAGGTTGATGAAATCCGAGCAAGGGTGGCATTCCAGAGGGACATCAGAGACTGCAATGTTCTCTGCTTTACGGAAACATGGCTTACTGGGAAGACGCTATCCAGGGCGGTGCAGCCAACGGGTTTCTCCACGCATCGCGCGGACAGAAACAAACATCTCTCTGGTAAGAAGAGTGGCGGGCGTATGCCTCATGACTAACGGGACATGGTGTGATGAAGGAAACATACAGGAACTCAAATCCTTCTGTTCACCTGATTTAGAATTCCTCACAATCAAATGTAGACCGCATTATCTTCCAAGAGAATTCTCTTCGATTATAATCACAGCCGTATATATCCCCCAAGCAGACACATCGATGGCTCTGAACGAACTTTATTTAACTCTTTGCAAACTGGAAAACATTTATCCGGAGGCTGCATTCATTGTAGCTGGGGATTTTAACAAAGCCAATCTGAAAACAAGACTCCTAAATTTTATCAGCATATCGATTGCGCAACCAGGGGTGGTAAAACCTTGGATCATTGTTACTCTAACTTCCGCGACGCATATAAGGCCCTGCCCCGCCCCCTTTTGGAAAAGCTGACCACGACTCCATTTTGCTGATCCTGCCTACAGGCAGAAATTAAAACAAGAGGCTCCCACGCTGAGGTCTGTCCAACGCTGGTCAGACCAAGCTGACTCTACACTCAAGACTGCTTCCATCACGTGGACTGGGACATGTTTCGTATTGCGTCAGATGGGAATATTGACGAATACGCTGATTCGGTGTGCGAGTTCATTAGAACGTGCGTCGAAGATGTCGTTCCCATAGCAACGATAAAAACATTCCCTAACCAGAAACCGTGGATTGATGGCAGCATTCGCGTGAAACTGAAAGCGCGAACCACTGCTTTTAATCAGGGCAAGGTGTCTGGCAACATGACTGAATACAAACAGTGCAGCTATTCCCTCCGCAAGGCTATTAAACAAGCTAAGCGTCAGTACAGAGACAAAGTGGAATCTCAATTCAATGGCTCAGACACAAGAGGCATGTGGCAGGGTCTACAGTCAATCACGGACTACAAGATGAAATCCAGCCCAGTCACAGACCAGGATGTCTTGCTCCCAGGCAGACTAAATAACTTTTTTGCCCGCTTTGAGGACAATACAGTGCCACTGACACGGCCTGCAACGGAAACATGCGGTCTCTCCTTCACTGCAGCCGAGGTGAGTAAGACATTTAAACGTGTTAACCCTCGCAAGGCTGCAGGCCCAGACGGCATCCCCAGCCGCGCCCTCAGAGCATGCGCAGACCAGCTGGCCGGTGTGTTTACGGACATATTCAATCAATCCCTATACCAGTCTACTGTTCCCACATGCTTCAAGAGGGCCACCATTGTTCCTGTTCCCAAGAAAGCTAAGGTAACTGAGCTAAACGACTACCGCCCCGTAGCACTCACCTCCGTCATCATGAAGTGCTTTGAGAGACTAGTCAAGGACCATATCACCTCCACCCTACCTGACACCCTAGACCCACTCCAATTTGCTTACCGCCCAAATAGGTCCACAGACGATGCAATCTCAACCACACTGCACACTGCCCTAACCCACCTGGACAAGAGGAATACCTATGTGAGAATGCTGTTCATCGACTACAGCTCGGCATTCAACACCATAGTACACTCCAAGCTCGTCACCAAGCTCGAGACCCTGGGTCTCGACCCCGCCCTGTGCAACTGGGTACTGGACTTCCTGACGGGCCGCCCCCAGGTGGTGAGGGTAGGCAACAACATCTCCTCCCCGCTGATCCTCAACACGGGGCCCCACAGGAGGGTGCGTTCTGAGCCCTCTCCTGTACTCCCTGTTCACCCACGACTGCGTGGCCACGCACGCCTCAACTCAATCATCAAGTTTGCGGACGACACAACAGTGGTAGGCTTGATTACCAACAACGACGAGACGGCCTACAGGGAGGAGGTGAGGGCCCTCGGAGTGTGGTGTCAGGAAAATAACCTCACACTCAACGTCAACAAAACTAAGGAGATGATTGTGGACTTCAGGAAACAGCAGAGGGAACACCCCTCTATCCACATCGATTGAACAGTAGTGGAGAGGGTAGCTAGTTTTAAGTTCCTCGGCATACACATCACAGACAAACTGAATTGGTCCACTCACACTGACAGCGTCGTGAAGAAGGCGCAGCAGCGCCTATTCAACCTCAGGAGACTGAAGAAATTCGGCTTGTCACCAAAAGCACTCACAAACTTCTACAGATGCACAATCGAGAGCATCCTGGCGGGCTGTATCACCGCCTGGTACGGCAACTGCTCCGCCCTCAACCGTAAGGCTCTCCAGAGGGTAGTGAGGACTGCACAACGCATCACCGGGGGCAAACTACCTGCCCTCCAGGACACCTACACCACCCGTTGTTACAGGAAGGCCATAAAGATCATCAAGGACATCAACCACCCGAACCACTGCCTGTTCACCCCGCTATCATCCAGAAGGCGAGGTCAGTACAGGTGCATCAAAGCTGGGACCGAGAGACTGAAAAACAGCTTCTATCTCAAGGCCATCAGACTGTTAAACAGCCACCACTAACATTGAGTGGCTGCTGCCAACACACTGTCATTGACACTGACCCAACTCCAGCCATTTTAATAATGGGAATTGATGGGAATTATGTAAATATATCACTAGCCACTTTAAACAATGCTACCTTATATAATGTTACTTACCCTACATTATTCATCTCATATGCATATGTATATACTGTACTCTACATCATCGACTGCATCCTTATGTAACACATGTATCACTAGCCACTTTAACTATGCCACTTTGTTTACTTTGTCTACACACTCATCTCATATGTATATACTGTACTCGATACCATCTACTGTATGCTGCTCTGTACCATCACTCATTCATATATCCATATGTACATGTTCCTTATCCCCTTACACTGTGTATAAGACAGTAGTTTAGGAATTGTTAGTTAGATTACTTGTTGGTTATCACTGCATTGTCGGAACTAGAAGCACAAGCATTTCGCTACACTCGCATTTAACATCTGCTAACCATGTGTATGTGACAAATAAAATTTGATTTGATTTGATTTGAGTCTCCTCCTACTCTTATTCCTTCTCCACCTCCTCCGCATCCTCTCTGAGTCTCCTCCTACTCTTATTCCTTCTCCACCTCCTGCGCATTCTCTTTGAGTCTCCTCTTACTCCATTTCCTCCTCCACCTCCTCTGCATTCTCCCTGAGTCTCCTCCTACTCATATTCCTCCTCCACCTCCTCATTCTCTCTGAGTTTCCTCCTACTCCTAGTCCCCCACCTCCTCTGAATTCTCTCTGAGTCTCCTCCTACTCCTATTCCTCCACCTCCTCCGCAATCTCTCTTAGTCACCTCCTACTCATATTCCTCCTCCACCTCCTCTTTATTCTCTCTGGGTCTCCTCCTACTCCTATTCCTCCTCCACCTCCTCCGCATTCTCTTTGAGTCTCCTCCTGTTCCATGTCCTCCTCCACCTCCTCCGCATTCTCTCTGAGTCTACTCCTACTCCTATTTCTCCACCTCTTCTGCATTATCTCTTAGTCTCCTCCTACTCCTATTCCTCCACCTCCTCCGCAATCTCTGAGTCTCCTCCTCCTATTCCTCCACCTTCTCCGCATTTTCTTTGAGTCTTCTCTTAGTCAATTTCCTCCTCCACCTCCTCCGCATTCTCTTTGAGTCTCCTCCTACTCCTATTCCTCCACCTCCTCTGCATTCTCTCTGAGTCACCTCCTATTCCTATTCCTCCTCCACCTCCACCGCATTTTCTCTGAGTTTCCTCCTACCCCTATTTATTCCCCACCTCCTCCGCATTATCTCTGAGTCTCCTCCTACTCCTATACCTCCTCCACTTCCTGCGCATTCTCTTTGAGTCTCCTCTTACTCCATTCCCTCCTCCACCTCCTCCGAATTCTCTCTGTCTCCTCCTACTCCTAATCCTCCACCTCCTCTGCATTCTCTCTGAGTCACCTCCTATTCCTATTCCTCCTCCACCTCCACCGCATTTTCTCTGAGTTTCCTCCTACCCCTATTTATTCTCCACCTCCTCCGCATTATCTCTGAGTCTCCTCCTACTCCTATACCTCCTCCACTTCCTGCGCATTCTCTTTGAGTCTCCTCTTACTCCATTCCCTCCTCCACCTCCTCCGAATTCTCTCTGAGTCTACTCCTACTCATATTCCTCCACCTCCTCCGCAATCTCTCTGAGTCTACTCCTTCTCATATTCCTCCTCCA